>NC_137459.1:204342964-205069214 GCF_964235325.1 Thermobia domestica | reverse complement strand
AAGTTCACCAGATCAAAGAGCATATTAAGAACTCAGTTTCATTCAAGAGGCCTATTTGATGCAATAGAAACACTTCATGTCGGTAGGCTTGTATGTAACTGTAATTAATGCATGTAACTGCATGTAATTGTAACTATAAGTTCGGTAATTAATACACATCCACGAATAAACGACATAACAGAAATAAGTACAGAGTATTAATTTTCAACTAGCTGAACCTGCGCTCTCTACACAGCTCATCATTCATATATGAGCATAAATTTCATTGTCATTTCTCATATCTGTACATGTCCCTTCACAGATACAGGTGAAGGACGCACTCATAAATATCGGCAAGGGGTATCATAAAGGGGATTTTTAATTTTTTTTTCAATATCTCGCACCGTTTGCAAGATTTGACCCCACTTGTGGTTGGAATTTCTAATCTCATTGCCAAAAGGGCTGGAGACAAACATATATACTTTTCTATGGGGACAACAATATACGCATAAATCTAGTATTTTAATATAAAGTTATTAACTGGAATAGTTTGATTTTCGAGTGCTATTCTTTAGTATTTAAAATATTGAAATTTTTGAACTTATATGTTTGACGCGTTTGAAAAAAATATATCATTACTAGTTAACCTAAGTTAACTAAGTTAACTTGTTAACTAGTTAACTAGTTAACCTAAGTTAACCTAATACAAACATGTTTTATGTTTTATTTTTTTCAATTTTTCCGGAAAGAAATCGAAAAAACGGTTTTTTACCAACAAGTTCAAAATTTCCAGAAATTTTACAACACTAGTTCAGACACACTTGTACTTTGCCCAGCATTAAACTTTGATGCTAGTTCCGACGCAGTTCGCTGCTGTCCTGCTTTACCAGTCTGCCGAGCCTACGACGTCCGACATATGTAATGAGGTGGGGGGAGCCCAACATTTCGACGTTTGGACGTCGTTTACCCTTAGTTTCGACACTTGTTGATAACAGTCACCACAGCACTCCTCGAACACCTGACAAGTGCTGCAGTTTCCGAAATTCTCGTGCCGAGTTTTTCTGAGTGAGTACTTTCTTCAAAATAATATTACAAATTATAGAAAGATTTTTGAGACATTCGAGTTAAGTCGAGATTTTTACGAGCTGTCTCGACTCGTCTCGAATTTTACGAAGTGTGTCTCGACTCGAATTCGAGTCGAGTCGAGTCGAGATTTGAGACATGTCTCAACTCGTGCGCATCCTTAGAGCGGGCCATTTATCAAACTCGACTCGACTCAAAACTCGACACCAAAAACAGTGAATTGGCTGAAACTCGACTTGAATTCGAGTCGAGTTTTAGGTTGATCGTGCTTATCCCAACAATGTATTCTATCCAATTTCTTAATCGTTGGAAAGACATGAATATTTATCTTACATTTTTTTTTTCATTTGCTACACTAACATATTTCGAACATACTGCAACACTTGCAGAACGCCTTATTAGTTCTCAACCAGCCAATCTTAACTATATTGTTAGTTGTCTATCGTTGAAGAACGTTAAAAATTGAAAGTGTGAATTCGCTTTTGATCGTGGTAGTGCAAACAGTACAAAACGCAGAGTCATATAAAGTGAAATAAAAAAAAATAAAAGCATTAAAGTCGATCTAATGACCAGGTTTAGATTTGCCTAAGGGTTTCTAACATATATGAGTAAATATAAATTATTTATAAAATAGTAGCGCGTACCAACTATTGGTTCAAAAAGTTAAAAAGAATATAGTACGTAGTTATAAAGAATTCTAGTAGCCCTAATCTCTTGGATTATGTTTGTCTATTATTATATACACTAAATAAATAACTTATAAGTGCTTTACACTGCCTGTGCACCACAGGTTTGTTTTTCTTATTCCGTGCGTTGTTACTCTGAATTAAATGTATTGACTTTATAGTTTGTTTTCTAATATTGAGTTTACAAGTTTAAAACTTGTTGCTCTCTTCCTCGCGCAGAAAAAAGCTTCTAGGTTACAGTTATCTAGTAATTGCTCATAGTATTAATATTAATATGAATGTTAGTAAAAAAATATGCAACGTTAAAAAACTTGTTTCTGTGTTTATTTTTTCCTTGCATTTATACTACTATTTATAGTCATGTAATTTTCACAAGCCCATTTATAGACAACGTCTAATGATTTCTGAATAAATGCTATCATTTATATTTGTAACCATTCTAAAATAAAATTAAATCATTATCATCATATAATAAAGCATTTATATTTTCGATGTGGTGCAATATGTCATTAGTAAAAAGTTTGAATAATAGTGGTCCTAAGGCTGAATGTTCAGGAATACCCTTTATAATATGTCCTTCTACTGATAAAACTATATTAGGTTAACTTTTGACCTAAAAGCTATATTGTTAAGAGAGCTTTGAACAAAGAAGCAAGTAATGGTAATAAATCTAAAACAGCTAACTTTTGTTGTAACAAAGAATATTGTATTGTATCAAATACTTTCGACTAGTTATAGCACGGCCAACAAGAGATGGTCTCTGACGTTTCTTACCACATGCGGTGGGACATTGCAGCCCCTACTTTGATACCAGTGTTACCAACCACGATCACTCTGTCTTATACCATTAATTAAATTGCTACTACAGTTGCACCGAAAAAAAACTTTGACACTCGAGTAGTGGCGATGTCACTGCAAGCTGTCAGAGACGTTCTCTTACTGGACGCACTATAGCATGTACTATATCAACTTTTGTGTGTTTGTGTGTGAGTGGATAAGGCTTCGGATACATGATCGGTAATTTCTAGTAAGCTTGTTGTTATAGACTTGCTTTTAATAAATTCATGTTGTTATTCAGTTATAAGTGATTTGAAGAGAAATTAGAAAAATATTCATAAACTATCGTTTCATAGTAAAGTTCACATCTACATAACATAACAACAAAATAATGATGTACTTTTAAACTTTAATAGATCCACCGATCAACCTTACGTGTTCACTTTCAATTTTATCTCTCAGGTAAAATCACATGGTCTATATTCAAATCAAATCCTATTATACATATCTACATAAACATGACAAAAATGATTAACTTAATTCTCTTTTTGACACTATGCCCGATTATTAATTGAAACTTCATGACCCAACGGAGAGCTAAGTAAATTAACTTTCATAGTGTCCACAAGCTCACAGAAAAATATCAGCTCTTGAAGAATATTATTATCACAAATTTGTGTTCCAACTTTGTTTGCAGGTCTTAGCAACATCATCACACAGCATGTACAGTTCTTGAACCAGCTTTTCATTTATCAAACGCAGGTACAACGATATTATTATTTTTTCCGATTTGTGTGTTATCTAGGAAGACAACGAAAAAAACACTTAAACGAAAAGTTGCGTATTTTCGGTCGCAGAGTCCGAATCTGCATTAATGGAGAGGATTTCTATTTGGAATTTTGGGAAGATGAAGATAACTTCATTTTATATTAGTTGAATAGATCTTTTAAAATGATTGGACAAGTACTTAAATTGCAAGTGTATTTCTCAAGGTATTTAGATTATCAAGAGCCTTGGGTGGCGTACAAGCGTACGATAATATTCAATTATTTTTGCTCCAGCTCCAGCTAGTAGAATAACGCAAGTGTGCTTCAACTAGAAGTTCTTTATTTTCGATCGCAGAATCAGAATCTGCAATAAAAATATTGTGTTTCCATTTAAAACTTTCAAGTTGACTTCCGGGGGTCTATGATGGGACCCTTGGGTGCACTTGTTTACAGAATGTTATAGGCCCCTGACATTCTTCGGTAACTAGATTCGTTACATTTTTTTGTTATTTCGGAGATATTTAAGATCGCAAAGTTAGAGGACGTACGTACGATGATATTCATTTTTTTTTACGATTACAGTGTCATCTATTAGAATAACGAAAATGTGCTTCAAGTAAAAGTTGCTTAGTTTTGATCGTAGATTTAGAATCTACAATAAAAACAGGAAGTTTCTCTTTGAAATTTTCGAAATAAAATCTTTGAGTTTTATTAACATCAGGAAGGTGAGAAGCTGGTTGATGGTTTTAGGAGCATCATGATCGTGAGGAGTGTCTGTAGCTGTAGGCGAAGTGCGTAATGGTGCGTGCGACAAGTTCAAGATGATCCACTGGATGTGCAGGCTTGGCTTTGCATTTATAGCTGTACGTTTGATGTTTGTCTTGGCATGTGGCGCAGATAGGTAGTCCCTCTACCAGACCATAGGTGGTTGGTGCAGATAGGTAGTCCCTCTACCAGACCTGTAGTGCTGTTCGCCCTTTGCTGAGGTAAGTCTGACGGATAGTACTCGACAGTCTAATGTGAAAAAAAAAACAGTATGAGGAGCAGGAAGGTATTCGAAAGGCAGCTGTACTGACGTATGAATTGTCACACCTAGTATAAGCGATTTAAGACTCGATCGGAGGTACTGTTGTACTTTTGTTTTACCTTTGTACCCATATCACAAATATATACGAACTTATAGCGAGAATCTGTGCGGGAATACTGTTTCCTGTAAGCAAAACTTTACTCCGGTATATTTGATATTTTACCGTAGAGCAACTTACAACACATTATATTTCCTATTCATATAATTAACTAATAGGATATGCTGAAGTAATTACAAAATCATTGCTAAAAGAATACCTACACAGATCATGATTCAATAAGCACTGAAATACTAAGTAATAAAACAACGTATAAGATTCAGTCTAGAGAGCAATTGCTACACAAAGAATGAGCATACACTATTTAGAGAATCGAGCTAAGCCGAGAAATGTTTACGATACTTTTCGCCTCGTGTCGATTCTCATCTCCAAAGCGAGACGATAATTTGAGTTAGCCTTGTCTCGTGTCGAATGTAAAATGTTAATTCTCATCCCGATTTTTTCGTTTTGTTTTAGCAACGAGATGACGAAATTCCTCTTCTCGTATGCAACGCTAAACCAAACCATTTTTTTCTTTTTTTGAAATGTCAGGTTTCTGCTTGAAATGGTATGACCTGAGCGATAATAAGTTCCTAACTTTTAATTTTCTACGAGATAATTATTATTATTCCTAAGATTTGATAGTTCAAGTATTGAAACGTCCGAGTATTCAAATGTCTGAATATAATAAAACCTGTGTCATCGCTGATCAATCACCATCGAAAATCCTAAAGTAAAAGAAAAATACTTGCACGACGTGGATTCGATCCGGGAAACTCCGCTGTAAATAATTCGTCTCTAGGCTTGTTACCTTAGGTTTATTTGCCTTCGCTTCCAAGGTTCTGTTTTATTTTTCTTCGCTCCGAAACGTCTTTTTTTTTAATGATATAATTCATTAACCTTCGACAAAATTTATATTAATAACTTCACTTGTTCTTAAGCCTTTGGTTTACAAATTTATTTTCTTCTCCACACGAAACTACAGATATGATAGATTTAATGCTCATACTGTGCATTTTTTTCAAAGCAGTCCCCATTACCTGATCAATGACTTCTGTCCGCCAGGATACCTTACATTGTCGTATTATTGTGAAAAGAGTTATCAAAAAAATGTAAATTTAAAAAAAATAGCTTTTTCCTATACGTCACAAAATAATTTTAGTGCAGTCACTGAACATATATTCTGTTTAACCACTAACGACATTCATTGTGATATTTTGCAATATTTGTGATTAACATGTGTTGCATACTTGACTTAAAGTTTGATTTCAAATGTTTCGTTGACGTATAAAAATAAATTAGTTTATTTGTAAGAACACACACACGCATATGCATATATATATAATTGAACATCATATTCCGATCGACACTGTAAACTTTGTATATTTTCTTGATTAGTAGAGTATTTCTACTTATATTGACACTGGGTAACGGAGTGCGTAAAGTTAGAAGACATTTAAGGGAAGACTTCGTGAATCGATATTATCTTGATCTAAGAAGGTTAGAGAGGCTGTAATATTCTGGGAACCCCAAAATTCCATTGTTGATTTGAATAACAAATTTATGCTGTTTCTTAATGAACTAATTAAATTTATTTACTTAAAAGTGCACTGCAATTTGATTTTGTGTTGATTCAGGAAGTACTTTCAGTTGGTAATTAAAAAGAAAGGGCTTGTTCAAAATTATATATGCAGTCAAATAAAAAAAAAAATGTTGATACATATGCATTTTAATAACTTTTGTCCCTTCTTTCTCCAACGAGATTTTAAATCAAGTAGCCACAACTTCATAAAATAAAGCGAAATGAGTGATGAAGAACTACGCTTCGACGAGTCTGCTTTCTGCTGATTATACAATTATTATAGTATCTAACAAACTCAAGGTGTAAATTTTGCACTCTTTCAGCTCTTGTACATCATAAATGTTGAAAATTACTCTAAAAAATATTTTCCTTGCTGCTTAGTAATAATAATAATAATAATAATAATAATAATAATAATAATAATAATAGTAATAATAATAATAATAATAATAATAATAATAATAATAATAATAATATAATTAAATACACACTAATTTCATTTCAAAATGTTCCATTTTCTTCTTGTTCTCTTCCTCCTCCTTTTTCGGTCTCTTTTCTTTTAATCCCAACCATATGGTTGTACTTCACACTGGATATAGAATCCAGGCTTTGCGCATCAAGAGCGAGAAGACAATATTTCAAATTTACCCTTATGCATAGTTACTGAATTTATTTACTTGATGTTAAATAAGTAATTTTATGACTGTCCCTGCTTTCTACCAAATGAGTAGCTACAAGAGCTATTACAGCTTCGATATAAATATTCTTAGGTAGTGTTGTAAATAGAAAAAAAAAACGGTTCGTATTTTTTCAGAAATGTACGTTTTTTTTTTAGAAAAAAAAACATTGGCTCTCGTTTTTTTTCTAAATTTCGTTTTTTTTCAAACAGTCATTTGTAATGCATCTTACGTCTATTTAAGTATGAAATATTTTTATGTAGGTGTAATCACCGTAAAATGCAACATAAATTAAACACTAGATACTGATACGCTACAAATATTTTACAATTTACATGAATAACATACCTATTAACAATTCGGGTTTCAGCAGTTTTCATCAATATCAACTAAGAAATAAAAGTAGAAATGAAATTTTGTTTTTTCGTGAATGCAGGCCTTTAATAAGTACGAAAATAATGTCACGAGCAATATAAAATTAAAATAACTTGTCTAAAGGTAAAAACCAATACTAATTTGCCTAATTGTATTTTTCTAAATTTCATATATAAATAATTTGTCGACTAGATATATATGATATGCAGAGCCGGCTCTACCATATATGCAGCGGCGTATTTACGATTTTGTTTCGGGAGGGGTTTTGCTAACTTTCGGGGGGATTTGCCTGAAAATGTGAAAATTCTGCAAGATATTTCATATACTTTACTATAGTAAGTAAGATTTCGGGGGGGGGGGGGCTTAAGCCCGGAAGCTCCCCTAAATACGCCACTGTATATATGCAACACGTGCATTTGCGTGGAACGGCAAGATTGGATGGTCCGGCAAAATCTGTCATAAGTATATTATTTAAATTAAATATTTCTTGTTTGAAACAGACTTCATGATGGTGGTAGTTACATTTACTAAGCTGACCTTCTATTTGAATACAACATTCATAAATTATGTTTATGTTGCATTAGTTTAAGGCCACATGGACAATGCTGAAGCAAATGGTCGAATAAATCCGAGCACAAATTGCTTGATTGTTGTCAAATGCAAGAATTCAATTCTAGAATAGTAGTGAATATCTGTTCCATTTATTAAGTTATCACAGTTTTGATATGAAAATAGTCTTGTTTTTGTCAGAAGCAAGTTTCTTATCATTGAAGATAGAAACATTTAAAAAAAATGTTAGATGTAGAAGAAAAATCAAGAAATAAAGATAAAAGAGCTAGTTCCACTGGAATTGCAAACTGATACATTGAGATTGAAGCTCGATAGTGAATTCTATAAAAAGGATTACCATCTTTCCTCTGCAGGTGTGTTTGCTTTATCTTTCACTATCATAATAGATTAACATTTAAAGAAAAAAACAGACACAACGGAATTGCATTTTTAGTAAGTATTTAAGCCTTTCTGAGTGCGACTGCACTTACCCTCACCTTTGTTGTTCATGCTGGAGTAGCATACTTAAAATCATGACTTCTAAGATTTGTTCTTTCTGGAGAAAGGGGGAGGCGGCATATTATGCCATTGCACGAGGCGACAAATTGACTAGGACCTGAATATAGGATGATTCAATTTGAAGTAATGCAGAGTGTTTCAAAATTAATATTAGGGTTTTGAAACTTTGTAGTATCTATTACAATTAACTTACAATTATAAATATTATATCGACTGAAAGAGCAACTCAAACAGTTTTGTACGCACGCATGTATATGCATTGTTTCTTCTGTCTGCCGTTAGAAAGAGCAAGTAGCAAAGATGGAAACTAGAGAGGAGAAAGCATTTTGTGTTTTAATAAAGACTGAACCTGTATAGTGCAACCGTCTGTATGAAGAATATTAAGGAGACGCTTGCAACTACGTCTTTATTGTTTGCAGTTGCTACAGGTCTAAAGCCTACAGACTACGGTTTACGTGCCAATTTCGCAAGTGAAATATTCCTGCATAATAATGAAGATTTTCTGGATCGTGTCGTCTTCAGTGATAAATCGACTTTTCACCTAAGAGCTAATGTGAACACTCATAATGTTTGCATCTGACCGTCAGCAAATCCTCAGGAGATGGTACAATTGAAACGAAACTCCCCTAAATTGAATGTGTTTTGTGCTATGTGGCGGAAAGTTTATGGGCCTTTCTCGCCTATCGACCAGATGTGTGCCGTGTGACGAATGAATCTCACATTGAACACTTGTAGCAGACTGTTTGAGGTGCTCTTTTACTTGATGCATTGCTTATAATTGTACGTAAAATGTAATAAGTACTACGAAGACTTAAAACCCCAAAATTTATTTTGAAACACCCTACATTTCTCACCACAGTGTTGGAACTAAGATTAAAAAGGAGAGAAAATTTTCCTTATAAAGTTATTGTTTACAACGATATTATTGTTAGTCGAGACTATAACTACAACAACAACACGAGTTAGTAGTCAAAAAAATGTAATCAAATGTATACTCGGTGGCCCAGGTGGCGAAAGTGGCACACACAGGTGTGTCACTTGTTTAATCCGCTCCATTGTGGTCACTAATTAAGATATCGGGATATTATTCTTGCAAAATGTGGTGTACTATAGTTTAACATATTAATTTCTTTTTCTTCTGGTGTCGAATTTCCTTCTCAAATTTCACCCCAGTCAAAAATTCGAGAATTTTCTAATCTCGAGATTCCTTTACTTTTTTCCCCTGTATACCCTAGCTTCCTTCGTTGTAAAAAGACATCCTTAAGACTTGCCAGGTAGATACCTCGGATGGATACCTAACTGTTGACATCAATTGGACGGGCCTGCGCGCAGTGTTGCCAATTAGGGAAATGAAAATTCTACTATATTTGGGCAAAAAATTAGAAATTTTTGTTTATAAATCCGTACCTATACGTCCGAGTGCAAGTCAACTTACGCCGATCGAACATTTGTCCTTACTTAGCAAACGAAAGTACAGATCGTTACAATGGGGTAATTAGGGGGCGCACGTAAAATTCGTATTTACGTTCTAGCCCTTGATTTTTCTAATTTTCCCATACTTTTCTGTTTACCGTAATATATTTTTGGTAATTAGAAGCTTTGTTCCTTAAATATCGCCATAATACTTGTAGGATATATTATTGGAGTACCAATGTTTAATTTAAGATAGTTTGCGTCTGTTTGGTAGCAGTGTTGCCAGCTACAGAATATTTTAATTTCAGATTTTAGGGGGAAATTTTGGAAAAATTATATGTTTTGTTTCTATTATTTCCCTCTTGTTGGCTATATCGGAACAAACGTACCAATATCTAGAAGTCTCGTCTTTGCTCTACACAACCCACTATAGAAAGTTTCAATAGGATAATTAGGGGAAGTATAGTTGAGGTTTACAGTGGACCTTGTTCTCTAATTGGAAAGATAACTGTGATTTTTTTAAAGGTAGAATGAGATATTTTTTATTGACATACTTACTTTATTAGATATCGTCACAATATTTGTAGGATATATTAGAGGGATACCAAAGCTTATTTTAAGATAGTTTGTGTGTGTCTGATAGTAGTGTTGCTAGCTACAAAAAATTTTAATTCCAGATTTTAGGGGCAAATTTTGGAAAAAAATATCTTTTTTATTTCTATTATTTACTTCTTGTTGGCTACATTCGAACAAATGTACCAGTGTCTAACAGCCTCATCCTTAGCCTACACAGCGCACCATAAAAATTTTACTAGAATAATTAGGGGAAGTACAGTTGAGGTTTATAATAAACCATGTTCTGGAAATAGTAAGAAAATGGTGAATTTCTGAGGTAGAATGAGATTTTGAAAATTTCATGCTTACTTTGTTATATATCGCCGTTATACTTGTAGGATATATTCTTTGAATACTAAGATTTATTTTCAGATAGTTTTTGTCTGTCTGATGGCAGCGTTTCCAGCCAAAACAATTAATTCCCGCTATTAGGTAAAAAATTCGAAAAAATTCCCTTTTTCCCTCTATTATTACCCTCTTACTGGCTCCATTGAAACAAACTTACCACTGCCTGAAAGCTTCCTCTTTGCCCTACAGAACGCACCATAAAAAGTTTCAATAGGATAATTATAGAAGCTGTACCCCGGCATATTTGATTTTTGCTTCTGAGGCGTAAAAAGTGTCAAAATTTCGTGTGTATGACAGAATTTTTTTCTTTCCCTCTTTGAATGGAAGCCAGCGACTTCAGGATTTCACTGTACTTTGACAACACACCAAAGATTTGTTTAGGGGACTTGAACCCATATAGCAGCAGTGGTGCTAGAAAAATTTTTTTTGAATTTCGGTTAGGGAATTTTTTGTAAATTTTCACCCCTCCATTTCCCTCAATAATTTCCCACCCGTGGGCAACACTGCAATACAACTTACACCAAAAAATAGCCACATCCATTTTCTTAAAAACAAGGCCTTAACCATATCAATCAAATGAATAGTTTTTGAGCAATAAGTCACTAACTGGAAATGTAGGAAAACGCCAAAAATGACATGGGGTCGAAAGGAATAATCACACAATTTTGCCCGTATAGGTACAAAGAAACAAACGATTTGTAAGTTACGAGGGCTTCGACTCAAGTTCTGTTGATTATTTCAATAATCTGCAACATAAATCAATAAATAATAGTTGCCAGAAAAAAAACAGACTTTTGAAAAAAAAACATGAAAAAGAACGATGTTTTTTATTGAAAAAAACTTCACAGAAAAAAAACCGTTTTTTTACAACACTATTCTTAGGTAATCTGTACAAAATATTTGATGTTCTAGTTTTAGTGTTTACATATTTGTGAAGTTATATTGACAGAACCCAGCAGGTCGATGTAAGGGTACCATACCTTGAATTTACTAGGTTCTCTGTTCGATTTCTGATTCTGACCATCATATTTGAGATTTTATCTTACGAACCTAAGGCAGTCCTAGTATAGAAATATACTAGTTTTTTAGCCCCCCCCAAAGAAAAAAAAGAAAGAAAGAAAGAAAAATGTTTAGTGAGGCCATTTAATTAATCATATCTTCTTAAATATATAAACCATTTTTTGTGTTCAGACATGCAGTAGCAACATTTTTTCAAGGTAATTCGGTAACATGAAATACAAATATTGTAGGATAATTTGAACGTTCTTTATATGGTGATTGACAATTTTCAAAACCTAAATATTGACTAGTAAACGGGGACTTTCTAACCTACGAACAACGATTTTGTGTGCGTTGATTATTGCGTACATATCTTAGTCGACTTCTATCCATTGATCTTGTGTTTCATTTTGCGCTTATTTTGCATCTTAGACTTTACTTATTTTAGACTTCCAAACTGTGTTAGTTTGTCAAGCCCTATAGAATAATTCTGTCTGTTTCTGTTTGTTGATAGTTATGAGAGCAACAAAAATTAATAGGTGGTAACAAATTGTTCAACGTAACAGAAATATATTCAATCTCCGCCCCTTTCCTCTAAAGTTGGATGTCTGCCGTAAATGTGGAAGGAATAAACATTTTACCGAATGTAACTAAATGGACCGAGAAATAACATTCCTTTCAGATTGTTAACCCTTTCGTGCATAACGACCTCATATGAGGCGCTAATATCATTTATATTTCTAACACCTCAAAGTTAGTCGATGTTACGAGATTTTTCTTCCACGGATCCATGAAGGCCCCAGGTAAGTTGCCTTAGGTTTAAAATATTGCTCGCAAGATGGAATGTACTGTATTATCCCCATGTTACTCAAGGTTATGCATTTAGAGCATGTGATCCTTACCGGTTTCAAGCTGCTATTTTACTTGAAGTAGTTTTAATAAAATGGAAAACAATCCGAAGTAAAAAAATAGTTTTATATTTCCAAACATTCAACATAGCGTTCTATAACTGTTTTTATCGTACGTACCGGAAATGATACTTTTTAGGCTATTTAAACTTGTAACCTTAAATGAGGCTTCCATGCAGCTAGGAACGTTTTCAGTACGTACTACAAAGTTCTGTAGTAAATTATTGATATAAAATGGTAGTACTTATTTATTTACTTTCTGCTATAAATATCTCTGCTAATGATGATAAATTTACTTGGTTTGTGGTGAGCGAATGTAGATAAATTTGACAATGCCGATTGTAGCAGGGGCTCACAGACGAGTGAAGTCCACCACCACCACCCCCCCAAAAAAACTTCCTAACCCAACATATATGTCTACATTTTGTCAATAAAACTTTACTTGTTGAACACGAAAATGGTGATGCGGCATGAAAATTTGATTCTACACTTCATCTGTACTCTTTCCCTTATAAAAACAATCTAATTCTATAATACTTCTGAAAATATAGGACGTATTTTACAACTATTTATCGTCTTTTCGGGTGCAGAATAATACCCGTTCAATACTACATAGACGTAGTGGTTTGCGGTATTGGAACACCCCAAATCTTGGAACAAAATTTGTTGGTGAATGCCTGGGTTGCAATATTATATTTATCAAGTAAAAAAGCGTAATTATTTGTTTTATTTACATACCTGCAATTCATTCGTAATATTTTCTCTTCGAATCCGCGAATTAGCCAGATCTACTGCGATAATCGGAAATAAGCTCCAAATCTTCGAGCACAAGGATTCTGCATACAAGAGAAAAACAAGATGCATGTGTGGATGGTGTAATGTTTACTTGTGTCAGTAGTAGAAAATGGATCGATCTGGGACATAAGAGGCCAACTCACTAGCCCCTGGGAAATTGAGCACCTTACACCGTGAACCCACGGTCTTTTACGACCTCCATTTTAGGGGTGAATTTGTTCCCTTTTATGAGCACTTATTAGGGGGTGTACTCGTTCTCTTTTATGACCACATTTTAGGGGGGGACTCGTTCCCTTTTATGAGCATAATTTCCAACCCCTATTTTAACATAGCAGAAATTACACTGAGATAGAAGAGCACATAAGATTATGAACACACAGCAGATACATAAGACTCGTTCCACCCTTATTTAGAGTATGGAATATTTTCCAACCCCTATTTGAACATAGCATGGCTTACGTGAACCCATGGTCTTTTATGACCACTTTTTAAGGGGTGAACTCGTTCCCTTTTATGAGCATATTTTCCAACCCCTACGAACACCATACAGCAGAGCAGATAACACATAAGAGTACGTAACATAACAAGGGTGTACTCGTTCTCTTTTATGAGCATATTTTTCAACCCATATTTTAACATAGGAGATAACACATAAGATTACGAACACATAGAAGAGCAGATAACACATAAGAGTACCTAAAATAACAAGGGTGTATTCATTCCCTTTTATGAGCATATTTTTCAACTCTTATTTTAACATAGCAGAAATGACATAAGACTACGAACACATAGAAGAGCTAATACAAGAGTATGGTTTATTTTCCGACCCCTATTTTAACATAGCAGATATTACACTGAGACTATGAACACACAGCAGAGCATAAGACTACTTAACACACAACAACCTCCATTTTAATGGTGGACTCGTTCTCTTTTATGAGCATATTTTCCAACCCTTATTTTAACATAGCATAAGACTACGAACACATAGCAGAGGTGTATTCGTTTTCAACCCCTTAGCATAAGACTATGTAACATAGCAGTTACGAACACATAGCAGAGCAGATAATAAACACAACAACCTCCATTTCAGAGGTGTATTCATTCCCTTTTATGAGCATATTTTCCAACCCCCTATTATAACATAGCACAGATTACATAGCAGATCTAATACGGCTTATTCTCCAACCCTTATTTTACCATAACAGAGACTACGAAACATAGCGGACATAGCACAGGGGGTGTATTCATTTTCTCTACCCCTAATTGAACATAGCAGAAATTACACTGAGACTACGAACACACAGCAGACCAATGAGTACATTTTAAGGGGTGTACTCGTTCTCTTTTATGATTACTTTTCCAACCCCTATTTTACCATAGCAGAAATTACATAAGATTTTTTTCAACCCCTATTTTAAGACAATGAATACCTATGTAACATAGCGATTCGATACGCTCTTTGAACCGATTTGGATGAAACTCGGCATATGGGGGTTTTCGACCATGCTGAGTACGAATATCATACTTACTTTTACCTGGGTCCTATAGTTTATGTGGCATACGCCCTTTCTATGACAATTTTAACCGATTTGGGTGAAACTCGGCATATAGGGGTTTCCGGACATGCTGATTACAAATATCATACTTACTTTTATCTGGGTCTTATAGTTTATGTGGGATACGCCCTTTGTATGACACTTAAAACCTAATAACTCAAAAACGAAGCAACCTATTGAAGTGCTGTTTCCACATTTAGTAATTGGTCATCAACCACTGCAAGTTTCAGAAATAATGACCATCAAGGTCAAAGGTCAAAGTACTTAAAATCTGATAACTCGAAAATGGATCCACATATTGAGGTGCAGTTTCCGCATTTAGTAATTGGTCATCAAATACTACAAGATCCAAAATAATGATCATCGAGGTCAAACGTCAAAGTACTTAAAACCTAATAACTCGAAACTGGATCCACATATTGAGGTGTTGTTTCCAAATTTAGTAATAGATCATCAACTAGTACAAGTTTCAAAATAATGACCATCGGGGTCAAAGGTCAAAATACTTAAAACCTAATAACTCGAAAACGGAATCACATATTGAAATGTTGTTTCCATATTTAGTAATTGGTTAGCAACTACTACAAGTTCTAAAAATAATGACCATCGAGGTCAAAGGTCAAAAACTCGAAAACGGAATCACATATTGAGATGTTGTTTCCATATTTAGTAATTGGTTAGCAACTACCACAAGTTCCATATATAATGACCATCGAAGTCAAAGGTAAAAATACTTAAAACCTAATAACTCGAAAACGGAGCCACATATTGAGACGGTGTTTCCAAATTTAGTAATTGGTCATCAACTATTACATGTTCCAAAAGTACTGACTATCGAGGTCAATGGTCAAATATTTAAGCCTTAATAACTTTAAACAAAACCTGTGTGACCTATTCAATTTTGTATCAAGCAGAGAAAAGTGAAGAATGAATAAATATGACTGGCTTACTTCGAGAAAGAAAGCAAATATATTTCATTTTAACTAGCTGAGAATTTTAAATCATCTTGTATTATTTAAACAAACGAAAGGATAAATTTTATACCAACGAGAAATGCCATTTTATACAATATTGTATTACTCCAATAAACGAAGGAATACCAGAAAAAAAGAAGTGAAGAATGAATAAAATTTAGGTGGATTATTTTCTTTTGTACCAACTGGAAAAGAGAGGAAGAGCTACTTTAACTAGCTCATTATGTACTGTTTAAACAAACGAAAGTTGACCATTATGTAACTTTTGAACTACTGAAATGTTCTACTTTTGTATCAATCAGAAAAAAGTGAAGAAGGATCATTTTAACAAGTTCATAATTTCGATGTTCTACTTTTTATACCAACGAGAAAAAAATGAACTAGCTGAATATACGAAATAATAAATTTAAGTGACCTATTCAATTTTGTACCAATGAGAAATGGCATTTTAACTGGCTCAGAATATTACTACTCAAATAAACAAAGAAGTTTTTACTTTTGTAAAACCGAGAAAAAAAGAAATTGCACCATTTTGGAGTATTCAAATAAACAAAGGAATTATAACTACTGTCAACTCTAAAATCAATTAAACGAAGTAATGCATTTGAGTGAGCTATTTAATTTGAAAAAACAAAGTTGAGTATTTTATACCATTTTGTATTATTTCAACAAACAAAAGAATAAGCAAAAGGGGATCATTTTATATCATTTTAAACTAGTCTAATAAACGAAGGCATAAATATGAGTGAGCTATTTAATTTTGTAGCTGAGTATTTTCACGAAAGAACAAAATTGTACTAATCAGAAAAAGCGAAGAAGACCCATTTTAACTAACTGAGAATTTCCGTATCTTTTTGTACTATTTAAACAAACGATGAGATTAATTTGAGTGGCCTGTTTTTTGTACTAACTAGATAAATCGAAGAAGGTCCAATTTAGCGAACTCAGAATTTATGTGCCTTTGTACTAGCCCAATGAACGAAAGAACAAATTTGAGTGTTCTACTTTTTATACCAAACAAAGAAGAACCATTTTGTACTACTCAAATAAACGAAAGAAAAAACGAAAAAAGACCAATTTAACTAGCTCAGAATTTATATACGTTTTGTTTAGGTGTCCTACTTTTTGTACTAGCGTAAAATACCATTTTAACCAGCTCAGTAGTATTCAAATAAACAAAAAAACGAAGAAGGATCATTTTAACTAGCTCAGAATTTCTGTACTTTTGTGCCATTCAAACAAATGAAAAAACTAAATTTGGATGGAGTATTATTTTTTGTGCCAACCAGAAAAAGGAAAGAATTTGTACTGACCAGAAAAGGCGAAGAAGGATAATTTTATACCTTTATGGCTATTTAAGTAAACGAAGGAATAAATTTGAGTGATCTATTCAATTTTATACCAATCAGAAGAAAAGCAAAGAAGGGCCATTTTAACTAGCTGAGTATTTTTGTGCTACACAAATCAACAAATGAATAAATTTGAGTGACCTATTCAATTTGGTATCAACAAGAAATACCATTTTAAATAACTCAGCATTTTATACCTTTTTGTGCTATTTTAAATAAACGAAGAAAGCGAAGGAGGTCCAATTTAGCTAACTCAGAATTTTATACCATTTTGTACTAATCAAATAAACAAAGGAATAAATTTTTGTGACCTATTCAGTTTTGAAAACAAGCAGGATAAGAAAAGAATTAACATTTTATACTAATCAAATAAACCAAGGAATACATTTAGATGGCCTATTTAGTTTTAAAACAACCACGAAAAAAAGCGAAGAAGTTCCATTTTAACTAGCTCAATATTTCTGTACCATATTAACTAACTTAAAGAAACGAAAGAATAAATTTTGAGTGGCAAAGAAGGTCAATTTGTACCTTTTGTGCTATTAAAACTGAGTGACCTATTCAATTTTATACCAAGTAGAAACAATTTTGTTTGCAATTAAAAAAACGGAGAAGGTCTATTTTATGTACATTTGTACTACTCAAATTCTACTTTCTGTACCAACCAGAGAAAAACAAAGAAATACCATATTCTGCTACTCAAACAATAGACGGAATAAGCTCAGAATTTCTATACTTTTTGTGTTATTCAAATAAACGAAGGAATAAATTTGTGTGACCTATTCACTTTTATTGCAAGCCCCTTTTAGTTTTATACCAACCATGAAGGTCCATTGTAACAAGCTCGGTATTTTTATAATATTTTCTATTACTCTATTTCATTTTTGTAACAATCGGAAGAAAACATCTCAGAATTTTATACCTTTGTGGTGTTACACTGAAGTGTCAATTTTTCCGGTGATTAACTACATATTTGAACGTAAGATTTAACCAACTAGAGTTGCGTTATACATTGAATTTTAACTTAATTCTGTAGAACAGACTCCATAGCAATTAGCGTACTAAAGAAAACTGATGAAGGATGACAAATTATGACAGCATGCTTGGCTATTTTTTATCACAGCAGAAGGAATCATGTCAAAGTATGAATCAGCTCATCAAGGAAAAAAAAGTTTTCAAAGTTCTATGTTCCATACCATCTATAAACAGTGCTGCAGATATTTAAGCAACGTTACGAATGTGTTACTTGACAGTTGTATTGCTAGTATAGTGTGGGTCCTACGGTACTGCCTATTGGTCAACTATTCAATTATTTTTTAGACTTTCCTTCCTCGTCTAAGTTCAAAAAGACAAATATATATTTTTGCATTTATGTATTTTATTATAATGGAATATAAGTTTATGGAGTATATTTGGAAAATAATAGAACATACATCATGATATTATATTGCCTTGAAAACATATTATTAAACACGCAGAATGTATAGAATGTTTTTATTGTAGATATATAAAATTATTTATTTGATTGGTTTATGCTGAAGAGCAGAAAAATGACTAGCATAGAAATTGTTTGTTTCACCTAGAGAAAACGAAGTTCAGCGTGGAAACGAAAAACCTATACTATTAATTCACCCGTCTGACCCCGATTTGCCAGATGAATTACGTGATAAAGTGAGAATCATATATCCAACACAGGAAATAGATGATGTGTATTATTTTAGACGGTATAATAGATATAATGATGAAATACTCCCAGAAAGTGATGATGACAGTATTTCAAATATTACCTGTTTTGAAGTGGAAGCTAATGAGTGCGGGTGTACTAGTGAAAGTATTAGTAATACATGTGTTATACAATTATTTAATGAGTATACACAAAATTCAGTATTATTATGTGAAGCATGTTCTGAACATAATGAAATGAAAAAGATCACAACTGTTTGCTGCAGTATAATTACGAATTATTACAAAATGTGTGGACGATCTTAATTAAACTGAAATGAGAGGCAAAATCTATAAACTTTATTTAAAAAAAGCATTTTAAAGGTTGTAATATTAAGAACACTTATATTTTGGAGAAAAAAATTAATCTGGTATATAAATGCATTACAGAGTGTGATTATTATATCAACAAAATAGTAGAAATATTTTTAGAGAAATATAAACAATTATTTAATTCTGTAAATGAACACTGAGCCCACTGTAGCATATGCATTTGATTGTGTAAGAATAGAAGAACTTGGACTGTTAACTATATTATTTTATAAATGGATCAATTTGTAGTATTGTAATATTACAAACATTGGACTCTGGCAACTGAATTGTCAGTGAGAGTCAATTTAAATTGTTCTCGGGATGACAAAAAAATATACAAAATGTAACACCACAAAGGTATAAATTTCTGAGCTGTTTTCTTCTGATTGTTACAAAAATGAAATAGAATAATACAAAATAGTATAAAAATACCGAGCTTGTTATAATGGACCTTCATGGTTGGTATAAAACTAAAAGGGGCTTGCTATAAAAGTGAATAGGTCACACAAATTTATTCCTTCGTTTATTTGAATAACACAAAATGGTATAGAAATTCTGAGCTTATTCCGTCGTTTGTTTGAGTAGCAGAATATGGTATTTCTTTGTTTTTCTCTGGTTGGTACAGAAAGTAGAATTTGAGTAGTACAAAATGTACATAAAATAGACCTTCTCCGTTTTTTAATTGCAAACAAAATTGTTTCTATTTGGTATAAAATTGAATAGGTCACTCAGTTTTAATAGCACAAAAGGTACAAATTGACCTTCTTTGCCACTCAAAATTTATTCTTTCGTTTCTTTGAGTTAGTTAATATGGTACAGAAATATTGAGCTAGTTAAAATGGAACTTCTTCGCTTTTTTTTCCGTGGTTGCTATAAAACTAAATAGGACATCTAAATTTATTCCTTGGTTTATTTGATTAGTACAAAATGTTAATTCTTTTCTTTTCCTGCTTGTTTTCAAAACTGAATAGGTCACAAAAATTTATTCCTTTGTTTATTTGATTAGTACAAAATGGTATAAAATTCTGAGTTAGCTAAATAGGACCTCCTTCGCTTTCTTCGTTTATTTAAAATAGCACAAAAAGGTATAAAATGCTGAGTTATTTAAAATGGTATTCCTTGTTGATACCAAATTGAATAGGTCACTCAAATTTATTCATTTGTTGATTTGTGTAGCACAAAATCACCCAGCTAGTTAGAATGGCCCTTCTTTGCTTTTCTTCAGATTGGTACAAAATTGAATATATCACTCAAATTTATTCCTTCCTTTATTTAAATAGCCATAAAGGTATAAAATGATCCTTCTTCGCCTTTTCTGGTCAGTACATATTCTTTCCTTTTTCTGGTTGGCACAAAAAATAATACTCCATCAAAATTTAGTTTTCTCATTTGTTGAATGGCACAAAAGTACAGAAATTCTGAGCTAGTTAAAATGATCCTTCTTCGGTTTTTTGTTTATTTGAATACTACTGAGCTGGTTAAAATGGCATTTTACGCTAGTACAAAAAGTAGGACACCTAAACAAAACGTATATAAATTCTGAGCTAGTTAAATTGGTCTTTTTTCGTTTTTTCTTTCGTTTATTTGAGTAGTACAAAATGGTTCTTCTTTCTTTGGTATAAAAAGTAGAACACTCAAATTTGTTCTTTCGTTCATTGGGCTAGTACAAAGGTACATAAATTCTGAGTTAGCTAAATTGGACCTTCTTCGATTTATCTGGTTAGTACAAAAAACAGGCCACTCAAATTTATCTCATCGTTTGTTTAAATAGTACAAAAAGGTACGGAAGTTCTCAGTTAGTTAAAATGGGTCTTCTTCGCTTTTTCTGATTAGTGTTTGAATGGCACAAAAGTACAGAAATTCTGAGCTAGTTAAAATGATCCTTCTTCGTTTTTTTGTTTATTTGAATACTACTGAGCTGGTTAAAATGGCATTTTACGCTGGTACAAAAAGTAGGACACCTAAACAAAACGTATATAAATTCTGAGCTAGTTAAATTGGTCTTCTTTTTTCGTTTTTCTTTCGTTTATTTGAGTAGTACAGAATGGTTCTTCTTTGTTTGGTATAAAAAGTAGAATACTCAAATTTGTTCTTTCCTTCATTGGGCTAGTACAAAGGTACATAAATTCTGAGTTAGCTAAATTGGACCTTCTTCGATTTATCTGGTTAGTACAAAAAACAGGCCACTCAAATTTATCTCATCGTTTGTTTAAATAGTACATAAAGGTACGGAAATTCTCAGTTAGTTAAAATGGGTCTTCTTCGCTTTTTCTGATTAGTGCAATTTTGTTCTTTCGTGAAAATACTCAGCTAGTTAAAATGATCCTTTGGTTGCTACAAAATTAAATAGCTCACTCATATTTATGCCTTCGTTTATTAGACTAGTTTAAAATGATACAAAATGATCCTTTTTGCTTATTCCTTTGTTTGTTGAAATAATACAAAATGGTATAAAATACTGAACTTCGGTTTTTCAAATTAAATAGCTCACTCAAATGCATTACTTCGTTTAATTGATTTTAGAGTTGACACAAATTATAATTCTTTTGTTTATTTGAATATTCCAAAATGGTGCAATTTCTTTGCTTTTCTCGGTAGTACAAAAGTAAATACTTCTTTGTTTATTTGAGTAGTAAAATTCTGAGCCAGTTAAAATGCCATTTCTCATTAGTTCAAAATTGAATAGGTCACTTAAATTTATTATTTCGTATATTCAGCTAGTTCATTCTTTTCACGTTGGTATAAAAGTAGAACATCGAAATTATTCTTTCGTTACACAAATTATGAACTTGTTAAAATGATCCTTCTTCGGGTTTTTCTGATTGATACAAAAATAGAACATTTCAGTAGTTCAAAAGTTACATAATGGTCAATTTTCGTTTGTTTAAACAGTACATAATGAGCTAGTTAATGTAGCTCTTCTTCTCTTTTCCAGTTGGTACAAAAGAAAATAATCCACCTAAATTTTATTCATTCTTCACTTCTTTTTTTTCTGGTATTCCTTCGTTTATTGGAGTAATACAAAATTGTATAAAATGACATTTCTCGTTGGTATAAAATTTATCCTTTCGTTTGTTTAAATAATACATGATGATTTAAAATTCTCAGCTAGTTAAAATGAAATATCTTTGTTTTCTTTCTCGAAGTAAGCCAGTCATATTTATTCATTCTTCACTTTTCTCTGCTTGATACAAAATTGAATAGGTCACACAGGTTTTGTTTAAAGTTATTAAGGCTTAAATATTTGACCATTGACCTCGATAGTCAGTACTTTTGGAACATGTAATAGTTGATGACCAATTACTAAATTTGGAAACACCGTCTCAACATGTGGCTCCGTTTTTGAGTTATTAGGTTTTAAGTATTTTGACCTTTGACTTCGATGGTCATTATATTTGGAACTTGTGGTAGTTGCTAACCAATTACTAAATATGGAAACAACATCTCAATATGTGATTCCGTTTTCGAGTTTTTGACCTTTGACCTCGATGGTCATTATTTTTGGAACTTGTAGTAGTTGCTAACCAATTACTAAATATGGAAACAACATCTCAATATGTGATTCTGTTTTCGAGTTATTAGGTTTTAAGTATTTTGACCTTTGACCCCGATGGTCATTATTTTGAAACTCGTACTAGTTGATGATCTATTACTAAATTTGGAAACAACACCTCAATATGTGGATCCATTTTCGAGTTATTAGGTTTTAAGTACATTGACCTTTGACCTCGATGATCATTATTTTGGAACTTGTAGTATTTGATGACCAATTACTAAATGCGGAAACAGCACCTCAATATGTGGATCCATTTTCGAGTTATTAGGTTTTAAGTACTTTGACCTTTGACCTCGATGGTCATTATTTCTGAAACTTGCAGTGGTTGATGACCAATTACTGAATGTGGAAACAACACTTCAATTTATTGCTTCGTTTTTGAGTTATTAGGTTTTAAGTGTCATACAAAGGGCGTATCCCACATAAACTATCAGACCCAGATAAAAATAGGTATGATATTTGTAATCAGCATGTCCGAAAACCCTCATATACCGAGCTTCATCGAAATCGGTTAAAATTGTCATACAAAGGGCGTATCCCACATAAACTATAAGACCCAGATAAAAGTAAGTATGATATTTGTAATCAGCATGTCCGAAAACCCCTATATGCTGAGTTTCACCCAAATCGGTTAAAATTGTCATAGAAAGGGCGTATGCCACATAAACTATAGGACCCAGGTAAAAATAAGTATGATATTCGTACTCAGCATGGTCGAAAACCCCCATATACCGAGTTTCATCCAAATCGGTTCAAAGTGCGTATCGAATCGCTATGTTACATAGGTATTCATTGTCTTAAAATAGGGGTTGAAAAAAATCTTATGTAATTTCTGCTATGGTAAAATAGTGGTTGGAAAAGTAATCTTAAAAGAGAACGAGTATACCCTTTAAAATGTACTCATTGGTCTGCTGTGTGTTCGTAGTCTCAGTGTAATTTCTGCTATGTTCAATTAGGGGTAGAGAAAATGAATACACCCCCTGTGCTATGTCCGCTATGTTTCGTAGTCTCTGTTATGGTAAAATAAGGGTTGGAGAATAAGCCGTATTAGATCTGATCTGTAATCTGTGCTACTCGCAGGTGTGGGAATTTATGGCCCAAAGGAAAAATATTAATAGGTGTTTGAAGGTCGATACAAGCTAAACAAGCAGAGATAACATTACTAGATGCACTGTTCTTATCATTCGTGAACACGTCGATGGTTCGTTTCAATAGTAGTGCCCGATCTTGGAGTAGGCTATATCAAGAACTGGTTCTTGCAGGTGTGGGAATTTATGGCCCAAAGGAAAAATATTAATAGGTGTTTGAAGGTCGATACAAGCTAAACAAGCAGAAATAACATTACTAAATACACTGTTCTTATCATTCGTGAACACGAAAATGGTTCGATACAATAGTAATGCCCGATCTTGGATTAATCTGTTTTGAAATCCGATTCCACTTTGTGCCGGAGGTAGCACGAGTTGCTCACGTGAAACGCGAAGCAATTTATTATGCCACAGAAAGAACAAAGCCTCACTCGTGAGGAATTTGTATGTTTGTAGGGGGAGAGGAAAAATAGAGCAAACAAACCACAGAAGGCTGAACGTTTTTTGTTTGAGAAAGAAGTTTCTACTGATCATGTTCATATTTCGGGGTTTATGTCGTATTAGAAGACCACGTATTTTGTGTGCTAAGATATCATAGTTGAAAGTAATGGTTTGTTTGATGTTATTGAACCATTCAATACCCAGAATTTTGACGGAATTAACTGCCGTGTAGTACGCACTATATTGATCCTGGTATTTTGGATGAATATAGAGGAGCTTTGTTTTTTTGTTTATTTAATCTTGCGCCTGAAATGCTTTGATACGCGTCTAAAAGACTCTGAATATTTTCGAGTGTGGACATACTGTTCACATAGAAGTGTACATCATCTAAGTAACTCGCGACTGAAATAGAGGCGTGGTAAATTTTGATGCCATTGAGTTTGGTCTGCGCCGCGTATATTAGAGGTGCGATTGAGAGACTAAACAGATAACTGGACATGGTGTCACCTTGGAAAATTCCAGTACACAAAGGGATAACGGGGCTTAAACTACCATTAAGTTTCAATTTCGTAATTCTGTTGTAATGCACTCCCTGAAGCATTGACATAAAAGTGTCATTAAATCCAAATTTGTGTAGGACTTTAAAGAGATATTCGTGTGATACCCTGTCAAAAGCTTGTAAAAAATCAGTGGATAAAATGGCCACAGGAGTGGGGGCGGCAGTCTCATGATAGGCTATAAAATCTCTTACGTAAGCTAAAGCTTCATAAAGTAACGCATGGTGTCCATGACCGTATTGAAAGGAACTAAGCAACTCTCCCATATAATGGTTCCTACGAAGCGCTAGACATCGTGTTAAGATTTTTAAATCGGCACATAAAAGACTGATTGAGCGATAATTATCAATAGACGTAGAGTTAGACTTTTTAGGTATTAAAACTGTAATACCCGTAGGAAGAGATTCTCCTAAAGTAAAATTTTCTCGATATACATTGAAGAGATCCGTGAGAAAGGGGGCAAGAATATCAATGAAACTAAGATAAAATTCTAAAGGAAGAGAGTCAATTCCAGTAGATTTGCCACGTTTTCCTAATCATGGAGGTCTCAACTTCATCTATGGTAAAGGGGCTGTTTAGATACTCTTGAGCATTAACAGCTAGGATTGAAGGGATATAGTCTAAAAGAGATTCATCCACATACGTTACCTGAGGTGCTGAATACAGTTTTTTATAGTGTTGAACAAATTGGGAAGAACCTGCAAACCTTCATAAATTTGGCCATCTTTGCCCCTAATGAATGAAATCAACTTTTGTTTGCCTCTGTGTCGTTCTTTTTGAATTGTACAATGCTAGCCTGTTCTATGTCATCAGCTGGGACAATTTTGCTGCGCACAAAAAAAAAAAAAAAAACACGCATTCGTTGTTTATGCAATGACAATAGATGGACTTTGATTTCTTGTATTTGAGGCCTGAGCAGACGGCCTCGCAATTGTTCTTCCATGCATTCCTTGAGTAGGCGCGATTAATAGTTGTATTGAGTATTATATGCTTGGTTCCTTTGGATAAAATAATGCTTGCTTATGGATCGAAATCTAGGTTTAACTCGCTTGTCCCGAAAATACATAAGTTTGCCCTGATAGCGTGATATTAATGGATACAAGAGTCTCCATTCCTCTCGAATTAAATGCTGATATTCAGCCTCCATAAGTATAGAAGTGTTAAAATACCAAAGAGGACTACTTCTCAAAAATTTGACACTCGTAGTGTTATTCTCATAATAAGAGCATATTGATCGCTAAAACAGACAGGTTCGAGGGTAACATCTCGTACTTGTGCTACTAGTGAGCGACTTACATAAAAACGGTCCAAGCGACAGAATGATTTTGAAGTATGAAATGAGTGACCGGGATCAGTTGGTCGAAAGTGACGCCACACATCAACTAGATTATATGTGTCTACTATTTGCTGGAGTTCAGGAGAGAATTTAAAGCTGGGAGTCTGGTCAATAGGTTGTAAAACGGAATTATAATCTCCACCTAAAATACAAGGGTTGACACCATTAAATAAAGCCTGTGCAAGATCAGTGTTGAAGAAATCCTGTCTCTCTGGCTTTTTGTGAGACCCAGATGGCACGTAAATATTGCATAATTTGATGCGGTCAAGCATTCCAAAAGAGATTCGTTCATTAGGGTGATCATTAACGGCCTTAAACTCTAGAATATTACGGTACATGATAGCTGTATCTAGCCCATTCTCTATAAAACGTTAATAGCATGTATGATGTGAAAGATGACTATACTCTTGAAGGGCTACTTCTTGAGCGAACAACACATCAATATCTGCTTTGTAGATGAAGTCTCTTAATGCTTCTTCTTTAACAGGAGAAGTAAATCCATTTAAGTTAATGGTGGCAAAACTAAAACTATACATAAAGATAAACATAAACAAAAATAGAGTGAAGCGAAATGTTAAACACTGCATAAATGGCTGTAATATAGACCACAATATAACAAGGAAGACAATTATAAGTCGTCCCCAACGGGGGTACCAGCTTTCAACTTTTTCAAAGTGGCCCGGGTTCGGGCACCTGAAACTTGGGTAACATCGAAAGTACGGCCTCCTTTAGAATTTTTCGAAACTTCACTAATATTTGTCTTTAGTTTGGAAAGTTTACGTTTCTCGTATACAGGGGCACTGAGATCAAATTCACTAGCAGAGTCACTGCTAAGGGCTAGTACATTCCTGTCAAGAGTGATGTTTGAGTCTGCTACCAAGTGCACGTCAGATTGATTAGCATGGTCCATGGGAGCACTCGGAACAACCTTTAAATCCTGAACTGACGGTTGGTCACCTACCTGAGCAAGTTGTCCTTCCTGGATAATTTCCTGGGCCTTGGGATCAGAATTAGTTGAGGGTACTGCAGTAGGTTCCAAAAAAGCAAGAACTTCCGTATCAGTAGAACGAACTCCATCCATAGGTGGGTCGGGGCGAATGTCTGGATCGAGGGATGTTTCAATTGCTGGAACATCTTGACTTGAAGCACCAGGGCGAGCAGAAGTAAGCAGAGGAAATTCCGTGTAGTTATCAGTATGCAAAGCATCTTTTTCGTGTGGAAGATTATGAGGTATACGGGGCGGTAGCGGCTGGAAGCTTCTAACTTACGGATTAGCTTTGATTAGCGGAACTTTTTGCGGGGGCACTCTTGAACAAAATGGTCCTGTGAATAACATAACGCGCAAGTTTGGATTTGTCCTGAGTAACTACAAAATAGCCTTAAACCACACACTGTAATAAATGAAGGAATATTTCGTTTAACCTTCATTTTAGTTAATTTACGTCCAGTACGGGTGACATACACATGGTTCGCAGAATACTGTTCGTCTATGATTGAATGTATATCACCATAATGAGAAAAAACTCGAGTTAACTGTTGGTTACTAAGTTCCATGGGATACTTTAACGACTGTAAAGCTGTGGTCGGCAAGATCAATAGGAAGTAAATGTCCCTTGTCACTATCGGAGTATCTGACTTCACCATTAGTTGAAGCGAGAATTCGTTCACACAGCACCTTGTTCACTAGTTTAATATACAGTTGTTTCCTTATGAAGTCTAGTTCTATACTATAGATTTGATCAATTGTTAATTTGAATGTGTTTCGTATCCATTCATTGATAAAAATTGAAGTAGGCTTTTGACTTACTTGACCTAAATTAATACGTAAGGTATTCTCGCGCAAACAACTCATGCTGAATTTTCCGTCGAAACACGACCAGAAAAATCACTTCCAAATATATATATATATATATATATATATATATATATATATATATATATATATATATATATATATATATATATGGATATGCAGATCCAAAACACTAACACAAACCTAAATATCTCACTGAGAATTAACACAGTACACAAACTAAGTTCGCAACTTGTCCTGTGTTACAACACAAACGGTCAGCGAGCGAGAGACGATGTTACTAGCACGAAGTTTCACGAACGTGTCGACTAATTCGAACGTATTCTCTGAGCTTCTTTAGACTCTTGTGTAAAGTGGTTTCCTACTCCACACTTATTTTATGTTTATGTCGATACGACTATAAGTTTGTGGTGAATATTTGGGCGTTAAAGGTCCTGCAATGCATAAAAAACTTTTTCGTATAAACTACATTCAATTTTACCTCCTAATAACTTATATATAACAGGTTGAATGTGTAAAATGATTGGGTTTGGAGTGATCGTAAATGTTTTCATAGTTAGGAGCCTGGATATGCAAACCAGCTTAACGTGGGGATTTAGTTCTGTGAAATTTTGTACATTCGGTGAATCAGTTAACTTAAAGAAAAGGAAAAAAATGGTCTAAAGCGCTTGCGCGTAGATCACTCTTAAAGGTTAGTTCTAATCCCATCGAAGTAAGATTTGTCTTTTACTTTTTTTCGAAGTTTCTCTTTGTGTTTCTATCGGTTTCGATTAAATAGAACTTCGAATAGAGACGTCGTGGAATTCATTTATTGACTCGGCCAGAAATTATGTAAAATATAGCGATTATGATTTTATTATTATTATTATTATTTAAGGTACGAAGTTTAAAATGAGGCGATGCAGCATTTACGTAAACTAAATGATAATTTATTTGATAATATTCACTAGTTCACCAAACATTTACGAGAGTTTCCTTTGGGAATTGAAGTGTATACAACATTGAATAGGAAAAATATTACAATAAAATATATGATTAAAAATATTGATTAAGTAATTGGAGTTAAACATGCCTTTTCGGTAAGATATATATATATATATATATATATATATATATATATATATATATATATATATATATATAGAGAGAGAGAGAGAGAGAGAGAGAGAGAGGATTTGCTTTAAAGTGCAATCCACACGAATATTCGAGTTTTATTCCGACTAAAAATCGATAACTTACTTTTTAGAAATATTAAAGAAAACTTTCCTTAGACAGGGTTTGAATCCACGCCAAAAACGATTTTCTTTATTATCATGTTGCGCTAGTTAACTCGGCTACGAGGACCAACAGCATCTGGCCTTTACTTTGTGCTATATGTAGGTCATGTCTCGTGATGTCGTATCTGTGTCGGCCAATCAGATCAGAGGATATCTCAGACGTTTGAATCCGCAAATATGCCACCGGTCGGTACGGTGGAAAGGTCTGCGCCACTCACTAGGGAACAGCTTAGCGAAAGATGCGATGCATGTTCTTCAAATGTGTACGACGTTGCTAATAACACAAAGAATAAGAAAAGTTACAGAAATTAAGGTTTATTTAAAAGGCAAACTATTTATTTCTATATTTATTACCAATTATTTGAATATACTTGAATATCTTAGGAGAAAGTTGAAGTGTACTAATTTGCAATATTATTCATTGTTTGCAGCCTGAAGTAAGAGACTAACTAATATTCGCATACAAGGACGCCTATTTCTCTGTAAATTTGGGGGGCATTCAGATGTAGGAGGTATATAGGGCCAGTCCTTAAAGTAGTAGGACTGAGTCAATTAAAAGTAAGATATTGATAGAAATAACACTTACGCTTAATATTCTTCGAAATATGATCCTCCTACATCCACACACCGCTGCCAGTGGGATTTCCAGTTTTCATACGCTTCCTGGAAGGCAGAAACTAGAATGCAGTTCAGTTGCCTCGTCGCGGCCTGTTGTAATGCTTCCACCGAGCCCTCTCAGGGTGGTTTTGAGGCGGGGGAAGAGGAAAAAGTCTGGTGGGGCAAGGTCGGCACTGTAGGGTGGCTGATTCAAGGTTGCAATATTATGTTGGGCCAGATACGCCAACACTCGGAAAACTGTGTGGCTCGCCACATTGTCATGATGCAGTCGCCAAGAGATGGCGATGGCTGGGCGGACGCGGACGATGCGTTTCCTCAGCCGTTCCAGAACCTGGAGATAAAAAACTGCATTTACAGTCTGTACGTGTGGAACAAATTTCCTGTGGATCACTCCTTGAGAATCGAAAAAAGCAAACGAGCATGCTATTCACTTTTGATTTCGTCATGTGCTCCTTTTTGGGGCGTGGGGAATTTCGGGTGTGCCATTCCGCACTTTGACGTTTGGTCGCAGAGTCACACTCAAACATCTACGTCCCCAGTCACCACATTGTCTAACAAGTTCGGATTTTCACTCACTTCTTCGAGAAGGTCCTGGCAGATCCGTTTGCAAACGTCCTTCTGCTCGCCTGTCAGCACTCGCGGCAGCAACTTTGCACACATTTTCCTCATTTGCAATTGTTCGTGCACAATTTCGTGAACTTGGATTTTAGCAATGCCAAGTGCATCGGCAATCATGCGAACAGTTAATCTTCGGTCACTGTCCAGCAAATTCATCACTCTTGCAACATTTTCCTCCGTTTTCGAGTTCGAAGGTCGTCCTGACCGTGCAGCGTCTTCAACTTCTTCTCTCCCCTCCCTAAACAGCTTGTGCCACTCAAACACACTCGACCTTCCAATGGCGTTATTACCGTACGCCGTCTTGATAATTTTATGAGTCTCTTTCCCAGTTTTACCGAGCTTCACGCAAAATATTTGATGGCGTACCGCTATTCCAAAAGATTGGCCATGACACTGCGTAACGAGGGTCACTCGCAGAGGTTACGATGATGAGCGATCTTTGCACTGCTATGGCTGATAGCTGACTGGCGCTGATTTCTGTCTTTCCTTAGACCCACCTCAACCAATAGCAGGTGGAGTAACCGCCGTCAGTTTGTAAAAAAAAAGAAAAAATCAGTCCTACCACTTTAAGGACTGACCCTGTATATATATATATATATATATATATATATATTAGGGATGGCCAATTCCGGAATTTTTACTTTCCGGAATCCGGAAAGTAAAATCGGAAAATTCCGGAATTCGGAAAAAATCCGGAATTCGGAAAAATTCCGGATTTTGGAAAAATTCCGCAATTCGGAAAAATTCCGGATTTCGGAAAAAATCCGGAATTCAGAGAAATTCCGGAATTCGGAAAAATTCCGGATTTTGGAAAAATTCCGGATTTCGGAAAAATTCCGGAATTCGGAAAAATTCCGGATTTCGGAAAATTCCGGATTTCGGAAAAATTCCGGATTTCGGAAAAATTCCGGAATTCAGAAAAAATCCGGATTTCAGAAAAAAAATCGGAATTCGGAAAAATTCCGGATTTTGGAAAAATTCCGGAATTCAGAAAAATTCCGGAATTCGGAAAAAATTATTTTTTCTTTTTGTAATCCTAAGAATTTTGTTCAAATGCAAACGAACAAATTTCCTTTTTGTAATCCTAAGAATGTATGATGCAAGTTAAGCTGAAACTTACATCCTAAAGTATACACTACTCAATCGGTTAATGGGATGTAGTCCAAAAGTACGATGCACTCCTAATATTTAATTTTTGTTTTACTGTGATATTGTCCAGAGGTAATACATATATCACACTGAGATAAACAACTTGACAGAATGAAGATATCATACGTAGTTTTCCAGAAAATCGTGAGAAACGAATTTTTATGAAGTTAAAATATGCGTCGCTTGTTGCCAGTGTGATGCAATTGATAACTTTTATGCTGGAATAGTCTTATTATTATTATTATTATTATTATTATTATTATTATTATTATTATTATTAATCGTTTGTGTACTGTAAAAGAAAAATATGAACCGTTAAGTACTAGATTTTATCTGTTGTTTTTTGATATCTTCTAACAGTAATAACAAACTGCTTGTAAATACGCAATGATTATCAAGGACAATGGCATATTAATGTAAGGACTACTCTGCAGACTAGCAATAAACAATAAACAATAGTTCCAAAAAAAAAGTAACTAACTTGGGCACGTCAGAATGTTCGCGAGAATATAGGGACCCATTGAGACTAGCAAAAAACGTGGTGTAATTATTACTCAAAGGGCCGTACAATGGAGGCATTAACGTTAATGTTAATGGCACTAATGAGCATTTACTTGCCCTAACGGTTAACTTCATTTTTGAGATGATTCTTAGAAGTGGGCGTGTTGGCATGCAGTTAAAAGACATATCCATTATTTAAGAAGCACACGTTATCTGTGGAGTGCTAACGATTTGCGTCACTATCGAACACTAACATAGCACTAGCGACGTTTAAAGTCGAAATTGGAGTCTGACATAAGTGGCTTGTCAACTTCACGGACATTATATTTTCCTTGAATGCGAGAATTTTGCGTCCAGGAAATTTGCGCCCTACCACAAAAATAGGAAAAAATACGCTCGCAATATATTTGCACTGGGATGTTTGCGCCCTACCGCAAAAAGAGGGGAAAATGCGCCGGCTATATATGTGCACTGGGATGTTAGCGCCCTACAATTCAACTTATTTTTGTATTGTGTAAAGTAACTTCCACTCACACTTGAACTAGGCTTGCCTCTCATCGTCTCAGTGAGTTACTCCATCCGTTATAATATTCCGAACAAATGAAAAAAAATACAATTTTAGTTCACTAAAGGGCAATCCATACAAATACAATTTTTCATTATACTACAAAATTTACAATAAAAGTATAAATGACTGATATATAATTATTTATTAATATAATCAAAGAGTATAATTTAATCTACAAAAGGCTGTTTGGCTCTACCCAGATATCTCTGTTCGCAATCCTTGCGAGTTGTTTGGCTTTCTAGGACACAAAATATAGAAAATAAAATGTAAAGTGAATGTAAAATCAGTTCAGTAATATTATCAAGAAAACTATGTACAGTGTGTTTACTTGCTGGAATTACACTTTAAACACACAATTGCGTTCAGTCGTTCTTTCAGAAAAAATGTTCCGGGGGGCACACTTAGTATTCCGGAGGGGGTCACTGCTGGTACTATTCTATTTATTATTATATTATAGACGTATTATTTTGGTCTCCTCCGAGGGGGCACTTTGAGAGCTCTGGGGAGGCCAGTGTTCCCCCAAAATCATCTCTGGAAGAAGCAGTGATTGCGTTGATCCGTTGTGTTCTTTTGGCTTATATTGAAGTTTATTGTCCCCTTATATAGTCACAATGAAAATAAATCACAAATGGCATGGTTGTGGGGGGAGGATTGTTTATCCTGTAATGTCAGCCCTTCCGAGTAAATGCGTAAGCTCGAATAGGTTCTTTTATTTCGCAGGGCTCAAACTTCCCGGTGGAGGTACATTGCAGGCGCAATTTTCCCTGTTCTTGAGGTAGGGCGCAAATTTCCCAGACGCAAAATTCTCGACACCGTTCGAATGACCTCGGAAGACTATGTATTTTACAATACTTTTTATATTTTTTTTACTCGAGATTTCTTCATAGCTTCTTATTAAAATACTTACTAATATATCCTCATTTTATTGTCCTAACCAATCAATATGGGTATGTTGTCAGTAAAATATTTAGATTGATCGAGCCTCTGGTGTGTAACCACAGTATTTCATATAATCCCTCTATTAGAAATCTTGGCTAAACGAACCAATATATGTTGCCAATAAAATAGTTTAGAATGATTGAGCCCCTGGTAAATAACCACAGTATTTCGTGACAGTGCCTGACTCAGCTAATTCTTTACATTCTTTACCAAGCACACATTTTCTAAAGCGGAAAATGCTCTCTAAATACCTAAGCTCATTATTTTCAGCAGATGCACAAATTGGGTAACATTCTATCTACATGAATGTTATATATGTCGATTACTGGAAACCGTTTCTCGCTATCTATTACCATATTTACTATATAATGATTAACGTTAAAACCGGAAATGGTTGATTTGTACCGCTTCCGGTTTGAATATTACATTCATCAGGGAACTCGATTCTTAACTATTGACTCTGTACATCATGGCCAAAATTGATTGGTAATCCATCAGATAGTTCTTGAGACTGTTTGTTTCACTGACGAACAGAATGAATATATGGCTATAGAGTTTTGATAAACTAAATTCGTTAATGAGTGATGATGGAACAAATATAAGAAAGGGAACCAAGAGTAGGCCTACCACCGGAAAAATTTTCGAACACACAATTAGCCATCGAAAACCCACATGTCCTGGGTTAGAATACCATAGATGAAAACTCTACCACTGAGTCATCAATCACCCGCTTATTAGTTTTATTAATTATTATATTAATATAAATTAATGAATGCCTGCTTATGTTAATTATTGAACAATTACATTGTATACTTCGTAAAGTCAAAAATTTTAAATTTGTATTTACTGTACATACAGTGAGCGCAGAAAGTGTTCGTACACCTATGTTATTGAAACGAGAATGCCTGTGAAAAAGAAACAGAAAATTTAAGAAGTGTGATAACACACACAATACGAATACTGAAAACTAAGCTTTATGAATATATCAATAAAGAACCACGAAGACAAGTTTAATGGTCAGAAAGTAAATAAATTCCGTAGAAAGTGTATAGAGTAGACGCAAAAAGAGATCGTACACCTGACGTACGAATACAAAACAAAGATACCACAACTGGGGTTCACTAGTATTCACCTGATTATACACCTCTGTATAGCATGACGAATAACAGAATGAGTTTAGTTGTGAATAGGAGTGAAAAAATCTGCACGGTGGGCCGTCAAAATGGGAAGCAACCGAACAGAAACAAATAAGGAGACAAGAAAAGTAATTATTAAATTGCATAAGAAAGGTACGTATTTGAGAAAGATAGCAAACCTTGCAGACAGGCCTCGTTCAACAGTACAAACAATAATTGCGATGTATAATGTTTCTATCACTGTGTGAAAAAAAAAGGAAAACCAAGAGTGTTGAGTGAACAAGATAAACGTTACATTATTAGAGAAAGAAAAAAGGTTCCGAAAAGTAGTGCTGTGCAATTGGCAATGGATCTGGAAACCCGCGGTGTTAAAGTATCAGCCAGTACAGTGCGGAATATTTGCAGGGTATCATGATCGGATAGCCAGGAAAATGTTATGGGTGAACAAGACGAATCGTATAAAGAGACTAAAGTTTGAAAAAGAGTATAAAGATAAGGGATCAGGCTTCTTTCTGGAATAGAGTCATATTTTCGGACGAAAGTAAATTTAATCTTATCGAATCCAATGGGAGGCGTATGGTATGACGCAAGGTGAATACAGAGATGAATCCTCAAAATCTCGTCCCTAAAGTAAGACACGGAGGAGGGTCCGTGCTCGTCTGGGGTTGTATGAGTGCCTCAAGAGTGGGTCGTCTCCACTTTATCGATGGAGTGATGATCCACAAAGTGTATATTAACATATTAAAGGAAAATCTCCATACTAGTGCGCAGAAAACAATTTATTGTTCAGCAAGGCAACAACTCCAAACCTACATCGGAAAATACTCGATTGTGGCTACTCTATAATACCTTGAAACAGCTTCGCACACCTCCCCAATCCCCAGACATGAACCCCATAGAACATCTATGGTCTGTTCTGGAGACAAGAACCAGAAGGCACAGCTTCTCTACTAAAGAAGGCCTGAGAAAAGCTATTCAAGAAGAATGGGACATAATCAGTCCCGAAGCTACTAACTAACTAACTAACTCTATGGCCTATGGAGCCCGGAAGTTCAATGCCGCGTTCACAAAAGCTCTTCACTGACTTCTATAGTCCCGAAGCTACAGAACTACGAACTACTACAGGTGAAATCAATGCCACGAAGACTACAGACAATCATTAACGCACAGGGTAATCCCACAAAATATTAAATAACGTAATATACTTTATAAGCATTAATTCAATCATAAGTGTACGGTGACTTTTTGCGTTTACAAAAAAGGAATTCTCTCTTTTCTTCTGAGCAAATAGTGATTGTCTTTGTTTGGCCTTTCTCTTGTATATAGAAATAAAATGTATGAATGTGTAGTCTTAATTCTGGTTATATATATATTTTCCACCTCCCGTTCTCATGCTAGCTGTTTTCAATATAAAGTATGCATGGTGTACGAGCACTTTCTGCGCTCACTGTAGGTATGTTGACAATAAGCGAATGTTATTAGAATATTTGTTGAGATTTATTTTTCTTCACTGCCTTTCGCCTGGTTAAAAAGTAGTTTGCAGTGCTTTGGAGCAGCTGCAGGTGGGAACGCGATAATGTTTGAGACATACCGGCGACTTTTTTGTGTGTGAAAATAAGACCTTCCTCATAAAGCAGTAAATAACTGCAGTAGCAATTGTCTACGTAAGTGATAAAGACATATCCAACTACAAGAAACTAATACAGTATATATATTCATTGTGTTTCTCTTTTAACAGCTACTAGCTAGGGATGGCCAATTCCAGAATTTTTACTTTCTAGAATCCATAGAGTAAAATCGGAAAAATTCCGAATTTTTTCTAAATTCCGGATTTTTTCCGAATGTCGGAATTTATCTGAATTCCGGAATTTTTCTGAAATCCGGAATTTTTCTGAAATCCGGATTTTTTCCGAAATCCGGAATTTTTTCCGAAGTCCGGAATTTTTCTGAATTCCGGAATTTTTCCGAATTCCGGATTTTTTCTGAATTTCGGAATTTTTCCGAATTCCGGATTTTTTCTCAATTCCGGAATTTTTCCGAATTCCGGATTTTTCCGAATTCCGGAAAGTAAATTTTCCGATTCCGGAAAACAAAATTTCCGGAATCCGGATTCCGGAAAATTTTGGCCATCCTTAATATATATATATATATATATATATATATATATATATATGATTTTAAGACAAATTGCACTCAAATTTTGCCAAATATTGTATATGCACAAATACATTAAGGGGGCCCACATGAGTTTTTGGGGCTCGGGACTCCTCAGCCCCCAGGATAGGCGAACTTGTACTCATGTTTCGGTCACCGACCGACTTTATGAAGCGAATTTTATTCATTCTTAAGGAAAAAATCAACAATATAAAAACATAGTTATTTGATAGTAGAGTGCTAATTCTTATATGCAAGTTCATCCTGGATTCGTTACTTATGCGCCCAGGGGGAAGCCCAAGGAAATTAATACATGAAAACAAAATTTCTCTAAGTAAAAGTAATATAAATTCTCTATTGAATTCAACACGAGGATGCACAGACTTACGATGATAATTACGTTCATGAGCATTGTGATAATTTACCAATGTTATTATCGAACTACTTTACACATTGGCAATATTATTTCATCATATTCGCGCTTATTGTCGTTTTCTTTAGAAATGAAACACACTCGCAAATTGTTTATATTAGTCTGTGTGGACATTTTCGAATTGGCTGAAGCGTTTTGAGCACATGAGTTTACATTTAAACCAACAAATGAGCAGATGTGGTCTCACAGAAATGATAACAAACTAGTTATAGTGGCTTATTACTGAATAAAATAAAATGAAGTTTCTATTTTTATGTTCCACGAATATGTCCTGCAGGCAAAGGGAGACGGATGATTAATGAGAGTGAATGATTATAAAAGAATCGGTGGAATGGTCATGTAGAAGGAAACGTCTGAATCGCGAGAAAACCCACGGACAGACACAATGTTGTCCATCACAAATTCACATGGCTTGAATTTGAACCAGGTACCACTCACACTAGAGGTGAGCACTCCGCTATTGATCCACTGTGTCCTTTGATAATGAATGTTTGTGATCTATGTCATGATGAGTAATGAACACAATATTCTGTTCCAGTGAGTAAAACAATATGAGAGAAGTCAATCCACTGGAAGAAACTTAACAAAGGCTGAACGCTTGAAACGTTTGTTTTTATGTATGATTTTATTTATTTTACTTGCGGACCTCAGAACACAAAACACAATACTTTCACGATATAAACTTTTGCAAATGTGCTACCATATACCAAACATTAATCATCTGAGAGCTGAGGGCAGGCTTGTAGCCCCCCCAGAAATGTAGCGAGGCCTGTAGAAATTAGGGGGGTTAATGCAACCATATTATGGTTTATTTGCAAGCCTACCTTGAAAAGTTTAAGGGGCAGTAGAAAGTTAGGGGGCAGCCTCCCGGGGATACTGGCCTATATAAAGGGAAGAAGAATATAAATAAACTTATGTTTGTGTACTTAGAACACTATTTCGTGTGAGGTTATTGAAAAGTAAAAGCTGAAGTTTTAAAGGAACAACATACGTAATGCATAATGAGTTTCTGTCAATATTCCTCTTGTTCAGGCTCGAAAAATCCTGGACGCCAATTAGTCAAGCCGATTGGAAGTAGGAGTCTGGCTCATAAATAATTTAAATCAAAAATAAAATTATGAAGGACCATGTATGAAATTTAATTATTATGGTCCCTATGTTTGAGAACCGGCGCCTAGGTCAGAAGAAAAATTCTCGAGCACTTATCTTGTTTATGGTGGTCTTTCGGCAGCCTAACTATTTGTCTGAATCTATTCGCTATAGCTTCCTTCAGCTTCAAACCACCGCGGTGACCACAAAAGCATTTCTCTTGTAGAAATATATGAAAGTAAAGCGCTATATTATATGATTCTTGTAGCATTAAGATAAGAATACTTGTAGCAATCGGGTGGGGTGATGAAGAGTAAATAGTAGAAAAATTAAAGGGTGTATAGAATATGAATATTTTTCAAGGAATTAAGAGCTTTTGGTGCATAAAGTACTTATTTATAGCCGTAGCATAATAGCATGTAAATTGTCGACAAATCTTCGAAATAAAGGAAAGCTATATGATGGCCTATATATTCTAAATCTGCGCATGAACTAGTATAGTGCTTAGGCCCTAATATTTTTGGGGTAATACAATAGTAAAGTAATCCTCCTTAAGTGACTATAAACAAGCTAATGTTTTGAACGAACAGAAAATACGCTTTATTTAGGCGAGCCAGAGTAAGTAACGCTTTAGGTGAATGGTTAGCGTTGTGATTTGCCAATTTCCTGGCCCAGATTCGATTCCCGCCCGCTCCCTTTAGTCTTTTTAAAATGTTTCATTTACAAGGCTGAGCTCCAGTTGGATACTGCTAAGCGAAAGATAATCTCCAGTGAAGAAACTCAGTTAATTTCGTGCATTTTTAAATTGTTTGTTGACACTATATTCTCCGTCTTTTTATCTCAATGTTTAAATTTTTCCAAAAAAAATATATGAATCAGGAACCCTTGGTTATATTTGCAACCTTGCGGGAAATATGTTAATACGGATAAGTTCTCCAACTTGTTTGAGTGTTATTGAATTTTGTACTTTAATACTTACAAATAAATTACTGCATACCAATATTTAGCATTTTTCAAAACTCATTTAACAAATAATGAAATCGGACAATTTCTTCTTTCGAAGTATTATTGCGTATCAATCAGTAGCGCCGGAACCTAGGAGCTCAGGCCCTGTTAAACCCCCAGAATTTTCATTAGGGGTTGGGTTCTTCCATCCATATTTTTAATTCATTTGCAGTTAGAACCACTGTTAACAGTTTCAAAACTCAGCGCAAACCTTTGAGTTAGTTAAAAAATAACCTACCATATATACCACATAATCTGTCCATATATTATTTGATTCGCGGACATGTATAGTTATTTGAATTAAGTAAACTTGTTTATATAATCCCTCATTTGAGTTAATTACAGTATAAGATTATTTAAGTCCCCTCACTGTTATCTACTCATCGGTGCCTTTGGTATCCGTATATTTTTTTAAGTGGCTGTGTATAATTTTACGTGTGTATCATACAGACAAGAATTATTGTGAGTACAAGTATCCAAAGACTCCCTTTTGTCATTTCGTCAGCCAGCGTTTCGCTCCACTTTTGCACAAAAGCACTCTTTACGTTTTGAGCTTTTAACAGCTGGGGGCAACTTCATGCTGCTGTGCTAGCTACTACCAGCCGTAATTAATCTTGGAGCAGGCGTTAGTTGGGTTGCCTATCTCGGGGACTTTGTACATCAAGAATTTCTGTGGCCCACTGTACACGGTGAAATATGGTAGGGTTTCAAGATTCTCTTTAATGCAGCTACCAATTCTTCTAACGTGACAATGTAGCTTAGTAATGACCCATTATATGTGAAGCACTAGCGGTGAGATATGTGCCACTAACAAGCACTAATGAAGCATTAATGTCGGATGTAATATAATTGTGGTCTGTGAAGGTTTCGTGCGTTGCATGTTGGCATGAAATTAACAGGAGGAAATTGCTTTGTGTTTTAAAATGTAGCCGTTATCTATTGTGCACCGAGGGTGGTATATGCAGCACTAACGAGCACTGAAGAAGCACTAATGAAAGGTGTAATAAACATTATGTTATTCCGTAGATTTCGTCGCTGGTATGCTGGAATGAAGTTAGAAGGCCAATAATTGCTTTCTTAAAGAAATGCAACCGATATATGTGGAGTACTAACGATGGGATATGCAGCACTAGCGAACACGAAATATGGGATGTGCAACAATAACGAGCACTGTCTAAGAACTAGTGACAGATATAATCAAACATGCGGTCTGCCGTAGATTTCGTCCCTGCTATGCCTGCACCAAATTAGCAGGCCAAAGAAACGTTTTTTTTTTAAAGAATGTAACCGTTATCTGTGGAGCACAAACGGTTGGATATGCGGCACTAACGACGCACTAATAAAAATTGTGGTGTGCCGTAGATTTCGCTCCTGGTCTCCCTGTATCAAGCTAGGAGGTCAATACTGAATTTTTAAGAAATGTAGCTGTTATTTGTGAAGCACTAACAATGGGATATCTTTACAGTACTAATGACGAAATGTGCAGCACTGACGATCGGATGTGCTGCTAACGAGCACTGACGAAGTACTAGTGACAGATGTATTCAAACTTGTGGGTTGTCGTCCGTTTCGTCCCTCAACTGCTGGCATGAAGTTACTAAGTAAATAATGGTTTTCTTCAAGAATGTAGCCGTTATCTGTGGAGCAAAAACAGTTGATATGCGGCACTGATGCCCAGTGTAATCAAAATTGTGGTCCCCTGTAAGTTTCGTTCCTTGAGTGTTGGTATGAAATTAGGAGCGGAAAATCAATTTCTTTTAAACATAGCCATTATCACTGGAGCACTAACGATGGGATATGTAGCACTAACGAAGCACTAATGAAGAGTGTAATAAAAATTGTAGTCTACCGTAGATTTCGTCCCTGGTATGCTGGCATGAAAATAGCACACGGATAGCTGTTTTCTTGAAGAACGTAGCCGTTATCTGTGGAGCAGTAACAATGAAATATACAGCACTAATGACCACTAACGAAGTACTAGTGACAAGTGTAATAAAAGTTGTGGTCTGCCGCAGACTTCGTCCCTGGTGTGCTATCATGAAGTTAGCAGGACAAGAATAGCTTTCTTGAAAAATGCATTTGCTATCTTTGAAGCATTAACGGTGCCAGATATGACACTAACGAGAACAAACGAAGTACTAATCACGGTGTAATCGAAAGTGTAATCTGTCGTAGATTTCGTCCGTGATCTGCTGGCATTAGGTTGCAAGTGTTTTTTTTTTCATATAGCCAATATTTATGGAGCACTAACGATATGATATGCGGCAGTAACGAATACTGACAAAGCACTAATGACAGGTGCCATCAGTGCCGTACCCAAAATCCTCGGGGCCCCGGTGCAAGAGGATATTTAGGGACCCGCACAAACGAACTTATTTTTCGATATAATAGTAAGTAAAAGCAGCAAACACAATATTCACACACACACACACACACACACATATATATATATATATATATATATATATATATATATATATATATATATATATATATATATATATATATTCCTCGAATAACTTAAGATAGAAAGGGTAACTTACATACTACAGCATTTTGTAATTTACCATAATTTTATAGAGATTTTAAAAGAAAGCACAGTACCGTATCCATCGTCTTTTCAGTATTAATCAAAATGAAAAAAAAAGTATTAGTCACATTTATAAGAGAAAACAAAAAATACATGAAATAATGTTATTTATAGTGTATCATGGTTATACACATGTTATTTACAGAAAAGACCATCATAATTAAGAAATAAAAAGGGGACATCTGGGATGCTGCACAATGCTGAAACAATTTCAAAATAAACTTATTGTAATGGATTCAAATAGTCAAACATTCAAAGTATCATACAATAGTCCGTACAACAAAAATTTAATGTCTTTTCAAAAATCTTTTCCTCTTAGCATTAGCATAAGCAAAATCTGAAACAATCTTGTCTATGTTTGGTCTTCAAGCTTGTTTTCGTTCTACATTTAATATTAGGGATAGGCACGAGTCGCGCTAAAACTCGACTTGACTCGAATTCGAGTCGAGTTTCGAGCCTAGTCAAAGGTAATTTTCTCAAATCGATTTCATAAATGGCTCGCTCGTTCTTCTCGTTTTAACTTGATTTGAAATCATGGTCTGATTAGAGTGGAAAGCGAAAGCCATGAGAAACGTAAGAAGTAATGTGGAATACTTTTAGTGTTGCTCACAAGGACTGCTCGCATCTCGTCCCGTCTCGATAACGAGACAAAATTATTTATAACGAGACAGCCTCAAATGTCGTGAGGACCAATACAGGTACTGTAGTTCTGATAATCAAGGCTGAGACCTGCATGGTCGAATTTTTGAGCCCAAGCAGAAGCCCAGCTCGAGTAGTGATGTCAACCGGTTTGGCTCGGTTGAACTGAGCGAACAGTTCGAGCCGACTCGTTTGGGATGAGCCACCGACACAGCTCAATTGAACAGATGACTGGTTTGAGCTGGCTCTGTTGGGATGAGCCATCGACTGTGCTCAATTGAGTCTATGGCTCGAGACGGCTTGGTTGGAGTGAGCCATCAATTTGGTTTGGCTCAGGTGAGCCATCGACTTGATTGGGTGGGCTGTTGGCTCGGCTCATTTCTCGGTTCTGTTTGATAGTAAATGAGCTGGAGCCGAACCGTTGAAAACCCTAAACCTGAGCCGAGCAGTTTTGCACATATTTGGCAGGCGCCCTATAATATTTAACAATTTTTGGCTCGAGCGTGAATCCTTGCTCCTACAGCCTTTGTGTTATTATAATAATAATAATAATAATAATAATAATAATAATAATAATAATAATAATAATAATAATAATAACTTTATTTTCAGTGTCGTGAACAGCTCATTGGCAAAATTACAGCACTATGTTAAGACCATTATACAATCATTTAAAACAGACCATAAAATTTGTGATACAGAATGAATATTAGTAGGTTAAGACCCTTGTCAGAAGTTATGGGCGCGGTGGCTCAGTGGTAGAGCGTTCACCTCTGGTGATTGGGGTCCCGGGTTCGATCCCAGCCCCCGCCAAGTGAACTTTGTGGTGGACAAACACCGTGCTCGTGGGTTTTCCCGGGGTTCTCCCGTTTCCTCCCACTTTATTCATTCCACCATTTCACTCATCTCTCATCTTCACCGTCTCCTTTAGCCTAACCGGCATAACCGTGGGACGTAAAACTCAAAGATTTTATTTCATTTCCTTGTCAGAAGTCTAATATATTCACATTACAAGATTTAACCTGATTATAAAACAAGATTAAAATAGATACAGTCAATATTATAAAATACTATTAACAGAACTATAATAATAATAATAATAATATTAACAATTACTAGTAGCTACGGATACTGCTAGTAGTAAAAGTATCATTGATAATAATTATATTGTCTTTCCTGGATACTTGAAGAGAGTACTTGAAACTACACACATAATTTGGCTTGTTTTGGCTTGATTCTCTTTGAAACTCGACCAGAATTCGAGTCGAGTTTCGAGTCGAACTGGAGGAATTTTTTCGAGTCGAGCTCAAAGATGTTTGTTTCGAGTCTAGTCGAGCTCCAAAGAAAACTCGCTCGAATTTGCTCGTGCTCATCCCTACTTAATATAGCAACATTTGTTAACTTTTGTTGTGAGGTACTACATCTCAAGTAGTTTTTATAAGCTTTAATTTCGAGAACGAGCGTTCAACAGAAGCCACACTTACTGGTATTGTTTTAATAAATTACACATGCGGTAAGCACATCAGGAAAAGACGTAGAATTCCCATTTTCCACTAAGAATAAAGTTGTTTCAGAATTGTTATTTCCCGAGGTTACCTATTTCAGCCCTATTTGCCGTGGAAAACCTGGGCTTACATTACTACTGTACTTTGTAGCTAAGTCATATCCAGTTTTTTAAGCGTCTTCCTCAGATACACACAACAAACAATGTTGCTATAGAGAGAAAATAAAAGTCATTTAGCACTTCAGTCATTCCGTGGAAACAGGTGCTAAGTTGTGTCACAATACTATCTAGAATAGGGTAAAATACAGAGACATCTCTTGAAATGTTTCTGAAGTACTCAATTTCGAGCACAGGTCTTTTGTGTATGTTACGAGTTCGTAATGCTATCCCCGAAGATCTTTCATTTGCTGAAGTGATTTCTTCAGATTTTTCTCTGCTATTTGCAGACCAATATCAGAAGACTGCAAACTTTTGGAAGTTACACATGGACATTAGGACTTTTGATCAATTCCCATTAAATCACATTCATCTTCGAATTTTTCCAAGAAAGTACTGGCTGGAATGCCACATGTTTTACCACTAAATTTAGTCAATGACCAAATCTCACTAAATCTAAAATGACTAATCTTACGAGTGTGTTTACAACGATTGGAGTTTACATGAATATTTCTATTACCGTGATGCGAATGATTTCTTCTCCCATCTATCGAAATGCTAGATTCGCTGTCATCCTTCATTGAATTTCCTTCGGAAGAACCCCCCCACATCCACTGCTACTTCAGGTTGATATGTTATTTGTTCAGTATTGACAACTGGAACCGGATCACGGTTTAAAGTATTAAACTTTTCTTTAATAGTGTTTATCTCTTCTTGCAATTTTTTAATTTGACTACTGTGTTCGTTCACTGTGGTTTCGACAACTACTACAGAATTTTGCAAATCCGTAAATCGGTGCAGAATTTGCTCCATTTTAATATCGGTTCGTTCCAACTTATGATTTATTTGTTAATCTATTTGCTTAAACTTGGCATCCATATTTTGTTGTATTTGTTCCAGCTTGTTATCCATCTGCTTCTGTTGCTGCGGCATTTGTTGACCCATTTGTTCTATTTGGTGATATTGCTGCGATATTTTCTGATCCATTTGTTCCATTTGTTGAGACATTTGCTCTATCTGAGTATCCATTTTATGCTGTTGTTGAGATATTTGCTGACCAATCTGTCTTATAAGATCAGCTACGTTATAACAAACATTTTTTATTATATTTTAGCCCACAGTCCGTGTAATTCTTAAAACATATCAACACGGTCAAATCACATTAACTTAGCCAAGACAACTTGTATCACTATTACCTTTTTATTATCAAGATTCCATTAATTATTTATTTTCTTTTTCAGTTGTTCGGCAATTCAAAACCTGCTATGTGACATTTTCGGCCGTTTCGAGATAATAGTATTATCTAGTGCAGCTTTTAGACTCTTTAAGACTCTCTAATTTATTATTACTTGAGAAGGTATCTAGTTACTTGCAGCATCAAATATTACTTATAACATCACTTTTATAAAGCGAAAAATCTAACCAGGATACAGTTTTTCGTTTCTCCTGAAAAATTTATAAAAATGCACATAGCAGGTTTTGAATTGCCGACGACGCTTCTTCTACACGACAGATTGTGTATTTTTATGTACCGTTATCCTAAAACCAAAATTTTAAAAAATGAAGTAATCCAGTGCACCAATGCATTAATACACGATATCGTTGTAAGATGACCGCTAACTTTCTTTATAAAGTTTTTACTATTGACAAGAAAACGTCGTTTAGTTTCTAGTTATACTATACATATACATTTTGCGTGGGTGAGGATGTTTACTGAACACACTCAAATACACTCAGACTTCAGAGTCTAAATTGTAAAGTTCATGTTTTAACTATTTATTTCATTAATCCTAGCAATAAAATAATGTAATATATGAATTCTAAGAAAGATGATTAGCGTTGAAAACTTATCCAAACTTTCTGAGATGAACGCATTAGTGATAGAAGATAAAACAGTACTAGAAGGAAAACGAAAATAAAAAATAGAGAATAAAATAAACATAAAAAAGAAGTAAGGGGAAATACGTAGAATTAAATAGAGTAGCGAACGATGTGTTCCATTAAAATATTGTCTGGGTCCCTGCTCAAAGTATTAAACAAAAATTTACATCATCCATGAACTAACAACGTAAAATTAGAAACCAGTGATGTAAATAAAAAGATATGTGTACTAATAAAAAAATAAAAAAAGGAAAGCGCTCTATCGTGTCCTTTTTTGATTAGACATGAGGAGGAGGAGAAAGAGAAGGACAAAAATCAAGAAATCAGTTCATATGTGAAAAAGTGAGAGGGGTAGGGAGCAAGAGACAGGTATCAAACCCCTCCCAGCTCATGAGTTCGCTTTGAACATCAGAGATTATTTGCGTAAACTCAATAGCTAGGAAGGTTATGCTTCTCTTTAGATGCTTCTCCTCTTGGTGCTATAATTTATTCAAGTGCTGGAGTAAATAATGTTTATATCAGAGCAAACGGCAATTGGTTTGCTCAAGGCTACCGTCCCAGCCCACATTTTTTCTCTCTCTTTTAAAAATTCAAATTTACGCCGAATGTTTGTAGAATGAGAACGTTCAAGGCTCAGAGGATGTTTTTTAAACAACTTAAATATTATTGCAACAATATTTTCCGTTTTAAAATAAACAGCAGAGTTGGTTATTAACCGTTGAACTTCACAATTCTTTTTGAATAAAAAAAAAGAAAGAACAACATTAAGAAAAGAAAAAAACAAAGGCGCACGTTAAAATAAACTTCACACTAAAATAAATACAGTACTTATCATTTATCTTATGGATTTCATATTCATATGAATATCAATAATTGGTGAAGATGCGGAAAGGCAATCTGCTTTGTTGTTTAGAAGTGTGTTGGGTTTCTCAACACGTTGAATTTCCTGCAATAGTCTAGCAATATTTCATTTAGCTGCATGTGTATATTGTCCGTATAAGAGGTGAATTTAGAAAAAAAATATTATATCTGTGTTGATTCTTTTATATTTGCAAAATGCACAATATGAGCGGTATCTAATGATTTTTCCCACAATATAATTATTTAAAATACATTATTATTATTATTATTATTATTATTATTATTATTATTATTATTATTATTATTATTATTATTATTATTATTATCATTATCATTATTATATTTACGTTCATTTTTCAGTTCTTGTCATATAGCACCGTGATATTAACTTGCAGCTCGATTTCGATCAACACACTTACAGCGGTTTAATGCGTGGATGCATAAGTTCTACACTAATCGCACTAAGAACGCAAGTCGATGGTTTTCTGAATAAAGTGTTCATGAAAATGTGTCGAACCAAAACAATGAGTTTTGTGCTTTGTGTGCTTATTCAGCATCGAACTTATGAATTAAGATACCTATTGCGTATTCCCGTGGGCCCCAAACCACGATAGAGGCTGGAATTCAGTGTACTTGGTGGGTGAATAGATTATTATGCGATGTCAAGTATCACAATATTTGTCGTTTCCCCCTACATTGTCTCGCCTTGAAGATAGCTGGACAACAGAATCGCGTCACTGACCACACTACAGGAAAAAGAAAGCAAATGAACGGAGAAAGTCACATTATATATATCTTCAAGCTAGCTGCATGTCCTCAAATGTCAAAACTTTCCACCTGTATAATTTAATAAGTCAGCTTCTCTGTGGACGGATCATTCATTCACATAATTGTAATTAGGAAGCCATTAGGTAATATATTTTAGGATAATAGAAAAACAAAACAAGAAGATGACTCAAAGAATCTTAAAAGTGACCAAGTAGCTGCCGTACATGGTTTCTGTGCACGAAGTTTCCAATTTGATCCCACGTCGTTCCAATTTCAATTCAAATTAAAGTGTTGATATCAGTGTTGAATATATCAGTGTTGAAAACTGAAGTTAAAGTTTGAACATGTAAATGCATTTTAAGGATATACGTGTACGTACACTTCTGTTCATAGAAACCGACACGGGGAAATAATGTTTAAAAAAATACCCTAGATCCTTACGTTCCTCACACCTGCGCTTACAGGAAGTTATATTTTCCTTCCATTCTGCTACACAGTAACATGATCATTTGAACAGAGATATTGACTACCTGGACGTTGCTGTCAAGTAAGTATGTAATCGTCATATATGAGAAGGTCATAAAATATTACAGAAAAAAAAAAGAAAAATGGAATTAAAATTTGACTTACTGCATGATACAGAATTCACGCTTCTGCAGGATGTAGATCACCAAGGTAATAGCGTAGACAGATGAACAACGGCCAGAGCAAAGTTTTCTTGGTGTAGTGGTTATATCATAACGGAGTTGCATTTAGAACGTTGTGTGAAGATGGTTTCATATCCTGTTTGCAGAAGATCATTAAAAAAAAGAATCAGCCTTCCACAGCAACGAATATGGATGTAAGATATCCCTGACAGCACAATTACATAGCAGGCATGTGTGTATAATGTTCCCTCAGGTTCATGGGAATGTGCCCAGTATGTGCCTTATGTACCTATGAGAGAGAAATCACATGAATGGCAAGTGATACTCACAGTCTATGTGCGCCCCTAGGCACATGTCTGACATGTACCTGGGGAAATTACCTAGTATGTTCTTCCCCATGCCGTAGGCGAACATTACTTCCCCAAAATATGTTAAATCGCCTTTATGCGTAATTTGTTTACATTAAGGCGAGTCTGAAAACCACATAAAAAAAGTATTTAAAGAAGAAGTAACCGGGGGTGGGCACGAACCACCCACCCTTTAATTACTAGGCGCATGCCTTTCCGATTTGGCTACGGAGGTGATGATGAAAGATTTTGTGACCATGTATACTCGACGATAACCGTTTGGGATCAGATAAAATCCGCTTGCCATGCAATTTTGTAACAAACTGACTCGCGTCTCTTTACTTTCATTCATGATTCTTCCATATTCACTTTCAAATGATCGGCGAGAGTTGGCATCTAAAAACTACAATTCTTTATCCCTAACTACGTAAATAATAAACAGTTCACATATATATGAAAGGTTCATCTTAATTTTTATTCATCACTTATGTAATTTCTTTCTTGTAAATTCATCTCCCAAATTTGATGCATTTGTTGCTTCTTTTTTCTAAGCGATTGTGTACTAGGACAGAAATTGGAGCAGAAAGAGCGAGAAACCGTTGCATGTTACTGCGTATGAGCAAATGCATCGTGCGTCGCTGAAGATATCAATTATGTCGTAAGTATTTGAAAAAGTACGCACATAAAGGAAGAACCTTGAACATGAAAGATATATGTCCTAAGTAACGATATAAAAACAAATGAATATCACTGTGAAACTAAGTCAGGTATTTAAATGCTCATTTGTGGTACATAATCGCAAATATCAATTAGGTGTAACAAGCATCTAAAACTTTAGGTAGCTGAAGTACATACTTAGCACCATACATACTAAGTGTCGGATACCTAAAAAGTAGCTGGGACACTTAGATGGCACATGCCTAGCACATCTTGTGCTGTTAGGGATACAGGGTGTTTCAAATCAACGCCGACAATATTTGGGAGATGATTCCTCACACCAAGATAAAACAAAAAGTATAGACCAACCTGGGTGTACAAATGCTTCCTTTTGGAGTTATAGGATGCCGAAAACATGAAAAAGTAAACCTTAAAGGTGCATATCTCCAAAACTATGGGACCTACCGTAGTCGGGTCAAGACTTCGTTTAGGATCTAATATGTGCCTTATTCAAAAATCCATGTTTCAGAATCCTAATGTACTTAGGCAACGATTTTTATACAGGGAGTTTGGCTACTGGCATATAATTTGAAGTACTCACCAACTACCTCTACAAAGTTGACAAGGAAGTACTACAGTATTCTGAAACTTCATTTTCTCATGTTTTCGGCAGCCTATAACTCCGAAAGGAAGGATTTGTGCACCAGGTTGGTCTATACTTTTTGTCTTACCTTGGTGTGGGGAATCACCTCCCAAACGTTGTCGGTGTTGTTTTGAAACACTCTGTATATGGATATAGCATATGACATCATATATATTAAACTAAATCATAAAGCCTTCTCTTTTTGTCTTTAACATATACACTTGAGCTGAAAGTAACACATAAAGGTAACCAAAAAAAAAAAAAATCTGTCACTTTTGTGGAACTCTGTGTTCAATTGATCCTGACACCATGAGTTGAACACCAATGGAGATAAGGAGAAGATCAGTTGTTGATGTTTGCATATCCAACATATTACCGGGTTATGGCAGTTCAGCTACACCGTGAACTTGCGTAAGGACAAACTGTACATGAAACCTCCAAAGAGCATCGTAAGAGCGTGTATTCTATACGAGTTCAAACTGGGGTCAAACGCCACTGCAGCGGTTGTTTAACAAGTTTAAGGACGGTGGTGAAACACTCGAATACGCACCACATGCCGGAAGATCAACACATGTACAAAATGAAGATCTTCAGCCAGCAATTGAGAAGAACAATGGCCAGACATGTGACGAACTGGAACTACAATTCAGTGAGTGGAGAAACCATTCGGCAGCACCGTTATCAACTTGGGAAGAACTACAATTTGAGTCGATGGATCTCACATAATTTGACTCTGGGCCAGAAGGCAACGCGAGCAGACATCTCTGTTTCTTTGCTGTCTCGTCTGAGGAAGCAACCATTTCTGGACAGGGTGTTGACATGAGATCAGAAGTTGGTCCTGTACGATGATCCAGGACGAATTCATCATTAGTTATCATCCCATGAACTTGTTCCAAAACAGCCGAAACCATCACTGCACAAGAAGAAGATCCTCCTGTGTATTTGATGAACTGCTCGCGGCATCGTGTATCGGGAACTGTTAGTAGCTGCTCAGAGCAATGTAGCTTTGTACTGTCAGCAGTTGAGCTGTGTTCAAGAAAAACTCAAAACTTTGGAGCCAGCACTTCTGAATCACAAAGGGGTCCGCCTGTTACAGGACAGCGCTAAACCTTTTATGGCTAGGATGACCCAGGACACCATTCTACTCCTTGGATGGGAAACATTATTGCATCCACCATTTTCCCCAGACATTACACCCTCCGATTATTACCTGGTCCATTCATTCGATAATCACCTTGGAGGACGCCAGTTCAAATCCTTAATAGAAGTGTGAAATACACTTGATTCATTCTTCGTTTTACGGCTCACCAAGCTCTACCGCGATGGGATCATGACCTTCCAGAACGTTGGCAGAAGGCCGTTGATTCTAATGGGTAGTATTTTTGATCTTCCAGGAACGCCTCAGGTGACATATCGATGTTCGAAGGTGGTGGGTGAAAAAACGAGAAAACTTTCTTGGTTGCCTTTATAGAAAGTATTCATGTAGTTTTTTAGTATTTCGCGCAAAGTGAATCATTATGTAAGAAAATAAACGGTGAATGTTATTTCTATAATTTCAACCACAAACAATAGGAATAATCTGGTTAGCCTGTAGAAAATTCATAGTCTGTTTCAAATGCGAGAACAAATTTATCTTGTAAAGTATGTTCCAAATGGAATAGTTTCGAAAGTAATGTAACAGGTTGATTCTATCGAAATAGTATAATTATAGACACCAATGAATATCATAGTGAATTAAAGAAAATAATCACAGAATCAGACAAGGTAGAAAAAGTAACGGAAAAATCACTAATATGAATTATGTTTACTACTTTGAGGTATAATCAAGTGGCTAGAGTATCGAGTTGGTAAGCCGCAGATGAAGGTTGGGTTCTTATCCCCCTGTACTATTCGTTTTACGTTTTGTTTGGCCATTCTATTAAAACATTATTGTAGAACAATTGAGAACTTCATATGTATGTGAGATATTGTCAACTGTTAATATCAAGTGAATAGTGTTTGACTAAAGCAATGCCTAGAGAGAGTGGTAAACTATGAAGAAAAATAAGAAAATATGAAAATCCAAACTTCAAAATACGAAAACATATTCAATTTAATTATATACTCTCTAGAAGATAAACTAGTATGTTTACACTATTATCTCAATAAAAGCAGAACTTAATAAATTTAAATGAAATTTCTAGCTCGGTGTCCCACGATTATGCTCTTTGGGATAAAGAAGAAGAATTATTAATGAAAATTAGCAATTAATAATTCGTGCATCGGGAATGTGGGAAGAAACGTGAAAAACCCGAAAAAGCCATCGGACACGATGTTGTCCACCACATACACGCGCAGACGGAGATCGAATCAGAAACATCTCTCACCAGAGGGGAGTGTCTTATCACTAAGTTATTCTGTCTTCTTTACAATTAGCGATTACCGTTGTATATACAAGATCATTCTGTAACTTCGTCCAGTGCCTATGAATCAGAAACGGCTGGAGATAAAAGATTGCAACCAAAATGAAGTAAGCAGAATGCCAGGGAGTTGATTAAGTGGATGACTTTGCTTGCCTCTTCGGACCCTTTAACAGGGGACCCTGGGGGTTAGACGAAACTTTCATTACATTAATATGGATCATGTAGTGACTGCTTATTTCCCTACAAAATCACTTCCATTTCCATTGAGCGAAATACTAGAATATTAAGTGGTTATTACACTGTGCAACAAATTTTAACTGTTGCTCTGTCCTGCAAATGAAATTATATGATTTTAACTAAATGACAGGTGCTGAATTCATTGGTGGAAACCAAAATGTTCCATCACGTCACATTTATGTTGGGCAGACCAGAACACATTTTCGAAATGTGCATATTTAAGTATATTTACCACCTAATGTAGGGTGGGAAGGCGTATTATACTAACACTAAATTTTGTTGACTTACACTTTAAAATCATTTCTTTGGTTGCTTACGCTTTTAGAAATCTGGGATCCCTCTGACGATAGACCAACAATATTCATCAAGATACTTTCAGTCCATTTTCTACTGCAACGCTTTTCAAATGTGAAAATGCTCTGATGAAATCGTTCTCCATGTTCATCACTTAGTACGCCGAAGCTTTGAGGGAAAAGGTCTAAATGTGAGTGCAAAAAGTGCAATTGTAATGATATGCTTCGTCCCATGAGTTGAAAACTCCGCATCATGTCACTAACTTAATAGCTTCATAATTTTCAACTTTTACATTTCTATATATATATAAAAAAAAAGAACATAGTGGTTTAAATAACAGCCAAGCTAATTTCTCAATTTCAGAAAGTTAAGTTTCAAAGTCCTTATCCTGCATGACTGTCTTTATCTGTGGACCAACAAATACTCATCCTTAAGTTCGGGGATTTCCCCTTAAGATCCGTGAAAGCAATACCTTATCTATCTAGTGAATTAACAAAAATCATCATCAACCCAAGCTTGATATGTAATGGTGGCAAAAATACATCTTGCACTGTTAAAAATACTTACTAAAAATGAGTAAAATTGACTCAAATTCGAGAACATTTCGTTCTCAGAATAGCTCAGAATAGAAGTGAGAAAGTGTGGGTGTTCAAAATATAAGAAAAATATGTACTCAAATTCGAGTAAATTTTATTCAGTTTTGAGTATAAATTCTCTTAAAAGCGAGATAAAATTGTCTTAAATGAAATGAGAACCTGCTATTTCTCAAAAATAACGAGAACATATCTTCTCAAAAGTGAGAAAGTTAACCGTAAAATGAGATGAATGCAGTCAACATTGACAAACTTTCTGTTTAAAAACTAGTAATGCTCTCCTCACGATTGAGAAAATGTATACTCATAAGTGAGCAGAAAAGTATTCGAAATGCTCAGATAACCGCAAAATTGAAAAACACATTTTCTCAAAAATTGAGAATATTTCCCCTCAAATTTAAGAAAAACTCTTCTCAAAAATGAAAAGATAGTCTTTTTTTTAAAAAAAAATGTGTAAAAATGTACTCAAAAATGAGATTTTATTAGTATTGAAAAATGAGAAAAAAATATTTATTCTACTGCCTTCCTGGCACATGGAAATTTCCCTGGAACTAGAAAAGTAGATTACTCTCACACTGCACCAGACAATTTATAGAAAGTACGCCTTCTACACATTAATATTGAAGTTAAACAATTTTCTTCTTAAAAGTTGGAAAATAGAAATCAGTTTTTGAAAAATATGAGTACTTCAAAAATTACCTCTATTTTCCAGCTTCAAAGATGAAAATGTCGAACATCAATATTAAGGTGTAGAAGGCGTATTTACTTTATTTTTTTTTAGTGCAGTGTGAAATTCATCTACCTTTGTAATTTCGGGGAATTTTCCCTGTGCCAGCAAGGCAGCAGAATAAATATTTACTTTCCTATTTTTGAATAATAATATAATCTAATTATATTAAAGTTCTTTTTTACGCAATTTTGAATCTGCAAGGTTACATTTTTATGCTGAGACCTGTTTGTTTCCATAAATAGCATAAATGAGAATTTTAATTCAATCAACACACAAGCTCCTTGTAACTTAAAGTTTCTATTATGTTGGATTACGCAGTTTTGAACAAGTGAATATGATGTGGTGGACAAATTTTATGTGCATTGGTTTTCTCGATGTATTCTCGTTTCCTCCTACTTTCTTCATTGCATAGCTTCACTAATTATCATTGCCTTTTCCTCTAGCCTTGAAACATAATTGTGCGCCGTTTCACTAAAAAACAATAAATGTATGTATATATATTTGTTTCATTTTGATTAAAATAATATATGTTTGTACATTGTATTTTTTATTTGTCAAACAATAAACTAAATCTATACATTATATACTTCACATACTCTCGAATATGTATGTACATTCTTTGGACAAATTACTATCTCTTATGCAGTATTCAGTTATAATTTTACTGTGACTTTGTAACAAATGTCTTTGATAATTAAATAATTTGCTAAATTCTTGACCACAATATTTATAACAATATACATAAGACAATGAGGATACATGAACCTTCCGAATATGCCTACAAAGCACTATGGCAGATGTAAATGTCTGTCAACAAACTGTACAAAACATTACTACTAAATAATTACAATGTTACATCTGACAAGATATCGTATACTACAGGAACAAAACTGCATACTCGTTACTGTGAAAATTAGTAGACTTGCAAGTTCGTGAAAAAAATTGAATTTGATTTCTTGAGTAACAGAAGACACTTGTGCTGTGATGTAAATTAAAAAAAAAAAAAACATTCGTTGGAAAACAGTGTGTGTCGATTGACAATGGACAATATAAACGGCTATGTTGGAGATCCTCCCAGAAGCTCTTCATTTTCTATAAATGTGTCTTCATCTTCATGGAAACAAATACATTATGTAATTGATGACCATAGACATAAAAATCAAATGAAAGACTTCTAAATCTCATTCTTGTATGACGATGTCTTCAATATTTGGTCTAGGAATTAATTCGTGCGGTTGGTACGCACACATTGAAGCTGTAGTACAAACACAAAATACATAAATACCTTAAGAAAAATATTGTCCATCGCTAGCCACCACTTTCGCCCATCTGTCAGGCAATGTACGGATTCCGTGGCGAAAGAAGTCCTCATCCTTGGAAGCGATCCAGTCAGAGACCCATGTTTCGATATCTTCTGAAGAAGTAAACCGCTGTCCAATCAAATCGTTGTTCATGCAATCGAACAAGTAGTAGTCCGAAGGAGCAACGTCTGGTGAATACGGCGGGTGGGGTAAAACTTCCCATCCGACATTTTCTAAATAGGTTTTGACCGGTTTTGCGACATGTGGGCGAGCGTTATCATGTTGAACAATAAGTTTTATCATGTCTGTTCTCCCATTCTGGTCGTGTTCTGGCCAGAGCTTGCTTCAAACGCATTAATTGTCGTCGATAACGTTCTCCATTCATAGTTTCACCCGGTTGCAGCAGCTCATAGTACACCACACCTTTCATATCCCACCATATGCACAGCATAACCTTTGCACAGTGAATATCTCGTTTTGGTTGTGATGGACCTGGTTCACCTGGTTTCACCCAGGCCTTTTTTTCGTTTAGGGTTCTCGTAATGGATCCACTTCTCATCACCCGTAATAATTCGATGCAGAAACCCCTTTCTACTCTGTCGTTGAAGCAGCAATTCGCAAATGGTTTTTCGTCTTTCAACGTCTCTGTCTTTCAATTCATGTGAAACCCAATGTGACATCTTTTGAATCATTCCCATGGCTTTCAAGCGTTTGGAGACTGTTGTTTGATCAACGCCTAATGCTGCTGCAAGTTGTTCCTGCGTTTGACACGAATCCTGCTCGAGCAATGCTGTCAATTCTTCGTCTTGAAATTTTTTTGGCTGTCCAGCTCGCTCTTGGTCTGCCAAGCCGAAATCACCACTTCTAAACCGTGCAAACCACTTCTGACACGTTCGCTCAGCTAGAGCATGGTCACCATACACTTGCACCAAAATACGATGACTTTCCGTCGCACTTTTCTGCATGTTAAAGTAATGCAGCAGGACACCCCGCAAAAACACTTTATCAGGCACAAATTGCGCCATGTTCACGTAAATACAAACTGGTGTTGTTGACGCTTTAATCCACTGCCCTATACTACGAACGATACGCGATGACAGGGGTTTGCAACACATGTGTGGATACATGGAACTGTGGGACGCTCCGTTCGTTGCGCCATCTCTTGTCCACCCGTACGAATTAATTCCTAGACCAAATAATATTAGTGTTGCTACGTTCTAATTCGAATTAGTATCAATAGAAATAATAAGATATAAGCTCTAGTAAAGACAGTAAAGAGAATCAATCAATATTTTTTCAATTAATATTGAAACCAGAAGTTGTAGTAGATCTACCACTTAGTGTTTAGCAGAGTAATTAGAGTGGAGATAGAATATATTCTACGGACACTTAATCGATTAAAAATATACAATGTGAGATTACTGGCCTTGCTCTATAGTGATCAACGTTAAAACCGGAAATGGTTTATTCATATCACTACAAGTAGGTGGATCACATCCATTAACGAACTCCTCCGAGATAATTATCTAACTATTGATTGCATAAAAGTTTTAAAATTATCTTTTGTTGAAGAGTTATCGTGCGGAGTAACGGACGTACTAAGCCAGAGGTGTTTACCCTCGCGAGGATGGCCCTCTCGGGCATCCTCACCCTCAAATTGTCTCGCACATAATGACGCGAGGGCGATGACAAGCTTCGATAGCGAGGACGAGGGTGAAGAAGGGCGAGGGCCAACTGCCACTGTCAGGGCGAGAGCGAGGACAAATTCCCAACACGAAGGCGAGAGCGATGGACATCTCTCTTCGCAAGAGTGAGGGTGAACGAGGGCCAGGGCCAATTCACTGTGAGGATGAGGGTGAGTGAGGTTGGGGTAAAATGAACGTCTATTACTAACATTACAATATTTTATATCCCACTTGCATGATCCTAATAAAAAATAAATGAAAAACTTAAGACCTGACTCGTCTGTGGCGATCTTTCGAATAATATTAGGGTTGTCACCTTCTGGAAGGATTAACATCAATTGGAAAAAAGATTATAAAAATAAGGAAATTGAAAGGTAACCAAAAACATTTCGACCTGTTTCATCCATGCAAGACAAGGAAAAAAATAAACCTGAAAATTAGTCATTTCTGCTTATGTGTGACGAAAAAAAAAGTAAGTGGCGTCTTTTAGGGGAGATTTCTGAATCAATGCTTGTTCTGTCACTCTTAATTCATTTGCTCAATGTCGAACAGTTTTAAAAAAGGCCATGAGTCACCAACATAAATAAAATCCTCTCATCAGTTTTCTTCACTGTTTCCCTTCCAGGAAAAATAAATAATCACACCACAAATCCAAGTTCTATAAAACTTCACTGTTATTCAATTTCTTCTTTTTTTTTAAGAAATTGATAAACGAATTAGTAGAATGATTTGAGAACAGTAGCGCAACTAAGAATGCATGCACCCCTCCACCGGCGAAAATGTCAAAAGGGCTCTTCCTATTTCCACGTTCATGGCACACGTAAAATTTATAGTAGAATTACTTTTCCATCTAGTCAGACACTACTTGCTTATATACAAAAATTGCACATTATTATTATTATTATTATTATTATTATTATTATTATTATTATTATTATTATTATTAAGCAATTACATGGGACTAAAAATGTTTCTTAAAATAAATAACTTCTAGGAATTAGGAATTAGATTTTTGGGCTGTCGGCATCTAAGGCCATGTTAGATCGTCACGTATGAATGATGACCTAACTCAGCGAGCCCACTATACCATAAAAGGAAAGGAAGAAAGGATTAGGAAAGGAAGAAAGCAGCATCCCGGCATTTGCCTGGTATGAATGAGGGAAACCCAAGAAAGACTTAACTCAAGATGGCTGGTCAGAAAAAGCTGTTACACTCTTTCGACCGAGTGTCCCCACCGGGAGTCGAACCTGGAACCGCTCTCATGAAAGGCAAGAGCAGAAATAATTTCTTCCTAACGTTCACATTACAACTAACACATGAAAACTCCTCAAAACTTGTGGAACTTGCTCACATATTTCTAAACCGGCGTTGTTTTTTTTTTTTTTGGGGGGGGAGAGTAATTCGCTGACTATTTTTCAATATCAACGTGGTGACATTCTTCGATTTCAATGCTCAGGATTGGCGAAGGGCTCAACCTTGCCATAACTTTTGGAGGGGAATGGGGTAACTGTCCTCCCAACTAAGCTTCCAGTTGTTTGATAGGATCCATTTGAGTTAAAACTTTCTTACTCTGTATGATGCAATATGAACAGGAACTTATAAATGAAGCTTGGAATAAGTTTACCACATAACAGAATAAAATCTTAAATGAAGCGAAAATGTGTTCTGAGCCTCATTCAGTAAAATGTGTCCTATTAGAGCCCCAGATAAAATATATATTTAGTATGGGTAAATGGGTGAAATATATTCTCATTTATTTAACTTGTAAAGCACCGTACTATTTCCAAAGGATTGCAAATAATTTAAGGTGTTTCTGCTGCCCCACTATCTGAACGAAATACATTACTTTAAGATGAAGCATAAATGTAATCTGGGTCTTACTTTAGTAAACCATCAACTGACGCACCTAGAAGTATCGAACACGTTTATTAAGGATTTCACTTCAAGATAGGGGGCACACTTCATATGTCATTATTATTCTAGGGGGCCTCAAAATTTACATATTTTAGGAGGTCTAATTATTCATGTTTGTTCTTGCAAGAAAAAAAATCCAAGTTACTGGGCTGAGCTCAATTTCATCTTCGACATTGTGCTAGGAATATAAATTTTGATGGCTTTTAATGTACTGAGTGATCGCTCAGGATTGGCTTCGTCACAGGCAAAATGAGATACAATTGCAAAGAAGTACACAAATCCAGAACACTACTAACACTGGCAGTTATCTACGACGAAATATTTGGCTAATTAATTGCAAGTTAAAATTTCACTAATTTTTTTCTTTACTACTCATCCGAAACTTGTAAGTTGTTGCCACAAAAGGCGATAAATTTTTCGAGTAGCATTTACTAAATCTATTATAGCTGGTTCCGTAATTTCTTTTTCATCTAAGGTACAGAGTACTCTTGGCTTGGCTTGGAGAATCTTGGGAATTGAGGAAAAGGTGTGCAGTAATATGAAACCAGCAAAGTGATTTTAACATCCAAACATTATACTCCGAAACTTAAATATCCCCCTTCACCGGGAGCCTGTTAGTTACGCCACTGTTTGGGAATATATATTCTTTATTGATAGAAAAGAAACTTAATGACTACATATACAAATGACGTTAGAACCATGCATTAGTATGCAAAACAAATTATATATAAAACCACCCTCTTATTAAGATATTTCCAAAACGTATAACGTGGAACGTAAATGTATTAACTCTGTAATTACGAAACCATGACTACAATTCAATGATAATGGACATATTCCTAATCAGGGAGCTATACAAAACAAATTATGTGTCTAACAAAACGCCTGATACGACATACATACCTGACATACTTGTAGCTCTGCAATGAAATATTCGTAGCTTCTGTAAGGTGCCGGCCTCCCCCTTACTATTTTAGATCCTTTCTTACGTGTGCTTACACCTTGTGGTAGTAGAAATGGAAGCAAATGTAGTGCGCAATTGATTTCTATAGAGAGAAAATATGACTAAGTCAGTTAATAATAATTTTTGGAATTAGCACATATTGCTATTGTCTACCAAAATATTTTTTGAAGTACAATGTAAAACACACAAAATTATTCAAAAAAAAATTCCATGGGTTGAAATAGGTTTTTACTCAAAGTGTGCTGCTTTCTAAAGCCCTAGATAGTTGTTATAAGCCTTAGCGCAATGATGGGGAAACATTTTGGGTTGCAAACCAAAGGGAAAAAAAAAAACTATAGGCGCGTCAACATAATTTATAAAAAAAACAACGGTCTTTGTATCAAATTCTTGTAAAACCAAGCTCTATTAATATTCGAAAGATCATGGAGGGGAATGTGATGAATGGTATTGCGAATGCATTTCTCAACATTTCTCATAATTTGGCTCGAAATATAATCCACTTATTCTCAGAAGTGAAGTTATATTCGTCAAGTAATGAATCACGTCGTGAGGTAGGTGGAAAATTTTAACGAGCTACGTCTAATCCACGGGCCATAGCTTGCCTATCACTGCTTTAGGACGTGAAGATAATAAGCCAAAGATGTGCATTTTTAAGTTCATGTACGTTTATTTAAAAAGTATTACGTGTTTCAAAATACTGATTCTCATTTTTACTTCTCAAAGTAGAGCATATAAAAGCTACTATTTGCTGCGACTGAATTATAACAATAAAACGCTGTTTGTGAAAAGACACTGCAAACAAAATAATGTAAAACAAAACAAAACAAAAAAATAGGTGCTTTGCCAGAAGTAGGGTTGTGTTGATGACAAATAGACTCTTGTGTACATATTTACACATGCCACCTGAGATATGATAAATATACACGAAAACTTCATCTTACTCATCAAGAACTTTCTCCAGCAAAACCTTAAAAAAAAAAAAAAAAAAAAAAAAAAAACATATCACTGACAAACAGATGACATTGAAAACAGAGTGATAAATTGATAGTGCTGATTCTCAAGAAGGCAACTAATTTTAGGTAGCTCTTTTCGATCTTGAAATACATTACGTTATGTCTTCCCCGCCAGTCTAGTAGCTAGCACTCACGCCTTTGGTGTAAAGGGTGCCGGCTTCGATTCCCGGTGGGAGAGCGTTGAAAGAATAGTTCGGTAGGATCCACTCTTCCATTTTAAGCTGCAGGTTCACATCTCACATAGTCTCGATGTTCAAATGAAAGGCTAAACGTTACTCAATCAATCAATCAACATTATGTTAGGGGGAGAAAGACCCACTAAGCGAATGTAAGAGTGAATTGCTAAAAAAACAGAGATAACACAAAGCTCTCTGTAGATCATTTTTATTTTGTTATTGAAGTAAAATGTTTCAAAACAGTACAAACTTCTCTTTACTGAATGACTATATACATTAGAACAGCAGACGACTGGCTGGCAGATTTATAGTTTAATGTTCCTTTTCAGTACTGAGGTGTGGTCCTACAGCTTAACTTGGAATGCGATCTCCGAGAACTCCCACCCGTAATTGAAGTCGAGTCTGTCACACCAAAGTCTCATATGCTAACCATAATCACGTAGGAGCATCTCAATGTGGAGTATATAGCCGTTACTAAGAAGGTATTCAATCTGTAAGATTAATGTTTAGTGATCGTGCTTCGAGAACAGCGATAGTGAAGAATGAAGAATGAATGGAAACACTGAGGAATGAAGTAAGAGGGAATCAGAGAATACAGAAAACTCCTCTGTAGGTGGTGATTGCTTATTAGAAAGATCAAATACGGAAAAATACACACCAGAGATGAGTGTTTTCAACTGAATCACTCCGGCTGTTTTTTTTTTTTTTTTTCTCTTTCTTTTTAAATAGTATTTACTAATCAACATAAATATGTCATTGTCAACGCTCTACTAAATAAAACTCCCTTCTAAAACACAAAGGATACGGATGAAATATTACGTTCACAACTACATGTATAATATACTTACTTTCTGCCGTAATTTCCTGTGTCAAAGCATGCTTCTGAAGGAAATCGTTAACTACATCTTCTGCACACTTTCTGCCACAGTTCCTTGCTTGCAGTAAAATGTGGTCAACTATGAGACCGAACTTCGAACACACAGAGTCGCCTGTCGCGCCGAACAAATTTTTGAATTCAGCATCGATCTGAAATATAAAGATTTAATTGTTATGCAAATATATTATATTAAGTAATATATTTTACCTTTTTGTAGTCATGAAGTTTCAAAGTAGTTCGTTGTCATAATGTTTTACTGCAATATTAGAAATGCATATGTGAAGTAGCAATTATACTCTTTTTCAGGCAAAGTAAACTATGATAAAACCAGGCAGATAGCTCTATGTTACTGGTTGTACGTACAACTAATAAGGCAGATATTATCGAAATTAGTATGATAAATTTCTTCCTAACAATGTTTTTATATTAATTAGGTATCTGATAAAATACTGAAATAACACTAAACTTTCGAGCTAAACGTGTAAACCTGTTCTTCAAAACCTCGAAATATTTTCAGTTTACTTCGTGTTCTTTAGTATTGCGTATTATATTAGTGACATTTCGGTAGCCCTTGCTACTTTCTCAGCTGCACGAGTAACTCACACGGAAAATATTACATCTCTCACGATGTCATCGTACAGTTTTGCATGTATGTTTTACTTGCAAATTACCCAACTCTAATGAGGAAAGTAGCAGGGGCTACCGAAACTGTTTGGAATAAAATACTCAATACTATAAAAGACAGAATAAAAGATAAATGCCAGAAGTATTTCGTTACTATTAAAAACCCTGCCAAATCATATCGTTGCATAACATTCAAAGTGAAACAAATGAAATGAAATTTTCAGTATTATGCCTTACATTTATACTCTGTATGCTACAGAAGTTGAAGTCTTGAAGGCCGAAGTCTCGAAACAATGAGGTCGTGTGTTTTGTAAAGTTGTATGTTAGAATGTGGTTATTTCTTAGTTTGAAGGGAAAGAAAATCAGAAGTTTATTGGTTTATTCCGAAGCCTAATTTCGTTTAATTGAAGTAATAACAATATATGATACTGTTTGAGAGAATTGGATTTTGGGGACTAGTCCTTTTCCATCCAGAGGCGTGTACAAGGAAATTGTAGGGGGGGGGGGGTAGAATAGTACATAGTATTCATAAGTATTGAATCTTGTCAAGGCAGATTTTTAATTGTAGATTCCATTAGAGAGAAAACGAAGTGGTAGTTGGATAAGAAAAAAGAAAGCTTCAGAAGCTCTATCCTTTACACAAAGTGCCTTTTTTTGATGTGTACTCAGGGGTAATAGCAAATATTTTGAGAGATGAATTTGTCAGTTGAGAAATGAAGGAAATGGCGGAATGAAGAAAGTGGGAGGAAATGGGATAACTCCGAGAAGACCCACGCTGTTTGTCCAGTAAAAAGCTCACTTGGCGGAAGCTGGGATCGAACGAAGGACACTATGCACCACCGCGGCCCTTGGTAAGACGGATTCAAAAGCACTGTACTGTCAGATTCATATCCTGACTGAAATGTACCAGTATGAAGACCCAGCATTGTACGGACATGATATTAACCAGGTTGAGCTGCACCAAGCCAAAGAATCTAACCAGACGGTAAAGGGAGACAGTGATGGGTGAGATATATGAATAGGTACAATGAAAGAATTGAAATAAAACTCGAAAAAAAAAACTAACCTGTGCAACTCGCTTCCCTTCACTTTTCAGGCTCCCACACTTCCCGATGAGTAACGAAACCAACACACTTGTTAACCAATAAGTAATTCAGCTGAATCAGCCACCAGACAGTGTTCGTAATTTGAGGGAAAGTTCCCTAATCTAGGGAAATTTCATAAGTAAATTTAGCAAAAAGGAAAAAAAAAGGAATTTTTCGATAAAACTTGAAAAATCCAGGGGAATTCTCTAGTTGACTGATTAACGAATATCAGTACTTAAATTTGTCTTTGTTTTTCAGAAATAAACCAATACAATTGCAATAGTTTGTGCGTGCTGAAAGTAGCATAATTTGCACCCATTGTTAGCTAGTGGGGTGCACGGTGGCTCAGTGGTGGAGAGCTTACCACAGGTGCATGGTTTCCTTGGTACGATTTTCAGCAAACAAGCATGTGATAAACAATATTGCGTTCGTGGATTTTCTCGAGGTACTCCCGTTTCCTCCCACTTTCTCATTTTTAAATCATCATTCACTTGCTTTAATGATGGTCTCCCTTAGCATAAAGGCATAATTATGGGACGTTAAACTGAAAGATTTCACTATATTTAATTTTGTTGGTTGAGTGTATGCTTTTGAAAAAAAAGTAAACGAAAAAAGTAGAAGCAAAAAAGCAAATGAATAAAACAAATGTGGTTGGTAGCAGGAGCGTCATTTCAAATTTTGCTTGTGGGAGGGATTTTTTTTTTTTTTGTTTTTCACTGACTTACTACTATTCTATTCATAAAAACTATATAAATCTCAATCTCAGGGGTACAATTGTCCCTCCCTGCTCCCTAAATGACGCCACTGCTGGTAGTTCCCTTAATATAACTAAACTAACCTTATTACGGAACTTCTGTCATAGGTATTGGATACTCAACAAACCACGGAAAATTTTATAAGAAAAGGGAAAAAGTTTCTGTCAGTCGAGGGATATTTTCTTAAAGAAACCTACGAACACTGCCACCAGGTTCGTCCTGCACTGACTCTGTTAGATAGCATTCCTGCTATTTAGTGGCCACAGGTTGATTTGTGTTCTGGGTTCACTCGAGCAGCCGGTTCTATCAAATAGATAACTTGTAGTAAAACTACGACGTGAAACATTTTTTTATGAAGGAATGAGAGTGTGAATATAAGTAATTACTGTCAGTGCACAACATATTGAAATGAATTTTGAGTGATAGTGAATGGATTGTAAGTGTAAGTGTGCTGTTCCACTTTCTTGTTTTTACGTATACTTCAATCGCTGAAGCGCCTGTTCCCCACGGACGCGCCCTTCGCTACTGCTCTGCCCCGGTGCTGCGCTCCTGCCCTGACTCAGTTAGATAGCATTCATGTTTTCATGGCCACCTAGCACAAGCTCGTTCGTGTTTTATGCCATACGCCCACACTGTATTTATATTGAGCCCTCCTGAAGTTAATCTGTATGTAGTACTGGAGCTTCTTATTTAGTCCATGCTCTACTAAAAAAAAAAAAAAAAAAAAAAGCTTGAGCAATGCCTGTGTTTTTTGCATTGTATCTTTTATGCAGCAGGTTCGGGAGCCCTATCTATATGACAACCGTAAAAGAATTGCAATTTTTTTTAAACTCATACTTCTGATGGTCCCTTTAAATTTTATCTATGCAAGTGAGCAGGCCGGTACGGTGGGATCCAACCGTATTATAGTTCATTTGCAAGCCTACCGTTAAAAATTTAGGGGGGCAGTAAAAATTTAGGAGAGTCCGACCCTCTAGACCCCCGTGGATAAGGGCCTGCAAGTGAGTTATTTTCCTGTCGCCCACCACAAATATTTTAGGGGACAATAAGAAGGAAATCATTAAAACAATTATATTGTTCCACCAGTTATTTCGCGTGGTGCGCCAAGAGTAAACCTGCACGTCCCAATTCACCTAAAACAGTACACAATTTACTGAATATATTGGAAAGTCGCCTACCACTAACACGACAAATTTGTCTAAGATATAGAATGCTCAGAAGCATAGAGCGAGGCTTCGAGACATTCCATCTGGGAATCAGGGCTTAGAAGCATTAATCATGATTTTCGAAGGAAAATAATGCATTGTCGTGTTTAAACGTCAATCGATTGCAATGATCGCATGCAAATAATGTTACATTCACACTTAAAACTACATATTAAATTCATGTTGCTAGCAGTACTTAACTGCGAAATCCTCTATGGTGACAGTAACTCCTCTACCTTTCTTTTTTCATAGATATTATTGATAAATAAACACATATGTTTTTGCATTTCGACCATGTTTCATTCTAACTTTCTCTATATCTATCCGCTAAGTAGTTCCTCCATCAGCCAGAATGAGAACATATAGTTCAGGATTATAAAGAACTTTGTGCTCTTATGTTAGCTCATTCGTACTTGTTTTCCGTAATATTGCACTTGCAAACTACCTTTTATATCTCATGATATTCAATGATATATGTCGGGGCCGCGGTGGCTCAGTGGTAGAGCGTTCACCTCTAGTGCTTGGGGTCCCGGGTTCGATCCCAGCCCCCGCCAAGTGAACCTTTGGTGGACAAACACCACGTGCGTGGGTTTTCTCGGGGTTCTCCCGTTTCCTCACACTTTATTCATTCCACCATTTCATTCATTACTCATCATCACCGTCTCCTTTAGCCTAACCGGCATAACCGTGGGACGTAAAACTCAAAGATTTCATTTCATTTCAATGATATATGTCATAAAACAATATTTTTAAAGAATGCATTATTACTCGTTTTTGAGTACCAGTCTCGGACTCAAATATGCAACTAAATTTCCTCATTCTCATTTTTTGAGTTATTTTCTCCTCAAAATTGAGACAAATTTACTCATTTTTTTTTATAATTAGTAAAATGTAATCGTTTTTGTATAATTCATTTTTAACAGTGTGAGAGTTCACAATTGGTTTACGAGATATGTTCCTGGTGCCAGGAATGAAATTTTGTCTTTGAGGCCCGTATTTAAGGACGTAGTGGTTTATTTTATCACGGCTGTACCACTCACATAAAAATACAACAATACTTGGGAATCCCTGTTACATTCTTGTGTGAAAATACCAATAACTTTCAAGTCCCGCCACACATGCCATTTGACTTTTTTATATTCAATGAAGTCCAATATTGCACTCGTAACTTCATACGTCTTTGTATGAGCCGCGTATGCTACAGAAGCAGATGGATTAACACTTCCAATATGGAGAAGCACTGCCTTCGCACTTAGTTTCGAGCTGTCAATAAGTGCCACTCGATGCCCAAGTAACATTTTCGTTGTCAACCGGTGTGCCAACCGTTGTCTATTTGTAGGCATCGTTGGCAAAGCCACTATCAAAATGCCAACGGCAAATTCGACAATCCATCAACCATCGATGTCAACAAGCGAAAACAAAACAGTGGTTCAACGTAGGTGCATCGTTGTTTCGGCAACGCAACGAAAGACGATGTGTGATTTTGTCACAATGTTGGCGTTTGGTAGGATAACGATCATTGGCCAACTGTTTTTTTTTTTTTTCACGTTGGTGTTTTGTTGGCATTCTATTGGCCCAACCACACCATAGTTGGTAGATTGTACGATAACGATCGTTGGCCAACTGTGATTTTCTCGTTGACATTTTGTTGGAATTTCGTTGGCCCAACTCCTCCACGATTTAAAGTACCGCCAATATCACCGTTGACCAACCAACTATGGTCGGTTGGCCCAACCATTTGCCAACCCAAAAAGGCTACTTGGGTGTGACTACGTTCATGTCCTAAAGACTGAAATAAACCATCTCCATCTTTGCAGTAAACAATGCATCCGGTTTCAACAAACTAGTCCTCACAATGACTTTGTCCTTTCATAAACCAACTTATTTGAGCATCTTGAGGTAAGAAATTACAACCTTGATGCCTGGAGCCCAACACTTTCGTTTTTTTCTTCTTTTCTTTCTTTTTAAAGGAAGATTTAAGTCTCGTATAAGAAGTTTAGGCTCTTCTTGTGTGATCAAGTAAGGTGACGTTGACTGGGATACAGATGGGTGAAAGTCTACACTTTCCCTGTTGCTTGGAACGTCTGAGGCATCATCTTCTGAATCAATAGTGTGATGTTCTGGAGCTTTAAGTACTGGAAAATTTTTACTGTGAGGAACTGGTCTAATAGCTGACTTTAAATTAGGGTACTGAATCTGATGTTTAGATGAAAAGTCCTTTACATCTGTCAAGCAAAAGCAACAGTCGGTACATGATCTATTTCTTCGCGCCAAATCATAGGAAGAGTAAATTTCATAGAACTACGTTTTCCTTGTAGCCAGTTTCTCAAATTCCTGGAATACATACCGCAGCATATGTGTGGGACACAAGACGTACCCCAGTCTCCATCCCTACAGCTACAGCTCCATCCCTAAGCCTTTTTAACTGAAGGTGTACATTTATTCAACATTTTCTTCAAACCCTGATGCACAGCACACACTACCACAAAAATACGCAACGCGGCAAGTCCGACCACTCCTAACGAAACATCATTCATAAAATAACAATATAATCGAATCACAAATTACACAAATGCTAGAACATATGGCAGCAGTTTTAGGCAAGACAAATAAATATGAGAAACTAGTACTTCTTATTATAACACAGAAAAAAGACTCGTATGCGGTAGGAGAAAATTGGGGGATAAGGAGAACCCCTCTTTAAACACCGTAATTATTGCTTCCGTAAAGAAGAAAAATTGTCGCTTGGATGATTCTTAAATGATAGTATATTTTAAGGTGTACCACAGATGCAACAATTTTTATCTTAAGCACATTTTTGCTCTCCCCGCTGGTTTACTGGGTAGCACGCGCGCCTTCGATGCATGGGATGTTGGATTCGATTCCCGGCAGGAGAACATTGTACGATAAGATGGTTAGGATTCCACCTTAAACTGTAGGACCACGTCTCATATAGCCCCGCTGCTGAAAAAGTACGTTACATTTCAATTACTAAATCAATCATTAATCATATTTCATAACCACCCGTAAAAATATGGTATTTCACAAAACAAAATTTCAAACTTTTCAATTTTTCACAAAATTGGTATGTGATACTTAAAAAGTATATACAGATTACATTTTCTCAAGCAAAAATGCATAAGAAAAACATATTTTCACGTAAAGGACAGATTTCGTGTTGCACAGTGTTATCTAGCTATATGCAAATGAGATCGATGATGTTTGTTATCTTATTATTAAAGAAAAGCTAACCGCTTGAAATGACTTTCTCAACATAGATAGCACTTGGCTCGAGCAGGGATTTTATCATGTTACTTTCATTAAGGGGAGAGGAAGATAATTCTACATACTTATACCAAAAGTAAAGTTCCTCGCGAGCCCATCGCATTAAGGAGGCAAAACTTAGTATATGAACACCTTATTGAACGTGAATGGATATATTTAGCGTTTGAGAAACCTGCTCTTCTAATGGGGAAAAGCGGAAGAGAGAGCAATTTTTATAACATATTTCTCCATATATCAACGTTGTCTGTCTTAATATTACAGTAAACTTTAAAATGTTTAGAATTAAAAATGAAATGAAATCTTTAAGTTTTACGTCCCACGGTTATGCCGGTTAGGCTAAAGGAGACGGTGATAATGAGAGATGAGTGAAATGGTGGAATGAAGAAAGTGGGAGGAAACGGGAGAACCCCGAGAAAACCCACGAGCACGGTGTTTGATGTTTAGAATTAAGTTTTCAGCATAGTTAGCACTTTGCTTGAGCTGGGAACTTATAGTTTCTTTTCTATTCAAGTAAGCTGATTGAGGGAAGGAAAGAGGGTGAAGTGTGTCTTCAAAAATTTTCCATAAACTCATTCTTCCCCCGTGATAAAAGGGCATTTCAGCTAGACAAATGCCTTCACTAAACTGATATCAATGACATCGAATGACAAGGGACATAAATTTTTCGATTACATCCCACAAAACTACATAGAGGATGATTGCAAGTAAATAGATTCCTTTTGAATTTAATCTATAGTAGCACATACTTGAATAACTCATAATATTGCAAAAACTGTTGTCCTAGTATGAACATAATAATAATGGACGTGGTGATACGGCATTTTCTTTCATTTCAACTTAATTATAGTGAAATTTTCTTCCGTTTTCACGCAAGACGCAGATTGAAATGCAGTTTTTAATAGATGTAAAAAAATTACAAACCAAAACTACAAATATTCCTTTGCTCTAGTGTTATAAATGTTCTAGTGTTTTATATAAATTGTCAATAATTTTGTGCATCAACCAAACTTCTTCTTCTTTTTTACTTTAGCTATCCACCTCTCATATAGGCGCCTATATCGTCCGCGCTGCGTCGGTCAACAAATGTACCATAACCTTTTTGTAGACATTATAGTAATCAATTTTACTTACCTGCTCCTGACGTTCATGGGGTGATTTTTGTTTTCCTAGAGATAAAAAAAATGAAAACTGCCATGAAAATGTCGTTTAAGCAATATTTCGGTGCAAAATTTCACACAATTTTCCAAATTCTGTTGTAGCAACGTCGCGGTGGAAATTTGCGCAATTTCAGCACTTCCTGCTCCTCGTTAATAAGTGATAGATTACAGAGATTATCAACGATCTAATCCTTAGAAAAAATGCGCAATGTCGTTGCACCGTGAGAGATGTCAATGTTACAGGGGTTTCTAGTACACGTAAATCAATAGGAGATTTTCTGGTTAATAAGAAAAGTGTCCAAGTTGAAGAGTTTCACTGAATATACAGGGTGGCCCATTTTAATATTACCACGGAAATATCTCGAAAACGGTTGAACATAAATGAACTGAACAAAAACTCAAACATAAAATACCATGGAGCAAATCGAACGGTGATGTCGCGGTGCCTCCCAGGGCAGCTCTAGTTGCCATTGAAATGTATACACGATACTATGTGACCAGGGTTGTAGACAATATTACAGCAGAAGAAATTGAACAATTTCTTTTATATGACATTATTCTAAAATATGGAGCTTTTTCATACCTGTATTTGGACAGACACCCTGTAATAACGCTAAGAGGCTGCAAAACCTAGCGAAGTTCTATAACTTTCAATTTAAATTTTGGCCAGCGTATGATCACAAAAATCTGGGTGTAGTGAAAGCATTCCACAGAATCATACAGAGCACTCTTATATTTTTTTTGTGCAGGAAAATCAGAATCATTGGGCAAAACTAATTCCGTACATAACATTCGCAATTAATGCATTCGTGCAAGCTGGAACTAAATATTCAAGTTTTCTTCTTATGCACGGATATGAACCTAGAACCATCTCTGATATACCATTAGCATCAACTCCGACGTTATGCGTCGACAAAGAACTTCTGAATAAGATACGTGGGATCGACAGGATAATTTAATCGCAAGTTATAACAAACATAAAATATATTTCGACCGTAAACATCAACAAACTAATTTTGATAGGGGCCAGAAAGTACTTGAATTTTTCCCCAATCGGCAAATTGGAATACTAAAATCCATCTCAGCTAGATTCGTAGGATCTTTAGAAATCATCGAAAGAATTAATCCAAATATTTATAAGATCACATTTTCAGACTCATATCCTCAAACAATACAGGAGATTTCAGTTCACAGAATTAAGCCATATTATGAAGATAAAGAGAACGTAGAGCAAGAATAAATAACTTATTTTTACTTTTTACACGAGCGAATACTTTTAATTAAAAAAATAATGAAAATGTATATAATAGCCAGGGCAGAGCGCAAGATATACGATATGATCTGGGATATCTAATATTTTGCATATTCTTCTTCTTTCAATTGGCAGTATGAAAAGAAGGAGAATAAGAGGAGGACATAAACAGATCTAAATTATTTAACTCAATTGACAAAGAACATTGAATAGCATAAAACATTTTAATCATTCTCACCTTCTCACTTTAGAAAAATAAAACACTCACCACTAGGAAGAAGAAAATACGAAGACAACACTTCAGACAGATAAAAAACACTTTACATAGCGATACAAACATTTCCCCTTGGTTTTATAAAAAAGATGATTCACTATTCTGCAACTGAATGAAAGAATGCTGAGATCTGCATTTCCGCATTTAAAAAACAACTGATCTTTTCAAGGACAACTAACCTATAATTTTACAATTCCTTGATATTTTATTATTTTTCCACTGTGAACTAGATAGTGTGACTGACATCATGCAACATAAATATTATACAGGATGTTCAAAAATCAGGACCATTCTTACATTATACAGGATGACAAAGAATTCTGGACCATCATTGTCATCATCATTAGCATTTAAAATTGGATAATTTTATTGAAATACATATTTTTAACGCAAATATTTTACAAATTTTACACAGGGTGACCAAGAAATCAAGCCGTTCGCATAACGAAATTTCCAATATTTATTATGTTTATATCCCTGTGTTAATAGCAATTCGTCAGTACTTGTTACTCTTTTTATTATATATATATATCCATCTTCGCTCAATACCAAAAAATATCCAAGAGACCTTGCTTAGAAATATATCCTCCAATTCCAATGGGCACATTTAATACAATTCATACAGCTAAAGAGCGACCGAGTCTATATACTCCAAAACCCCTCACTATAAGTAAATTAATATATATATATATATATATATATATATATATATATATATATATATATATATATATATATATATATATATATATTAAAGCTAAAATAGCCCTACCTCGAGGGAAATGAAGTGACACATAGTATGCACCGATTTTGCTTGTAATTAGGGACTAACTGTATAGTGCTTTATTCCACTACCTTCTAATGCTCCCAAAAGTGTTTTTTTTTTTTAGTGTTGCCAGTGTTGATAATGTTTTCAGTGATTTTTGTGTGATTCCTGAGTGTTGCCACTTTCATATAAAGAAAAATAACCCTTCGTCGCAAACTACTCAGAATGACTGTTAAACGTCACATCCTATCATGTGTTACTCTTTGTGGTTTAGGTCTTTTTATGAGTTATGACGGTCAAATCCAAACCTTCGCGGTCTGTAGCTATCAGGAACATTTTGTACAGGATTGTCCTAAGAAAAAAGATACACTTTTACCCAGGTCTAATTCTGTTTTTCCAGGTGTCTGCATGCCGTGCAACCTTCCAGTTCAAACATCAGCTCCCGATCCCGGCTGTTACAGTGCATTTCCTGTTCTGCAAAAATATACCCACGTACCTGCATCTTCCCATATTTTGGTACTTCAAAGTGCTATATCTAGCGTTCCCGACATTTGTCCCTTCCACCCCTCTATTGATGACAGATCACATAGTATGGGAGTGACACATAATCCCGATGCTGACGAGACAGGTATTCTGTCTCCAGTTAATGAGAAATACCAGCCATTTCAACTCAACTCATAGGTAGGTGATAGTTACATAACTTAGGGGCATGGTGCTACCCCTTCAAGCGTTCCTCTCGAACTTGGTTCTGTTGACACCACTGGTTTGCAAGATCCTACTAGTGATACCATCAGTGATTCCGACCTAAAATTCTGAAGATAACCGAAGTGCTGAAATAACAAGTGGTAATAACGTCCAAAAAACACGAGCATCTACAAAGAAGCTGAAATATGTTGTTCAATCAGACGGCCAATAGTGCTTTACCCACATTTGAGTTGAGTTGATTTCGAGTTTAACGTCCTGTTCAGCAGAGAGGCTATATGAGACGTGGACCTACTGATTAACATTGAATCCGAACCACTTGAGCTCCCGCCGGGAATTTACCCACATTTGGTATCAATAATTAATATTGTTTATATATTTATTTATTGTTTATCCTCTATTCGTATTTGTTCTTGCATTGCTTTGCATTCATGTATCTACTTTATATATTTTGTAATGTTTAGTTACAGTGAATTTTGCCACAGTGAATTTAAATCGTCTTACTTCTCCTGTCAGATTGCATGCGCTACAAGATTTTATATATCAGGAAGAAATTTATAATCTATTTGCTCAAGAGGTGGCAGTACCCGATTTTCTAGACATTTCTAATCATTAACGTGTTTCACGCTCACTGAAAATGGTTTATGAACTGCTATTATATATCGCAGTGATACAGACTTTCAAGAGGTTCTCCAAATGCCTACTGAACGTATCAGCTCAGAAACACTGCAAAATATCTGCCCGTGCACAGCCTATGGTCCGTCCGGTTCGAATCATGCACGGGAGCGCAATATCTTCTTTAATACTGAGCTTGCTCAAGCATTGCATAATGGTTCCTCTCCTTGTATAATAGCAGGAGACTTTACTGCTGACTCGGCACCAATAGATCTAATTCCAAATTATATATACTTTCTCAACCAGTCTGTCCAATTTAATTGCTACCTATGATCTAGTCGACGTGTGGCGACACTTATTTCCAAATCTGTCTAGCCATACTTTCTCTGAAGGGACGAGTTACTCAAGATTTAATAAATCCTACATCATACGGATTCTTATATATATCAGGTTAAACACATGGCTATGGTCCCAGTCAGTTTTAGTGAAAATTATGCTGTACTCACGACCATTAAACTTCCTGCCCAAAAATATATCTAACGTAATCCGTTGTGGTACTTTAATACGTCAATTTTACGTGTCCCCGAATATAAAGTTCTGATATATTCTTAGTGGGAAGGCCTTCTTCGTATGAATCAACGCTACAACGGTTCACTTAGGCAATTTTGGGAAAACCATCTTAAATAAACGCTTTGCTCTGTGACCAAACAATATTGTTGGACTCGAAACGCCTATGATCATCTGCAATATCAGTACTATACAGGTCTATTGAGGGATAGAACGACAACGCGGTGGTCAGGTACGACCTCAAATTCAGAAGATCAAAGCTCATTTATTAACGATGCATAAACGACGTATTCAAGGTTTTATGATTCGTGGCAAAGCACGTCAATATGATGACAATGAACAGGTTAGTATCCTCCAAATACGCGAGGAGCGTACACAGGGCAGACAAAAATTAATCTACAAAATTAAGAATGAAGATGGCTGTGTGTATGAGGGAGTAAATGCCATGACTTGTTTTTTAACCATTTTAAACAATTATGTGCTCCACCCACTACTTGCTGTGCTGATTTTTCTATACTAGAGTATATTCCATCTGCTTTAACGAATAATGATCGAGAATGTCTATCGGGTAGGTTCACAATAGACGAGGTCAAACAGTCGATACGATTAGGCAAACTCGGAAAATCCACAGATATTAATTCTCTACCACTGGAATTTTATGACATTTATGGATATTTTAGCTCCTTTCTCACCGACCCTTTTAATGAATACCGCACACATCTTGTTCTAGGCCAGTCTCTTAGAACGGATGTTACTTTTTTTTTAGTCCCCGAACATTCATCAGCAGCCAGTGTAACGAATTTTAGGCCAATAAGTATCTTTTGCACGGACCTAAAACTATTAACTATTTGTCTTACAATCAGATTGAAAACATACCTTGAGAAGCTGTTAAGTCTTGTTAATACGGTCTTATTGGCACCAATACGACACAATAATCCTATTTATAAGGCCTTATCAACTCCCAGGTATTTTCTTTTGTCATCATTCTGCCGATCCTTCTTCGATAGCAATTTTATCCACGGATTATTCCAAGGCCTTTGATAGAATTAATCACAATTATCTCTTCCAAGTTTTAGCTAGATATGGATTTGGTGATCCTTTTGTTTCTCTTATCAAAGGAGTATATTGGAAACGAATTACAAGATTAAAGCTAAATGGAGGTTTAAGTGATCCCTTCTCTGTTTATAATGGTATTCTACAAGGGGACATAACGTCTAGTAATTTATTCAGTTTATCTTTAGCACCTCTTGTATATGCGGCACACTGCCTACTCCCTGATGTTTCTGTGTATAACAACAGTCTAGCGGTGAAATCTTACATTGATAATACCCACTACATGTTACGCACTGAATCAGATCTGGCATGTATACATCACTTACTAACCCTATGTAAACGCCTCACGCCTCTGGATCACAACTTAATGATACAAAAATAAAAATATTATGTATACACGCATAATATTAGTCTCTGTATAGTAGTACGTTTGAAACTGTTACATCCATCAAAATATTTGTATTGTACGGAATCCTACTTTGCAACAGACCATCACGAAAACATATGATGTCATAGCCTCTAAAATACGAAGTATTTTAATATCACATAAATCACCAATCTTGGTCTTTTAACTAGAAATATGTTTCTTAAAACTGCTGTGTTTAGCTTATTATGGCATTGTGCCCAGATTTTCTCGTTACCCAATCTTATCTATTAGTCTTTAAAGAGACAGACCTTGTTTTTGTTTTCATGGCATAACAAAACATTACGAGTCTTTCAAACACAACTATATTTGCCTGCATCAAAAGGAGGAATAGAATTTATGCATATTGGAATTCAGTCACGTGCTTCGCTTGTACACGGAAGCTGCCACATGGTGTGTTACTATCCCGACTCTATCACTGCTACGGTTTTCAATGTCTGGTTTCATTGTCTTGACCTTGTGCTTCCGATTTCGATCTTTCCTTGGGCGATTTAATTCCCTCACAGTAGCTCGAAAGTAGGTATGTTAAAGAACTTTACGGGTACTATTTGAACAAGTGCTTACCTGTTCTGTCACACATAATGATTAACATGCCATACGAAAACTGGAATAATATTTGGAAAAGTATAACTGAAAAGTTTTTAACTCACAAACAGAAAACAATATGGTATTTTATTGTTAATAATGTATATGAAACGTCTCATTGGTTATTTAATCTAGGAATTACATCTACAAATGGGTCGTCATTGTAATCAGATAGACACTCTTGAAAATAGATTCTATAGCTGTTTACACATACCATCCATTTGGAAGAGTTTTAGCACTATACTTAGTAGAATATGTCGTCTCTCACCTAATGATTTTAATGCACATAATGCAATATTATTTCCAGATTTTCATTACTTTCCTTGCTACACACATAATGCTGTGATCTGGTTTATTGTACAATTTATCGTGTTTATTCTTGTAACAGGACGACCATTGTGTGTTCAAATGTATGAAATGCATTTTACATATCAGGCTAACAAGCTCTCTTTTGCATGTGAACAAAAGTTTTTTCTGCCAACTACTTATCTGCAATAGCCCTCACATCTTATGATAACGTGACAAACAAACAAAAATGAACTGACCAAGTGACCTGATTACTGTTTTCAAATTTCTGTGAGGCTGTGAATTGTAAATATCCTTGTGACTTCTATATGTTTCAACGTAAATCATGTTATTTAAAAAATGTAGTGTAACAAGCGTTAGTTTCTCATTCTGGTGGTGTTGGGTTGGATTTCCTTTGGGCAATAAGTGGAAATTTTTATTATTTGTAATATTGATACCTAGAATGTAAGATAGCATGGAAAACATTCAATTTCTCTCAGTCTTACTGTTGAGACAACTTTCTACAATGCACTCGCAATAGAAAAGTGAACTACGAAAGAAGACATCAGCCGAATTAACCTTGATTCGTACTGTCTAGGAATGTAACGTGTTTAGCGAACAATTTATGAATACGTGAGGCATATCGTTAGAATGGGTCAAACATACGAATGGTTAAACACAAACGTTTCCCAGCAAATGCTTATAACTTTCTACTACGAATACCTATTCTACTGCTACTACTGTTAGAATAATTAACGTTTAACCCACAAACGCCCAAGACCAGTTTTATTCGTTAGCAACTGCATTGAACAATACCGTGTTACATCGAAAACCTGAGAAGAAACTGAACGAAATTCGTACAAGAGAACGGGTAGTGTGACTGAAGTGGAACAACGGGCTTTTGGCTAAATGAATGATATAGCCCATGTAACGTATTGAAAAATAAAGTGGGTCACTGGTGGCAAAAGGGGCGTTTGCGGGTTAAAGCAATTCACATTTCAGATTCGTTCTATATCAACAAAATGACTTGAAATTCAATCAAAAACTTCGTAAAATATAAAATATGTAGCCAAGTCTCGACTATCCAATAATAATAATAATAATAATAATAATAATAATAATAATAAAGGAATGACGTAATTGCAATATCAATTACGTAAACAATACCCTCTAATAAAGAAAATAACAATTGCCACAATGGGATTCGAGCCAGGGTCTGTGCCATACAAGTTTTATGGATTACCACCCCGCTAATAACTCCTCATACAAAGATAAGAAAATAAAGCAGTAGTTCCGGAAGAGGAAAATAGAACTTTATATTTCTACAGGTGCTAATACAATTCAAAGAATGCGTAAATAATGTCTGCCGTGTTTTTTTTTTTCTTTGGAAATTAGAAGTTACGTTAGGAAGAATAGTAGTAATCTAAATCGGGACAATCGTTATAAACAATGATATATCCTTAACTTGAAGAACGTTTTGTGTTACTTTCCTCAGTGACGAAGGTCTGTATAAGTTGCTTTAAAGGGGGCAGATTACTAAATAGTTTTGAAAAACTAATAATTTTTGTTTTGCCCGTTTCTTAGTAAGTAGAAATAGGTACCCCTTCGGGATCCTATGGTACAATTTGTACCATATGCACTTTTCATGGTAAATTGCGTTATTTCTCTTCTATTTGAGCTTTTTCGTCCGTTTTTTTTTCCAAGTCCAGAGGCCTTGCAGAAGACATTACGTATGGTTTCAGACCGTCCTGCGTCCAGACATAGGAGGTGATGACGTCATAAGTCAAAAATTTATTTTCTCATTTTCTAAGCGTATGTTCAATATTTTTTAGCGGGCTTATTTTTCTACGTAGAAGATTGAAATTTTGCACAAACATTCAGTCCACGGAGTAGTATGTACCAGATTTTTTGTTCCGATGTCAGTGCTAAAACGGGGGGGGAACCAGAGGGGCAAAGGGGTAAAAATAGGGATTTTTTCACCCCAAAAATCCCGTTTTTCGTCATTTTCCCGCCTTACATACATGATAGGACCAGGCGAGTCATACCGTCATAAAGGCAGTTCCATTCTGAAGAGAACGACGGTCGAATTATTATCCTAGGGTAATTAGGGATGTCTCAGGGAATTTTTATCCAAATATACTTCTGTATAGGGTAAAAGTGGAGCATGGTAGGGAAATTTTTTCTGGCGGGCCTATTTTTTCACGTAGAAGATTGAAATTTTGCACAAACATTCAGTCCACCGAGTAGTATTTACCAGATTTTTTTGTTCCGATGTCAGTACTAAAACAGGGGGGAACCAGATGGGCAAAGGGGTAAAAATAGGGATTTTTTTACCCCAAAATCCCGTTTTTCGTCATTTTCCCGCCTTACATACATGATAGGACCACGTGAGTCATACCGTCTGAAAGGCAGTTCCATTCTGAAGAGAACGACGGTCGAATTATTATTCTAGGGTAATTGAGGCCGTCTCAGTGAACTTTTATCCAAATATACTTCTGTATAGGGTAAAAGTGGGGCATGGTAGGGAAATTTTTTTCTGGCGGGCCTATTTTTTCACGTAGAAGATTGAAGTTTTGCACAAACATTCAGTCCACCGAGTAGTATTTACCAGAAGTTTTTTCGATTTCTGCGTAAAAACAGGGGGGTCCAGAGGGGCAAAAGTTGATAAAAGGGAAAATTTGCCCCAAAAAATCCCTTTTTCAGGAATTTCCCGCCTTAGATACATAATGGAGACATGTGAATAGTACCGCCTGAAAGACAGTTCTATTCTGAAGAGAATGATTGGCGGATTATAGTCCTAGGGTAATTAGGGATGTCTCAGGAATTTTTCCCTGAGATCATAGTGTTTTATCTTACTTTGGGGCATTGTGGGAATTTTTCATAAAAATTCTCCCGCCCTTACTGTTCAAGATAGAAACTTGAAATTTGGCACACACATTCAGTATACCAAGTACTATTTATCAGATATCTTTTTATGGCTACGATCACACAGGTGGAGTCCAGGGGGGCCAAAGTTCGAGAAAAAATTTTTCCCTCCGAAATTTTCACTTTGACATTTTTTCCCGCTTCTGGTATATGGTATGAGCATGCAAGTGGTACCATTCGAAAGCCAGCTCTATTCTGAAGAGAATGAGGTATGAACCATGATCCTAGGATAAACAGTGACGATACAGTAGCTGCTTGACTGAAAGTCTAAAAAATAGCCCAAAAAGCCAGGATCCGGAAAGGGATAGTAGTAATCTAAATCGGGACAATCGTTATAAACAATGATATATCCTTATCTTGAAGAACGTTTTGTGTTACTTTCCTCAGTGACGAAGGTCTGTATAACATGCTTTTAAGGGGGCAGATTACTAAATAGTTTTGAAAAACTAATAATTTTTGTTTTGCCCGTTTCTTAGTAAGTAGAAAGAGGTAATGAAATGTAACTTAACACAATAATAGATAATGCTATTCTACACCCGAACATACGAATCGGAAGAATTATCAGTGTTGTCATCCATGTAATTTACAGTGTGACCATAATTTTACAGCGACTAGAAAAATGAACTCAACGGCAATTCATGACTTATCATGCTGTATCTGTTCCTTGCTTACTACTTTCTAAATAATGTTTCTATTTATTTTGTAATAATTTACGTATTTTTTATAAAATAAATAGAAATATTGTTTAAAAAGTAGTAAACAAAGAACATAGACAGCATGATAAGTCAACAGTAACTGTTGAGTTCATTTTTCTAGTCGCTGCCTTAACCTAGATTTTTGAATAATTCAAATTCTGGTCACACTGTAATTTCTATGGATGGCAACACTGAAAATTCTTCCGATTCGTATTTTCGAGTGTAGAATAACATTATCTATTATTGTATTAAGTTACATTTTATTACCTCTTCCCGCTTACGAAAGACGGGCAAAAGAAAAATTATTAGCTTTTCAAAAATATTTATTGGTCTCCCGAAAAGTAACTCATTATGACACTCACATAAGGAAGGTCTCCTTATACGAGAATTAGTTTCATTGTACAGACGTACGTGCAATTATTTTAACTAGCTAATTAATTTTAACTAGTTTAGGTGGAAGAGGAAATGGCGCAGTAGGTAAGTGATTAGCGCATAGAACTTGCAATCGGCGGACTCGGGTTCAAATCCCGATTATGTTGAAACTTTTTAAAATGTTTCAATATCAATTTCAATACATACGGAATGTGGCAAGCAATATCATCTCCTCTCCAGAAAGAAAAAGATGTTGGTATGAGGAGAATTGGAGAAGGTTCCTAAATGGAGGCAATCATTTACAAACTTATTTCCAGTAGTTGTTCTAAATTTGATATTTTCATCTACTTTCAAGTATTTTCTTATTCATGCGTGGTCAGTGTTTTTATTTCTTTGAACATGCAGAATATGACGAAATAATACATTACATACACAGCAATATTGAGAAAATATATTTTGTTCATTGGACAACACGATGCGATCCATAGAGATTTATCTCAGAATGGAGAACTGTTTCGTGAGTCATCTACTCACAATTTGATTTGCATAAAGACATGATATATATTACTATTATTATTATTATTATTATTATTATTATTATTATTATTATTATTATTATTATTATTATTGGAATTGGAGCACTTAGGGGAGAATACTTTTGTTGGTGACTATACAGGATCAACATTACAGTATGTGTTCAGTAGTATTATCGTTCTATTTCCACTCCACTCTGTGACAGAAATCCAGTGATAATGAGCCAGACATAAAACACCTTTTTAAGTTTCGAGGTTCATCTTTTGTACTTAGTTCTTTTACCGTCCGTCCAGGTTTCTATGACCAGGACTGTACAAAGTAATAATGTGGCTAATTGGATTCGAGCCTGATAATATTCAATGTGAGGGCATTTTTATTGTGGCGACAAATATTAAATTTCTTAAGCGAGCGATTTACTTATATGCTGAACAAATTAGATTTATATTTAATAAGAATTATATCATGTTTAACTTAAATCACTCTTATCTATCAGGAATGGAAGAACAATGATCTGAGAAATGAACATAAAGTTCGTGGTTCAGCTATTCGTTTGAATAGAACTACGTAACTGATACAGTATATTCTACCTAGCAGTTTACCAAACAACATTTCACAAAGAAAAGTAAAACGACCACGTAGTCAATGAAAGAAAAATAGTTGTTTACTGTTATTGTACCTCGTAGCTTACATTTGAAGGTGAGAATAATCGTTCAATTTTTTTTTTCTTCTAAGCAAATCACGTATTGCTTATGTTACTCAAAATTCATGACAAACACACGTGTAAAACAAACTGTAAATATTTATGACAAAAATGTTTTGGAAAAGCGTGAAGAAATGCTACATATTCTTCAGCATTTACTGATATACTTAGAAGTTAACAGGCTACCTGTGCATATATGGTGCATACTTTTATTGATCAAGTCTTGAAGTCGACCACCTTACTAAAGGTATCTTTAGTTTCTCTACTAAAATTGATGCTTCCAACATAGGTATCACTGAGCAACTATTAAATTCGCCCCGGCACGGAATTTTTTTTTAAACGTTGTGTTAAAGAAGAATACTTTTTTTTTTTAGAAAATGACGATTAACCTTCCTATTTTTTTAATGAGACTTTCCTTTAACTATTGCATCAGCACTATTATCAGACTATCATAGTTTGTATTTCATTTCCTTCAGAATGATGCAAACTTTCCAATGACACTACGCATATGCTGCCATAATGTACACAGAAATGAAAATATAGGAGAATTTGAAAATATAGGAAAATTTCCTCCAATTTTTTTTTTTTTTTTTTTTTGTGAAGTTTTCCCCCTTTGGAGTGGTCTTGTATAAGAGTTTGTGACTCAAATATACCTTGAAATTTACAAATGCACTATGGCGTATAGGCAATGCGTGTGCCAAATTTTATTTCGAGACACCATAGTAGGAGACGTCAGTAATTCGAATCGGTAGACGCCATAAATCCTTACGCCATAAGACTTACGGAAATATATTATTGGAGACTCGATTCAATGTACGTACTACACATCGATTCTCTCTTCAGACATCACTCAATACTTTCAAAAAAAAAAATATATTCACATCTAAACTTTGTCTCCTTTTCAACTCACAAACATATCAAAGCTGGCACAGAAATTTTTAGCAACCACTCCTAAAGCAATAATAACAAAAGTTGTCTAATATTTTTGAAGCAAGATAATTGCAAAATAATAATAATGTTGAAAGAGGGAAGGAGAGTAATATAAAATTCATGAGGTTCATTTTAAACATCTTAAGGTTTAAACAAATAATTATTTTAACAAATTTATTGTTCTGACAAATATGCCCCATCGCCGGTAAATAATTTCTGCAATATCAGATTAGAAAAGTCACGAGAACTGGGTGTACATTTTATCTGAAAATATGGTCGTTTGTTTGCGAGGAATATGCTTGATTAGTTCTATACTCGGGTTTGCAGAAACCCCATGAATGACTTAAAATTTGATGACGCAAAGCAACAGATGACAACCGATGACGTAGAATTTAATTAGTTCTTGGTAACAGCCCTCTAGGTTATGGGCGGATGTAATCCCAGAAAAACGTTTAAAGACTGAAGTCAATAGGTCGAAACTTGTGTATTTATTTGCTTTATCTTTTAATTTTGTAAATTTCATTTCGCCTTCGTAGTTGATTAAGGTTTACGTAGACCATGCAACTTCGGTGCTTTGTTGATCGTGAATTTCTTGAGGACAATGCGTTGATTTATTTCTTCTGCGTAGGATAGTTAAATAGTAGAATGGGTCTTTAAAATTTAACTTCCAAGATTTAATTAATTAATTAACTTATTTATTTATTTATTTACTTATTTATTTAGTCTCATCTCAGTGCGTCAAGCGACCTGAAGATTTCAGTCCGTTTCCAGTATGCAATCTTGAACGAATATATTTAATGCACTAATTTAAATTGATAATGGCTGGAGAAGTGGGTCTATATACGTTGAATAATGGTAATAGAGGTAGAACAGGATTGCAGTGGACTGTATTGTATATATTACTGTACAGCACCTTCCGGCATCTTGAAGTCCTTCATTTTGAATTTGAATATTCATTTTAACGGAAAGAGGGTTCTATGGCATATCGATCTGATGGCATATCACAAAAAAAAAAAACTAATGTTATTTTTATCTTATTGTTAGTCGTTTAGTACTTTTTACGTTCATAATATATGTTTACTAACTTATAATTGTCTTCTTTTAGAAATATGCCCACCTGTTTGAAGAAGAGGTAAACAAAAAATAAAACGCAAGCTGTAACGAAAGTCAATTGTAATAGGCCAAGTTTGTTATGAGTGCACATACGGAAAAAAATGTAAAGAAAATAAAGTTGCTTCAAATGATAGGAAAGACCCAAGAATACTAAAAATCTTGGTTATAATAATTAGGATTGTGGCAGGGGTCAGAGGGGGTGGGGTATGGAATTCTCAAGAAATTGAATGCGGGTTCGGAAAAAAATATCTATGATGTCATTAAAATAAAGCTAATGCTACGTATTACTGCAGAAATTATCTGATCTTGTTACGTACTTTATGTGACACTAATATTAACTGTCTCGCACTTTTACTAGGGGCATTACCAACCCGTACTGGAATGTCGTCAAGCAAGAAATAATGTGCCGACATGGGAAGTACGTATTTCTATACTATCATAATTGAATCGTTGAAAAAAAAAAAAAAAGCCCCGTAGTTGATGATCACGAAGTGGCACGAGTATTGCGGCACAAGTATTGATGTGGTTGCGAAAGTGACAGCCAGGAATGATCAACATGGAATGATGCACAGAGGCTTACGTGAGCCACATGTCTGTCTCCAGAATTTTGTTACGTGAACAATATCATCCGGTACAAGAGTTGCATGGGTATGACACAGACAGAAGAAAAGGGTTCTGTGGATGGTTCCATCAGACACGTAAACGCATCATTGTAGTCTATTCACTGATAAGGCTAACTTTTATCTTGCCGGTACAGTTAACAGGCACAGTGCTGTATACTGATCTATTGATGCCATTCATATAGATGAGCAAAACCGCCGCAAAACTGATCCTCGTGTGAACGCGTGGTGTGTGACACATGACAATGTTTTATTAGACCCTGGTTTCCTCCCTGATAAGTAAACATCATACTGTGATATGTTTTTTGAAAGAGTGATATTTATAGTGAAAGCATATATTTCAGCAGCAGTAGTAGTAGTAGTATTAATTACCTTATAATAAATCATTAAGAAACTTATATTCTGTGATTTTTTTTTTAAAATAAACAACATATTACCAGTATATACATATATCATCTGGAGACTACACTTAAGAGATATATGTATGATATGCGCTTAGCTTCGAGGCTTTCGTTTTTTTTTTTTTTTTTTTTTTTTTTTTTTTTTAAAGCATGATCGAGCATCGCTACATTACGGCCTTGCAGTAAAACAGTGGCCAAACAAGATCCTTCCTGGTTAAATGATTGGTCGTAGAGCTTCTGCGGAATGGTCACTACGTATTTACTTATAGGGATGTCTGAAGTAAGCTGTGTATTGAACCAGACCCATAACAGTAGATCACCTGAAGGACATGTGTAGAAAGATAACAACAGAAACACTGCGATGTATGTGTGGTAGTGTACGACGCCGTATTCACATGTGCTACCAGCAGGAGAGAAACAATTTGAACACCTGTTGCAAATGTCCCAAGAGTGTCTGGAAACTTGTATTGTGTGTGCATGATCTGTCCTCAGTAAGATGATACAATATGTCCGGCAAACTTTGGAAGCAACAGCGTCAGATGTAGTTTAAGTGCAATATGCATAAGGCGCTGTTTGAAATTGTTTCATATAACCATCTCTGTCTTATTGTTCGACAGGGTGTGTCAAGAAGTCAGTGAGAACATGAAATCTTGAGTAAAAGTGCAGTGTTCGACGCGTTAAAAATTGAATTCTGTCTTGGAATATTATGTTCCTAATATTAAATCCGTTAACACGATTTTTACACAGTATTTACACAGTATTTTTATTGTTCTGCATGATATATTTTCGCGTGAATCATTCTAACTTTTATATTTTTAGAATGAAATTGATCAAGTCATGCAACTACTACCATTTTAGAACAAATGTACCTGGGATCTCTAGATTTTTTAAGGACTGTTGTTGAAATTTAAGAATCTGGATATCGTGCTATTTTTTTTTCAAGAATAAGAAACCATTAAGTGGTGTTTCAGTATATCAAACAATGTTTCCATTTAAACACTGACAATAAAAATGCATATATATCTCTAAAAGCTTTATCTTCCGCATCTGGAAGCTGAAGCTGATTTCTAAACACAGCCATATAAGAGCGATATGTAGCCTTTTGTATCCGCCTTGCGTGATGAAATGCTTATTGGTACTTGTAGTCAATTTTAACAGGTGACACTCCTCCAAGAAATATTAATGTTAGCTCCAATATTTTCTTGAAAATGAAATCTTTGAGTTTTACGTACCACGGTTATGCCTGTTAGGCTAAAGGAGACGGTGATGATGAGTAATGAATGAAATGGTGGAATGAAGAAAGTGGGAGGATACAGGAGAACCCCGAGAAAACCCACGCGCACGGTGATTGGGTGATATCAATAAAAATAAGTAACTACTCCTGAGAAGTCCTGCTCGAGAATCGGAGTAACTACGCCTGGAGTAATCTCCTCCCTCAATTTCGTATCAATAAAACAAGCCACTACTCAGGTCTAGTCTGCTCCAGATTTATGAACGTTTACTCGCGCTTCCTCTGCACGTAGCACTGAGTCATATCAATAAAAGAAGTGATTACTTATTTCTCCCATTCATCGCGCAGTCATTTCGTTGTTTTTAACCTATGGCGTAGTATCTTAAAAGCCATGAAACGGGCAAGCAGCAACGATAGCTTTAATCAAAGTGCATTTGTGGATATTCTAAAAGAGTTTCCAGTGGTACTTTCAAAGTCACAGCTACTAGAAAGTAAACGAAGGAAAGCCGAAACTTTGAAGGTAATTACAGTGAAATGCAACGAAATATCAAATACATCTACGACTGAGACACAAATTCAAAAGAGAATCTTTAATATTCGAGCGAGAATAAAACACAAATAAAAAAGAAGAAAAAAATAAAAAAAACGGGAAAGAAGAAAGTAATACTGAAACCATGGGAATGAACCTATTTGAGTTGATGGATGTTGATTGGAATCCAGCAATATCAAGATTAACACGACAAGCGCATATCACGTGTTGTCCAAGGTCTTTGTAGATTGTTTGGCTTTAAGAACGAAATCAGACACTTGGCTCATTTGTTTTCTTTTTTAAAAAGTCCAGCCATCCACGTCATAAATCACGTCCATCTGATTGCGTTTTCCACACCATACGTGTCCCCTTTCGCCTTGACATAAACAAAATACATTCTCATGTATACACCCTTTCTATCAACGTTGAGTTGAGTTGATTATTAGTTTAACGTCCTTTACAGTAGCGTGCCTATATGAGACAGAACCCACTGATTAACGTGGAATCCAAACCACATGAGCTCCTGCCGGGAATCGAACGCGGGTCTCCTATGTCAAAGGCATGTACGCTAACCGCTTAGCCACGAAATAGCTCTTCCTATTAACGTATTACTCTTCAAAATACTAGGTTTCTTTAATGCCACTTGTGTATAGTCAAGTGCTCCGATAGCACCCGGAAATGTATATTGTTCTTGCCACTTTGCCTTTGCTGTTTGTATATTACGCACACTTCCGGAAACAATCCATTTTCAGGTAGTCATAGACAGTACTTTGAGCCACACCAGAATCCCCTGACATTCCGACCTGGAATCCCGGATCACTCACGTAACGCAAGAAAACCAAGGGCACCGATTTCTCTGTAAATTTGGGGGGGAGGGCATTCAGATGCAGAAGGTATATATATATCAGGATTTTAAGACAAATTGCACTCTAATTATGCTAAATATTGTATATTCATAAATACAATAGGGGGCCCACATGAGCTTTGGGGGGCCCGGGCCCCCTGGCCCCCACAGGATCGGCGCCCTTGAAGAAAACCCGCATCTTTTCATCATTACGTAGTCCACCACCCCGAATTTCGGTTGATTCTCCTTAAAAAATGTTGTGCTAATCACTACATGTTCTTTCATAAACTTATAATGCTTTTTGTAATCTCCATTTCCAACATTTCTATGCTGTTTATAAGTTTTTCTACGTAGTAAAACAATCATATACTCTGCCATATTTCGCACGGAGTCACCTATTTAGCTTGCTCCACAAATTTGGAGAAGTTACTAGCATCACAGAGGAGTCTTTGATTTTTATTGATACCAAACGCGTAGTAGTTACTCGGCTCGAGAATAGAGGTGTGGCTACTTCAAAAGGGCGGGGCTTCTCCGAGGTCAGCCGAGACGACTAGTGCTCAGTTCTCTTTTTATTGATACCAATGCGAGTAACTACTTCAAAATTGGGCGTAATGAGTAACTTCTCCGTTTTATTGATATCACCCAGTGGGTGATATCAATAAAAATAAGTAACTACTCCTGAGAAGTCCTGCTCGAGAATCGGAGTAACTACACCTGGAGTAATCTCCTCCCTCAATTTTGTATCAATAAAACAAGCCACTACTCAGGTCTAGTCTGCTCCAGATTTATGAACGTTTTCTCGCGCTTCCTCTGCACGTAGCACTGAGTCGTATCAATAAAAGAAGTAGTTATTCATTTCTCCCTTCCGTCGCGTGGTCATTTCGTTGTTTTTAACTTATGGCGTAATATCCTAAACGCCATGGAAGGGACAAGTAGCAACGACAGTTTCAATTAAAATGCATTTGTGGATATTATAAAAGTTCCAGTGGTACTTTCAAAGTCACAGTTACCAGAAAGTAAACGAAGGAAAGCCGAAGCTTTGAAGGCAATTACAGTGAAATGCAACGAAATATCAAATACATCTACAAATGAGACACAAATCCAAAAGAAAATCTTTAATATCCGAGCGAGCATTAAGAAAAAAAAAAAAAAAATTTGAAAAAGAAAACGGGAAATAAGAAAGTAATACTGAAACCACGGGAATGAACTTCTTGGAACTGATGGATGTTGATTGGAATCCAGCAATATCAAGATTAGCACAAGTGCATATCACGTGTTGTCCAAGGTCTTTGTAGATTGTTTGGCTTTAAGAACGAAATCAGACACTTGGTCCTTTTGTTTCCTTTTTTAAGTAGTCCAGCCAGTCACGTCATAAAGCACATCCATCTGATTGCGTTTTCCACACCATACATGTCCCCTTTCACCTTGGCATAAAAAAATATACATTCTCATGTATACACCCTTCCTATCAGCGTTGAGTTGAGTTGATTTTGAGTTTAATGTCCTTTTCAGTAGCGAGGCTATATGAGACGGGACCCACTGAGTAACTTGGAATCCGAACCATATGAACTCCCGCCGGGAATCGAACGCGGGTCTCTCATGTCAAAGGCATGTACGCTATCCGCTTAGCCACGAAGGAGCTCTTCCTATTAGCGTATTCGTCTCCAAAATACTAGGTTTCTTTATTGCCACGTGTTTCTAGTCAAGTGCTCCGATAGCACCCGGAAATGTATATTGTTCTTGCCACTCTGCCTTTGCTGTTTGAATATTACACACACCTCCGGAAACAATCAATTTTCAGATTTCGCAATAATCGCATCCATTACACTTGTAGTAGTCATAGACACAGTACTTTGAGCCACAACAGAATCCCCTGACATTCAATTCAGACCTGGAATCCCGGATCACTCACGTAAATCAAGAAAACCCTCATCTTTTCGTCATTACGTAGTGCACCACCCCAAATTTCCGTTGATTCTCCTAAAAAATGTTGTGCTAACTACTTTACATTTTCTTTCATGAACCTATGTTTTTTGTAATCTCCATTAGCAACATTTCTATGCAATTTATAAGTTTTACTACATAGCAAAACAATCATATACTCTGCCATATTTCGCACGGAGTCACCTATTTAGCTTGCTCCACAAATTTGGAGAAGTTACTAGCATCACAGAAGAGTCTTGATTTTTATTGATATCAAACGCGGAGTAGTTATTCGGCTCGAGAATAGAGGTGTGGTTACTTCAAAAGGGCGGGGCTTCTCCGAGGTCAGCCGAGACGACTAGTGCTCAGTTCTCTTTTTATTGATACCAATGCGAGTAACTACTTCAAAATTGGGCGTAATGAGTAACTTCTCCGTTTTATTGATATCACCCAGTGTCTACCACAAAGTTCACTTGGCGGGGTCTGGGATCGAACCCGTGACCCGAAGCACCAGAGGTGAACGCTCAACCACTGAGCCACTGCGGCCCTCCAATATTTTCTTGTTGCTGCTATCCTGTTGTCATGTTGGGGAATTTACGCATAATTCTACTGTATGGTTGCGGATATCATGAGTAGCTCATGATACATAAGTATCTACATACCGAGTATTGTCTTTTAACGTAACAACTTTAGACCATATTCACTGAAACATCTTGCAAATCCAAACGTCTGGACTTGTTGTGCGTAAATTAATCTTGATACGGATCACTCTGAAACAAGATTTATAGAATATTATGCAGCAAGAAAAAGTAAATAACGCCTCGTTAGTTGTTATAGCAAAACATAAGCTCTATTCACACAGGCAGTAATAGATGAAATAGTATCAGTGCATTTTTTTAAGAAATCACTACTGGGTATCAAGGTACAAAAGGGCCCTTGACACACTTTATTACCATTGTTAAGTATTCTGCCGTTTGGCAGATCTTGGGACCAATGAGTTCTTCTTCTTCTTCTTAATTTTCAATTTGGGCCTGGAAATGTTCCTTCCATGTTTTCGATTTTCAGCTTCCTCTTTTAAGTCCTAATATTTTCTTATATTTCTCAAATTAGTGATCACTTGTGCTTTTCGTCTTCCTATTCCTCGATTTCATTTCATCTTTCCTTTTGTGGCGGTATGAAGAAGACAATTTCAAGAGGTGTCCAATCCAATTGGATTTTCCAAGAAGGATGGTGGCTAGGAGGTCCTCGTCTCTTCTATCCGTTTCAAGACATCTTCGTTTGTTACTCTTTCTGCCCATATTATCTTCTCCATCTTCCTCCTACACCACATTTCAAGGCTCTCTAAATATTTCTTCCCTAATTTCCGTAATGTCCAAATCCCAGAACCATAAAGTCCGATGCTTCATATATGGCACTTGACCAATTTCTTACTAAGTCCAATATTGAACCTGTTAGTTGAGTTTAATCTTTTCTTGTTGAATGCTTTTTCTTTATGGCTATTCTTGACCTTATCTCATTGGTGCAATGAGTGACTCACGTCAAAATACTTCTCTGATGCATGAAATTATTGACCTCTTCAAGTTCTCTTTGTTCCACTCTGACTCGTAAGGGCGCATTTTCACGGTATGTTCTCGTGACTTTCGATTTTTCGATGTTGATTTCCATTCCATATAGCTTCCCAGTCTCAGTTTTTGTCAATTATCTCTTGTAGTCTTCCTTCGGTTCTACCTATAATAACCGTATCATCTACATACCAGAACATGTTACTGATCTGCCCTCCAATCTTCAAATCTCCAATTCCCACTAATACCTCCTTAATTAAACATTCACTATAAATGTTGTGTAATTGGGGCGACATACTACATCCTTATCTGATTCCTCTTCCAATCTCCACACTATTGGTTTATTCTTCATTCAAGCGCAGCTTGACTCGTTGTCCTATGCACAGGTTGCGAAAGAGTTGTAGGTTTCTTCAGTTAATCCCAGTTTATTTAAGTATCTGCAGAAGTTTCGTCCAATTGACGCTGTCGATAGTGTCGAAAGCTTTTCCACAACTCTTGATTTTACGTCAAGATTGACACACATAGCAAAATTTAAACGAACAGAGATTTTTAAAGTGCATTTTAGTATAATGTACACTTTTGAAATAATGACATGCAAAATGACGTATTTGTCAGTATTCTGTTAACTGTTTCATTTTCGATTCAACACATTGCCATCAACATAAGAACGGGCATTCTCTTTTTTACGTTTTAGCTCAGATCCGCCTTCATTCCGATACTTAAACTGTATTGTGCTATCATAATTGGCTAATTTCCTTAATTTATTTATTTACTTTTACGTGCATATTTTAAACTTGGACATAGACAGGACAAGGACAAAGAAACGCTACTAGCACAGATAGAGAGAATACAAAATACACAATACAAGACATAAACTACCCAACAAGGAAATAATAATACTTGAACTTGGCTAATCATTTCCCTAACGAAATCATTTTATGTGTATATGTATGTATTCAATACTAAATATTACTACCAATAATTTAATATTATTTTCTTTAAAAGAAACAATGTAATAGGAAATTTATCTTAATGGTTTAAAATCACATCAATATTTTAAATCGTAGCATGTAAGCCTTTTTGCTAGTGGTTCCATTTCTTCTATTTTTTTTTACACTTTAAATCTCAATCTGTTTCACACTGTTTTGTTTCTCTACTGTTTTAAAGCGTGTTATTCCACTTGTAACTGGATAATTTCTAGTATTATTTTTACACTTCAAATTTTAACTTGTCCCATATTAATTGGTTTCTTACCTGTATTAACGCATTTAGGCTATTTGTTTATGGTAATACTCTTGCTTTTATTTTCACACTTTAAAGCTGAATCTGTTTCACACTGTTTGTTTTCTCGCGTGTTTTAAAGCGTGTTATACCAGTTGTTATTAGTTACACTCTTGCTAGTATTTTCACACTCTACATCTGAATGTGGTTTCTTAATATATTTAGAATATATTTGAGTAAGTTTCTCATCTAGTTACCTTAGGTTAGACGGATCTGTTAATATCACTAGCAGCAAGGGTAAAAGTTAGGGACAACATAAGTCACGCCGTCCCCCAGGTCAAAAAGCGATATCATAAGCCGATCATTAGTCGTGTTTTCACTCATCGAGAATCGATGAGTGCTTCGAGGCTGGTTATAACGTGAAACAGTTCGTTCAACAGACATGCTGTGAGGCGATATTGTAAGTAAGGCAGCAAGAAGTTTTTACAGCATTCCAGAAGAGACTGGTAATAGTCTCCTCAGTCTCACAAAATATTTCATTCCTGCATCAGCACTATCCACTAGTAATAACTTCACGTAGCTACACTAATCATTCGGCATTAGAGATTTTCACTAAAAAGCCGTCGGCGTCGACAATCTGAATCAGCAGCTCCTTCTTGCTCTACATCTCGCAGCTTTCGATCTAAGGTTACCAAGTCAGAAACACAACTGGCTATCGTCGCAACTCAAAGTGTTCCCCAAAAGTGTACAAGTTCTATTGACGATATTTTATCAGAAGTAATTAGTCTTAATTGTAACGAACTATAACAGCGTTGTAAGCTAAAGATAAGTAAAACTCCAATTTCATAAACATTAAATATCCAGATAGCAAGTTGTTTTCTTCTGTTATCTTCTTTCAGAAACTATTCAAAAGGTATATAAATCGAACGTCATTTAGACCGTTACATGTGAAAGTTCGGCCTCAACCTTTCTACCTTTTTAGTCGATCTATTAACTTTCTCTGTATTAAGAGTAGAATGAAAATGCTAGGAGCTCGAGGTTCCAATTTCATACCTAGCCACAGAATACAAACTAATACACAGTAAAAAATGTTTGTTTTTATTCAACTCAATTTTAACACAGGACAGTGGTTCCAGCGTGACTACCACTATGCGGTGTTAGCTAAACGTATACCCCACTGTGTTGGTGTTTAACAAAGGGGGGTGTTACGTTTTTAACACACAACCGGTGTTGAGCAGATTCGGATCTGCGTTTAGTATTTTCGGTGTAGATTCGACACCATATCAGTGTCGGTAGTGTGGGAAAAGTGTTGCGTGTTACTTGTAGTGGTGTTACCCACACAAAGAAAGTAACACAGTGTGTACTGCGTTAATTATTTTGTGTTAATATTACACTATATCAAGTGTCAATATAATACAGTCCCTGTGTTATTTCAACATCATTTTCTTATTATTTCCACACAATCTGTGTCATAATTCAAGGTCAAAGCAGTGTAAGTAACACCATTTTGGTGTTAATTCCACAGTCTCTGTGTTAAAATTAAAAGTCAATCCACCAGATTAGCACCGTTTTTGGTGTTAGTTCGACTCCACTTCTGTGTTATTACGACACATATTTCGGTGTTGAAATAACTCCGTGTGTGGTGTTGATTTAACCAGTTTTCTGTGTTGGGAAAGCTTGTGATGTGCATGCTTAAGCTTACTGAAGATTCTAATTTTAGATCTTTTTAATTAGATGTCCAACATATTTGGCAATCACGCAGAAAACAACACTGAAAATTCTACACTTGTGTTAATTTAACACATAGGCTGTGTGTCATTTCAACTAATTTGAGATAGCATTAAAATTTCAGCGAAAGAAAAATTGGGACACGTGGAAATACGTAGGAACAAACCATGGTTCGACCAAAAATGCATGAAACTAGCAGAGAAGAGAAAACAGGCAAAATTATGCTGGCTACAAAATCCGAATGAAATAACTACACAAAATTTCCCAGATATCAGGCGGGAAACTTCCAAAACTTTTAGAACAAAGAAGCGCGATTTTCTGAAAGGTGAAATTAAGGAACTTGAAGATAATAGTAAAAATAAAAACATACGGGACATGCATAAGGGAATCAACGAATTTAAGAAAGGCTATCAACCTCGTGCTTATATATTAAAGAAATCTGACGGTACAGTTCTCACTGACATTGATAGCATCTTAAATAGATGGAAAGATTTCTTTGACGATTTGCTTAACAACCAAAAACTAGTGTGCGTGGAGAAAAAGAGATACACACCGCAGAACCGTATATTCCAGAACCCAACCGAATAGAAGTAGAAACCGCTATAAAGAAATTAAAGAAACACAAATCTCCGGGTGTAGATGAAATTCCGGCTGAGTTAATTTTAGCTGGAGGCGAAAACTTGTGGAACAAGATACACAAACTCATTCTCCTTATCTGGAACAAGGAAGAATTGCCACAAGAGTGGAAAGAATCAATCATTGTTCCAATTCACAAGAAAAGCGACAAAACTGACTGTAATAATTATCGATGCATTTATCTTCTGTCAACATCCTATAAAATCCTTTCAAATATTCTATTAGCAAGACTGACCCCGTACGCAGATTAAATTATTGGAGATTATCAGTGCTGATTTAGAAGAAATCGATCAACTGTCGACCAACTAATTACCATTCGACAAATACTCGAAAAGAAGTAGGAATACAATACCCCGATACATCAACTATTTATTGATTTTAGAAAGGCGTGCGACTCGGGTAGGAGAGAAAGATTATACAACGTTCTTACAGAACTTGGAATACCGAGAAAGCAAATTAGATTAATTAAGAAATGTTTAAATGAATCCCAGAGTAAAGCCCGGGTAGGAAAATTTTTGTTCACGAGCTTTCACTTCGAAAATGGCCTCAAACAAGGAAATGCATTGTGGCCATTATTATTTAACTTCGTTCTGGAATATGCTGTAAGGAAAATTAAAGATAGCAACCAGGGCCTACAATTGAACGGTATTCACCAGGTTATGGCATTCGCTGATGATGTAAATTTAATAGGTGATGATAGGAGAACAATAAAAAGAAATGCAGCGATCTTATTAAACGCTTGCAGGGACATGGGTTTAGAAGTAAATGCAGAAAAAAGTAAAGACATGGAAGTTCGTCGGGACCGTAATACGGGAAATTATGGATGCGTTAAAATATTAAATAATACTTTTGATAACGTGGATAGTTTCAAATATCTAGGATCAATATTAACAGAGGAAAATCATATTCACGGAGAAATTAAATGTCGACTAAAAGCAGTGAATTCGTGTTACTATCCGGTTCAAAATCTCTTGTCGTCGCGAATTCTGTCGAGGAATTTGAAGCTTAAAATATACAAAACGATGATCATGCCTGTTGTGTTTTATGGCTGCGAAACATTGCCACTTACTCTGAGGGAAGAACATATACTGAAAGTATTTGAGAACAAGATCCTGGGACGAATATTCGGACCTAAGAGGAACGGGAATGGGGAATGGCAGAAACTTCATAACGAGGAGCTACATAATTTATACGGTTTACCCAACATCGTTAGGGTCGTCAAATCTAGGAGGCTTAGGTGGCCGGTCATGTAGCTAGAATGGAAGAAAGTAGAAACGCTCTCAAAGTCTTGACTGGAAGACCAATCGGAAAACGACCATTAGGAAGACCTAGGCGCAGATGGGAGGACAATATTAAGATGGATCTCGCAGAGATTGGGACACAAAGTAGGAACTGGATGCAGTTAGCTAAGGATAGAAGTCAGTGGAGAGCTTTTGTGCAGTCAGTGGAGAGCATTGAACCTCCGGTTTCCATGGGCCATAGAGTTAGTTAGTTAGTTAGTTAGTCATTTCAAGTACCGGCATTTGACACACAACTACAAATGGAGAGTGAGTTGTTGTAACCACCTCTTTGTGTTATATTTTAACACAATCGTCTTTACACATAGGCATGTCGTTGAAATAACACAAAGCTTTTTACAGTGTACATATAGTCACAAAACCAAAGTGTATATTGAAGTAATTTTAAATTTACAGTAATTTAAGTAATTTATTTTTCAAGTACTTTTCCAGTAATTTAAAAATTTATGGAGTGCACTGGGTATAGAAACTGCTGGTCCGGGTATCGATTCGGATACAAAAAGGTAGCTTAAAATGCATTGAATAGTATCACAATACACAGCCCGCATTTTACTTCTAACTCTCCATCTACTCCATTTATCCATGGGTTCGGCCTGCTGTGTTGTTTTGTATTTTTGTTTTGTTTTGTACTCTAAATAACTTGAAATGGAAATTACCGGAAGAATGTTTACTTTCTTTTTTGTTTTTGTACGCGGTGGCTCAGGGTAGAGCGTTCACCTCTAGTGCTTGGTGTCCCGGGTTCGATCCCAGCCCTCGCCAAGTGAACTTTGTGGTGGACAAAGAGCGTGTGCGTGGGTTTCCTCGGGGCTCTCCCGTTTCCTCCCACTTTCTTCATTCCACCATTTCATTCATTACTCATCATCACTTTCTCCTTTAGCCTTTCCGGCATAAACGTAGGTCGAAAAATTCAAATATTTCATTTCATGTTATTTCTTTTTTTTTACTTCTGAGCGACGAAAGGAATGAAGAAAGTGTGGTGATCATGAAACAACATTAAACTCGAAATTTCAATAAATTTGCACGTTTCTGGTGTATGTATGTCGGAAAGGTGATTTGTCTGTATATGTCTGTCTGTTCGTCCGTTCGTTCTGATGTACTTTCGCATATATGTCATTAATAGACATTGGATCTTTAGGTAAAAAAAAAAAAATGTATATATTTGTTTCATTAGCTCGGAATGAAAAAAAAAAGAGATATATATGAAGGTTTTTTGGCATATTAAATAGCAAGCACCAAGTTTTATTTTGCATAAGTATCCTAATTGAACGTTATATCCTATTTTTGCCTGTTTTGCGTAAAGTAAACATGTGAAAATTTTCGAAAGGTTAAACACGAGAAAACCACGAAAAAAATAGTGGAAGAGACTTATTGCGTTAATGCTGCCAAAGAGTTGATGAATGATTCTTCTATGCCTACTGATTTCGCATATATCCGCTTGCAATACACATTTCTTGTTCGAGTTATTGGAGACGCCTCGAGAATACCACTTTCTAAGAGTATTGAGCTTATTCAACAAATGAAGCAAAAAGTCGTGGAAGTGTCGGGTGAAGTTGGAGAGAAAGTGAAGGTAAAACTTAAAAGTGTATTGGGAAAGAATTGGGACTCAAGAGTTTGTGTGCAGCAGTAGCGGCAATTTTGGCTGGGAAAGAAAGTGAATACGAATGCGAACATGTACGAAAGTTGAAGTTTGCCCCCATCACGTCAGTTGATGTGGAACCTTCATTCCTGCGTACAAGCTCATTCTCACCAACAAGAAAAAACGCCACCGTTTCACCATAGAAAAAATGAAAAAAATGCTTGTTATTTACTGTGAGGCCAATTACGGTTTATGTGGTGCAGAAATGTGAAGGTGTGTTTGCACTTAAGATTTATTTACAAACAGAAATAAAAGTGCGGGGGAACGCGAGGGGACACTTCCAAAAATATGTACGGCGCCCCCAGTTCCTAAAATAATTACAATAGCCAAAGGTAGGCAGGGGGACGGTGTGATGTCATGCCGCTACCTACAGTCCCGCTATATTTTCAGATCCACTTTTACCCCTGTCTACAAACATATAGTTTTATTAAAAAATCTTAATTTCAGGAATATTTCAATATTGAGCAGTTTAAAATGTAAGGTAACATGACTTGTGTACGTGCATTTCTGTATCTTAAAGTTTGCATTCAGATCTTAATGCATCATTCCATTCAAAAATTAGTGTCTTTTATAAGAACCATTTTTTTTCTTTTTTAATGCCTAATTTAGTATTTTTGTCACCTTTTTGAGGCACATAAAACATACTTTTTTAGAACCTAAAAATCATATGTCTAGTTATTAAGCTCAATTTACCAGAACCAAATTTTAAACTTAAAATTTCCAGTGATGGGCGGGAGGAATTCGAATTATCTATATCCCTATCCCTAAAAATAAGGATAATTTACTGAAGGATGAAAATTAGAAATTGTGATTTTCTCAAAAAAAAAAAAAAAAAAAAAGTAGAGAAACTCCAAATATTTTGTTTATATTTGAGGAGTTTTTTTCAACACCACCTACCTAACTTATTGTAATTTTACGTTTTATCTGATACAGGACCCACTGTTTGCAGTCATTTTGAAAACAGTGGCCCAAATCGAAAATTGTTTCCTACAAAAGTTGTTTCGTTTTTCAAGGACTATTGAATGAGGTATGATTCAATACATGTTCCCATTTGGAAATTTGAATTTGGCCCCTGAGTCCCCTTGAAGGAGGGACCTGGGGGTCACCACAACAACACCATGTGATATGCCCTATGACATTTTTCTATCTCAGTTTTTGTTTCATCTTTCTATTCTCAGCCGTTTCGGATTTCTAAGCACTGGACGTTTTATTTGAAACACCCTTTATATATATATATATATATATATATATATATATATATATATATATATATATATATATATATATATATATATCGACTGTGTCGATAAAGATTAAGTTGACTATTTCTATCACTGACTTTCCACTTGTCTAGTACAATGAGTTATTTTTGTACAAGGAGTAGAATCTCTCTTCTTGTTTATTTCGTCGCATGTCTATTGAACCAGTCGGTACATTCGACATAGGAGGGATCTCAGACGTTCCAACAGAAACACTGTCTGGAAACTGCCAAATTCAATACCAAACAACGAACATGTACATGATCTACCAAAACATTCGACCCTTTCGAAAATCAGACATATTCTGTTAATACATTTTCAATTGCGTCGAAGCAAGTTGCGGCAGTGTCACATTGCTTGCTATTGATATAAGGAAACATTGGCAAGGGATAAAAAAAATAAGGTGGTATATATCACACAACTAATGTTCTCACCTATTTTTTCCTTATATCATTTGGCGTTTAAATAATTTATGGGTGATTTTTGAGAAGAAAGATATTTTGTATATGGTATTTGTATTTGTGTGTGACAAGAAATTTTGAATATGTTACTGTCCTATCAAATCGAACATATGCAAAAGTTTAAAACTTGCTCTTTCGTAAATCTGTTTGTCAGGGAAAAGCCAATGAGTAGATTTGCTCAAACGAGCAGCCTGAGGTTGTTAGAGAAAACCAATGGAGTACTGTCAGTGATTCCACTTCAATACTTGTGATATATCGGGTAGTTTGAGTGGAGTGGACTGTTTATGTGAAACACAAGTTACCAATCCAAAGTTAATTTAACCCGTATTGGGAAGATTTATATTTTCTGGTAGAATACATAAGTAATAATATTAAATGTTTAATATGTCGAACTTGCTGGAAGAAGTTAGACGTAAAGCAATATCCATCTTATCATGCCAGAGAATTTGAAGGAGTAGAGACAAATGAGGTTTCTGCAGAAATAATAAGAAAAACAATGCTAACAAATGTTATTATTATTATTATTATTATTATTATTATTATTATTATTATTATTATTATTATTATTATTATTATTATTATTACAAATATATAATCATTGCCTTTTTTAGTTATGCTGATAGTTGAAATATAAACAGCAACATCGTAGTACGTTACACCATTTTTGAATTTACTTTCAACGTATAGAATTTTTTTCTTTTCTTTTCTTTAAATGTAACACGTCTACCACCGATGATCCACAACGATTTTTGATGGACGATATGGAACATGATAATTATCAAATCGCATCCAAAGGATTTATTAATGTATGTACTAGTAATTAAATACTTATATTTTACTTGAAATTATGTTTGAATGATTCTTTTTATATTGCATTAGGAATTATTACTTTTTGAATGAATATTTTATTTGAAACCGAAAATAATGATTAACAGCATACAGAATTTTATTGATTTAGGTTTGTAACACAACTTCTGAAAAGTTACTGCATATATATATATATATAAGTGTGTGTGTGTGTGTGTGAGAGAGAGAGAGAGAGAGAGAGAGGGAGGGAGGGAGAGATAAGTGAGTATATAGGTAACTTGGTTAAGTAAAGGCAGCCGGAACACGGTTCTAACATTACTCTGTGCTATGTGCCGAGATTAAGAAACTGTGTGAGCCTTCGATTCACACACTCCATGGGTCACATAGTTCTGCCCCCTATGGACTTGCCCTTCACTTTTTTGCAGGTCGATTGAGAAGTATTAAATGGTCAACCAAGGAAAGAATTTGTATAGCACTGTTAAAACTTCCAGAAAAATTGTCATGGGAAAGCGAAATAATTATAATAGGTACTACATCCTGAAATATTTCTTCTTGGAAAGAAGAGCACAAACTCCAGGAGTGAAATGAATGGATATAAAATATACGCACTGGTTTATTTGTTGTTTTAGAGTGTTGCATCCTTTACAGTAAGCAGGCTGTATGGGACTTGAATTTACAGTTTATGGTTTAATTCGAATCACCATGATGCTTTCAAGTTTTCAAGTCTCACACTCTAGAAATGGAACACAAAATCCAGTGTACAATTGCACGCGCGCTAGCTTCTGGTCCAATGAGAAAAGTGAATAATAATAATAATAATAATAATAATAATAATAATAATAATAATAATAATAATAATAATAATAATAATAATAACCAAGAGTCTATAATTTTATTATATTATAAAACTTTTGTAATTGAAGTGCGAATACTACATAATATTTAGACTAACCATGTATCTTTTCAATTATAACACAAATACAATAAATTAGGTAACTAAGTACGTACTCCCATGTACTCCCCTCATGGCCCAGTTATCATAATACGTCTTGCATTAGAGACTACATAAAATACAAACAGACACACTCGTGACGTAGTGTTAATAAAAAAAAACTACGTCACGCCTCACTATTGCCTGACTGTCCGGGAATCAACCCAAATCGTAACCTGGATTACAATACAAGGGATAAACCTCCAGAATCTGGAGATTTCAAATACCTAATCATCCTGGATTAACTCTCTTCCTAGGCACGACCCAAGAAATGGAATGCTTATCCTTTCATCTAACTCTTAGAAACAAGATCCCAATTTAGTCATTATTTTGACGTATGACTCGTTTCCTAACATACACTTACAATTTCTTACTCCCATTTCTGAAATTTCCTGAGTTATGGCTGAAGACAACTCTCTAGTGCGAGACTGCGAAGCCTCGGACCTGCATATTCGAAGGACCTCCAACAACAAATGATAAAGGACATTTTTTTTTCCGAAGTGAGCTCTCTTACTCAATTCCTTTGACTGACAGCACACCGTTGAGACCAACTAACCTGTAGACTTTTTGCGCTCAAACAGCACCAGCCATTAAAAATTCCACCCTTTTACATGTTTCGGAAATTAAAAAGTAGCAGAAAAATCAATTTAGGCTGCTCACAGAACTTCAGCAGCAGAGAAAGTTCCTGCAAGGTGAAAGCAACAATCATAAGCTTTCAAATAACCATCCTTTACCCAGGGCCGAAAATCAAAGAATTAGAACGATTTATAACATAGTTATTTGTAAGAATTTCAAAACTAGTTATTTGAAATAGTAATATAAGGGTTTTAAAATGCATAAATATACTCTGAATAGTTCTCTAATGATGTGTACAGTCACCTGCAAAAGTATCTCCCCTGAGTGTTCTAATTTCAATACTCGGGGACCAGATAATTTGCAGTTTGTAAAACGCCTGGACAGAAGCAACCCAACTTACACGTAACTTTTTTGGTACTGGCAGCAGTTGGTAGCACTAAATCAAGTATTTTTGCAAGTAAAATTATTAGTAGATGACGCACGGAACATTAGTCCATTCTGAAATGAATCTCTATGGATCAATAAGTGTCGTCCAATAAAAGCCATATATTAATTTCAATATTACTGTGTATGTAATGTATTGTTTCATTATATATTGTGTGTTCAAAGAAATAAAAACACTCGCCAGGCATGAATCACAAAAGTTTGAAAGTAGGTGAAAATATCAACTCTAGAGCAACTGCTGTTAATAAGATTGTAAATAATTGTTTCCATTGACAGAACTTCTCCAATTCTCCTCGTTCCAACATATTTTTTTTCAGGAGAGGTGAAGACCTTTCTCTTCACACTGGCGATGCATTGAAATTGAAATTGAAACGCTTGAAAAAGTATAAGCCTGGCGGGGTTTGAACTCTGGTCTAATAAGTAGAAGTTCAATGCGCTAACCACTTTCCTACTGCGTCACTTCAGCTTCCACACAAACTAATAGCTAGTTAAAATGTAAGATTATACACAATATACTAATGCTCGAATAACGAGACGTTCCTTATGTGAGTGCCGTAAAAACTTACTCCAGATTTCCTTGTTTATCTCAAAAACAAGTTATATAGACCATCCTCAACGAGGACAGTATTACGAAACATTCTTCAAGGTGAGGCTTCGTCACAGTTTTCAGCAATGGTCCCGATTTACGTCACAATTCTTGTTCACTTTAACATCTAATTTCGAAAGAAGATGGCAGAAATTATTTGAATTGTATCGACACGTATAGAAATAGAAAGTGTTTATTTTTCATAACTATGATTGTATTTTCTTATCTTCATATAAGATTTTTTTTTTCAAAGTGTGACATTAAGAAACTTCCGTTGTAGCGACCAGGATTCGAATCCCGTCGTGGCAATTATTATTGTTTTCTTTATTGGAAAGAATTGTTTACGTAGATGATATTGTAATTATGTCATTCTTTTATTATTATTATTATTATTATTATTATTATTATTATTATTATTATTATTATTATTATTATTATTATTATTACCTCAAAAGAAGGAAAGAGAAAGCCACGTAGTCGAAGCTATTCATGGGAATAGGAGAGAAATATGTCAGAAGTTTTTAGTTTTACACATAAACACAATGAATGCAATAATAGTATTACGTGTGTGGATTTGCAGATAGAATTATAATTTTATTACAACAAGGAATGGAGTATATGATAAATATTTTTTATCTGAAAAGAGTAACGAATTTCGTTTGTCCTTCTTCTAGGTAGAAATGCGAGGTGACATTTTAAATAGAATCATTCTCGTGACTAAAGTTTTAAGTCGATCACTATCTGCACTTTGTGTACAGGTAAAAAGAATTCCAGAATTTCTAGGAAAGAACAACATATTTTTGATTTGTCACATTTTTGACCCATACTGACACAAAGCCTTGCCCATACTAGCATGCCTTATGAATTCCTTAATTGTTGGCTAAACACGATACGTTTCCAGACAGTATGGAGTTAGAGACAGTTTCCAAGGTTGATATGGATGACGTAATTTTGTGTTGTTGGCATTTCACCTGTAGAGGAAGTTGTCTCAACTCTGAGCCCCAGATAAATTGAATATTTTTCATTATATATCAGAAGTGCCAATATGCCACATTATTAAAAAATTCCTTAATTACCTCAGCGGGAATAGAAGAGGAGACCACAACTTTGTGAAACTAACGCTTAAACCACTACTCCAACACATCACTGTTCGAGGATAAGGAAATAACTGGATGTGCAGTGAAATCAGGAAATTGCACACTTTAACGATTCCAATGTGATAATTATGAACCTTTTTGATTTCAGTCATGATAAAATGGTAGTGTTATGTAGAAGAAATAGTTCAGAGAATTCAACTTTAATTTGAAAAGCAAAATACATGTAAACACGCAAGGACATGAAGGAGAAACTGGCATTTAGGGTACTCTGAACCCTTGAGAGGCAAACCTCCGTATCGTGAGAGGAGCGAGGGATTGAAAGGTCCCGGGCGCCGGAATAAGAGATGCGAAAAAAATAAAGAGAATTAGAAAAAAAAATTATAAAAGTGCACAAAGTCAAGAAAAAGCAGGGTTAGTTTTAAAAAAAAATATTCTTACGCCAATCATGATGGTCCTTAGCGGTTTTTCAAGCTACCTCACACATATGTACGGGGCGCTGTCGTATGCTCTCGCCCTGAGCATTGATTTCCCACGCCATGGCACAAGACAGGCATTCATCTTGACTGGAATCTGGTGTTTCAGGGAACTGGATTGTTTCTTTTCTAAATTTAACCGTTTAACGAACCTTCCTCGGTACCTTATGTTTCTTATTTTTAAGTGTTTTACTTTACTCGTTTCGCTCAGTTTTACAGTTTTACCAGTAACTCTTTACAACAGGGGCAGAAACACAGAAACATTGAGGACAGTAAAAATCACAAATCTCTTCGCGCGGTTGCTTAGTGGTAGAGCGTTCACCTCTGTTGCTTGGGGTCCCGGGTTCTATCCCAGCCCCCGGCAAGTGAATCTTGTGCTGGACAAACACCATGTGCGTGAGTTTTCTCTTAGTTCTCCCGTTTCCTTCCACTTTCTTCATTCCACCATTTCATTCATTACTCATCATCACCGTCTCCTTTAGCCTAACCAGCATAATCGTGGGACGTAAAACTCAAAGATTTCATTTTATTTTTTCGGTATGTACCTCTGTAAGGTTTGGTGGTCCATCTCGTTCCCTATTTTGAGTAAAAGGATTTCAAAAATGTAAATTTTGGAGGATTTTGACCTGATATATCATCTTTGATGAAGGCTTATCACGTTTTGTGGTTATACAGTTAAGTAAAGAAGTTCATTCTCTTTTATGAGACATAAGCATATTTAAATACCCTTTTATTTTAGGGGGAGTGGTACATTGGCCCACCCTGTAAATTAAGGAATTGTCAAAAAATGGTAAATGTATTCTAGGACATAACACATATACCACTGTAAATTTAGGTGTTCCTGCTTATATTTTTCTGTTGGTAAAAATGTAAATATTATTATTGACACTTGTTCGCCACATGGTCGGTTATTGACTTAATTTATCATCTTTGATGAGCGTTTAACACGTTATGTGATTATATGATTCAGCACAAGCGTCGATCTCCTTTCATACGACATGGGCACTTTCGGGGTGCGAATTATCGGGGGATGAGGGGGATTTTCCCCCACAATCACATTATGCCCCCCCAAATAAGTCAGCTTAAGTATCCCCACCGGGGATGCTCGTTTTACCCCCAAATTGTTTTTAGAATAACGTCAAATTTCACTGATTTTTATCACTTCTTGTAAGTTTAATCTTCTATCTGTATTTGGAAATGACCGATGTAAACTATTCAGTTTTCGTCATTTCGAATATCCCCACTATTTTCACCTTTGTTTACTTGAACTATATTATTATGACAGCGGTTATTACTTGCAACCGTACCTTCGTACTCTTCAGTTCGTCATCGTTCGTGAATTTGAATGTACTAATTGCTCATAACAAAGTCACATATGGATTTATAAATGCTCTTAGTGGTTGGCCAAGAAGTAAACAAATAGCTTCTTCCACCATACTTATCGATGGTCGGACGTGTCATATTCCTCCTCTATATTTGTATCGATTATCATCTTATTTTAATTTTTGTTATACTTCATTTTCCAGTGTATTCTTTGTTAGTGCATGGTTCTCATTCCCTAGTAGTTTTCGTGTATGCAACTCGAAATTTGCATTTAATTTGTGGTAGTTAGCATAGTAATCACTGCCTTTTACACTTTACGGAAATGAACTTTGAAACTATACTCGAAATCTGAGATATATTCTCTCGTGGCTATATGTTAACGTACATGCTGGGGATGCGTCCCTAGTTAGCAGACATTTTGAATTTCAACATCTGAACATGCATTTCTTTATATTTGTACATGGATTTAAAAGTTGTGTATTCAAAATCATTGCAACCCAGCTTTCCATCCTACCACACTTTCCTTTCAGGATCAGAATACATTTTATCTTTAATCGAAATACAATTTAAAGGAATGACTACAAGAATGGATATACACTACGTTCGATCTTACTGCAGATTATTTTGCTGAAGATTGTCATTTTTGAAATTTACAAGAACGTGGAACTATCTCATTAAAAATGCATTTCCAGGAGAAATTATCAGTTCAAGCAAGCTGTATTGCGTGTGTGGAGTTTTCATCACTCATAAAAGTAGGCCACAAGTGCAACATTGATCTATTTTTTTCTAATACTAAGTTAAGTACACTAACTAACTCTATGAGGTATGCGACCTGAATGTTCAATGTAACATTCATAGAAACTCTGGGGCCGCGGTGGCTCAGTGGTAGAGCGTTCACCTTTGGTGCATGGGGTTCTGGGTTCAAACTCTGCTCCCGCCAAGTGAACTTTGTGGTGGACAAACACCGTGTGCGTGGGTTTTCTCGGGGTTCTCCCGTTTCCTTCCACTTTATTCATTCCACCATTTCATTTATTACTCATCATCACCGTCTCCTTTAGCCTAGCCGGCATAATCGTGCGACGTTAAACTCAAAAATTTCATTTTTTTCATTTCATTTCATAAAAACTCTCCACTGAATTATATCCTTAGCCAACTGGACCCAGTTTTTACTTTATATTCCTATTTCTGCGAGATCCATCTTAATATCGTCCTCTCACTGGCGCCTAGGTCTTCGTAATGGTCGTTTTCCAACTGGTTTTCTAGTTAAGAATTTGAAAATTCTCCTACTCTTTTCCATCCTGGCTACATGGCCTGCCCACCTGAGTCTCCTAGACAAGATGACACTAACAAGGTTTGGTAAACTGTATAAATTATGCAGTTCCTTGTTATGAAGTTTCCGCCATTCCCCATTGCCGTTCCTCTTGGTCCCGAACATTCGGCTCAGGATCTTGTTCTTAAATACTGTCAGCCTACGTTCTTCAAGGTAGGTAAGCCTATACTATATTTAAAATTTAAATTCACCGTGTGTAATACACTAAAACTACCTAGTGCCTTAAACCGAAATTCATTATTCAGAAATCATTTCACAGGAATGTTTGCCACAGTGAATTACCCGCATGTATTTCCTTTTCTCTGGCAATCGTTGTGAACATAGATCCATCAAGAAACCTAGTGAGCCATTGGATTGCAATTTATATTGCTAACAGAGGCTATCGAGAATGTTTTGCAGTTTCGGTCTTCCTTCTTACATTTGTAACACATTTTACTCTTAGAACTTCATTACATATATTATTAGAAATAAAAAAAAATCAAATGCAGACTAAGTTCAACATGATGTGGCTATTATTATTATTTATGTTGTAAAACTCAAGGAAAATCTTTTCGTGAATTTCAATACATGTTCACAACGGTATCCCTTGTGAGTGACTGTAGATTCCTTCACTACTCCTTCCAGGTGAATTTATAATATTTGTGTATGATAGAGAACATGTGTATCTTTAGTTTCATCTTCGTCAATCATATGCAATTTTTATAACTAAATCTGTTCTCCTTCTCTTTACAGAACTAACAAATGGAGCTTATCAGACAACCTATGCTACATGACGTGGAAACAAATTATCGCAATGTGGAGAAGAAGAGGTATATAGAAGAATATGAACTTTAAAATAAAAATGTATATGCGAATAAGTACTATTTACATTGTCAATACCTTAATGTAACAAAAGAACAAGAAAAAGCAAAACACTAATAAAATACAATTTATCTTTATGTATGTGTTTCATTTCAATTGCAATTCAAAGACATAATATTAGTAGTAAATACTACATGATATAATATTGTTTCAATATAGCACTTAAGAATGGATACTCTTGAAAATTAAGAAGTGTGTATTATGATACCAAGACGCTTATTAACAGATCCAACGTTCAAAGGTAAACATTCAAAATTTTAATCTCATATAGAAAGCATGGCTAATACCAAATTTACAGAAATATATATATTTGATCCCTAGATAACATGTTCTAAATATTATTTTTCACAATACAAAATTTTAAATGTGGGGCAATGTATCTCTTCCAAAAAAATAAGAAGAATTTATTAATGTACCTATGTCATATGAAAGAGAAATGACCCCTGCACTCATCCATATAACCATATAAGGTAACAAAGCCTCATCAAAGAGGATAAAATAGATCAAAAACCAACCACATGATAATATAAATACTTTGACACTTTTTACTCATAGAACGACATAAGTAGGACCACCTCATTTTTTTAAAAAAAGACATACATGTTTGAGTCATAGAGAACGTTTAAAAATTGTGTTTGTTGAAAATTCTCAAATTTAACCGTTGTTTTATGTACCCGTCCTAAATATTAAGAAAAACACATCAATGTGCCCAGTGTGCGAATTAGATAATCAAATCGGGGGATAAAATTAGGCCAACAGGGCCTAAAGTCTGAAGGTGCAATAATTCAAAATGAGAAAATAATGCCCTACCCCCCCCACATATAAATATGACATCTGTAATAAATAATAGATTTATTAATTCAACAAATCTACCGACAATAACTATATACATACATATTATCTGACATTCACTCACCACACCTAACATTTCTGAATGTGTCTAAATGTTGTACTCACTCTTGTGCGTGGATCCACCCCTGGTTAAAGCGGACTTACATGTTTTTTTTTTTTAATCTACGTATTAACTTATCATACGACAAATGGATTGTTGCTGGTCCCAATTTCTGCCATGAAAGTCAAATCGAAGGCCAAATATTTTTTAAAAAAATCTCAATTTAAATTTCGAGCTTGCGCTTCTACTCCTCGCTAATGATGCGCTCACCACGATTGTTTTAACAAATATCGATTCCGTGAGGGAGCTCAGGAAGTCAAACCTTACAATTACTTTACTGTTAGGTTACAGCTGAGTTGATTCACTATGTGCTACGTTATCAAATGAAATATAAACATTATATTGAAGTTTTCCAGACAACATTATTGACGTGGACAGCAAACTGTACAGCTAAAAGAAAGATGGAAAAATAAATTGTCAACTTTAAAAAGCAGTTGAAGTGCTTCTACAGACAGACAATGACACGGAGAACTAGTCGTATTAGCAAACGCTGAAACAAAGCTTGAATTATGCGCTTACTCACGTTCACTAAAATGTCTGCTAACTAGGGACGCATCCCCAGCATGTACGTTAACATATAGCCACGAGAGAATATATCTCAGATTTCGAGTATAGTTTCAAAGTTCATTTCCGTAAAGTGTAAAAGGCAGTGATTACTATGCTAACTACCACAAATTAAATGCAAATTTCGAGTTGCATACACGAAAACTACTAGGGAATGAGAACCATGCACTAACAAAGAATACACTGGAAAATGAAGTATAACAAAAATTAAAATAAGATGATAATCGATACAAATATAGAGGAGGAATATGACACGTCCGACCATCGATAAGTATGGTGGAAGAAGCTATTTGTTTACTTCTTGGCCAACCACTAAGAGCATTTATAAATCCATATGTGACTTTGTTATGAGCAATTAGTACATTCAAATTCACGAACGATGACGAACTGAAGAGTACGAAGGTACGGTTGCTAGTAATAACCGCTGTCATAATAATATAGTTCAAGTAAACAAAGGTGAAAATAGTGGGGATATTCGAAATGACGAAAACTGAATAGTTTACATCGGTCATTTCCAAATACAGATAGAAGATTAAACTTACAAGAAGTGATAAAAATCAGTGAAATTTGACGTTATTCTAAAAACAATTTGGGGGTAAAACGAGCATCCCCGGTGGGGATACTTAAGCTGACTTATTTGGGGGGACATAATGTAATTGAGGGGGAAAATCCCCCTCATCCCCTGATAATTCGCACCCCGAAAGTGCCCATGTCGTATGAAAGGAGATCGACGCTTGTGCTGAATCATATAATCACATAACGTGTTAAACGCTCATCAAAGATGATAAATTAAGTCAATAACCGACCATGTGGCGAACACGTGACAATAATAATATTTACATTTTTACCAACAGAAAAATATAAGCAGGAACACCTAAATTTACAGTGGTATATGTGTTATGTCCTAGAATACATTTACCATTTTTTGACAATTCCTTAATTTACAGGGTGGGCCAATGTACCACTCCCCCTAAAATAAAAGGGTATTTAAATATGCTTGTGTCTCATAAAAGAGAATGAACTCCTTTACTTAACTGTATAACCACAAAACGTGATAAGCCTTCATCAAAGATGATATATCAGGTCAAAATCCTCCAAAATTTACATTTTTGAAATCCTTTTACTCAAAATAGGGAACGAGATGGACCACCAAACCTTACAGAGGTACATACCGAAAAAATAAAATGAAATCTTTGAGTTTTACGTTCCATGGTTATGCCGGTTAGGCTAAAGGAGACGGTGATGATGGGTAATGAATGAAATGGTGGAATGAAGAAAGTGGGAGGAAACGGGAGAACTCCGAGAAAACTCACACACATGGTGTTTGTCCAGCACAAGGTTCACTTGCCGGGGTCTGGGATAGAACCCGGGACCCCAAGCACCAGAGGTGAACGGTCTAGAGAATGATTCTATTTAAAATGTCACCTCGCATTTCTACCTAGAAGAAGGACAAAACGAAATTCGTTATCTTTTCAGATAACAAATATTTATCATATACTCCATTCCTTGTTGTAATAAAATTATAATTCTATCTGCAAATCCACACACGTAATACTATTATTGCATTCATTGTGTTTATGTGTAAAACTAAAAACTTCTGACATATTGCTCTCCTATTCCCATGAATAGCTTCGACTATGTGGCTTTCTCTTTCCTTCTTTTGAGGTAATAATAATAATAATAATAATAATAATAATAATAATAATAATAATAATAATAATAATAATAATAATAAAAGAATGACATATTTATTATACAATATCGTCTACGTAAACAATGCCTTTCAATAAAGAAAACAATAATAATTGCCACGACGGGATTCGAATCCTGGTCGCTACAACGGAAGTTTCTTAATGTCACACTTTGAAAAAAAAAATCTTATATGAAGATAAGAAAATACAATCATAGTTATGAAAAATAAACACTTTCTATTTCTATACGTGTCGATACAGTTCAAATAATTTCTGCCATCTTCTTTCGAAATTAGATTTGAAGGTGAACAAGAATTGTGTCGTAAACCGGGACCATTGCTGAAAACTGTGACGAAGCCTCACCTTGAAGAATGTTTCGTGATACTTTCCTCTTTGAGGAAGGTCTATATAACTTGTTTTTGAGATAAACAAGGAAATCTCGAGTAAGTTGTTACGGCACTCACATAAGGAACGTCTCGTTATTCGAGCATTAGTATATTGTGTATAATCTTACATTTTAACTAGCTATTATTTTGTGTGGAAGCTGAAGTGACGCAGTAGGAAAGTGGTTAGCGCATTGAACTTCTACTTATTAGACCAGAGTTCAAACCCCGCCAGGCTTATACTTTTTCAAGCGTTTCAATTTCAATTTCAATGCATAGCCAGTGTGAAGAGAAAGGTCTTCACCTCTCCTGAAAAAAAAATATGTTGGAACGAGGAGAATTGGAGAAGTTCTGTCAATGGAAACAATTATTTACAATCTCATTTCTACCAGTTGTTCTAGAGTTGATATTTTCACCTACTTTCAAACTTTTGTGATTCATGCCTGGTGAGTGTTTTTATTTATTTGAACACACAATATATAATGAAACAATACATTACATACACAGTAATATTGAAATTAATATATGACTTTTATTGGACAACACTTATTGAACCATAGAGATTCATTTTAGAATGGACTAATGTTCCGTGCGTCATCTACTAATAATTTTACTTGCAAAAATACTTGACTTAGTGCTACCAACTGCTGCCAGTGCCAAAAATGTTACCTGTAAGTTGGGTTGCTTCTGTCCAGGCGTTTTACAAACTGCAAATTATCTGGTCCCCGAGTATTGAAATTAGAACACTCAGGGGAGATACTTTTGCAGGTGACTGTACACATCATTAGAGAACTATTCAGAGTATATTTGTCCATTTTAAAGTCCTCATATTACTGTTTCAAATAACTAGGTTAGAAATTCTTTCAAATAACTAGGTTAGAAATCGTTCTCATTTTTTGATTTTCGGCCCTGGTAAAGGATGGTTATTTGAAAGCTTATGATTGTTGCTTTCACCTTGCAGGAACTTTCTCTGCTGCTGAAGTTTTGTGAGCAGTCCTAAACTGATTTTTCTGCTATTTTTTAATTTCAGAAACATGTAAAAGGGTGGAATTTTTATTGGCTGGTGCTGTTTGAGCGCAAAAAGTCTACAGGTTAGTTGGTCTCACTGGTGTGCTGTCAGTCAAAGGAATTGAGTAAGAGAGCTCACTTCGGGAAAAAAAAAATGTCCTTTAACATTTGTTGTTCGAGGTCCTTCGAATATGCAGGTCCGAGGCTTCGCAGTCTCGCACTAGAGAGAGTGGTCTTCAGCCGTAACTCAGGAAATTTCAGAGATAGAAGTAAGAAATAGTAAGTGTATGTTAGGAAACGAGTCATACGTCAAAATAATGACTAAATTGGGGTCTTGTTTCTAAGAGTTAGATGAAAGGATAAGCATTCCATTTCTTGGGTCGTGCCTAGGAAGAGAGTTAATCCAAGATGATTATATATTTGGAATCTCCAGATTCTGGAGGTTTATTCCTTGTATTGCAATCCAGGTTACGATTTGGGTTGATTCCCGGACAGTCAGGCAATAGTGAGGCATGAAGTAGTTTTTTTTTATTAACAGTACGTCACGAGTGTGTCTGTTTTTATTTTATCTAGTCTCTAATGCAAGACGTATTATGATAACTGGGCCATGAGGGGAGTACATGGGAGTACGTACTTAGTTACCTAATTTATTGTATTTGTGTTATAATTGAAAAGATACATGGTTAGTCTAAATATTATGTAGTATTCGCACTTCAATTACAAAAGTTTTATAATATAATAAAATTATACACTCTTGGTTATTATTATTATTATTATTATTATTATTATTATTATTCACTTTTCTCATTGGACCAGAAGCTAGCGCGCGTGCAATTGTACACTGGATTTTGTGTTCCATTTCTAGAGAGAGAGCCTTGATAACTTGAAAGCATCATGGTGATTCGAATTCAACCATAAACTGTAAATTCAAGTCCCATACAGCCTGCTTACTGTAAAGGATGCAACACTCTAAAACAACAAATAAACCAGTGCGTATATTTTATATCCATTCATTTCAAGTGCTCTTCTTTCCATGAAGAATGAATGAAATGGTGGAACGAAGAAAGTGGGAGGAAACTGGAGAACTCCGAGAAAACTCACGCACATGGTGTTTGTCCAGCACAAGGTTCACTTGCCTGGGGCTGGGATCGAACCCGGGATACCAAGCACTAGAGGTGAACGCTCTACCCTGAGCCACCGCGTACAAATACAAAAAAGAAAGTAAACAGGCTTGTAGTAATTTCCATTTCAAGTTATTTAGAGTACAAAACAAAACAAAAATACAAAACAACACAGCAGGCCGAACCCATGGATAAATGGAGTAGATGGAGAGTTAGAAGTAAAATGCGGGCTGTGTATTGTGATACTATTCAATGCATTTTAAGCTACCTTTTTGTATCCGAATCGATACCCGGACCAGCAGTTTCTATACCCAGTGCACTTCATAAATTTTTAAACTACTGGAAAAGTACTTGAAAAATGAATTACTTAAATTACTGTAAATTTAAAATTACTTCAATATACACTTTGGTTTTGTGACTACATGTACACTGTAAAATATCTTTGTGTTATTTCAACGACATGCCTATGTGTAAAGACGATTGTGTTAAAATATAACACAAAGAGGTGGTTACAACAACTTACTCTCCATTTGTAGTTGTGTGTCAAATGCCGGTAGTTGAAATGACTAACTAACCAAACTAACTAACTAACTAACTCTATGGCATATGGAGCCCGGAGATTCAATGCTCCCCACTGACTGCACAAAAGCTCTCCACTGACTTCTATCCTTAGCTAACTGCATCCAGTTCCTAGTTTGTATTCCATTCTCTGCAAGATCCATCTTAATATTGTCCTCCCATCTGCGCCTAGGTCTTCCTAATGGTCGTTTTCCGATTGGTCTTCCAGTCAAGACATTGAGAGCGTTTCTACTTTCTTCCATTCTAGCTACATGACCGGCCACCTAAGCCTCCTAGATTTGACGACCCTAACGATGTTGGGTAAACCGTATAAATTATGTAGTTCCTCGTTATGAAGTTTCTGCCATTCCCCATTCCCGTTCCTCTTAGGTCCGAATATTCGTCCCAGGATCTTGTTCTCAAATACTTTCAGTATATGTTCTTCCCTCAGAGTAAGTGGCCATGTTTCGCAGCCATAAAACACAACAGGCATGATCATCGTTTTGTATATTTTAAGCTTCAAATTCCTCGACAGAATTCGCGACGACAAGAGATTTTGAACCGGATAGTAACACAAATTCACTGCTTTTAGTCGACATTTAATTTCTCCGTGAATATGATTTTCCTCTGTTAATATTGATCCTAGATATTTGAAACTATCCACGTTATCAAAAGTATTATTTAATATTTTAACGCATCCATAATTTCCCGTATTACGGTCCCGACGAACTTCCATGTCTTTACTTTTCTCTGCATTTACTTCTAAACCTATGTCCCTGCAAGCGTTTAATAAGATCGCTGCATTTCTTTTTATTGTTCTTCTATCATCACCTATTAAATTTACATCATCAGCGAATGCCATAACCTGGTGAATACCGTTCAATTGTAGGCCCTGGTTGCTATCTTTGATTTTCCTTACAGCGTATTCCAGAACGAAGTTAAATAATAATGGCCACAATGCATCTCCTTGTTTCAGGCCATTTTAGACGTGAAAGCTCGTGATCAAAAATTTTCCTACCCGGACTTTACTCTGGGATACATTTAAACATATCTTGATTAATCTAATTAGCTTTCTCGGTATTCCAAGTTCTGTAAGAACGTTGTATAATCTTTCTCTCCTACCCGAGTCGTACGCCTTTCTAAAATCAATAAATAGTTGATGTACCGGGGTATTGTATTCCTACTTCTTTTCGAGTATTTGTCGAATGGTAATTAGTTGGTCGACAGTTGATCGATTTCTTCTAAATCAGCACTGATAAACTCCAATAATTTAATCTGCGTACGGGGTCAGTCTTGCTAATAGAATATTTGAAAGGATTTTATAGGATGTTGACAGAAGAGAAATGCCTCGATAATTATTACAATCAGTTTTGTCGCCTTTCTTGTGAATTAGAACAATGATTGATTCTTTCCACTCTTGTGGCAATTCTTCCTTGTTCCAGATAAGGAGAATGAGTTTGTGTATCTTGTTCCACAAGTTTTCGCCTCCAGCTAAAATTAACTCAGCCGGAATTTCATCTACACCCGGAGATTTGTGTTTCTTTAATTTCTTTATAGCGGTTTCTACTTCTATTCGGTTGGGTTCTGGAATATACGGTTCTGCGGTGTGTATCTCTTTTTCTCCACGCACACTAGTTTTTGGTTGTCAGGCAAATCGTCAAAGAAATCTTTCCGTCTATTTAAGATGCTATTCGTGTCAGTGAGAACTGTACCGTCAGATTTCTTTAATATATAAGCACGAGGTTGATAGCCTTTCTTAAATTCGTTGATTCCCTTATGCATGTCCCGTATGTTTTTATTTTTACTATTATCTTCAAGTTCCTTAATTTCACCTTTCAGAAAATCGCGCTTCTTTGTTCTAAAAGTTTTGGAAGTTTCCCGCCTGATATCTGGGAAATTTTGTGTAGTTTTTTTCATTCGGATTTTGTAGCCAGCGTAATTTTGCCTGTTTTCTCTTTTCTGCTAGTTTCATGCATTTTTGGTCGAACCATGGTTTGTTCCTTCCTTATTTCCACGTGTCCTAATTTTTCTTTCGCTGAAATTTTAATGCTATCTCAAATTAGTTGAAATGACACACAGCATATGTGTTAAATTAACACAAGTGTAGAATTTTCAGTGTTGTTTTCTGCGTGATTGCCAAATATGATGGACATCTAATTAAAAAGATCTAAAATTAGAATCTTCAGTAAGAGTAAGCATGCACATCACAAGCTTTCCCAACACAGAAAGCTGGTTACATCAACACCACACACGGAGTTATTTCCACACCGAAATATGTGTCGTAATAACACAGAAGTGGAGTCGAACTAACACCAAAAACGGTGCTAATCTGGTGGATTGACTTTTAATTTTAACACAGAGACTGTGGAATTAACACCAAAATGGTGTTACTTACACTGCTTTGACCTTGAATTATGACACAGATTGTGTGGAAATAATAAGAAAATGATGATGAAATAACACAGGGACTGTATTATATTGACACTTGATATAGTGTAATATTAACACAAAATAATTAACGCAGTACACACTGTGTTACTTTCTTTGTGTTGGTGCAACACCACTACAAGTAAAACGCAACACTTTTCCCCACACTACCGACACTGATATGGTGTCGAATCTACACCGAAAATACTAAACGCAGATCCGAATCTGCTCAACACCGGTTGTGTGTTAAAAACGTAACACCTCCCTTTGTTAAACACCAACACAGTGGGGTATGCGTTTAGCTAACACCGCATAGTGGTAGTCACGCTGGAACCACTGTCCTGTGTTAAAATTGAGTTGAATAAAAACAAACATTTTTTACTGTGTATTAGTTTGTATTCTGTGGCTAGGTATGAAATTGGAACCTCGAGCTCCTAGCATTTTCATTCTACTCTTAATACAGAGAAAGTTAATAGATCGACTAAAAAGGTAGAAAGGTTGAGGCCGAACTTTCACATGTAACGGTCTAAATGACGTTCGATTTATATACCTTTTGAATAGTTTCTGAAAGAAGATAACAGAAGAAAACAACTTGCTATCTGGATATTTAATGTTTATGAAATTGGAGTTTTACTTATCTTTAGCTTACAACGCTGTTATAGTTCGTTACAATTAAGACTAATTACTTCTGATAAAATATCGTCAATAGAACTTGTACACTTTTGGGGAACACTTTGAGTTGCGACGATAGCCAGTTGTGTTTCTGACTTGGTAACCTTAGATCGAAAGCTGCGAGATGTAGAGCAAGAAGGAGCTGCTGATTCAGATTGTCGACGCCGACGGCTTTTTAGTGAAAATCTCTAATGCCGAATGATTAGTGTAGCTACGTGAAGTTATTACTAGTGGATAGTGCTGATGCAGGAATGAAATATTTTGTGAGACTGAGGAGACTATTACCAGTCTCTTCTGGAATGCTGTAAAAACTTCTTGCTGCCTTACTTACAATATCGCCTCACAGCATGTCTGTTGAACGAACTGTTTCACGTTATAACCAGCCTCGAAGCACTCATCGATTCTCGATGAGTGAAAACACGACTAATGATCGGCTTATGATATCGCTTTTTGACCTGGGGGACGGCGTGACTTATGTTGTCCCTAACTTTTACCCTTGCTGCTAGTGATATTAACAGATCCGTCTAACCTAAGGTAACTAGATGAGAAACTTACTCAAATATATTCTAAATATATTAAGAAACCACATTCAGATGTAGAGTGTGAAAATACTAGCAGGAGTGTAACTAATAACAACTGGTATAACACGCGATAAAACAAATAGTGTGAAACAGATTCAGCTTTAAAGTGTGAAAATAAAAGCAAGAGTATTACCATTAATAAATAGCCTAAAATGCTTTAATACAGGTAAGAAACCAATTAATATGGGACAAGTTAAAATTTGAGGTGTAAAATAATACTAGAAATTATCCAGTTACAAGTGGAATAACACGCTTTAAAACAGTAGAGAAACAAAACAGTGTGAAACAGATTGAGATTTAAAGTGTAAAAAAAAATAGAAGAAATGGAACCACTAGCAAAAAGGCTTACATGCTATGATTTAAAATATTGATAAGATTTAAACCATAAAGATAAATTTCCTATTACATTGTTTCTTTTAAAGAAAATAATATTAAATTATTGGTAGTAATATTTAGTATTGAATACATACATATACACATAAAATGATTTCGTTAGGGAAATGTTTAGCCAAGTTCAAGTATTATTATCTCCTTGTTGGGTAGTTTATGTCTTGTATTGTGTATTTTGTAATCTCTCCATCTGTGCCAGTAGCGTTTCTTTGTCCTTGTCCTGTCTATGTCCATGTTTAAAATATGTACATAAAAGTAAATAAATAAATTAAGGAAATTAGCCAATTATGATAGCACAATACAGTTTAAGTATCGGAATGAAGGCGGATCTGAGCTAAAATGTAAAAAAGAGAATGTCCGTTCTTATGTTGATGGCAATGTGTTGAATCGGAAATGAAACAGTTAGCAGAATTCTGACAAATATGTCATTTTGCATGTCATTATTTCAAAAGTGTACATTATACTAAAATGCACTTTAAAAATCTCTGTTCGTTTAAATTTTGCTATGTGTGTCAATCTTGACGTAAAATCAAGAGTTGTGGAAAAGCTTTCGACACTATCGACAGCGTCAATTGGACGAAACTTCTGCAGATACTTAAATAAACTGGGATTAACTGAAGAAACCTACAACTCTTTCGCAACCTGTGCATAGGACAACGAGTCAAGCTGCGCTTGAATGAAGCATAAACCAATAGTGTGGAGATTGGAAGAGGAATCAGATAAGGATGTAGTATGTCGCCCCAATTACACAACATTTATAGTGAATGTTTAATTAAGGAAGTATTAATGGGAATTGGAGATTTGAAGATTGGAGGGCAGATCAGTAACATGTCCTGGTATGGAGATGATACGGTTATTATAGGTAGAACCGAAGGAAGACTACAGGAGATGATTGACAAAAACTGACACTGGGAAACTATATGGAATGGAAATCAACATCGAAAAATTGAAAGTCACGAGAACATACCGTGAAAATGCGCCCTTACGGGTCAGAAAATGCGTGGGTCAGAACATACCGCGAAAATGCGCGGAAGATATCTCAAATTGTTTGCTATATGATACTATTTACCCTGCTAGACTCTGTTCTCAATGAATAGGTGCTATTACTCTTGAACGCCAAACTGCGAAGTGCAAATATAGTCCGTTAACTACACAACACATTCATCCTCGTGCGAAGTACTAGTGTAGGGGTCAGTGCTCGAAATATGCATTATTATATATAAACACTCAATACTTTAACTTGTGGCAACAAATACATTAACCACATGCATCCAGGGATGTCCTATTATTCATTCAGATTCATTTTAATATCTATCTTTCTATCTATCTATCTATATACATATATACACACACACACACACACACATATATATATATATATATATATATATATATATATATATATATATATATATATATACATATATATATATATATAATTTCATAACACTCAACAACGCAGACTGGCGGACACCCTATACTTCAAACATACCAAAGACTGTTCAAAACAGTCATATCATATAATTACAACTTTAGCCACTACAGAAATAATCGCGCACTGACCAATACACGAAACATCCCACGAACACAGACCTTCTTACAACAAAAGCCATACTCTATTCCACTTTACAGCTTAGAATTGTATATATGTTCAAAGAACAGCAATATTATCAACGGTAATATTAATTAAGTACGTTTATTCTAATGACAACAATAAAGTTTACTCTACAGCACGAAGAAAAGAAAAAAAATAACATCGTAAGCTGGGAACGGAAAATAGCATCATATATTCTATCTTCTGCTTAATGATGAACGCAAAGTTTATTTTTGTTAATATTTTAATTGCTGGTCCATACAGAGCGTTGTAATTTTCAGGAAAGTTCAATTTGGAATCAATTTGCCTAACTATTTGTTCATGTAGGCCAGAAATAATATTTACGCATAATTTAATGAAGAAAATTGGTCCTTTTCAAGTTGACTACTTCATTACGGTTTGCAGCAAGAAAACACTAGTTCTTAAACATATCGGAGATAGCGTTAGTAATATCTAAATAACCTATGCACGATCGAATATGCCCTTGTACACCAAATCACTATACGATATTACTGTGGATTTCAATTGAACTTTAATATTTATTACGACAAACGGGATATGAAAAATCATATAATAAACAATACAGTGTCCCTACTTAAATATGCCATACTTTCACTCACACACTACTTCCACTGTCACAATACTAACCCAAAAATGTACAAGCTACATTTCATATAAACAGAAAACTAACACAAAGATTAATACATGTTATTACACACGCTAATCAACACTACTACCCAGTTTAATTTTACATAAACAATATTCAGATTTACCCATATTAAATCGGCTCTGTGGATTTTGAAGGAAGTGGCTGAAATAAATCTGGGCGCAAGTGACTCTGTTACCAATTAGCTTATGGTTCCTTAATTAAAAGTCAATCTGAGGAAACTATGCAACTATCAATGGAAGAGGGGCCCTCTTCCTGAAGGGAAAAGAACGCCTAAGAATTGTGTTCAACCTATCCTTGCTAGAAGAAATTCTCAAATCAGGAGTAAATGGGAGCCCCTATCTGTTATTTACTCTAACATCGTGGACGCTACTCTAACTACTATAAACATAATAGTACCGCCATGTTAGTATTTAAAAAGATAAATCACTTATACTACATGCACAGTCAAAGCTATATGATGACAGGTCTATCTAACCTTAACAGGAATAATTTTTAGGAGGGGTAAAAAGGAGATTTAAATGATTGAAATCACTGACATTTAAGAAAACGTGAGAATCTTCAGCACTAAAATCGAAACACTTTTATGCTATTCCTATCCACAGCTACTCATTAACATAAACATGGCGTCTGTTGTGCAGCATTCTGCACTTCACTGTTTTCAGTCTAATTTCTCTTCAGAAATTAATAGTTCAAGGCTCCCTTTAACTTCCAACAACTTAATTTCAAAATGAAATTAATTTTACCTTGTTTCAGCCGCTATTTTCTCCAAATATTCAAACTTTCTGTGGAACCGAAATTACACTCTGTATTCTGGTTTGTCGCAGGTTCTAGAGTGATTATTCTCGCGCCTTGATACCGTAGCTTCAGAAATAGTCAAAATCAAAACAAAGAGTTTTGGCGGCGGAGAATGTGAAACGAATAGAAAATGGTAAAATCTGGATAAAACCAGATTTCAGAAAGGATATGGGCATCTCAAGAAGGACGGGGGGTCTAAATTATTCTGCCAAAATTTAGATTGGTAGTTTATTCCGAGAATTCCTGCCCAATAGCGGGCCTAGTTTTTCATATAGCATTAAGATGATGGTTTCAATTTTTTCCCCTTTTTGAAATACCCATATGCAAAATATTATAATGAAGTAACGTACGAATAAAGATATTATTCCCCAAAATATGATTGCTACTAAATTATCCCAAGCTTCCACATTAATTCTGAGTATACTTATAACCAACTGGCTTTCATATATGAATAGAAACATATTTAAAATATAGCATGATACAGTACGTGAAAAAAATAGTGGCCCCTCCCAGCGAAAATTGCATTACATAGATTGTAATGGCAAATTACAACTCTAACACTCCTTGGGAGAGTGGAACGGAATAGCATATAAAATGATCCAAAGTGAAGGATGTTACTGTAGCGTCCATAGTTTCGCGTGCGCTGAGATGAATAACAACAATTTTGATATTGTTTAGGTCCAAATTCAGTCCTATTAGTTTCACTGTAAAGAGAATGATGAAATAAAGAAAATCAGAAATGTAGAAATATGAAATTAATTCATAGTTGTCGGGATCCATAAGTTGATTGTAGACATATCTATGCCATTTAAATCTAAGTTTAACTTCCATTAGTACCCCTAGGACGGTGGGAAGGAGTTGACATGTAAAAATAATTAAAAAAAAAAAAAAACGACATTAGTGTCAAAATCCATAGTTCTCGATCTCACTCAGATTGTTAATTATAATCCCGATAAAATTCAAATTCAGCTTCCATTCACAAGGGAGGTGAAAAATAAAATGTTTCAAATCACTGACATCCATGTCGAATCCATAATTTGGGTTAGTCAAGCTATCAGATTACAATCACAATTATATTTAATCCCAAGCTTAGCCATAAACAAACATGTCAGCTAGATTGGGAATTTACAGGGACAACACCGAAGTCGTTGCTCGAACAGCTATAAATATTTGAATGTGCATGTATAAATGTATACTCCAGAATAACTCCGGAACGTCTGGAGCAACTTTGCCCAAACGTAGTAGACATAATTTTCAATCTAAAGAATAATATTTAAATATATTGCGATAGTAAAACGCTCCAAGGAATGAAAATTGGGAGGTGTGACATATAAAAATAATACAAAATGACTGATATTAGTGTGCATTTCGTATATTTTGGGGTCGCTGAAATGAATAGTGACATTTCTCATAGCATTTAAATCCAAATTTATCTCCTTCTTCAGAGGATGATGGAGGAAATGAAAACTAAGCGTCAAAGATACTGACCTCTTTTGTCGATTTCATAGTTTTCGCGATCGGGAAAGCTTGTAACTCATTTTCGGTGACTTTTGGAAAGTTATTTGCACCCACTTTAGTCTAGTCTTTTTAATTATATACACTTGATTAAAGTCATTTTTTTTATTTACAGACAGTGTTTCAGTATTTATGCCAATGATAGAGTGTCTTCTGTGTTTTGTTTCATTATACTTTCATTCAAACAAATATTCTGTAAGGAAAGGAATTCAAACATTTAACATAAACCTACCTTCTCGTGCAAAGAACGGTCACTTCAGCTAGTGCTATTTCATTTAAACTTTTGTTAAAGAAAAAAATAAGTTCTTGATCAGTTCAAGTAATGGATTTATTTAAATGTATCTGTTTTCTGCCACCTTCCACATTTACGTTCCCTTTGGAAGTCAACATTACATAAACCACATTACCCTCTTCTAGAGTTTATATGTGAATTGCAATAGAAGTGTGCCGAAAGCTTTTAGGTACTAAAATTCAAATAGCGTTGCCCTACCAAAACATATTACGTTTAAAAAGTTTGCCCTCTAATGGTAAAGGGTATAATTCTAATGCAACAAGAGAGCTCGAGCAACGTGATATGCGAGCAATGAACTTTGACGATTTTATGTACGGTTTAACACGAAAGCAGTGCCATGAGCGTTTACAAGAGTGTCTCGAGAACTCTTCCCTTTTACTCGCAACATTTTTTAATTGGTTTGCGGAATGGCAATGCAACCAATAAAGTCTGAGAGATGACCTTCGTTTCGAACGCCTTAGAACGGTAGGTAGGAATGAAAATGTCGCAGCATTAAAAAATCTTGTGAAAGAGTATCTCCATATCAAATACAAGGAAATTCAATCAACTTTGAAGATTTTATCAACTGCAGCCCAGTGATAATGTAACATTATCTCGGTCTCTAGAAACGCTGCAGACGCTGGGTCCCACATGCGCAAAAAGATGACCGCGTGCAGTGTGCCTCTACACACCTAAAACATTTTCATAGCTGAAAAGTAAAAAAAAAAAAAAAAAAAAAAAAAAAAAACTTTTATTATATCAGTACAGGCGACGAAATATGCATTTACAACTACGGCTCCATAACAATACAGCAGTCGGCCGTATGGTGTTTTCAAAACGAAACTTCTTCGTAACTGAAACCAGAACGCAGCGTAGGAAAAGCTATGATGGTATTTTATTTTAAAGAGCGACCATGATGCAACTATAATGTTAGTTAACCAACATACACTGACAGCAGAATGATACGTTACTTATTACCTTCCAACTGTGTTTGAATTTTGAAAATCTACCCAGCAAAAGTTTCCACTATCTCACTTTCTTCTTCATCACAACAATTCGTGGTCACACACAGCAGAGAAAACTTTGGAATGTCTTCAGGAAAGTGGGTTCCATATTCTAGAGCACACGGCTTACTCTTCAGATTTAGCTCTATGAGACTTTTCCTTTTTCTAATGTTTAAGACAAAGCTTCCACGACACCCCTTTCAAACAACTGAAGAGGCAATCGGAATCCATAATAATGAAATTTCTGATCTCTCAAAAATAAAATAAAAATAAATAAACAAATAAAATATTTGCCTTGTGACTTTCAAGAATGCAAAAGCTTAAATTCAAGGTACTTCCGCTACAACTTTTATAGAGATAGTTGGTGAGTGCCTCAAGTTACATGCTTGTAGCGAAATTCCCTCTATAAAAATGCTGCATGAGTAACGCAGGATTCTGAAATATGTATTTTTGGATAGCGCACTTATTAGTTCCTAATTGAACTTCGACCCAACTATGGTAGGTTCCATAGTAGCGGAGCTATGGACAATTGCAGTTCATTTCTTTTTCATTTTTTCGGCAGCCTATAATTCCGAAATGACAGATTTCTGCATCCAGGTTGGTCTACACCTTTTGTCGTATCATGGTGTCAGAAATCACCTCCCAAGCGTTTCTGGTGTTGTTTTGAAAAAGCCTATATGTATAAATCCATAAGAATAGTATGGTACAGGAAAGCTTCTCAATTTTCGCAAAGTCAGCTGCCAGTTATTAGAGAATAATTATTATGATTATGACAATATATGTCATCATGTGCATTATGTGTGCCAACTTCGTTTACTCTGATTATTAATCCTACGCTCGAATACTTTTAAAACCTGGGGCCGCGGTGGCTCAGTGGTAGATCGTTCACCCCTGGTGCTTGGGATCCCGGGTTCGATCCCACCCACCGTCAAGTGAACTTTGTGGTGGACAAACACCGTGTGCGTGGGTTTTCTCGGGGTCCTCCCGTTTCCTCCCACTTTCTTCATTCCACCATTTCATTCATCACTCATCATCACCGTCTCCTTTATCCTAACCGGCATAACCGTGGGACGTAAAACTCAAAGATATCATTTCATTTCATTTCTAACGCCATTTAAATAGAGATATTTCACATACAGGTATTATCCCTCAATTTCATCATTAAACAATCCTTTCCTTGTTGTGGGAATGATCTATATGTGATGAGAATGACGAAATGCAATGAAACACTCAATTTCCCAATTAGTGGACAAGCCACTTATATATCATTCTATCTTGTTCTTTTTACTAAGCTACTTTCGTATATGGTATAATTGGCGAGGTATATGTGTGGTATATATAGATAAAATTATATGTGTGGGTTTTAATCTTGTGTTATTAAATTTGTATGACCTCGCAATCACAAACCTAGAAGATAAATACATTCATCAGATATGTTAGCAAGTGTACTACTTGTTAAACAGCTATTACTGGACTATATTTCTGTTTAGAATGCATTACGTTTTTGTGCTTCGAGAAACATCTTACTTCTTTTGCCCTTACTGACCTCACAAGCAACAATGGGCTAAAGTTGCGTAAGAGAAAAATGAAGACAGCAGAAGTGAATTAGAAAGACCTGAGTTTGTAAGTTGCAGGTGATTACAACAGTTTAACTATCTCGTTTTAATTTGTTCTTAGCCGAGTTTCAGTTGGGAACTCAACCTGCCATGCATCATAATTAGATAAGAGACAAAAGCACTCCTTAGTTTTGGCAAGGTGTCTGCTACATCAAGATTTGTTTCCCAGTTTATCGTGCATAATAATATGTTTTTTTTTTTTACTTTAAAGGAATGTTATGGTCAGTCTATTCAAAGTTTATGGATGGATTTATTAGCAAGACATTATATATTATAGTTTGTTTAATTGTATTTTTTGTTTGTTTAATTTCGACCAGTTATGAGTTGAACAGCTCTGTTGTGAGGTCATTATGTTCTATATCAACATAGGTTAATTTGCTGAAGTTGTCCTCTAATGTTCGCGACGTCTCGGATTCAAATTGCGCCCCCAACTCACTAGTTAGATCTTTTTCCAGGCTCCTTAGTTCTACTACTCGATAACCGGGATGGCATCTTCCTTCTATTTACTGCTAATATTTCGAGCACAAACTATCATTCCAACTTCATCTGGAACACTACATAATAAATATCAATTTCGTATTTAGATTTTAAAACATTTCTTTAGAAAGTTCATCCAAAATTGCTGACACTACTTTCAGTTTAAACAGTTATCAAAATAAATACGTGTACTGTGATAACAGAATCTTTTAAAAATAAAAAGGGGTATAATATTTGGGGCAAATTACCATTGATAACGGAGAAAAAAATTTAAAAAATAAAAAAAAAACGGTAGAAATCTACATAAAAGTAACCACAATGGAATACTAAAAGTCTCCGATAATCCCAGAGGAAGATTTTGGTGACATCATCAATGTGGTGGCCACTTCTGGTGGAACAGATGGAGCCACTTCTAATGGAAACTTCGGATGCGAGAAATAATTTTAATGTCATTTTAAAAACACAGACAAGACTGTTTTTCTATAGATACATATTTTTATGATATACATACGTTCATATATATATATATATATATATATATATATATATATATATATATATATATATATATATATATATATATATATATATATATATATATAATTCAAAGACAGGAAAAAATTTTCACTCTTTTATCTCCAGCTTTAAATTTGCCATAATCGATGAAAATAAATATAACAGAGCATCGTCTAAGCTTCATTACGGCATATTTATATTTAGTGTACCTAATAAACCTCTTGTACCTACTAACGTAATTCGATTTTATATCCAACGACTTTACTAGTGCTGTCTACATTATTTTTTTTAAAATGAAAAAATGAAATGAAATCTTTAAGTTTTACGTCCCACGGTTATGCCGGTGAGGCTAAAGGAGACGGTGATAATGAGAGATGAATGAGAATGGTGGAATGAAGAAAGTGGGAGGAAACGGGAGAACCCCGAGAAAACCCACGAGCACGGTGTTTGTCCACCACAAAGTTCACTTGACGGGGGCTGGGATCGAACCCGGGACCCCAAGCACCAGAGGTGAACGCTCTACCACTGATTTTTAAAATGAGAATCAAATTCTGGAAGGGTTGAAATTTTAAGATATTGATTTTCAGTTTTTAAAATCGATTTCCCGTTTGTAGTTTTTAAAACTGATATTTGATTACGATTTTCAAAACCGATTTTCAGCTCCCGGGTTTCAAAACCAAATTTCGGTTATTTGTTTTCAAAATCGATTTACAGTATCTGTTTCCAAAACGAAAATACATATTTTTAACTCACTGTGCTAACGTTATGTTGAGGTGAATGTGAACGAAAATAATGCAACAAAGTGGGAATAATGTGAATAAATAGAAACAGAACACATGAATGTCTGAATATTCTTAATTTGTATTACAAAGTAAGCATGCGGTAGTAATGTTCTACAGCGCACAAACAATTTACATACATATACATGTTATGCGCGTTCCTTTCCTGAAAGGAGGCTAGAATTCTCACCTCGAGTGCATGTGAGCCCTGGTTTGAGTCCCAAGGCTGATGCATTAGTACATAGTAACTACAAATGCCAAGCAGTATCTACACCACGACATGCGAGATTGTAGGGAAAACAGTGGCAAAACAGCACAAAACAGCACAAAACAATACCAATTTTCGATCACAAGTATGAACGTTTGAATCAACAGAAACGTTTTCAAACTTTTACCTCGTTTCCGCTTCAGGAGGACGAAATAGATTTGGTATAGATTTATTTATTTGAAGACACAACCTAAAGAAGTAAGAGAGGTGTTCAGATAAATACCGCCTAACGACCGTAACATCTCGATATCTATTATTTCAAGAATAATACCCCTCTATGCTTATTTGTGTGTTTATTAAGAATTGAAGGGGAGGGATAGGCGGGCTCAGAAATTGAGAAAACTTCATTTCTAGGATGGAGAGTTCGGGAATATCCGAGAGTGTAATCAGGTATTTGTTACAGATAATGACATTGACCCCGTGCAATTACACGGTTTTGGTCTTTTTTCCTGGTTCCCTCAGCCCTAAACGTAAGTAAAAATGAAATGTTTCAAAATATTTCATATTCTTTATTCCAGTTCTGCCTACACTGAGAAAAAAAATTGTAGGTGGCGTACTTAAAAAGATAGGTTACATGCGTAATTCCTGTAGTTTTTGGACTTAACGTACAACAGACGTATAACTGAAAACGCATGTTTTATAATACTTTCTATATAAGTGTTCCATCTATACGTACTTTCCGTATGAAACAATGTAGGCGGTCAGGATCTCACATACAAATGGACGTATATAACATATAGCTGATGATGGTAACATAAGTATATGCATGTGATATACGGAAAACTGTTAGATGTCAGACATCCTGCAACGGCGTGATGTAACATCTAAGGGCAGTGCCTATGTAGCATACGGATAACGTATGCTCCGTTCTGATTTCTATAGTAAGCAAGAGGATACCGTATATTTGTACAATATACCGCTGTCCGGAGAACGGATTTTTCTCTGTGTAAAGGCCCTCCAGCACTTTGTGGAAAATATTTTTAATGATATTATCTTTAGGCAGAACGGAAATTCCCATTCTCCCTAATTTCCATTCTGCTTAATCTTTGGAGACAGGGAATTTCATGCGGGGAGGGATCTTTCAGGAAAAACAGTACAGAAATGCTTGACTCCTAGCGTGGATTTATGCAGATTGGAACTAATGTATATAAAGGCTGTAATAACGAGGGCGGAGACAAAATCCAAAGAAAATTCTGTCGACACGGACAAAATCCAAGGGACACAATATAGGAGTGTATATTGGATGTACCAGTGCACATTCTACATTATTGTTTTTTTTTCTTTCTTTCTTCAATTTTCATATATTATAAAATGAGAGGCCTAGTGAGACAGAATGCTATGCCACTTCGACCAACAACGGTAATAGAGCGTGGCGCATTGGTAAAGCGTTTACTTGGGGCTCCTGGTTCGATCCCAGCTCGCGCCGTGTGGACTTTGTGGTGGACACGTGTTTTTTTCGGGGTTCTCCCACTTTCTTCATTCCACCGTCTCCTTTAGCCTAACCGGCATAACTGTGGGACGTTAAATTTAAAGATTTCATTTCATTTTTTCGATCAACTATCGACCAGGTATTTACTATTCGATAAATTCTCGAAAATAAATGGGAATATATTACCCAGTACATCAGCTGTTTATTGGTTTTAAAAAGGGTTACCACTCGGATAGGAGGGAAACATTGTACAACATTCTTACAGAATTCGGAATACCGTAAAAGCTAGTTAGATTAATTAAAATGTGTTTAGATGAATCCCAGAGTAAAATCCGAGCAGAAAATTCTTGTCCATGAACTTCCACGTCAAGAGTGGCCTGAAACAAGGAGATGCGTTATCGCTATTATTGTTCAGCTTTGTTCCGGAGTACGCTATAAGGAAAATTAAAGATAACAACCAGGCCCTAGAGCTGAATTGTATTCACCAGGTTACGGCGTATGCTGATGATGTAAATTCAATAGGGGATGATAGGAGAACAATAGAAAGAAATGCAGAATCCTTATTAAACGCTTGCACCGACTTTGGTTTAGAAGTAGATGCAGAGAAAACTAAATACATGGAAGTTCACCGGGATCTTAATATGGCAAATTATGGATGAGTTAAAATATCAAATAATACTTTCCACAAAGTGGATACTTTCAAATATCTGGGATCAATATCACCAGACAAAAATCATATCCACAAAGAAATTAAATGTCGACTGAAATCAGGAAATTCGTGTTATTATTCAGTTCAAAGTATTTTGTCGTCGCGAATTCTGTCAAGGAATTTAAAACTTAAAATATATAAAACGATAATCATGCCTGTTGTGTTTTATGGTTGTGAAACATGGTCGCTTGAGGGAAGAACGCAGACTGAAATTATTTGAAAATAAAATCCTGAGACGAATATTCGGACCCAAAAGGAACGGGAATAAGGGAAACTTCATAACGAAGAACTGCATAATTTATACGGGTTACTAAACATCGTTACGGTCATCAAGTCACTGTACAAGAACATGTGTACAATTGATAATGATATTGTAGATGCAGTCTTTCCAGCGAGAACGCAGACAATGAGGAGCAGCACCAAGTGGAGTATCAGCCAATGGAAGAGTATAGAACAAGAATGGTTGAAGTAAGAATGGAAAATGCGAAGTTTACCAGTGGTGATTTTGACCGGTGTAATAAAAGTAAAGTGACCCGAAGAAAAAACTGAAACTTCCTAAATTGGAACTTAAGAAATTTCGAGGTGATTTCGGTGACTGGCTTACTTTTTGGAGTCAGTTTAGATGCATACATGACGACGAAGAAATAGAAAAGTAAGATAAGTTTCACTATCTTTACCAAGAAATAGTTTCAGGTACACCTGCGTCAGATGCTGTGGACAGTTTTCCTCCCACTGTAGAAAATTATGACAAAGTTATTGGAAGTCTGCAAAATTGCTTTGGGCGTACAGAGTTGCTAACAAGCATTATGTTGGAGAGTTGTTAAGTTTATTTATACAAAATGTGTTTACTGGAAAGAGTAAATTACCCTTGTTTCGTTTATATCATCATTTGAAGTCGCACTTAAGATCATTAGAATATTTTGGTCTAACTAGTGAAACCTATTCGTCCATATTATTTTCCCTCATAAAATCTTGTTTACCAGAGGATATTTTGCGTGTTTGGTTACGCCATACTGGTGAAATTCTGACCATGATAAAGAAAAGAAAATGGACATCTACAATGATCAACTGAAACGACTGTTGATATTTTAAAGACGTGAAGTAGAAGGTGAAGAAGCAATCAAACTAGCACAATCAGATTTAAATGTAGTAGGCAATAAATTGCATAAAGATAGTCGTAAAAATCATGCAACTCAAGAAAGAGTCCCTACAGCAAACACGTTATTTTCAACTCAGAACAATGCTCCCGCCAAGTGAACTTTGTGGTGGACAAACACCGTGTGCGTGGGTTTTCTCGGGGTTCTCCCGTTTCCTCCCACTTTCTTCATTCTACCATTTCATTCATTACTCATAATCACCGTCTCCTTTAGCCTAACCGGCATAACCGTGGGACGTACACCTCAAAGATTTCATTTCATTTTTTCAACTCAGAACAAGTGCGAAACCTTGTTTTTGTGATCAGGAACATAAAGAACGGAATTGTAAAAGGGCAAAAACGATATTATTAGAAGAAAATAATAAAATTTGTTAGATAAGAAGCGATGCTTCATTTGTTTTCGTCAAAATCAATAAGCGAAGACGTGTAGATTAAATTTTGTTTGTTTCAAGTGCAAGGGAAAATATTGTGTGGTTACGTGTATAAGGAAACATGTTACAGACAATATAGAAGAGAAAAGGGGCAGTAAAGAACAAGACTCTGCTACATATGCATTAACAAGCCGAAACTTCTATGATCAATGTCTGTTACAAATACATAAAGGTTAACATCAAATTAAACGGTAAGGTTAGCATAGTTCGCGCTTTAATTGATAGCGGTTCGCAAAGGTCTTACATACTAAATGAACTGTTAGTCAGTTGGGACTCAAACCACATGGTGAAGAAACATTAATGCACACTCTTTTCGATGGTGTTTAGACTCCAAAGAAAAGTCACAAACGTGACGAGATTGCCGTTAGTGATCTAAGAGAACAATACACAGTGAAATTCGAAATACTGTATTAGAAAACCAGTTCTTTGTAGCACTATCATGGGTTTGAAAATTGGACCATGGTTAAAAGAACTAAAAGAAAAACGTATTTAGGTCAGAGATATAAGCAACAATAAGTCAAAGATAGAATTATTGGTGTGTGGTAATTTATCCAAACTAAATTCCAGAATTGTTGCAGTTGAAACATTACTTGAATGGGTTGTGATGGGAAAATTACCTGAACGTATTGCATCTCGTGATAGCAGCTATGGTTATTTCATTGTTTACACAAAACGCAAGCATAACTGAACTTTGGAAACTAGACACTTTGGAAATCATGGATCCAACAGAAGAAAAATCACGAAAGGAGTTCCAAATTGTGCATCTATTACACAATTTAAGGGAATAGTTAAAATTAATAAAGAGGACGTTATGAAGTGCACTCAGCGTGGGTTGAGAGCTGTTCAGAACTTTCTGATAATAGGATGCTTGCAGAAAGGAGATGCGTTGCAATAACAGAAAAGTTCGTAAAGCATGGGAAGTATGAATACTATGATGTTATATTCAGTGAACAGAAAAAAAAGATGGAATCATTGACGAAGTCGCAGATGATAACAAATAGGCCTACGTACCACATCATTCTGTTTATAAAGAAAATTCCACAACTAAAGTTAGACTAGTGTTTGACACATCGTGTAAGACAAAGTGGTCTCGTTCTTTAAAAGATTGTTTGGAAAGGGGTCCTAAGTTGATAGAAAAAAAAGTCCGAACATTCTGTTAAGATTTGGGGGGGAACATTGGGGTATTTGCAGATATTCGGAGGACTCTTGCACAAATAGCCCTTGACAAAAGCGATTGTAATTATTTGAAGTTATTATGGTGTAAGAACTATGAAAAGAAGAGTACAAAATGTACAGACATTGTAGGGTTGTTTCTGGGCTGAATTGTGGTCCGTTTTTGTTATTTTGTTAAGCGCTGTAATAAATCATCATTTTAAAAAATGTTTCCTCTGAGTTAAGTGAAACTCATTTTATGTCGATAATTGTGTTACGTCAGTTAGTGATAAAGACGAACTTAAAAGATTCATTGAGTCTATTACGAGAAGCAAAATTTGAGTAAAGGCATTGGAATTTTACGGCAGTAGATATTTGTAGTGAAGATAGTGAATATAGTGAAAAGTTTGAAAACCACTGCACTAGATGGTAGTCACATTATCATTATGGTTTAATATCAACACTTGATGGATAGGTAAAGTTTTCATCTTCTATATCGTTTCCCTATGTCACCCACATGTTTGTTTTCTATTTCCACATACTACAAGTTTGTAATTATAATTTCAAATTAGCCTATTAACATTCTTAGTAGTATTAATATGCTTATCCCTTGCATATATGCATATTGCACCAATATTATTGTAATATGAGCATTTTGAGTACTAAACTGAAAATCAATATTATGTGCCTTACATTACAGGTACTTCTCAATTCTGCATAAATTATGATAAAGAAATGGGTCATTCGGAGTCAACTCACCTAGAGCAATGTGCTTCAATGTCTCAAATTCTCTTCAAACTTTCTCATACATAAATACCAATGAAATTATGCTAAAGCATTTTTTCCGATTTTTTGGATAAGAAATATCCCGAGGAGACATTTTTGAAAAATGTGAATTTGGCGCCGATTTCACTTTCAAGCACTCAGTATCATGGTACTAAAATTACCATAACTTCCTTATTTTTGAAATTATTGGCCTTATCCAGGTGTCAAATAAAAGCCTAATCTTTGCTCTTTCGGCAGATTCTAAGAAACCTTGCAAAAGATTACACTGCTAAACATTAATGGCCACACAAATCAAATCTTATGATTTTTTACAAATTGTGACATTGCTCTAAAGTTACAACTATGAAACTTTTAAAACTCCTTTGTACATTCATCTTAACACGTACATAGTATGGTTAAAAATAAAACGCTTTTTTGTATTTTCGTTATTATTATTATTATTATTATTATTATTATTATTATTATTATTATTATTATTATTATTATTATTATTATTATTATTATTATTAATACTATTATTATTACTACTATTATTATTATTATGTGTTTTACATGTACGGAAATATAGTTTTAAGTTTTATTACAAATTGTGTCATTGGTCCTAAGTTATAACTATGAAACTTTTGAAACTTTTTTATAGATTCATTTTAGTAAATAAATTATATGGATAAAATTTTTTTAAAAAAAATGTTTTTTGGTATTTTTGTAATTATTATTTTTCTACGTCAGAGTGCAATTCAAGAATCGCTCTGGGCCTTCTACATAATGCTGGCCAGAAAATAAACACTTTTGTTGAATACCTTTTGAAAATATCATCTGGGAAGTTCTTGTTCCATCTCTTACAATCCAAGCAGTCCGGACTTACGCAATTGATAGCAATATTACAAAAGACATCATATCATTGGTGAAAACAATCAGTTTTGATACATTGGACACAACATTTTGTATGAAAATCTGTGTAATCCTGAGAAGTTTAACCAGTATGTATATTTATTGTTGTCATCTATGTACATTAGTCTATTATTTCTTATTTTTGTTGATAGGTGTTGTAATAATCGCTCAATCACTTACATTGCCAGGCCTATATTTTCCATTCACAAAACCACACAATTATTACAAAAGAAAGGCCTCCCTTTTCTTTATTTAAAAATACTAAGTAAATGCAAACTAATCCTATAAAAAAGTTACAAAAGTTTGATAGTTGTAACCAATGGTATGTATAATTGGAAAAAAGAAAGGCATTATTAAAGTACAACAAATAATATTATGGTAATACCAAAACTACATATTTCACCAGTTTTATTTTTAAGCACACCTAGTATTTACTAATGATGATTATCTGAAAACGTTCTAAAGTTTGACAGTTGTCACTTCAGAATAAGCCATGGCCAAAATTTTCCGTAATACAGATTCCGGAAAATAAATTTTCCGAAATCGGAAATTTCACTTTCCGGATTCCGGAAAAGTTCCGGATTTTTTTCTGAAGTCGGAACTTCTTCTAATTCCGACATTGTTCCGATAGTTCTTTCCGGAATCTGGAAAGGAAAATTTGGGAATTAGCCATCCCTACTTTAGGGAAAAGGCATATAGTAAACTTTCCATTACTCTATAGATCAAAATTAGACTTACAATTACAATAGCGGTTTGCACAATGTCTTAAATGTAGCTCAATTCTCGCAAAGAAAATTCCGTAGACGCACTACATTTTCTATAAAGCCATACAAAATCGAAAATTCCATGTTCTCTTAGCAAATAAATAAGTAGAAGAGTGATGACAATATTCCAAATTATAATAATTCCTGGTATAAAATATTGATGCTTATAGATAGGCATCTTAACGAGCGCCTGGTCAATTATTGTAAATGCTGATATGTTCATATGTCTGATCGAAGAACTCCAAACACTATTAAGTAAAGATGAAACATTAAAAAGTCATTCCCTTTATACGTAGATTGCAATAGCATCAAATTTGTTAGAGACAAGCTGACTCGGAAAAATATGTAACAATACAGGTTCTGTGAGATCATTGTCGAGACAGGGAAAGTCCGATCTGACGAAAAGATTTCTCTCCACAATCAATTTAGTAGGGCATTGTATTCGAATTTTAAGGGCTCCATATAGCTGGGCTTCTTCAGGAACTCGAATAGTAGACACATTTTCTCTAGTCTTCGAAGTTAAAAATTCTGGCAAGTCCGTTAAAACAAACTCATGTGATCCAACGTCTATAAGCTGTGCTTCCTTCGAATCATAGCATGTATGGTCACAATTGTTTAATATTTCCTTGACTATACTTGCAACGAAAGTTGCCTGAGCACAATTTATCAAACGAGATCGTGTCACAGTGTGTGTAGGTATCTTACATAACTTTGAATGGTTATAATGACAAGCGAGGACGCTTGTTCCTGTTATTGGTATATTTTTTATCTTGAACTACCATAACTAAAGAGTGGATATCCACGGTACAAGTTTGGTTATATACGACAAACCGAAGTGGATGAACATCATATAATTCAAGCGAAGACTGTATTTCAACGAACGGAATTTTCATCTGTAGGTAAATGTACGTGTCGGTGATCGAACAAGTCAAAACATTAAAAGAATAATACATCTCCAATAATGACTTATTATAGCTAACTTATATCCATTGCTCAAAATGATGTTCTCAAATTCAGACAAATGTGCGTACAACAGTTTATAAGGAATTATATTAGGGTTCAGCCTTTCATCTGTACACAGCTGAATCGTCAGATCATATTTCAAAATCAAATAGAACTCTTGAATGAACAGAATGGCCTCTTTATGGACTCGATTCGCAAGCTTATTGAGGTGATCTCCCAGATCATGTTCTTGATCCAATATTTTTGCGAAAAATTTCTAATTTTATGAAAATTATCCTGTATCTGGTCTTGTAAACTAGAAAATTCTGAAGTTGTGTTCTGAATATATAGGTTATCTTTCAGTAATTGTTTTTGTAAACCCAGTACTGTTTGTTCCAAACGAAATTCCTTCTTATTTATCGAACCAATAGAAGAACTGTCAGCTACGTCACAACAGCAGTTCAATGCTTTCCTAATGAACCCTAGCAGTGCACGTGGAGATATTGTTCATAATCGATGAAATCGTGGGTTTAGAGACTTTAGAAATAATCGTTAATATGGATTTGCAGATCATGTAAGTCTCTCGCAGCTTCGCAGACATCTTGAGCTAGAGTGTCTTTTTCGTTGCAATGCATATATTCAAAAAGAGAAGAAACCTTAACATCATAATGAAAGGAAGAGTCAAATTGAAAGATATCGGAAATGGATGTTGGTACAAAATGACGTTTGGAAGTTTACGGAGAAAAGAGCCAGATGTTATTTGGAAATTGGTGTTATTAGACGTCATATGTGGGAAAGAAAAAGATATGACAATGCAGCCTAACACAAGATATGTTATTTGAAACACAAATTAAATATAATGAGAAATCTAGAGTTTTCACATGTTCTGTTGATTATTATCTCTGTTAGCCTAAGTATATATATTCTTGTTAAATTGCGTTACTAATTTCAATATTTCTTTTTAGGTAAGTGAAATGTCTACTAGTACACCTCAGCACTTCACCTAAGTTTATTTTCAACAATGAAGGTAGAGAAAGCATAGCTGAAACTATTTTTGGGAGAAGGTTTAATACTTCCTCTGGACCTGCACTCTAACAGAACAATGGACACAGGATTTTTTATGGTGGTGGTAAAAGGTTGTACTATCATACTGTAAATTAACATAGAAATAGCTCCCTGTTAGGCCAGTAATAAACTAATCTCTAGATTAAGGTCATTGTATACATTTTATGCTCTCGTTTATTTCGGGAAATATTCGTGCATAACTTTTTCGTAAATAATCTGATTTTGTTTGTCGAATTGAACGAAAATTATTTTCTTCAAAATAATCTAGGTATTCCTCGAGATACATTGCTACATTCAAAGTAATTCTTTGCGGTTTCCAATTTCGGGTAGTTAAATACTCATGCAGCTATATTTGGAAAGGCAATGGTCGTTATGCTATTGTCCATAGCCAACTGTAGGGATTTCTCATAACACATCCTTAGTCGCTTAGCATTTTTATCATCGGGTGCTGATACATGTATAACATAATCTACAGGTAGGTTATATCCTGGGGTCAATACGGCGTTACCTTGGTTTAAGTGACCAATTTTCTTGCACTCCTGCTTCATTTCACTTCCCGCCAAAGACTGTACCATCAAGTCTACACCTCCTCGTGGTTGCAACTAGGTGTTGGATGAATTTACGATCACCTGTTTTTCCAGTGGTGTAATAGACCCATAATACAAAGCCACTTCCCGGTTAATTTCCTCATTAACGGCAAACTTCTTTTTTTCTACATCACCCATTGACTTGATATCGGGTCGAGTCTTCTCCCACGACGGAATGTCGGAGATAAATTTCGCATCTCGAATAAACAATGTATCCACTTCACCCGTGCTTTCCCCTTCCTGATACTCAATCAGAAAGGAAGTGGTCTCCTCTTGCTGCTGAAAATCCTTTTCATGGACACCCTAACTTTTGCAACTCCTTAGATATGTCCTTCTCAGGTGGATAATAATTCTTAAGCCGGTCTATAGAAAAGGAGTCCATCTTAATCTGCCATCTAGGTGTTCGGAACTTAACACAATAGCTGTTATAATGTTTTTGGACACAATTTGTGACAATTACGCTCACACACTCAATTAATTGTTCAGATATTCAAATTAAAAACATATTTAGATAGAAATTCAACTTATTTTAAAAAGTCAAGGAAAATTTTATTTTGTTTCATTTAGCAGCCAAGCGAACCTCTTTCATTTGTCCCAGGTAAAGAAGTTTCTCTGCTTTTCAGAAAGAAAAAAAAAACATAAGACGGTAACCGCACTAATAGACCACCCATTTTTCTACCTCGCCAGTAAACGGTAATGGAATTTGCTATTGTTACTCCAGCCATACTGTCGCACTCCCTAAGTACCTCGATATCGCAAATATCACGTCACAGACACACAGGAACCAAAATTTTTTATCTACAATCTTCGCAAGTGCTTATGAAACTCTTTAACATCACGTACTAGCCCAGAAGAGACGCTAGAGACCCAAGCCAAATTATCAACCGATTTTTGGGAAATGGTGTCACGAACTTAAAGCGGCGAATCAGAATCCGAAATTCAAAATTCACAAAGAGAAGAATGAAGCGTCTATTTTTTTTTTTAAATAAAGAAAGCTGGGAGAACGCCCACACGGAAGAGAGGTTACTCTAAGTCGACACTTCATCGTGAAAACATCACCAACACGCGATTCATAAGCGTACGTCAACTCATATATACATATATATATATATATATTGAAGTGTTTAAATTTCAGAAAAATGGCTAGCTAAACACCCGTTAGCAGCCAGTTACTTAAACCACGCGTTATCCACAGCAACTTCGTCGTTACAAGATTATTTATACAAATATTTAAAACATCGACAGATAGACATAATTCTTATCATCTTACGGTAACGCTACATAAATGGTGATGTTGAAGTGAGTCTGTGATTCTATATACGTTGATTTCCCGCATAAAGTGCAAAGACAGGAAAAGTAGTGCGATGTATGGCGGATATATATATAAACTGTGCGAGTGAAATTTAAGTGCAGATGGATTTGATAAGTGACGCATCGTTGCATTTCAACAACATGGAGATGAAGGACGGAGACACGGGTTCGATCCCCGATACTCGAGACAGATGCCTTGCCACAGGAAGACCCAGACGCTTCAGACAAACGAGGACCTCTTCTCCGGGAGTTGAATCCAGAGGACAGCGGGGTCTGAGAAGGGACATTAGGAAGCATTGTGACGGTCAGTTAAGTACAATGCAGTTTTCTTCTGAAGTGTGGAAATATAAGCGGAAGGACTTATTAAGGTAGGACAAAGTATTCTGTTATTTTCGTTATTGAAGAAGGACTATGGCCAATATTTCCGTGATTCGTGATCTCCATACTCACCTTTTTCTAGAAACTTCGGGACATTGTTTATTCATACGGAACTGTCCGTAAACATTTAGAGCATTTTTTTTTATTCTTTTTAAAAGAAGTAAACATATAGCCTAATGCCTTGGTTGCATTTCCAAAATTAATTCACTGATATAGGAACTGTTAATTTCATTCTTGAATAAGTACCATAAAATTTTTGATTATTTTACTAGTGAAATTTGTATACATTGATTTGATCTTCAATCATGCATTTATTTGTAATCGTAATGTGTCAATATTTAGATCCTTGAAGCCGTCATCATAATCATTTATATGCAATCCAGTATTTATTTATATCAAGTATGAATTATTTCTCTTTTAAACATAAATCGCGTTTAAGATGTGTGAATGTAATGTAATTTCTGTTTTGAGTAAACTATGATTTAGCGTCAAAGTCTAGTTTTTCAAATTTTAACAGTTGTATAGGTTGTGTTAGGGAAATATGTGTCAGAGCGGTAAACAGGCTTAATATGATTTTATTGTAACTTGTCAATTTTTATTATACTCATTCTTAAAAGAAACAATCAATATAAAGCTTACAAAGACGTGCTATGTTGAGTAAGTTTCAGACAAATAAGTGTAAACATTCTTATCCCGTAATATCGTTAGAGTCTCGTAAATAAGGTAAACAAATTTAAGATACTCGAGTAAATCCCTTCGGAGGTACCTATCTGAGCAACGAACGCAGATAGGGTCCATAGCTATGGAGAAACGTGTATTCGCAAAATAAGGAATCAGTGAGAAAATCAGCAAGCGTCGACAATATAATTATTTTGATCAATTGGCCAAACTATAATAATGGTAGTACTATATATATATATATATATATATATATATATTTCTGTGTAGTGTACTTGAATATGAAATATTTGTGTAGTTAGTGTTGTGTAACGATTTTTATTGTGAATTGTATTATTTACCAACTGATATAGTATGTGTACAAAGCTATGTTTTGTTTATGCAAATCTTTTAATATTGAAAATTCATTAGAGTTCATTAGAAACAGTGCACTAAATTTTCTCAAAAGCATACTATCGCTTCTAAACTATTTCTCCAGTAAGTCTTGCAAGCAACCTAAATCATTAATTCTTTCATTCCGCAATCCGATTCTTAAACTTATTTCCATTTCTTTTATTAATAAAAAGAGGTAGTAACTGTGGGCGAATTACTTAATAGTCGTTTATGTCTAGGGGGAAAACAATAAATCATTTTGCTAATTAATATTCAGTTTAATAGAAATTTTTGTTTGTATAACTACGTCATAGTAATTATAAAGAATCGAATATTGTCAGTTTAGTTGAGTAGAAATAGATTGTTGCTAAATTTTACAGTCAAGATTGAATAATTTGAATATTACGTTGTACAGTGAAGAATGTGTTAAGAGAAATCATATTATTTGGTCAAAACAGTCAAAAGTCTGATTCATTTGCAGTAAAGTCAATTAATTCATTTTTTTTGTAAATCCAAATTAACTTTCTTGTTGATTTTTGTAGATATCACCTTATTTCTCGTTAAATTTATTAAAAGTCTATTTGACGTTAGAACCAAAGCAGTTATGTGGTTATCATTTCAAAGATATGCCTATTTCTTTAACCGTTATTAGCATACCTAGAATTTATTTCAAATCACCCTGAACAGGAAAAGTTGAAGCACGGTTACATTGACCATCAGAAATTTTTATCTAAATTAACTCATTTTTTTAAACTTTAAATTAAACTTTCCTTGTTTGTTGCTTTTTAACTATTTTTGCTATCTCCACACACTTCGGTGACAGAGTGATAGTCAGTGTAGCCAACTGAACAAGCCATTAGCGAAAAATCTTTCTTTCAGCTTTGCAGCTTGTGAGATTTTTGCTCCGCATGTTTAAATCACTTAACTATTAACTACGCACCTGTTTTCCTAGCGCCTTGGAGACACCGTTATGGGGAAAACAGGATCGATTAGACTTAGGTCATCTTTCGTTATATGTATCATTTTTTTTAATTCCTAACCATCTTAGCAAAACTGTATCTTTACCTTGGAGAACTGAAGTTCGAGCCCCGTGGAGTCAACTTCAATTCTCCAAACTCTCATTCATTTTTTTTTATTTGTGTAATAGGCAGATGAGTTGTCGCTCATCAATACCATTCACTTTTCAAGTACAAGGTCAGGTATTCATTTCTCTGATGCATATTAGGCTCATCCGTGAGTGCCTTAATTATTCATTCTAGTTCAGATTAAATATGCAAATTAGAGATAAGGAATCGAATTCCGAAAACAATACGTTTCATATTCTTCGTCGCCCAAATACGTAAGATCTGCTTATTCGTAATATCACGCAGTAATTCTATTTGGCAGCCCGAGCAGAAACTTTCCTTTAATTATTAGTAATTTTCAATCGTTGCAAAACTTAGCGCTCGAGACAATAACATTATCATTACAAAACTTGGCTTCCAATACAGGAACCTCAGTGTTACAAGAAATGGCTTCCCGAACAGGAACCCGAATGCGTAGTTAATCTTATTTGAAGGACCAACATGCGTAGTTAATTTTATTTCAGGACCGAAAAGCGTAGTAAGCGTTAAAAAAAAAAAAAGTAGGAAATTTAGTTTGGAGAAGCATACATAGTAAATTTCGAACAGCGAACGAAAACAGTAATCAAGTCTATTACGTAATACTAAAATTAAGAATGGGAAGCGTGATAGGAAATTAGGTAACTTTGTATTCAAAGAATCATTATTTCGAGATTACCCGTAGGGAACGATTAAGCGTTCTACTCCCTCTCGCAACCAATTTTATTTCATTTCAGCACATGCGTAAAATAATAATAATAATAATAATAATAATAATAATAATAATAATAATAATAATAATAATAATAATTGTTCTTACCTCATGTTTGTTTGTTGGTTTGTGTGATTGGAAGAGACAGGAGATACACCATTTTGTTTGTTTAAAAAAAAAGAAGAAAAGAAGGAAAGAAGAAAACAAAAAGGTAATGCACCAGGTAAGCGATTAATATAAGTGAACATGCAAATTCTTGGCATATTGATGCATAAATTTAGCTAAGTTTGTTTCTAGTGAATAACATTAGTATTAATATAATTATATAGTCATATATAGATATATGTTTAGAATAGGTTAGATATAATACTTTTATTTACACATGCATTTTATTACTTACATATTATTGTGTTTTAGACATGTTATCTGTTAATTAATACACTATTTGTACACACACATAAATATAGATGTGAACAAAAAAAAAAAAGAATGAACTAAGTTGTTGTGGAAAACGTGTGGTGATAAAGTAGCTTGGCATGCTACATTGATGAAATAGTAATATTTTTGCGTATTAAGGTGAACTTAGAGTACGAAATTTAGAGTGATTGACAGCATAGGTCAGACAATTAGAATTCATTTTAGACAAATTTTAATAAGAATCATTCTGACAATCCAGTTATTTAAGTCTACTTGCAGATGCCACAGTTGAGGCCATCTACCTTGAGGCAACGACCAAGAAACAGGATGTCTGCAATGGAAGAAGCACAACGTTGTCGCACGTGTGGACGTGACCTATGGGAACAGGATTTGGATCCCACGGATGAGGCTCGAAATTGTCCTGAATGTGGTGACCAGAGGGATGCAAGTCCAGTCACGGAAAATGATGTCACTCAAGGAAGTAGAGACAACATGCAACAGCATCATAGGCCGAACAGCACTAATGGCGATTTTCAGGAATCTCTTCTATCAGCGTTACATGAGTTCATGAGACAACAAAAAGAAGAAAACAAGAAAAACGAAGAATTTAGAGAAGAACAGAGGAAGAATATAGAAGAACAAAACAAGAAAATCGAAGAATTTAGAGAAGAACAGAGGAAGAATATAGAAGAACAGAGGAAGAATATAGAAGAACAGAACAAGAAAAACGAAGAATTTCGAGAAGCACAGAGGAAGAAAATAGAAGAACTAGATAGAAAACTTGACAAGTTCATGGAAAAACAAGACCATTTGGCAGAATACCTCTCGAGGAAACGACAGGAGCAAGCCAGGAGACTGGACGAACATGAGAAGTCAAACACGGAAGTACTGGAGGAACTTCCATCAGAAGCAATTGTGCAGGATACACACCAGGAGGTCAAACAGACCCCCACACCTGCAGAGATAAGCACAAGTGTTTCCAACGCTGTGAACGCTCCAAAATTCAAGAGCAAACGTAAACTGTGTGGAAGAATGATCCCTGGTAGGACAAGAATACAACCAAGACGAAACAAAAATACAAGAATGAAAGGTTTCCACGACAAACGTCCAGTATGGCAACGCAGCCATAACTATTGTAGGAGGAATAATCACCCGAAGGCACGGAGAAAATGGGCAGAAGACTCCAGAAATGCAGAAGGAAAAGGAGTACTTGAGTTCGAGGACCAAGATTCATGGAGAACTTACAACGGCCAGAGAAGTCCATGTGACCGGCAAGTTATACACAGTCAGGCCAGAGCAGTAGAGACACAGGAGATAAGTGACGATAACTGGCAGAACGAAGCAAATCCGCCAAGAAGTTATTTTCATGATGAAGGCACCAGAGAAGACCACAAGTCAGAAGCAGAATGTAAAAGTGGCCAACAGGATACATTGATTGCCAATAGGAAAGTGGTGAGCACTCAGGAAATGAGCAATGACAATTGGCATTATTCACATTGTATCAAGGAAAGCCTGGAAAATGACAAGAATGGTATCGGCATTGTCACCATTCACCCGGCTATGACATTTGTATACTAAAAATTGACTCCAACGGTCCAGGTTCGAGTCGAGGTTACGTGACAGCTTGCTGGAAAACAGACTAAGATACACAATGGCATGAAAACTAATGGAAGTACAGAAATACAATGATTGTAGGCAAGAAGTAAAGAAAAATTGCGAGAATATACTGCAAGAAAAGTATAAGTCAAGAATAAAGTAGTAGCGCGAAGAAAGAAAACTTAGCAGGAAACTGATGAAAGAAATATAAGAGAATTTTATCTATGGCACAACCCAGTTGAATGTACCTGCATCTCCTATCCAAGCGGCTAACCCTAGAAGTTAAACATAAAGAATAAGAATATGTACTATATGGAAGCATAATGCCCAGAAATGAATTTGTTTACCAGCATTTGTTTTAACTTTATTTCAGATATCGGATGTGAGGCAATCAAAATTACAGAGGAAGATTGGAAAAAGATGTTCACGAATGTGCGCCACCCAGCATTGAAACCGGCCCAGGAGATGTAATTTTTGTTATGCACGAAGAAGTGCCTGTATACGGAGCAATCGGTAGAGATGGATTCCCGATTTGAGCTCTCTGAAGTGGAGTTTTGCGTTTAGAGCAGAGACTCAACGCACCCCTTCGCCTTGGTGATGATACCTGCGAAAACGCGCCGAGCCAAAGAATAGTGAGCTACGAGCTGCGAGCAGATGACAATTCCACCAAGATGTTTGCAAGTTCCCACAATTGGATGTTCACGACATGGAACTTTGCCTCAATAATTTTACTCTCCTTATATTTTAAAGTGATGTTACGGAAGAAGAATCATGGCCGAAGAATAAAAGCAAAAGTGCGAGCAGTGGCTTTGCCCTCGCACATGGAGGAATTGAAGCTCCATGCCACCCTCTGTAACCAATGCTCTCTTTCCCGATGATACAAGACGCTGAGAATTATATAATATTGTTGTTTTGTTGTTTTGTTACCTAGGGCAGCCAGCACTTTGGAAGAAATATAAGAAGTCGTATCCCGCGCAGAGAAAATAAAGAACAACTCCAAGAGACAATTAAGAACAAGGTCATATTATTTAAAACATGCCTCATAAGCTTGTGTCCAGCAGCTTGAACTGACCACCAACTCAATACATGAGACCTCTCATCCATATTGAAGATCAGAGAACACGCGGTAAGGAAATAGGGTTCGGATTTTTTGTGAATTTATAAATTGTCTTCTTCAACATAGATTAGGGTTAGGACTTTCATGTATTTGTACTTTTTGTTAGAATATGAACTTTTATATTTATCAAATGTTACTTCTCCTTAGATGCAGCCGTGCTTCACTCTGTTGCAGCACTTGCTACATCTTGGGAGGGGGGTATATTGACAATTACGCTCACACACTCAATTAATTGTTCAGATATTCAAATTAAAAACATATTTAGATAGAAATTCAACTTATTTTAAAAAGTCAAGGAAAATTTTATTTTGTTTCATTTAGCAGCCAAGCGAACCTCTTTCATTTGTCCCAGGTAAAGAAGTTTCTCTGCTTTTCAGAAAGAAAAAAAAACATAAGACGGTAACCGCACTAATAGACCACCCTTTTTTCTACCTCGCCAGTAAACGGTAATGGAATTTGCTATTGTTACTCCAGCCATACTGTCGCACTACCTAAGTACCTCGATATCGCAAATATCACGTCACAGACACACAGGAACCAAAATTTTTTATCTACAATCTTCGCAAGTGCTTATGAAACTCTTTAACATCACGTACTAGCCCAGAAGAGACGCTAGAGACCCAAGCCAAATTATCAACCGATTTTTGGGAAATGGTGTCACGAACTTAAAGCGGCGAATCAGAATCCGAAATTCAAAATTCACAAAGAGAAGAATGAAGCGTCTATTTTTTTTTTTTAAATAAAGAAAGCTGGGAGAACGCCCACACGGAAGAGAGGTTACTCTAAGTCGACACTTCATCGTGAAAACATCACCAACACGCGATTCATAAGCGTACGTCAACTCATATATACATATATATATATATATATATATATTGAAGTGTTTAAATTTCAGAAAAATGGCTAGCTAAACACCCGTTAGCAGCCAGTTACTTAAACCACGCGTTATCCACAGCAACTTCGTCGTTACAAGATTATTTATACAAATATTTAAAACATCGACAGATAGACATAATTCTTATCATCTTACGGTAACGCTACATAAATGGTGATGTTGAAGTGAGTCTGTGATTCTATATACGTTGATTTCCCGCATAAAGTGCAAAGACAGGAAAAGTAGTGCGATGTATGGCGGATATATATATAAACTGTGCGAGTGAAATTTAAGTGCAGATGGATTTGATAAGTGACGCATCGTTGCATTTCAACAACATGGAGATGAAGGACGGAGACACGGGTTCGATCCCCGATACTCGAGACAGATGCCTTGCCACAGGAAGACCCAGACGCTTCAGACAAACGAGGACCTCTTCTCCGGGAGTTGAATCCAGAGGACAGCGGGGTCTGAGAAGGGACATTAGGAAGCATTGTGACGGTCAGTTAAGTACAATGCAGTTTTCTTCTGAAGTGTGGAAATATAAGCGGAAGGACTTATTAAGGTAGGACAAAGTATTCTGTTATTTTCGTTATTGAAGAAGGACTATGGCCAATATTTCCGTGATTCGTGATCTCCATACTCACCTTTTTCTAGAAACTTCGGGACATTGTTTATTCATACGGAACTGTCCGTAAACATTTAGAGCATTTTTTTTATTCTTTTTAAAAGAAGTAAACATATAGCCTAATGCCTTGGTTGCATTTCCAAAATTAATTCACTGATATAGGAACTGTTAATTTCATTCTTGAATAAGTACCATAAAATTTTTGATTATTTTACTAGTGAAATTTGTATACATTGATTTGATCTTCAATCATGCATTTATTTGTAATCGTAATGTGTCAATATTTAGATCCTTGAAGCCGTCATCATAATCATTTATATGCAATCCAGTATTTATTTATATCAAGTATGAATTATTTCTCTTTTAAACATAAATCGCGTTTAAGATGTGTGAATGTAATGTAATTTCTGTTTTGAGTAAACTATGATTTAGCGTCAAAGTCTAGTTTTTCAAATTTTAACAGTTGTATAGGTTGTGTTAGGGAAATATGTGTCAGAGCGGTAAACAGGCTTAATATGATTTTATTGTAACTTGTCAATTTTTATTATACTCATTCTTAAAAGAAACAATCAATATAAAGCTTACAAAGACGTGCTATGTTGAGTAAGTTTCAGACAAATAAGTGTAAACATTCTTATCCCGTAATATCGTTAGAGTCTCGTAAATAAGGTAAACAAATTTAAGATACTCGAGTAAATCCCTTCGGAGGTACCTATCTGAGCAACGAACGCAGATAGGGTCCATAGCTATGGAGAAACGTGTATTCGCAAAATAAGGAATCAGTGAGAAAATCAGCAAGCGTCGACAATATAATTATTTTGATCAATTGGCCAAACTATAATAATGGTAGTACTATATATATATATATATATATATATATATATATTTCTGTGTAGTGTACTTGAATATGAAATATTTGTGTAGTTAGTGTTGTGTAACGATTTTTATTGTGAATTGTATTATTTACCAACTGATATAGTATGTGTACAAAGCTATGTTTTGTTTATGCAAATCTTTTAATATTGAAAATTCATTAGAGTTCATTAGAAACAGTGCACTAAATTTTCTCAAAAGCATACTATCGCTTCTAAACTATTTCTCCAGTAAGTCTTGCAGGCAACCTAAATCATTAATTCTTTCATTCCGCAATCCGATTCTTAAACTTATTTCCATTTCTTTTATTAATAAAAAGAGGTAGTAACTGTGGGCGAATTACTTAATAGTCGTTTATGTCTAGGGGGAAAACAATAAATCATTTTGCTAATTAATATTCAGTTTAATAGAAATTTTTGTTTGTATAACTACGTCATAGTAATTATAAAGAATCGAATATTGTCAGTTTAGTTGAGTAGAAATAGATTGTTGCTAAATTTTACAGTCAAGATTGAATAATTTGAATATTACGTTGTACAGTGAAGAATGTGTTAAGAGAAATCATATTATTTGGTCAAAACAGTCAAAAGTCTGATTCATTTGCAGTAAAGTCAATTAATTCATTTTTTCTGTAAATCCAAATTAACTTTCTTGTTGATTTTTGTAGATATCACCTTATTTCTCGTTAAATTTATTAAAAGTCTATTTGACGTTAGAACCAAAGCAGTTATGTGGTTATCATTTCAAAGATATGCCTATTTCTTTAACCGTTATTAGCATACCTAGAATTTATTTCAAATCACCCTGAACAGGAAAAGTTGAAGCACGGTTACATTGACCATCAGAAATTTTTATCTAAATTAACTCATTTTTTTAAACTTTAAATTAAACTTTCCTTGTTTGTTGCTTTTTAACTATTTTTGCTATCTCCACACACTTCGGTGACATAGTGATAGTCAGTGTAGCCAACTGAACAAGCCATTAGCGAAAAATCTTTCTTTCAGCTTTGCAGCTTGTGAGATTTTTGCTCCGCATGTTTAAATCACTTAACTATTAACTACGCACCTGTTTTCCTAGCGCCTTGGAGACACCGTTATGGGGAAAACAGGATCGATTAGACTTAGGTCATCTTTCGTTATATGTATCATTTTTTTAATTCCTAACCATCTTAGCAAAACTGTATCTTTACCTTGGAGAACTGAAGTTCGAGCTCCGTGGAGTCAACTTCAATTCTCCAAACTCTCATTCATTTTTTTTATTTGTGTAATAGGCAGATGAGTTGTCGCTCATCAATACCATTCACTTTTCAAGTACAAGGTCAGGTATTCATTTCTCTGATGCATATTAGGCTCATCCGTGAGTGCCTTAATTATTCATTCTAGTTCAGATTAAATATGCAAATTAGAGATAAGGAATCGAATTCCGAAAACAATACGTTTCATATTCTTCGTCGCCCAAATACGTAAGATCTGCTTATTCGTAATATCACGCAGTAATTCTATTTGGCAGCCCGAGCAGAAACTTTCCTTTAATTATTAGTAATTTTCAATCGTTGCAAAACTTAGCGCTCGAGACAATAACATTATCATTACAAAACTTGGCTTCCAATACAGGAACCTCAGTGTTACAAATTTGACTAGGTCCAAAATACTTTCCGGAAAAAGCAGCACATTGTCCTCGTTTTCTTGACAGATCAAAAATCCAAACCACTTCTCCTTGCTTGAATTCTTGTATCCGCCTCTTGTCATAAGATTTCTTGGACGTCAGGTGTCGGTTATACAGATTTTCCTGGGCTTTTCGCGAGTATACCTCAGTCGTTCCAATCTGTCTTGGTTTTCTGAAAATTGATATTCCGAGCCCAACATGGCGGAATACAACAACCGAGGAGAAAAACCGTGGAGGAGTTCGAAAGGTGAGTATTTCATGCTCAAATTGCAAGTGACGTTATAGGCAAAGATCACTTCTGGCAAATGTTCAATCCAACGTGATTGGTCAGTTTTGTCTATAGTGATCTTCAGTTGCTGTTCTATATTTCTTACTGCTATTTCTACGCTCTCAATAGAAAACTTCCCTTGAACATAAGCGAATTGTATTTGAGCATCCAATATTTTGCATAACTCCTTAAATACTTGACTGGTAAATGCAACACCTCTATCACAACAAATTTGAGTGGGTATCCCATACTTCAATATGACGCTGTCATATATGAAAGCACTAACAGAAGCTGCAGAAGCATCTGGTAGAGAACCAGTAATACAAAAACGAGTTCCTTCATCTATGACTATGATTAGAAATTTGTAGCGTAAGACATTATTACTAGTGTAAGTCCCACCGAGATCAACAGTAATTCTAAAGAAGGGATGGGTGCTAGGATGTGTTTGAAGACTACCTAACTGTATTCAACTTATCTTTTTTAAATACTGACAAGCCAAACAAGATTACCACTTATCATACTCATTTTTTTCATGTTAGAGAACTAGACTGCTTTTACTAAGAGATTGCATGTTTTGGAAAATCCACCATGGCACGCACCCAGTTTCCCGCAATGCAGCTTTTCAAATACAATGTCTCGCAATTTCGATGGCACTGCTAACAAATAAAATTTACCAAATGGTGGCTTATTCACTATTTATGGTACATTATTCTTCAAAACAAAATACGATGCCTGTCTTTCATAAGCTGGATCCTTTTTTGCTCGATCCTCCAAGTGATCAATAATTTTCTACAATACCGCATCTTCACGCTTTTCTTTTGTGATATCAATGCGAGATATATCTTCGATCAGGAAATTTCTCGAGTCCTGGGCACTCTCTTCTTCATATTCCTTGTCGCGACTATGTTTAACAAAACGACACAAACTGTCAGCCTCTATGTTGTCGGTTTCCTTAACGTGGGTGATGGTAAAATCGTAAGTATAAATCTCAGACATCCAGCGCGCTAACTTTCCTGTCAGGTTCTTACTGTGGCGAAGGAACGTAATAGCTTTGGAGTATGTATGGAGATAAAAATGTCAAACCACAACAAAATATCTGAAAGATCTTAGAGCATACAGCAGAGTGAAGAGTTCCAAGTGGTGCAAAGACAAATTCTTCTGTGAAGGTCCAACTGCTCGACTGGCATATGCGATTGATACTAATTCAACTTCAGAATCGTATGAAATAGATTCCTTTGCTACAGCTGCGAGGCCCTTATTGCACGCATCGGTGTAGATATGTAGGTCCCTCTCTGGTTTATATGCTATCAAGGTTGGGGCTTCCAAAATTGCTTTTTCAGAGCTTCAAAAGATTCTTGTTCCTGGGTTCCACACTCTAAATCTTGGTCTTTCCGAAGCATAATTTGAAGAGGATAAGCGATTTTCGAAAAATTCTTATCATACCGTCGCAAAAAGGAGCACATTCCTAAAATACTTTTTTAAATTCTTCTTCGTGCGTGGACGTTGGAAATTCTGAATCGTGGCTTACATTCGATCTGACACTTGTACTCCAAATTTTGACAATCGATGTCCCAACACAATCAAAGAATAATGTGCGATCTTTGTCTTCTCGGGAGAGAATTTTAGTCCAGTTCTCTAAGTTTTTTAAAGACGACCTTGCACCAATACATCTTCTAATCTACAGATGACGCGATAATGTAGAAGTCATCCACATAATGCATAATAGTTGTGCTTGGAACGCCTGCTAACGTCAATTTGACAAGTCTATTAAGCGCTGGTGCCGAAGAAATATGTTCCATGGGTAGGACACAATATTGATAACTTGACATGCCTGACATTGTAAAAGCCTGTGCACTCTTTTGACTCCTATATAATCGGAATTAGAGAAAAACCTTTGGTCAAATCGCTCGACGTATAAAGTAGATGCCCTGCCATACGATTAATTATGTCGTCCACCGACGGTGTCGCAAGATTCGACGGATATGATTGTAAATTTAATGCACGTAAATCACTTACAAATCGATATTGATTATTGTTCTCCTAATCAGCAAGACGGGGTGATTCCAGGGCGAGATTTTTTCCCTAAGGATCCCTTGATATAGCATCGTGCCGAACTGCTGCAAGAGTACCCCACGGAGATGATGAGGCCCTTAGTAGGGCGTCTTATTGACGGGAGTAGGATCGGAAAGACGAATTTCATGAAGGTAGCCTCGTGCAAGTCCTGTGTCCTGATCAAACAAACTCCAAACATCAGGAAATTCTTGTATGAGATTTAAAGTCTTTCCCTCTCTTCTACAGATAGCTCGGGATTGACGTCTACACTACTAGGATCACAAAGACGCCTGGACAGCTCCATCTTCTCTGGGGACGATACGCTTTCTTCTACCGACGAACAACTCCTCTCCTCAGACTCCTTTAGGACCTCTTCAAAATCTTCAGCATCGCCAAGATGTGTACCTTGTCGCAGTTTAATCTCCTTAATGGTGGGATTCGTCACATACACCACGGGGCCTCCTCCATTCACTATTGCACATGTAATAAAAATATCCAGCAGTTCTTCTATCTGGCGGAAGACTGACAATAGTAACTTCTTTCCGAAATATCCCAATAGCTGCGTAACTTCACTAAAGTTTGCGATCGAGATTTGAAAATCGTGTTTTCCAATACTATAAAACTAGCTCGAGATCCCTGTGCAAGCCTAGATGTTAAGACTTTTAACAAATTAACTTCTAAATTCCTCGGAGGCAACGTTTTCGAAGGAAGGCGTCCGAATCGTACGAGGGTTTAATTTTGATTTTTGTAATCTAAAACAGGCCTGTGTTTTTCCAAAAAAATCAGCGCCAATCAAAGGCCCATAATCGAAATTTGGAATGACTCTGAATACATGAGTAAACCATTTCTTACCAATCCGAAATTTTAGTAAAGCTATTTCAGAAACTTGTATAAACTTCCCTGTTACTCCCCGAATTCTAGTATTAATACGAAGACTTTTAGCACTTTCCGGGACCAAATTTTCCCCCACAAAATTAATTTGGCTACCGCTGTCAATCATCAATTCCACGTATTTCCCGCTCATATGAGCTAAAATATGAAAAAATTCGTTGAAGGACACTAGAGGGACTATTATGCAACCTTGAGTAGATTCGTCCCGATCATCTATTCTGTCTGCGTGTTTAACACATTGAACGCCATGCGCGTGCATAGCACGAGCACGGCATTTTGGCCATGTTGGCCATGCACGTGCTATGGACGTGCAAGAAAATGTTATTATATATGATTCCTTATTGCATGCCAGAGACGTGCAAGATGATTTTGCAGAATCTGTAGGGATACCTCTACATGCTGCTACACCCTGGTGGGCAAAAAAAAGTCCGTTGTAGGCAAGAAGGAAGAACAATAAGTGGTCGCATTTGAGCTCGTAGCATGTTGCAGAGAGCTATTTGGCAGATGTGCTTCCGTGAGTTTTTTTCCCCTTGCAGACTGAATGAACAAGAATGGCAAGAAAACTAAGTGACCAGAATATTGCTGATTTATTAGATAAATTTATATTGATTCTGGATCAGAAGGGGAGTTGGAATTTGAGGATGGCCATGACGATGCAGAACTTGATAAAGGACATACTATTTACATGGATCGGTTCTACACTTCTCCTAAAGTTTTGATAAAATATGGGAAAGGATCACAATGGCTGTTGGAACGTTTATGCCAAATAGAAAGGACTTGCCTAAAGCTATAGTTGTTCAAAAGAAACTGAAAAAAGGTGATATGGTGTTTCAGCGTAAAGATCATCTTTTGTGTGTGAAATGGAAAGACACAAGGGATGTCTTGATGCTTTCAACTAAACATCAAGCTACATCCACTGAAGTTACCGTGAAATCAAAGAACGGACCTGTAGGGAAGATAAAACCGAACGTAGTGTTAGACTACAATATAAACAAAGTTGGTGTGGACAAAAGTGATCAATTAGTGGCGTATTACCCCTTCAATCGGAAGCAACTGAAGTGGTGAAAGAAACTATTCTTCCACTTGTTCAATATGTCAGGAGCAAATGCATGGATACTATAGAAGAAAACTAGAAGTAGACAAGAGAAGAACAATGTGCAGTTAGCAGAAGCTTTGAGTGAAAAAGTATGTGTCGAAGCTCAACAAATTCCTCAAACCTCAACTGGAACCAACAGACTGACCGGGAGACATTTTGCAAAGAAGGTTTCCGCTACGGAAAAAAAGAGAGACCTACTATGTCTGTTGTAAGGTCTGTTCTGATGTAGGAAAGGTATACGATGGCAAACGGAAGCAAAAGAACACAACGTGGATGTGTCGTGATTGTGATGTGGGTCTCTGCATGCCAGAATGTTTCCGTGTTTATCATACCAAGGCTAGGTACACTTAAGAACTCAAAGTACGGACTTTTTTCCTATATCGAAAATCATATTCAAGATAAACCATTATAGCTCGCCTTATGACGCATGTATGCTTGTAATGTTTGTTTGTGAATGTAGAGGAAGCACTGACTTTTCATGTGGTGTAATAAACACACATATTAACCTGTAGAATATTTTTAATTCTTTATTATTGAAAAACACCAAAAATGGCTGGTTTTCTGAGTATTTTTTAAAACAAACACGCCGGCTTTCAAAGTGTTAAAGATGGCATACGACAATATCTCGCAATGTGATTAGGTAATTTGTATTTGTAACAAATGATTTGGCCCCTATCCGGAGTCGAACCTTGACCTGGCGAAGAATTACCATTAGTGGAGGACGTCAAATCTCTGTTAAACTTTTTATTAATATCGTCATTACTATTCTGACTTCTGTTGTTTTGATTACAGTTACGTTTTCGTTGGTAATCCTGACCTACATTTTTCACCTGATTGAACTGTTTGTTCCTATATTGAGAATCATTGCTTCTTTCACAATTTGTTGCAGGAGCTAAGGCTGAAATCTACAGCGTCAACCTTGAAGTTGTTGCTGTATATCAGTCAACGGGTCAAATACCCGTCCATTCTTTTGAGTCTGCTGGTTTTGCAAGTATACTGACTGTGCATTACACGGTTGAACAATAGTTGGACTTTGAACTCTTACTTCAGCATTATTCTTAGTATGTTAGCCGGAGGAAATAAGGACGACTGCAAAACAGCAGAATTCTTTTTCAAGAATTTCTCTAATTCCTTACGCTTCAGTAAGAGTTTAGTCCTTTCCTAATTAGGTCGTTTAATAGGTCACTGACCGTGTCATACTCTTTTCATAATACAACTTTAAAGTAGTCGGGTAAAAGTCCCTCCACAATAAATTGTAATCGTTTTATTTGATCGGCAGTCGGGTAGGGACGTAAAATAAAATGTTAGTTTGCATAATTATACTCTATAACGGATTCTGATTCATTTTTTTTCACGGGCCCGCATCTGAGCTTCCGATAATTGTGGAACCTAATTGTCTTTGAAAGCTTTTATGAAAGCTTGCTTGAACTGGTCGTAATTCCTTTGCGCAAATTCGGGCTTTCGTTCTATGCCAACAAACCAGTTTTCAGCGGGGCTACGGAGTAGGCTCCCCAGCGCCAATTTTCGTCTCATACCATCCCATGAATTTATGCTAGCGTGGTCTAACATCGTCTGATGTATGTGTTTACATCGTAACCCAACCGGGTGTAAAAAGGCTCCGATTTAACAATCGTGCCGTGCATGGGCGGAGGTGGATCGTTTTATCCTGTAGCCATACTGCTAGAACTAGAACCACCAACATGTAATTCTAAAGAATCGGGTGAAATATCCGAAAACGATTCCGGAAATTCTAGCTTCCTTTTAAGTTGCTCTAAATAATTAGTTGTAAATTTAGTCTATTTAGGAGAAGAACAGACCGCGGGATCGAAATAGACAGTATCACTTAAGTTAAAAATGTCCTCTAAAGGTAAAAAATTCGCCTGCTAATCTTCGCAACATACAATACAACTCAATAAAACCATTGGGCACAATTCAAGACCTTAAAGTTGCCACCCCTACACTAAAACTAAATACAACACATAAAACATACCGAAGAGGTATTGAGGCTCCACCACTCTCCGAAAAGGGGATAGAAAGAAAGGTGATTATAGAATAGCATAAAGAAGATTGCTCAAAAATAAAAATAAAACAAAAGAGAAGAAAACTAGTTCCGTAGAGGGTTCGTGGCGGGGAAATGCGGTTGATTCTAAAAGCCTTAGAAAAGAAAGAGGAAACGGTTTAGAAATTTGAAAGAAAACAAGCATCGATCACCATCTTACGCTTTTGCATCCGGTTGGAATGTTTTCGTCATCGTTTTGAGGAAAGAAAAGAAATGATAATCGTTAATTTGGGAAATATAGTTCATTGGTAGAATTCTGAGGTTACTGAGAAGACGATGAGCGTTTTTAATTTCTAGGGCATATGAGTTGAAATAAATATGAACAAACATTTAAAAAAAGCTGTAGATCTTACTTTGGGAAGAAAGAAAAGGAAGATTGGCAGGCTGTTAAGGACTTTGGATGCATGTTCCGTACCTCAGTTCCTGGATGTCGACTGCTAGTCTCCATGTCTAGAGACTCTGTTCCAAATCGGGGTGGAAGTTCGAATAGATTTCTCCTACTGTTGCTCACACTCACTTCTCGTGTGCTCCTCCTCTATTCCGGGTTCTGGGACGTGTTCATACCATCCAAAGAGGAAAGCTGGCCGTCGAAAATACGGAAAACATCCAAAGCACGCAGTGTAAGGATTGAGGAAAGTGCAAGCTGAATGAAATTCTCGAAATATTTAATAATATGTCAACAGTTACAGAACAATTCAATTACATCAGGTTACATAAGTTACAAAAATTATACAGAATCAAGTACGAGGAATCGTCTGCTAAAGAAAATTTTAAAATGTTTGTTAACTGTCTTATTATTCCAAGTTATGACTGTTTTCATCATCCACAGAAAATGTAGAGAAGAAAAAAAAAAATTAAAAAAATAAAATCGTTATGAAATCTTGAATTGTCTTTATACTGAATATTAACAATATGAGGGAAGTCCAATACAGGGTGGTCGTGCATGAATGTCGGAAAATTCGTGAGATGAATCTACAGGTAAAAACAAGCAAAAAATGTTATATGAACATTGGGTGAATGCGGCTTCGTTTGGACGCTAGAGGCGTCTGAAATGTCACCTTCCGAGGCGGCAATTTGCAATATCTCAAGAACGGAGAGAAATACGAATGTCGAGTCAAAACATATCAAAGGAAACCCCATCCGAAGAATCCAATTATGCATAAGTGGTGGCGAAACAGTGGCGGCGCTAGAGGGGGGCACAAAGAAAGTGAATGAAACATGGAGAAAAGTGAACAATTTACACTGAAAAATTGTAGGAGGGGATGTTATTTGGAATATGCAACAACAAATGTTAATGAACACAGGCAACAGCGGCTAGTCTGTAGGGACTTTATGAGAGGCGGATTGTAGGAATACAGTATCTTTGTAATGGTGAGAAATAGGAATGTCGGGTCAAAAGATATCAAAGGAAATGCCATCCGAAGAATCCAATTATGTATAAGTGATGGCGAAACAGTGGCGGCGCCAGGGGAAGCATAAAGAAAGTGAATGAAATGCGGAGAAAGGTGAACAATTTACACTGACAAACTGTAGGAGCGGATGTTATATGGAACATGCAGCAACAAATATTAATGAACAAAGGTAACAATGGGTACGCTGTAGGGACACTATGAGAGGTGGAATGTTGAAATACAGTATCATTTTAACGGAGAGAAATAGAAATGTCGGGTGAAAAGATATCAAAGGAAATCCCATCCGAAGAGTCCAATTATGCACACGTACTGCGGACCAGTGGCGGCGTATGGAAGCTGCAAAGAAACTGTTAAACACTCTTAGTGATGAAACGTGCAGATCGTAAAAAACACGTATGGAAGATGAGACCCAGTGTACTGTAAAAACAAGAGGTGTTGTACTTACCATGGTCAACATAATGCCATTCTATAGCAGCTGTTCAATATGTCCTCCTTGTTCTTCGAGACACAGTTACACGATGGCGTAAGGATTGTCTGACTGGTGCCAATATCGCTGGCGTTTGCCGTAATGTGGCAAATGCAGCACATACACGCTGGCGAAGATCTTCAACATCATGCAGGGGCCGTGTATACACGAGACTCTTCACGTAACCCCACAGGAAAATATCTAGAGGATTCAGGTTGGGTGAACGTGGGGCCATGCTTGTCTTCCACCACGACCTATCCACCTGCGTGGAAATGTTTTGTTCAGATATGCACGAATGGTGTGACATGAGTGGGCAGGGGCGCCATCATGCATAAACCACATACACTGTCGTGTCCTCAGTGGCACATCTTCAAGCAGAATAGGTAAATTCTGAGTCAGAAACTGGAGATACGATATTGCGTTCAATCGCTGTGGTAAGAAATGTGGTCCCACAACGTTGTCGCCAATAATACCAGCCCACACATGCAATTGGAAACGCTGTTGATGCTTCGTCTCTACAATTGCATGCGGGTTGTTGAGTGCCCATCGATGGTCATTGTGGAAATTTGTGATGCCATCCCGTGTGAATAATGCCCCATCCGAGAACAATACCTGTGTTAGAAAGGCTGGTGATACACGGAGCGGCGGTATAACCAACGACAGAAACGTCGTCGGGTTTCATAGTCACCATCGTATAACGCATGCGTTCGTTGTACGTGGTATGGCCTGAGATTATTACTATGCAAGACTCTTAGCACGACTTGATGCGAAACGAGTTCCTGCCTTGCTATTCGTCGGGTACTAATACTCGGGTTCCGGGTCACATGTCGGAGTATCCTCTCTTCCAGGGGGGGGGTGTTCGAACGCGTCGTCATCTCGGAATGTCTGTGTTGGAAAGGAATGACCCAGTGTTCAGCAATCGTTGATGAATACGAATAAACATCTCCGGTGCTGGAATTTGTCCATCTGGGTAGCTTTCCGCTTATAACCTACGTGCTTCTTCTGCATTACCTTCCGCTAAGCCGTACATCAAATGCATATCTGACATTTCGGCGTTAGTGTATACTACCCTATTCATTGTGGTGCATTACACATAGCGCTTGTCAACATCAACATTGTTTCACACGACACAAAGTAAACCACATTCACATACACATGGATTACTGCCCTGCCTGTAGAGTGTAGCACTAAAACTCTTGTGCTGTTACGGTCATTGCCCCATTCAGTACGAATGAACTGTGCGCTGTCCTCTGCACCTTCGATGCGAAAGCTCTCGTTACCCACGATTTCACTACTCCTATAAGTAACTCTACTACGCGACGCTCTGCATGCCCCCTTGTACTGTAGCTATGCGCCCTCTGTCATCGGACATGTATCATACAGTACACCTAGAGTTGTATTCCTTGTTTCCTGATTGCTTTCAAATAGTTGTGTTTTCACCAATTTCAACTTTTCTCCATGTTTCATTCACTTTCTTTGTGCTTCCCCTGGCGCCGCCACTGTTTCGCCATCACTTATACATAATAGGATTCTTCGGATGGCATTTCCTTTGATATCTTTTGACCCGACATTCCTATTTCTCACCATTACAAAGATACTGTATTCCTACAATCCGCCTCTCATAAAGTCTCTACAGACTAGCCGGTGTTGCCTTTGTTCATTAACATTTGTTGTTGCATATTCCAAGTAACATCCCCTCCTACAATTTTTCAGTGTTAATTGTTCACTTTTCTCCATGTTTCATTCACTTTCTTTGTGCCCCCCTCTAGCGCCGCCACTGTTTCGCCACCACTTATGCATAATTGGATTCTTCGGATGGGGTTTCCTTTGATATGTTTTGACTCGACATTCGTATTTCTCTCCGTTCTTGAGATATTGCAAATTGCCGCCTCGGAAGGTGGCATTTCAGACGCCTCTAGCGTCCAAACGAAGCCGCATTCACCCAATGTTCATATAACATTTTTTGCTTGTTTTTACCTGTAGATTCATCTCACGAATTTTCCGACATTCATGCACGACCACCCTGTATATCTACAATATGTCAGCAAAACTAAACCTGAATGTTTATGTACATTTAAAATCCAAATACTAATAATAATTATTGCAAAAATACCGAAAGCACCCTCTTTATTTATTAACCATATAATGCATGTGGTAAAATGATTCTATAAAAAAAGAAGCTTCGAAAGTTTCATGAGCACATAACTTATGAGCAAAGTAACTTATGAACAAATGACACAATTTCAACAAATCCCTAAACTGTATATTTCCGTACATGTGAAATAAAAAATGCGAAAATACCAAAAGCACACTTTTTATATTTTAAACATATAATGTACGTGCCAAGATCATTCCATAAAAATGTTTCATAAGTTTCATAGTTGTAACTTACGAGCAATGGGAAAATTTATAACAAAACTAAAACTCTATATTTCCGTACATGAAAAATACAACTGCAAATACTAATACTACTACTACTACTAATAATAATAATAATAATAATAATAATAATAATAATAATAATTAAAAAATTACAAAAACACCCTTCTATTTTTTAACCGTACCATGTACAATTAGCCACAAAAGCATCTCCCTCCCTAAGTGTTCTAATTCCATTACTTGGGGTCCAGGTCTTTTGCAGTTGTGAGAACGCCTAGACAGATGCAGCCCAACTTCTACCTAACTTTTCTCGGCACTGACAGCAGTTGGTAGCACTGAGTCAAATCTGTATGGAAATAAATTTGTGAGTAGATAACGCACGAAACATTTTTCCATTCTGAGATGAATCTCTTTGGTTCAGAGCGTGTTGTCCAATGAACATCACATGTTATTCTCAATATTGCTGTGCATGTAATGGATTTGTTCATTATATGCAGTATATTCAAAGAAATAAAAACACTGGTCAGATATGAGTCAGAAAATGCTTCAAAGTAACTGAAAATATCAAATCTACAACAACTGCTGGAAATAACTTTGTAAATGATTGCCTCCATTGAGAAAACTTCTCCAATTCTCCTCATTAAAACAACTTGTTCTTTCTGGAAGAGATCTTGCTTTTCCCACTGAGTAGGCATTGCAATTGAAATTGAAACAGAAATACTTGAAACAGTTTCAGCCTGGCCGGGATTCGAACGCGGGTCCACCAAATACAAGTTCGATGCGCTAAGCACCCACCTACCGCTACATTTGAACTTCTTGCAAACTAATATCTGGTTAAAGTCGTTCCATGGAAAAATGTAAAGAAGATACTCTTATATAAAAAACAAATATAAAAAAAATTTAATAAAAATATAAACAAGCTAATATAAGCAACTTATGTGAGTGTCTTAATTACTTGCTCGAGATCTCCTTAACTAACGGAAAGGCAGACCTTGCTTTGCGGGAGGGCCAACAGGCTACGGGGGCTATAAAGATTAAGAGAAAGTTGGAGAGAGGGGGCCCAATATTTAGAAAATCAACTATTTCTAGAGGGCCCTAATAATCTGATTAATGCTTGCCCCCCACAAAAGAATCTAAGTTGCGGCACTGGTCATCGGTTGCAGGGATGTTCTCGATTCACATTACATTTCGTCTTTACCATAACTTCTAATTCCCAATGAAGAAAAGACGACAGAAATTATTTTCACATTCTTTGAATTATATCAACACGTGTAGAAATAGACAGTTCTATGTTTATGTTCCATAAATACTACTTAATTTTCTTATATTCATATGAGGAGTTTCCCGGCGGAAGCTCATGTGGTTCGGATTCCACGTTAATCAGTAGGTCCACGTCACATATTGCCTCGCTGCTGAACGGGACGTTAAACTCAAAATCAATCGATCATATGAGGAGTTTGTGGGAAATTGAACCAGTGGCACTAGCAAGGGATCCCGGGTGTTCGGCATCTGATCATGAGGCGCAATCCACTAGGGGTCGAATTTTTCTGAAGAGCAAGGCCGGTATTTTAATTGTCCATAGCATTTCTGTGTTCGTGTTCTTGTAGTGTTTAAAATACGTCGAAAGGACATGAGGTGTCAGTGGCGAACAATACCCCTGTTGGGGCGATTTGTTTTAAAAAAATGTGACAGCGGGAAACTCCCATTGCAGCTACATGGGTTAAAATCCTGTTGTGGTAATTCCTAACTTTTCTGAATGGGAACATAATATTTATGTAATTGGTATTCTAATTATGCTATTCCTATATTATTATTATTATTATTATTATTATTATTATTATTATTATTATTATTATTATTATTATTATTATTATTATTACTAATACTATTATTATTATTATTACTATTATTATTATTATTACCACACTGGAAAGAAAAAGTAACATAGTAGAAGGTATTCCTAGGAACAGAAAAGATGTAGAAAATGTCAGATGTTTCTTAGGTTTACACATGAACGCAATAATGTTATTACGTTTATGGATTTACCGATAGATTTATCATTTTATGACAAGAAATTTAATATAAATATTTGTTAGCTGATAACAGTAATGCATTTTGTTTCGCCCTTCTTCTGAGTAGAAAGGTGAGGCGTCATCTTAAATAGCATCGTTCTTGTGACTCGCGATCCCTATTGTAAGTTCAATCACTATTTGCAATTTGTGCACAGCTAGGAACAATCCCTTGCAACTCATTTTTGGCCCACATTACAGCAGTATGGAAGTGTTTAGCCCTTATGTGTTCATTAATTCTGGTTTAAACACGCTACTTGCCAGACAGTTACGAAGGTTGATACGGATCACGTAATTTTGTGTTGTTGGCACTTCACCTGTCTCAACTCGTAGACCCAGAGAAATTTAATATATTTCATGTTCGTATACATCAGAAGTATCAGTTTTGCAAATTATAAAAAAAATCTTTAATTCCCACAGGCGGAATCGAACTCGCGTCCTAAACATTATGAAACTAACACTTAAGCAACTACTCTAAGATATCACTGCTCTGGGAGAAGGAAAAATGGAGGTGCAGTGAATTTAGTAATTACACACTTTTACGATTCGAGTGTAAGAATGCTGAAACTTTCTGATTTCATTCATGATAAAATAGTAAAATATTATGCCGAAAGAATTGCCCAGAGAAGTCAACTTTAAATTGACAAGTCATATGTACGGAGGCGCTGCCGTATACTCTCGTCTCGGGCACTGATTTTTCACGGCACGGCATTGGACATATACTTATATTGAATATAATCTCGTGTTTTAGGACACTGGATTATTTCTTAAGCTAATTAATTTATCGAACCTTCCTCAGTACCTTGTTTCTTATTTTAACCTGTTTTACTCACTTTAATAGTTTTTCCACTAACTGTTTAAGAGCAGGGACAAAAACACAGAAACATGGAGACCAATAAAAATCACAAACACTATTCGCGCATTCTTCCCTTGCCTGAAGAAGAACAATACAATATAAGGATCATGCAATTTTTGGTCTTTCATTATCTATGTGGTGTCAAATCCAGAGTTGGACTGGGTCAGTAGGTCAAATTGATCGAGTTTTCTCAGTGGGTCAGGTGGTCAATAGCATATGACCCACTGCGACACACCACCCACCGTGACCCACCACTCACTATGACGCACTGTGACCCACCGACTCTCTCTACTTACTGCATTGTAGATAGCATCTTCTGACGGCAATGAACGCCAATGAACGCCTTCAAAATGCCAATGAACCACAACATTTATCCCACAAATAATGTCAAATCGCCTATATGTGTCATTTTTTACATTAAGGTGTCAAAAAACACTGAAAAATGTACCAAGAAAGTACGTCGGATGGGGCTCGTACCACCAACCTTATGATTACTGGGCGAGTGTTCTTCCCACTTCACCACGGAGGCGACGAAGGAGACGTCGCTTGTAAAGGGATAAATCTTCGAGATCTATTTAAATTGGTCAATCAGAGTGCTCTTTTAACCGTATATATGAGACGATAACTGTTTGGGATAAGATAAAACGCGTTCGCCATGTAATTTTATGACAAAATGACGCTTGTCTATTTACTTTAATTCATAGTTCTCCCATACTCACTTTCAAATGATCGACGACAGTTGCCATCTAAATTCATACAATTATCGCACTCAAGATTTTTCAACTCATGATGTTGAAGGAGAGGCTATTCTTGACCCCCGGAGATCACTTTAGGAACAATTCGTCAGGAAACAAATATATAATAATAACCACATGCACATAACTGGCCGCGACGAATCGAAGAAGCGTGGACCAAAACGAAGTCCTCGCTGCTACGCGGTGGTAACATTAACACACCGATACGAGATATCTGTTTGTACTCGACGAAACCCTGCTTGCAGTGGGACACTAGCGGCAATCATTCTACTCGTCTCTATATAGACGATAGAAATTTACACGCAAGTGGGCCACTAGGTGTCGGCGACGTTTACGGCATTGGGTAGGTCCATGTTTCATATAACCTCGCTGATGAAAGAGACGTTAAATGCAAAATCAACTCAACTCACGTCAACAAAAATTACAGTGCTTCGCATCATATATCCATATATGCTTACCGTGTGCTTTATAATAATTGCTGAAGCTTGTTTATTATATGGAGCGCTTAAAGCACAAGGCAATCAACCCATAAGGCTGCGAGAAAAATACACATAAAATTTGTAAGCTTCTGTAAGTTGGTCTACGTACCTTGATTTGGGACTTTCAAATTTCAGCCGTTTTTCCACTGAAAATTATCGATAATTCAAGAAGGAAATAATTAGATCATGATAATTTGATTGAAATCCATTGTAATTTTGCCAATGACAAATACTTTACCATTTTATATCGTAAAGGTCAGATCCATCATTATTTTAACAGAGCGATGCTTGAGAGTTTGACCGTAGAAATTCAGACTTCGATTAGTTAGAATTTGACAACCTGGTTTTATTACAAGTATAAACTCTTTAGTCGGTAGAAAAGAGGATGTGGATCTTGTGTCAGAGTTGATGACGATGTGTTTTGGTAGGTCAGTGGTTCATGGTGGGTTGTGGGTCGGAGTGGGTCATGGTGGGTAGTTCGTCAGAGTGAGCTAAATTCGGTGGTGGATCATGGGGCAGAGTGGGTCGCGGTGTGTGTTGGGTCAAGTTTTCATTGACACACGCCATTTGTCATCAAATATGTAAAACCAAACCAAACAAAGAGCAATATTTCTACACAAAACGCTCAACATGTTAGCTATTCATGACAAACTATTGCATGATCCGAATAACACTAGTATATCCACAAACCATTATCTGTCATATTTTACCCGAATACGTCATGACTTTTCTGACAACCTAATACTTTAAATGTTGTTCATACGCAAAGTTCGTTGATCTCATCACTTATTCACTTATTCTCTTATGATCATCACAACGTTTAGGGTACTTCCCATAAATATAGAAATGTGAAATGTAGTATCCAGGCTTGGAGTATCGTGCAAGTAAACAAATGTAAAGCAACAGGATAGTTCCTCCTGCAAACCCCTTAAAGTGGAGTGTGTTGATTATTCAACAAAAAGACTTGAAATCCAATCAGAAAATTCAAAAAATATAAAATATGTAGCCAAGTGCAATAATAATAATAATAATAATAATAATAATAATAATAATAATAATAATAATAATAATAATAATAATAATAATAATAATAATAATAATAATAATAATAAAGTAATAAGAGAATTACAAAATCAATTACGTAAACGATACCTTCGAATTAAGAAAAGTGATTGCCACAACGCAGGGGCGTAACTTATGGGGCAGGGGGCACTGTCCCAACTCAGGGAAGTTCACCGCCGTTCGAGGGGTTACCATTTTAAAACAAAATTGTGTTTCTAAATATAGGATACGAAAATGAAATTAGAAGTGGTGCATCAAACAGGTTCACTACATAACATAAACATAATAGCACAATAAAGGTGAATAACACAATAATGAATCGTGGGAACATTTCAGTAAATAAAATGTCTACTATCAGTGGCCCTAGGAATAATATATATTCGTATATTATTGCCAGATTTGTCAATATTGTCCCTTTATTTAATTTGTCGTATATGGAACGGGCAAAGATGCATAATTAATGATCCCGCTGACCTTGGTGTGCGGGAGATTCCAAGAATTTCAGATGTCCTCTGATCTTATTGGCCGACACAGATAGGACATCAAGAATCATGACATACATATAGCGGAAATTAAGGTCAGCTGCTGTCGGCGTTCGTGGTCGAGTGTTCTAGGGTAACGTTCTAGTAACGAAAATAGTTTTAGCGTGGGTTCAAACCTTGCCCAAGGATTTAAAAAAATTGATAACACTTTTTCTATTAAAATAAGCTTGCAGTTTTACTATACTGATCCATAATAAAAGTAATAATAATAATAATAATAATAATAATAATAATAATAATAATAATAATAATAATAATAATAGCAGGAAGAGGTTAGAAGCCCCGCAGGGGTTGGTTAGGTTCTGTTCTCTTGTTGAAATTGTTATGTACCTTTTACGTGACCAACTTCTAACAGCTGGCTAGGGTAGCGCGCGAATACTAAAACTCTTGGGATCGGCGTAAATGTTGCCGGCTCTTATTCTTTAGAAATTACAAGTTACGATGAGGAAGAATAGTAGTAATGTAAATCGGGAGCAGTTAAAAACGATGCGGTAGCCTCAACTTGAAGAACGTTTCGTGATATTTTCCTCATTGACGAAGGTCTATATAACTTGTTTTTGACTTAAAGAACGAAATCTCAAGTAAGTCATTGTGACACTCATAAGGAATGTCTTTTCATACGATCATTAGTAGTTTGTATATTCTTACATGCAACGAATTTAACTAGCTAAAAGTTTAGATAAAAGGTTAAATGACGCGATAGGTATGAGGTTACCATATTGAACTTCTCTTCGGCGGGCCCGGGTTCGAATCCCGTCCAGGTTGAAACTTTTTCAAGTGTTTCAATTTCAATTTCAATTCGTACTCAGTGTGACAAGAAAGATCTTCTCTCCTCCAGGAAGAAAAAGATTTTTCTAGGAGGAGAATTGGAGAAGGTGTCTGAATGAAGGCAATCATTTGCTAACTTATTTCCAGCAGTTGTTCTAGATTTGATATTTTCAGCTACTTTCAAAGCATTTTCTGATTCATGCGTGGTCAGTATTTTCATTTCTCTAAACATACAGTATATAAAGAAATAATACATTGCATACACAACAATATTAAGACAAATATATAATGTTATTTGGAAAACAAAGTCCGAAACATAGAGGTTCATCTTAGAATGAAGAACTATTTCGTTAGTCATCTACTTTACAATTTTACGTGGATAAACACCTGGATCAGGGCTACCAACTGCTTTTAGTGCCGAAAAATGTTACATGTAAGTTGGGTTGCATCTATCTAGGCGTTCTCACAACTGCAAATTGCCTAGACCTCAAGTAATGGAATTAGAGCACTTAGCGGGGAGATACTTTTGTGGTTGGGTGTACGATGAATGTAGAAAAGAAGTTTGAAAAGCTTCACATTTGTAACTTTTGAGCAATGGCACAATTTGTAAAAGAAAGAAACTCCGAAATTTGCTTTGTATGCCCATTACTGTTTGACAGTGTAACCTTTTGCAAGATTTTCTCAGGATGTCCTGAAAGAGCAAAAATTTGACTTTCATTTGACACCTGGATGAGCCCAATAACTTCAGAAATAAGGAAGTTATGGTAATTTTCGTTCCATGATGCTGTGTGCTGGAAAGTGAATCGCCGAAAAATTCACATTAAAAAAAAAATCTCCCCAGTCCATTTATATTTCAAAAAATTGAAAAAAAAAAGTTTAACATAATTTCATTAGTATTTACGTATGAAAAAAGCTTTGAAGAGAATCTGAGATATTGAAGCGCGGTAATGTTTTATAATTAAGTGATTTGACGGAATGACCCCAATGTTTAAGTAGTTTTCAAAATATTTCTATTGTCGTGTATTTAAGATAATTAATTCATAACCTGTTCATATTGATTCTCACAATAAATCGTCATTATCGCAATATCCTATTAGGTTACTTTTTCTAAAGGACAAGAAACAGTAATCAGGAAACTATTTAATAATAATTCTAATTTACAACTTGAACACTTCTGCCCACAGAAATCTAGGTTGTCTTCTATAGACAAAGTTCGGGAAAATGACATGAGATCCTCGTGAGTTCCCTTTATGTTTAGATATTTTTTCCTGCCTTTTTACCACTGCCAAGGGTGGAAACAGAAATATACTATTGCAGTGTACACTGAGAAAAATCCGTTCTCCGGACAGCGGTATATTGTACAAATATACGGAATCCTCTTACTAAAGGAGTCAGTATGGAGCATACGTTATCAATATGCTACATATGCACTGTCCTTCTACGTTACACCATGCCGTTGCAGGATGTCTGACATCTAACAGTTTTCCGTATACTTATGTTACATTCCTCAGCTATATGTTATATACGTCCATTTGTATGTGAGATCCTATCCACCTATATTGTTTTATACGGGAAGTACGTATAGACGTAACACATATACGGAAAATATTATAAACCGGAAAATATTATGAATATTATAAACCATAAGCCATACGTCTGCTGTACGTTAAGTCCAAAAATTACAGGAACTACGCATGTAACCTACATTTTTTTAAGTACGCCACCTACATTTTTTTTCTCAGTCTACATATGAAAATTTTGTTGATATAATTTCCTTAAAATTATATAAAATAATATATAATTAGTGGAGGAAATATCATAAACAAAAATACACTACAATGATTAACAATATGCTTTACGCGAATTACTAATTGTTTCACTCCCTATTCTAGTGTCCCAAGTGCGAGTGGTCCCGGGTTCGATTACGGGTGCGACACTCGATCGAAAAAATGTAAAAATATTTTTCAAGCCAACCATCGAGAATGAGATTTTCCTGGGTTTTCCTCATTTACACCAGGCAAATGGTAGGGTGGTATCTAACTTGTACGTCCCAGACCGCTTCCTTCCTTCCCCAATCCTTTCTTCCTTTCCTTTCCCCAGATAAAGTGTTCGCCGGGGAACGTCATCCCTTATATGTCAGGGGCTGAATAGCAATATGTGCCGATAGCCCAGGAATCTAAATCCTAAATCCTAATATAGTGTCTCCAAAATATACCTTACTCCAGTTACCCTCCTGATAGTGAACAGCAAGAATAATTTTATGGAAAGAATATCGAAATTAGCAGAGTAAACCAAAGAATACCTGAAAACATTGTGCTGTTTACTAGTATAGCACCTGATCCATCAAACATGCCTATTGCATAGCTGGCTGAAAAGTTTTTTTTTTCTTGGTTTTATAGGATTGGAGATTTCAAGGAATAAAGTCACAATTTACTTGCAATCATAAAATTACAACATAGCAGCAAACAAACAACGTAATAAATATTGCTGTGCATAAGTCGAGTTACTTATTTTCTTTCCTTAACCTGTGCTTTCAAATTTATAATAATAATAATAATAATAATAATAATAATAATAATAATAATAATAATAATAATAATAATAATAATTCGGCCAGAACGAGAACAAATAGGAAAAACATGAGTATATACCGAGAGAAAACATGGACATATTCAGCATTAGTTTATATTGGATCATAGCTGGGATACTGTAATTAGATGCACTTTACCGGTGATCGCATCAAAATTATGGCGATTTTCTTAGGAAAATCGGAACTTTCAACGAAGTTAGCATAAAGGGTACACAATACAACGAAGTCACAAAGCAAAAGCATATAAGAATAAATATGCCCATTGGATAATAGGTTCCTTCCACAGGTCTTTAGCCAGGGGAGAGAGTTGAGTTGATTTTGAGTTTAGCATCCCGTTCAGCAGCGAGGCTCTATGAGACGTGGACCTACTGACTAACGTGGAATGCGAACCACTTGAGCTCCCGCCGGGAATCGAACCCGGGTCTCCCGCGTCAAAGACGCGTACGCTAACCGTTTAGCCACGGAGGAGCTCCCAGGGTAGAGGGTGTTCACTGTTTTTGCAGAACCGTTATGAATACTAATGGAAATATAAAACTAAATCACTAAAGTTATACATCAAACAGTAATACTTTCATAAGGAAACAAATTTGTACGTGAGAACGTTTCAGGTTATATCAGATACATTAATTCAAAAGTTAAGTAGTACGTTCTATAGTTGATAGGAACATTTCTGAAAATTAGTTGATAAGTGATACAAATTTGAAAAATAAATTATCAATTCTTATCAATATTTTTAGCACATTCCATAAAACAAAGGAATATATATATATATATATATATATATATATATATATATATATAATCTAATTATAGGATCCAATTTCAGAGCGCATATTGTCCGCTTCATTGGACTTTTTCATTGTTTAAAATTTTTTAAAATCTACTTTCAGTTCATTTTACCTGTTTAATGTGCTCAGGTGTTTATGTTTTACAAAATTAATTTTACTTATTTTCGGGCGAAGATACTAAGATGATAAAAACAAAAGTCCAAGAGTTTTGTAAAGTGTGCAAAAATCTATTTGGAATTAGTCAACTAAATTGATAATACGTAGAAATGGGATATCCTCTACAGTGAAGATTGAAAACGTGAAAATGACTTTCGGAACTTCGAGCTTCCAATGATGAGTTAATCTGGTTCAGTGACAGTAAGGCAGAAACGATGTTAGCGATGACATTCAGTGAGCGTGATATCTGACTATTTGTATGAGCTTGAATTTTGGTCAGGTGATATCAGACTGCAGATGTCAACGTGAAGATGAGTGTATTATGTTGATTATGCAATTGTGAGATCGAATAAAGATGATGTCGAAAATATGTTGTGAATGTGATGTTGATTTGATGTGATCGTGAGATGGAATGAGTGTCATGTCGAAAACATGTTGTCACTACGATCATTGGTTAATGATGTGAGTATGATGTCCAAATGATGTTGTGAGTGAGCGGGATGTCGAAAATGTGGTATGATCGTGAGGTATTTTGACAAGGAATGTTGGTTATCTGTTCGCCTGAAGTGTGGTCCAAACAGTTTTGACACAAACTACAGTGTAATCAATAGCATCACAGAATTTAAGATGATAGAAATTATGAAATATCAGTCCAGTTCTGGACAGCGACGAAGTGTTAGTGACAAGCGACCGTCAAAGGCGCATTTGTTACATTGTCGAAAAGCCTTTAGACTCCCTCCAAAGGAAAAGAGCACTAAGTGTATCTTGCCGAATCAATTATAGGAAAACCATCATTGGGATAAACAATATTGCTACAATTTGTAGCAAATGGAGAAACTGAGGTCAGAAAAATATTATATATATGCCAAACTTCGTCAGCCGACTAACTTATCCGGATTAACTTCGGTATTGCTGTATTCTTATCCGAGAAATGTTACTTTCACGTTAATTGCTGTAACATGCACTACTGAACCAAGACAAGATCTTCATTGATAATTGAATTCCTAGATGTAAGGTACTGAAAATTGATTATGTGGGAAGAAAAGAAAGTGGACTCTTCATTGACAGAACTTTGAAAGTGAAACAATACAGTGATATGTTGCACGATACGATGGTGATATCGTATAGAATGTATTGAAAAGGAAAAATACGGCGCATTTCAACAGGAAGGAATGTTTCATGACCATTGTGTCAATTGCTGGGCAGTAAGTTTTCTAAAACGAGAAAAAAGTATATAACGCCTGGCGAGGGCCTTCTAATAGCCAGTCCAATTATCAGACCTCATAACCTGGATTTCATTCTGAGAAATACTCTCTCTCTCTCTCTCTTGATCTAACAGGAGAAAATTCGGGACTCGCATCATCCGTAGGCCTGTATAAATGACACCTACTGTCATGTGGCAGACTGTGTGTCAGGGATATAGAATTTTCATAGGAAGTATATGCCATACGTACACATGATGTGTCATATTTTAAAGTCTCGAAAGATGTCAGAACGAGTATTATAAAATTTAGAGTGTGTAAATTCCTATTACTTAAAAAAAAAAACAACTTAAGCGAGCGGAATTGTGTGAATCAGCAATCGATGAAATTTTGATCTGCTAACACTTATGAAGAATTGAACTTGTTTTCAAATGAACAATACTAGCGTATGTAATGTCAAGTTACTACTAGAACTCTCGAGGTATAAAATGAAATGTTAGTTAATTACTTAATGTGATCATAGTACCCCTTTACGAGTATGAATCAGTTGTTAGTTGTTTTTTTAACATTTCCCGTATATATTATATAAACTATACCAGTCTATAAAATTGTCTACCTTGCTGGTGGCAAGGCTTAAAATAAGAAAAGAGAGAAGAACAAGAGCAAAAATAACAGAAAATTACTGTCTTGACAATTTAAATCCGCGACCTTCCTCCGAAGTTTAGCAAATGTTTTCTCAAGCTCTTGATATGAAACGTTAGAGACATCGCCGCACTTTTCAAGTGTTCCCGTGTGAGCACTCCAGCTCCACATTCTACTTCCCCGGACATCAATCATCCCTTGGCACACTGTTACTCAGACTCCCTGCCATCTCGGGAGCTATCCTCGAATACTTCAGTTTGTTTTATCTGTGCTTCCAAGAAAAACAGTTGCAAATTAATTTTCTGTATAAGTTGCATCTTGTAAACTTTCCTATGGCAAGAATTTTGGTTGAGAATTTCCTGGCAATATGCAAGGTGCATATACTGACGGGATTAAAAACTTCTCTCTCTCTTTCTTTCTCTCTCTCTTTCTCTCTCTCTCTCTCTCTCTCTCGCTCTCTCTCTCTCTCGTTGATTTTTTTCTTCTAACTTGTGTTGTCCTCTTATGTTTCGTAAAATTCTTACTTTATTTTCATTGTCAGGGTATTGCATTATTTTTCACTCGGTGCTAATGCTGAAATGAAATTAAAAGTCAACAAACAGCCTTGTAGCTCGAGAAGTCTAAACAAACGGAATAGCCTCGAGAAGTATCAGATTCAAATTAAAGAGAAAATTCTGGTTCAAGAATTGCTTACCGCATTTTCAATTGTGAATTTCAATTTATGCTTAAAAATATACTAAATGTGTTTCCTCAAAAGTAGTGGTTAATATTATCAGCACACTATTTATTTTTAAGTATTCATTCTATTTTACCTTTCTTATTGGTTACGAGAAGATGTATTGGTTAAATTGTTACATATATTTACGGTACTTTGTCATTATTAAAATAGGTCATAGTTTGTTCATCTTACAATATTTTAGAACCGCCACCATTTTTTCGTAGTTTTTTTGTTAAATCATGTAAAATTTGAAATTAACTCTGCAAGGTACTATGCCAATGGACTCATACGCAGGAGAGTTGATTCCACAAAGTTTTCAGCATATTCCCCTCTTCCATTTTATATTATATATTTTCCATTTTATACTATTTTCTATTGCTAGCTGTCACAATATATAAGCGTGAATGGCATTCGTATATTCGAAAAAAAATGAAATTATACTTCTAGTTTTGTATCCCAGAGTAAAGATAGGGGTCAGATTATTATTGAAAATAAACTGTTATATAATCATTGATGCAATGTTAATGTTGAAAGAAATGGAATAATCCCAACAAATCACGAATACGATATTGTTTACCACAAACTCGCATGAACAGTTATCGAATCAGAGACTCTTATCGCGAGAGGAGAGTTCTTTCTAGATAACACCATAAGCATTAGCAAAATTTCACGTGCGTAAGCCTAGTTTAGAATTCAGAACTGTGAGTGGTTAATGAACTGCGACGACCTGCCTAATACTTGTGTTGGTCTACTCTTTGTTCGAAGGACACGACATGTCATAGGTTCTGCAAGTTGCTAATATGTTTCCCCGGGGATCTGATACTATATATTCCTGACGATATCCCCAAGTCATTGTGCATAGAGCTTGTTCTACAATATCCCATAAATGTTCACTATGGGCGTATTGCCATCCTACAAAATGCCGTCTTCGTGTGGGTACAAGCGTTGCATTTTAGTGTACGTGATCCGCTTACAAATACATAACGGATGTCACACTATGCTCCATGCACATAAACGGTCCCAATCTACGCCAACAGAAGAATCCGCAAACTATTTGACCGATCCACCTGCCTGTGCACTACGCACCATGCACGAGTGGTTGAAAGTTTCATGCTGTTGGCACCAGACACACGCGCCCGTCCGAGTGGTGTAGCACAAACAGTGATTTATCGAACAAACACATCCACAGTTCAATTAGCATGCTACTCTGTTAAAATGCGATGAAGCGGACGGCAGCGAGTCGTGAGGAGTAGGTGAAGAGTGGATCGTCTGATGTGGAACTTCATGCGTGCCAGCGTACGTCGCATAGTTGCTTTGGTATGGTTTTGTGCACCCATGTTGCATTAGTTGCGTAAATTCCGGACTCTGATGGTTAGTTTGGCTGTTACGAGCAGTTTGATGCGACGCTCGTCTTGCGGTGTGACCTCCGTACGACCCTGCAATTTTGTATCTTGGAGGCGTATACCCCATTTTCTTGCCACTCCTTGTATCCTCGTCGCGAAAAGTACATTTACATCGCCGTGACGGGTATGTGACAGCGCAATACTCTAAAGAAGGGATGGTTGCATAAGAATTTGTGATTAATTTTGAAGTGTTTTTATTTTGACTATGAAAATAACGTAGGTATAGGGAGTAAATGCACAGATTTGAAGCATCAGTGCACTGTCATCTCTGAAAAGATTCGTATTATTGCTTTATATGTTAAGTTAAACACCACAACATCTGTCACTGATAGCGTAGATCATCTTACTTTTTAAAATTCCCTCTGTAGCTTATTTGTCCATACATTAACATCCAGACATGATGTATAGAGAGGAGAAAGAAAGAGATACAACATCTGTAAGATTTATGTAATTCACTAAGGGACTATAGGAAACGACTAAGCTAATTACTGCTACTAGCGCTTTTTAATCTTCAGGGATTTACTACATGTTCGCAAGACATTATTCCTAAATCTGTGCGTGAATTATTTCATTCGCTCACTGTAATTTTTTTTAGAATGGAAACTGATTACGCTGAACGTGAAAATGTTTCTCGTAAAGCAAGGGCCGTAATAAATGTAAATAAGGTTCTCATTATTATATAAAACACATAAGTATTTATTCCGTGTATAGAACAATATAATACAGTAACTAAACAACATCATAATCACTAACGCCCGCAGGATTTTTTCCAACGGGTGGAGGGGAAGTCCGATATAGAATTTTTCGTTTTATTCCCTATATATATTAACAGTCATAACATTTATCATTGATAGCGTATATCGTCTTTCGCCACTGTAGCCTATTAGTCAGAACATTCATCTCCAGGTCGAGAGAATAGAAAGAAATAGATATGAACAGTGGTGTAACTAATTTTACTGCGCTCTGGATCGATCGATCATCGATTTACTCATAATCCCCCAGGCCCCCTGCCACAGGAATTTCAGCTGCTGCGTTATATATATGGTTCCATGTCAGATAGGCCAAACAAAAGGGCAAATACAGAAAGACCCGAGTCAAAAGGGCCCGGGTCGAGAGGGGCCCCGCTACAAAAGGGCCCGAGTCAAAAGATCTCCGCAACAAAAGGGCCCGAGTCAAAAGGCCCTACGTCAAACGGCCTCGGGTCAAAAGGGCCCGAATCAAAACGCCCCTCATAAAAAGGAACCGGGTCGAAAGGTCTCCGCAACAAAAGGGCCCGAGTCAAAAGGCCCCGAATCAAAACGACCCTCGTCAAAAGGGACCGAGTCAAAAGTGGCCGAATCAAAACGCCCCTCATAAAAAGAGCCATAGTCAAAAGGAGCCCACAAGAAAATAATCCGAGTCAAAAGGCCCTGCGTCAAATGAGCCCGGGTCAAAAGGGGCTCTGCTACAAAAGGGTCCGAGTGAAAACGACCCCACATCAAAAGAGCCAGGGTCAAAAGGTCTCCACAACATAACTCCCGAGTCAAAAGGGCCTGAATCAAAACGCCCGTCATAAAAAGGAGCAGAGTCAAAAGGGGCCCAACTACGAAAGGGCCCGAGTCAAACGGCCGTAAGTCAAAAGGTCGCGGATTAAAAGGCCCTAGTCAAAAGGGGCCAAATCAAAACGCACCTCATAAAAAGAGCCCGGGTCAAAATGGTTCCACGACAAAGTTACCTGAGTCAAAAGACCCTGCGTCAAACGGACCCGGGTCAAATAAAGCCGGAGTCAAACGGCCCCACGTCTAAAGGGCCCGGGTCGAAAGGTCTCCTCAACGAAAGGGACCGATCCAGAAGGGCGGAATCAAAACGCTCCTCATCAAAAGGGCCATAGTCAAAAGAGTCTCACGACAAAAGACCCGAGTCAAAAGGACCTGCATTAAACGCGCCTGCGTAGAAATGGGCCCCGCTACAAAAGGGCCCGAGTGAAATGGGCCCCACATCAAAAGGGACCTGTTCAAAAGGTCTCCACAACAAAAGGGTCTGAACCATAACGCCCCTCATAAAAACGAGCCGAGTCCAAAGAGGTCCCCCTACTAAAGTGCCCGAGTCAAATGGCCGTGCGTCAAAAGGGTGCTGGTTTGAAGGGCTGGAGTCAAAAGGGGCCGAATCAAAACGCCCCTCATAAAAAGAACAGAGCCAGAGTCAAACGAGCCTACGTCAAAAGGGACCGAGTCAAAAGTGGCCGAATCAAAACGCCCCTCATAAAAAGAGCCATAGTCAAAAGGAGCCCACGAGAAAAGGATCCGAGTCAAAAGGCCCTGCGTCAAATGAGCCCGGGTCGAAAGGGGCTCTGCTACAAAAGGGTCCGTGTGAAAACGACCCCACATCAAAATGGCCCGGGTCAAAAAGGTCTCCACAACATAAGTCCCGCGTCAAAAGGGCCCGAATCAAAACGCCCGTTATAAAAAGGAGCAGAGTCAAAAGGGGCCCCACTACGAAAGGGCCCGAGTCAAACGGCCGTAAGTCCAAAGGTCGCGGATTAAAAAGGCCCTAGTCAAAAGGGGCCAAATCAAAACGCACCTCATAAAAAGAGCCCGGGTCAAAACTGTTCCACGACAAGGGACCCGAGTCAAAAGGCCCTGCGTCAAACAGACCCAGGTCAAATAAAGCCGGTGTCAAACGGGCCCGCGTCAAAAGGGCCCGGGTAGAAATATTTCCTCAACAAACGGGCCCGAGACAGAAGGCCCGAATCAAAAAGACCCTCATCAAAAGGGCCCGGGTCGGAATGTCTCCGCAACAAAAGGGCCCGAGAATCGTTTGTTAACAAAACGCAAAAATTTGAGATTTAGATAGCGATAATAAACATAACAATTATAATGATGTCTGCAGAATTTTTGTGTATACTGGTACGGAATGACAACCAACGTCAGTAACAGAGGCGATTCTTGAGGGAAGTGACATTGGTAAAAATTAACATTTTACGAACGCAATCCACAAGAAGTTAACTGCACAAATGTATGATGGAATTTCATTTACGGTGGAAAACCTTAACGTTCTCAAAACAAAAGATCAAACAAAACTAGTGATGAGCGCAAGAGTCTTGGTCTTGCAGTTTTTGCAAGAGTCTTGCATGCAAGACCAAGACCAGGAATCCCGATGCAAAACCAAGACCAAGACCAAGACCAAGACTCTTGAGCAAGAGTCTTGCACAAGTACCGGTTTGGTGGTAGAGCAGTCACATGTGGTTATACGGGTCCCTGGTTGGATTCTAGCATGCGCCATGGAAACATTTAGTGGGCAAACACCGTGTGCGTGGGTTTTCTCGGTAGAGACCTGCATGGGCCGAACCTTGCCCGAGACCCCAAGCCCGGCCTTGCCCGCGGGCCGGGCTTGGGCGTGCCGATTCTATTATTTCTTTGGGTCGGGCCGGGCTTGGCGGTCCGACACTGATTTCTTTTCAGGTCGGGCCGGGCTGGGGCCGATTAATTGCAATTCTTTAATAATTATTGACATTCGTTAAACGATAATTAGAATAAAGGCAAACGTTGAAGAAGTGTGCCCGTGAAAAATGTTACAAAATGAAACTTCGAAAATTTATCGGGCCCGGGCCGGGCTTGGGCCAATAATTTTAAAAAAAACTTATAGGGCCGGGCCGGGCTCGGGCCGAAAATCTCCAAAACGTTTCGGGTCCGGACTGGGCCGGGCCTACGTATATTCGGGCTGGATTGGGCTCGGGCCGAAAACTTCGACCCGTGTAGGTATCTATTTCTCGGTGTTTTGATGTTCCCTCCTACTTTCTTCAATCCACTATTTCATTCATTTCTCATGAATACCGTCTCCCTTAGCCCCGATGCATAACGTGGGACGTTAAACTAGATATTTCGTTTCGTTTCAAAACATATTAGTGGTGTTTTTCTTGCAAAACTAAAGTGAAATGTAGTATTGAACATTGGTAATACCGTACACCGCAGGTGTCGACTGCATGGGTATGGACTTGGCTCCCAGACTCAAGCATCCGTTGGGAATTTTTAATGTGTGCTCATAAAATTAATATCGAAATAACATTTTCATGACATTGAAAAAACTTAATACATGTGACCGCAAGTTTGATTTCATGAGCGGATGCTTATACGTTGAATAATTGTTTATCAATATAACTTTTAGCATCCTTAGGTATACGACACATCGAGGGTTGAGCGATATAACATTATCCTACAACAATAAATCAATGTTATAAAATTGAATGTGACTATTTTTGTGACTCCTAATCTCTTGAACCACCCAACCGATCTCGATCAAATTTTCAACATAGATGGAGTTTGAGCCTGGGAGTGTTTTCATCATTTCACTTTGATGGTAAGCTTAGGAGAGGGGAGAAGGGGAGTTATATAATAATAAATACAACTTAATAACTTCAACCAAACGAGTAATCTCGATCAATTTTTTTAACATAGATGAGGTTCAAGCCTGGAATGTAATATGTCAGTTCACTTTCATGGTAGAATCTAGGGGGAGAAGAGCGAAAGGGGATATATATATATATATATATATATATATATATATATATATATATATATATATATATATATATATATATATATAAACTTAATAACTCTTGAACCATCTGACCGAACTCGATCTTATTTTAAGATAGATGAGGATCGGGCCTGAGATGGTTTCTGTCATATCACTTTGATCTTGAAGTTTAGGGGAGAGGGAGAGGAAAGATATTTAAAAATGATGGAAAATGACCGACATTGAAATGGAATCTATAGTTTTGGGGACCGCTAAGGTAAACAATGATACTTCCGGTGCTGTTTATATCAAAATTCAGCCCCGTAACTTGGCGGAGGGGAGGAGAGATATATAAAAATGATCGAAAATGGCGAATATTAGTGTCGAATCCATAGTTTTCGAAATCGCTGAGTTGAATAGAGACTTCCTATACCATTTACGACCAAATTCAGCCTCGTAATTTGGGGATGAGGGAGATGCATAATAATGATTAAAAATGACCAAATATTAGTGCCGAATCCATAGTTTCGTGGTCTCTGACACGAACAGTGACACTTGTGATGCCGTTTAAATCCAAATTCAGCCCGGCAACTTGGGGAGGAGGAAGAGAGGGAAACATAAAAATAATCAAAGATGACCGATATTAGAGAGCGCTTTACTAATAGTAAAAAATGTGATTGACTAACGAAATATATATACATATATATGTATTAGTTTAACCCAACAAAGTAGATACTTGATGCTAGTAATCCATATTCACAAGTGAGACTTCAAATAACTTGGAGTTTGATGCCCTTATTTTGTATTTCTAATACAGGTCAACAGTATTTATATAAATTGAGTCTACACAAAAGACATAGACAGTTGAGTCGTTTTCAGTTTTCCCTCAAAATATTCTAAAATATTAAGATGTTTGATTATAATAATTATTATTTTAATTTTCTTTCCCTCTTTTTTTGGGTCAATATTGCTAAACATATCATCATCATAATAGCTATTCTGCTATTATTGGCAGGCAATTTGCTTCAACAGACAAGGTTTGACGTTCGGTGGTCCTCAGCTAGTCTCTTTGTCTTGGCGTGGCAATTTTCTGTTTCAATACTTTCCTTCAACTAGTCTGCTTTGCTCCCTCCCTCTTTTTCCTTCCACAATACTCTCTAGCACGTCCCTTGTAATACAGTTCCTCGTCAGCCAATATCCTAAACAGTTCCCTTTCCCCTATTAACAATATCTATTTTTTTCTCCTACTGCTAATATTTCTAACACCTCATTCGTTTTCGTTCAACACGGCTAATTCTCTCCTTTTTTCTCCATGCCCATGTTTCGAAAGTCTGCAATTTTTCATCGCTTTTGCGTAATGTGAATGTCTCTGCCCCATAGAGTACATATTGGAATCAGTAAAACAAAGATTCAATATTTAATTGGAAGTTTGTTTAATACAAGAATTAGCTAATCGTGGTTGGAAAGAAAAATCTGACGCCTTTAGAGTGTAAAAATAATTTTGCAATTTATGGTATTTCAATAATCTGTGCCGTCTGATTTTCTTTCATGCGAAACAGGGGTAGCCTCCTCAGTTTGGGAACCAGTGGAATGTTGGATCTGTTAAAAAATATATATAAACAGATTACGAAACTTTGTCATTTAGGCATATCTTATAAGTAGTGAAGCATGGGCACCCATTAAAAAAGAATAAAGGTCATAACCTATGTTGTACGGTACCATACTTACACGACGTTAAATTATATTACATTTAGAAACATACATTGTATTTCCGTTACTACTGGTGCTTTCTAGAGTTTATTATCCCTTATATCCATAGTAAAATTTACGTATGAAAAACTTGAGATTTCTTAAATGCAAGACTTGCAAGACTCTTGCATGTAAGACCAAGACCAAGACCAAGGGTTCCAGTGCAAGACCAAGACCAAGACCAAGACTCGATGTACAAGACCAAAACCAAGGCTCGATGTGCAAGACCAAGACCAAGACCAAGACCTTGCATTTGCTCATCACTAAACAAAACACATCAATCACTTTTTGTTCATTGTTATGCATATTGTGATTATTATTATTATTATTATATTACTTTTATTATTATTACCATTTTTATTAATAATAATATGCAAGGTCAGTGGTAGCCCATGCCTTCAAACCAGTATACGCCACTGTTTGAAACTATGAACTCTACATTAACATAGGTCGTCTTTCGATCATTTTATGTTTGAAGGTGTGCAAGGGTGACTTGCCCCTTCCCCCAAAGCATGAAAAGCGAACACAGCCAGGGGCAGAGAGAGAGAGAGAGAGACAGAACACACACAGCTCGCTGTGTAGCTGCAAGAGACCTATGGGTAACTATAGTTGCCCTCTTGTTACAAGGCGTTGAGTCAAGTAGTAGGTATCAAGGTCAGTTCCTGCAGTTGAACACGAAGTTGACTGTTAGAAAACAGAAGCATATAACTAGTCTCTTCTGTTTACTTTTCACGAATATTTTTCACCTTCATGTGTACAGGTCATGTCTGGCGTACATTTAAAAGGCATGCTGTGTCAAGTATATATTCCCAAAAAGATATGAGTACTCAAAAGACAAAAACCTGTAGCTACTTTTGTTTTCCTTTTTCTATTAGCCAGTGGAAGCGTTGTTTCATCCTTCTTGTAGCTTGCTTAGCATTCACTTCCTCTTTTTAGTTGAGCTTTCGGCTATGAATACTAGGGATGGCCACATTTTTTCGAAAAATAGTTTTTCAAAAACGATTTTTTTTTTCGAAAATACGAATTTTTTTCGAGAAACGAAAAACGAATTTTTTCGGAAAAACGAAAAACGGAATTTTTCCGAAAACCGGAAAACGAAAACTTCCGAGAAACGGAAAACGGATAATTTTTGTAAAACAAACTGAGTTTATTTCATTTGTTAGTACTTCCAAACTATAGTATACTATGCATACGTATAGTAAGTCTTATAGAAGGGCTATGTTCATCTCTCTGCCTATCCATCCGTTCGTCTGTCAGCTGGTATCAGAGCAAGAGCGGCAAGAAATAGCGAGAAGCATACATGTAGGTTTGCAACACGAATAGATTCATCTAATGCATTTGACTTTTATTTAATAATCCAGAAGTGGTAGAGATCTATCGCTTTCTGCTACATTGTTGATCAACACAGAACACAAACGGTAAAATATAGAAAGACGCGATTTTCCAGAACCAATTCAGTGTCCCAAGAATATATTTAATGTTCGCCCTTATTACACTTGCAGCTTAAGCTATGCATAAGTGTCGAAAGTCTTGAGAATGGCTTTGTCCGTCTGTCTGTCGAGAGGTGTCAGAGCAAAACAGTAACAAATATTGAGAAGTCGTTTCTTGCGGTCGATTTACAGCCCCTAAAATAGGTTCGGTCTCCTAAATTAACCCTCCATTTAAAACCGTAAGTGGTTCTAATACCATTTTTGGTTTCAATTTGTATCGCTATAGAACGAAAATCGTAATAGATAGCGAGAAGCGATTTGTTGCAAACAATTTAGCGTCTTAGACAACATACAACTGTCCACAACATTTAATCAAAACCAGAAATTGTATATATTTACTATTATTTCCGGTTTTAATACTGAATTACGAGATATCGAGATGTAGATTTTGGCAATCGATTTAACTACCTAGAAATAGCTGTATCTTTTCCATTAATCCTCTATTCAGATTGGAAGTTGTTTAAAATAATCATTTTAGGTTTAACATTGATCGATATAGAACAAAAATAGTAATAGATAGCCACAAGTGTGTTTTTTTCAAACGAATCTATACAGCGTCTCAAGAGTATATAAGCTATATATCATCTCAACGCACAATACTATCGAAATTGAAAGTGGCTGAATTTACTAGTATATTCAATAGGGATTCAATACGGATATTTATAAAGCAAAATATTGAAGAAATAGTGATGCGGTTTTTCGCGATCGACTAAGCGTTCTAAGAAAAGGCTCTAACTTCTCCCTTGATCTCTATTCACACCAGAAGTGGTTCAAATTAACGATTACAAGTTTCAACATTAATCGCCACAGAACAAAATTGGTAATAGATAGCGACAAGTGGTTCATCTACAATCGATTCAGGTTCTTAAGAGGAAATACAATTACAATCCACAACACTCCACAAAGGCAGAAATGGTTGAAGGTTATTACTATTTTTGATTTTATAGGTAATACTAATTTCCATAGAGCAAAATCGGTCAGAGATATCGAGATGCATTTTTTATAAAAAATTAAACCAGCAACCCAAGAATAGATTCCACCTTCTTCGTTAACACTTTATTTGAACCGAAATTGTTCAAATTAACCATTTCCGGTGTTAACACATGTCGCGATAAAACAAAATTGTAATAGATAGCGACAAGCAATTTTCTGGAATCAATTCAAGGTTTTAAGAGAACATATCTTCATAACCTGCACCACTCTTCTGAAACGGAAATGCTTGATATTTACTACTACTTTCGGTTAGAATACTTATATTCATAGAACAATAACTATAAAGGATATCGAGAAGTTTTCTGAAATCGATTCAGCATCCTAAAAATAGATTCCGTCTCCTCCCTTAACCCTCTATTCAAGCCGGAAGTGGTTCAAATTAGCCATTCCTGCTTGTTCAAATTAGCCATTCCTGCTTTCAATCTTTATCGCCATAGAACAAAAACGGTAAGTGATAGCTAAAAATGGCTTTTTGATATGGATTCAGCATCCGAGAAACAGATTCTATCTTTGATCTTAATAATCTATTCCAACCAAGAGTTTTAGTTGTGCTACTTGTTGTACTGAAGTTTTGAATATTCAATTCGCATGGATTGCAAGTCTGCCACAGTTTTACACTGTGAAACGAAGCTCATTTGTTTCTCTACAAAAACAGGAAGTAGGAACAATGTATCACAATCAGGAGGGATCCAGGTGTCGATCGCCCCCCAGAAGAGAACACTCCTATTTTATATATAAATAAAACCTATCCCAGAGTTGGAGCTCGTAAAAATAGCTCTAAGTAGCAGTATTACAACCCCCCCAGAAGTCCGTCCTGGATCCGCCCCTGATCACAACTCCCGGTTTCAGTATTGATCACCATAGAGCAAACGAGAAGCATGAATTCAGTACCTCCAAGTTTTATCCTGTGGTAGAAATTTACTACCACTTCTAATTTCAATAGTGATCATCATAGAGCAAAACTAATAAGAGATAATGAGATATGCTTATATATATGAATCCAGGATTCGAAGATTGTCATATCGATTGCTATCCCTCTATGTAAACCGGAAATAGTGAGAAACTACCATTTCCGATTTCATAGTAAATAAAAGGCGATAGCCAGAAGCAGTTTTTGATATGGATTCTGTGCCACAATGGTAGTTTCCATCTCTTAAGTTTAATGCAACCGAAAGTGATAAATACTTACTATATCTCTGGTTACAATCTTTTTTTCTCATAGAACGAGAGAAGTACTAGGAAGCGACAAACGTTTCTTGTCAATATATAATTTCATAATTCCAAGAAAAGATTTCAAGCCCTGCAACTAGTCTAGTGGCTAGCGCGTATTTCTTCGATGCACAGGGTCCCGAGTGAGAAAACATTGAACGTGTTATGGTGGTTCGGATTCCACTTTATAATGTAGGTCCACGTCTTTTATAGTCTTGGTCGATTCTGAAAAGGGACGCTGAACTTCAACAAACAACAAAATAAAAAATATTTCATCTTAGTAGTTTTCTTGTACTGAAGTTAGTAGCAGTAAAAACTAATACGAAAACGAAGACCCACCTATTTAAAATTTGAATTCTCGTTTGATGAGATTATTATAGTCAGATACTTAGTTCTTTGTCTTACCGTATATAAAAAATCTTTAGAACAAATAAACCATTCAATAGTATTTTGTTAGTATTAAATTGCCTATTTTTGAAAGCAATCAAATTGTTTTGATACTGACTTAATTAATTAATTAAGAAAATAAGAGAAATGAATGGGGGATCTTAGTGAGAAGTCTTTAGTATCAGTACATATAATCACTTCATGTTTCATATTTTGTTAAAATCAATTGTTAAAAGTGAATTTATTACAGAGTTGCCTGACATTATCACGATCAGTTTATACAGGATCCTTCTATTTGGTAATTTGTTAGTCTTTTTTTTTTTTTTTTTTTTTTACATTATAAAATATACTGTCGGGCTAATTGCTGTATCGCCGGACAAATTTTAGGAATTTATTTAAGTTTATGAGGAAGAGTGATTGAAAGTCAGGTATGGAGAATAGCAAAAGCTCAGATATTGATTGTATTTGCTGGTTGTTTTTGATGTTGTAAGCGGCACTGTATGTGGAGGCGGATGGACTATTTCGCGGAGAGGTACACTTGTTTTACTATACGGATCCATAGATTGTAAAATGTATAGATAAATTTGAGCAAATCTTTAATTTGCCCATTTCATGTCGATAACAGAAACAACAAACCCCTGTGGGGCTTCTAATCCGTTCCTACCACTATCACTACCCCTACTCCTCCTCGTACTACTACTGCTACTCCTACTTATACTATGGATCCATATAGTAAAACTGCGCACCTAATAACATAATCTAACGTAACTTAATGTAATCCAACCAAATATAACCGAATGTAGTATATTTTGCTCCATTTTCTCGATTTTCAAATTGGTCCGGATATTCAGCAGTAATGCCATATTGCCGATAACACATTAATAATCACTAGTAAATAATTATTTTTTAATATTCTGTAAAATATAAATTTTACACTGTTTACCTTTGTGAATTTTTATTTCAAATTTATATCCCTCAAGAACCGAGAACCAAGGGTCTGTGGATCACAATATTTCATACTGAGCTCGCACGCGTACCGGGCTTGTTAAATTCTATGACCATATCAACTTTGGCCAATATCGGATGAGATTAACGCGTTTTAATGAAATTTATTTATTTAACTAAGTTCAAGTCCAAATTTTCTGAATAGTATTTTGAGAAAAAAATACTACAGGCTAGTCAGAGCATCAATGCAACTGTGTACTGTCAGCAGTTGAGCCGTGTTCAAAAAAAAAAAAAAAAAAAAACTCAAGACTCTGGAGCCAGCACTTCTGAATCGCAAAGGGGTCCTCCTCTTACAGGACAACGCTAAGCCCCACGTGGCTAGGATAACCCGGGACACCATTCTACACTTTGGATGGGAAACACTATTGCATCCGCCATATTCCCCGGACATTGCACCGTCCGATTACCACCTGTTCCATTCCTTGGACAATCAGCTTAGAGGACACCAGTTGAAATCCCTAGTAGAGGTGCAAAATGCACTTGATACTTTTCTCGATTCACGGCCCACCAAGTTCTACCGCGATGGAATACATGGACTTCCAAAACGTTGGCAGAAGGAGACTATTTTTGATCTTCCAGGTATGTCTTAGGTTAAATATCGGTGTTTGAAGGTGTTGGGTGAAAAAGCGACAGATCTTTCTTGGTTACCTTTATAGTTACTAAGCTCGTCACGATCTACCACCTTACCAAGTTTGTTAAAAATTGGATGAGTTCCATCTTTCGCGCTTTAATGAAATTTCTTGATTTCACTGATTCCAAACCTAACATTGATAGCTAATAACTCAGGAACAAAAAGTCTGTACATCATAACATTTTATATGAGCTTCCATGCATACCAAGCTTGTCAATATTTACGATCCTACCAACTTTCGTCAAGATCATTTGAGTTTAGTCAAATGCGACTTAGTGAAATTTCTTGATATCACTAACTTAAAACACAAATTTGATTAGCAATAACTCTGGAACCGAAGTCCCAAACACCATAATATTTAACATGTGTACTAAATACATTGCAGTCCATAACCATACTAATTTTGGTAGTGATTTGATGAGTTTCGTCAATAGTAGCACTACACACTATCCTTTCATTAGATCGAGCTCCTCCGTGGCTTAGCGCTTAGCGTACGCGCCTTTGGCGTGTTAGACCCGGGTTCGATTCCCGGCGGGAGCTCAGGTGGTTCGGATTCCACGTTAATCAGTAGGTCCACGTCTCATATAGCCTCGCTGCTGAACGGGACGTTAAACTCAAAATCAATTAAATCTTTCATTAGATCCAAATCCAAGAAGCACGGTAGCTCAGTGTTAGAACGCTTACCTCTTGTGCATTTGATCCCAGACCAAGTAAGTTGGTGGCAGACAACATCGTGTCCGTGTATTTTCCCGGGGTACTCCAATATCCTCCCACATTATCATTCCACGAATTCCGAAAACTTTTTCGAGAAACGAAAAATCTTTCGGAAAAACGGAAAACATATTTTTTTCGAAAAATGAAAGACGAAAAAATTTCCGAAAAACGAAAAACATTATTTTCGAAAAACGAACGAAAAAACGAGAAATGAAATTTCCGAAAATCGAAAAACAGATTTTTTAAAAAGGCCATCCCTAATGAATACCACCGCGACAAGTCGTGGTTCTTATGATAGTGGCGTATTTTCGTCCGGAGAAATTATGGAAACAATAAATAATGTAGACTCCGATGCTTTTGAAACGGACGATGAATGTAGTTTTTACGAAGATTCTAGCATCAATATATGTGACACACATACATCTTTTCATATAACATCGCTGTTGAACGGGACGTTAAACTCTAAATCAAAACTCAACACATACCTCTTTCTATTTAAAAATATTGTGTGGTATACAATATTCGGAATTCAAGATGGCTGCCATGATGTGCACTAAATCATTTAACGCAGTTTATACACCAATGCCAAATTGTAACATTTGCTTTTACTCCGTCTATGTGTCTCTTTGTTACAGCCCTGTCATAATACTTTCCCTATTTGATACATATGTAAAACATAGCACACCCTGTCTCAAACAGATGAAGTGTCAAAAATGAATTTACATTCTCATTTGTGGGAATATTCAAGTCTAATTTGAGGTGTAAAATTATAACCTTTTACATTTAAAACAATATTGTGGGATATGCAATATGGCGGAATTCAAGATGCCTTCCATGGTGACCACACTCCAAATTAATGCAATTGACATGTCGTTATTATTGTTCTGTCCCAATACTTTTCAGTAACCCTGTATACAGATCCTCATGTCTTCTCACAGCAAAATTAAACTAATGGTTTGCACAGAATATTTTTCATACTAATATGTATTTTTATACTCTGATCCAGGAGTAGAAATAGAATTTTAGAAGGAAGGGAAAAGTCTGCAATAGATAAAGTTTGATTGAGCTATGTCACGAGAATACAAACTCAGAAAGACGGTAGTTAGGGGCGGACTGGCCAAGGCCCTTAGGTCACAATCACGGCCTAGGCCCTCTAAGAAAACAATGATGAAAGAATAAAGAAAGAAAGAGAAAGAAAAGCTAAAACAAAAGAGAGCTAAATAATTTGGTAGCTCAGTGTTATTATGCTACCAACACACACTCCTCTTTCACCCTTCCATCAATCAGTAAGTTATCTTTTTTAATAGGTTCCTTTCGTTACTAGATTTGTGGCAAGGTCCATCTTTCACTATGGTCTTTTATTATCAGAAACTGTGATTTAGTTTGTACCTGGGGCCTTGGGCCTTTTTTTCAATATATTGGACAGTTGGGTCCTTCTTTCAATACATTGAGAAGTTGGGGCCCTGGGCCCTTTATTCATTATATTGAGCAGCTGGGGCCCTTCTTTCATTTCATTGAGCAGTTGCGGTCCTAGGCATGTTTTTCATCATGTTGAGCTGTTGGGACCTGGGACCATTTTTCATAATGTACGGTAGTTGCGGCCCTTTCAAGGTTGAAGACTTGTGTCTGGTTTGTAGCTGGGTTCATATTTAACCACAGGCTGATTGGTTCTTTATGGATGTTAATACACCTTGTAGGTCTATATTTGATAATTCAAAAATGGGAAAACAGATCATTTTTAAAAAAATATTTTCTATCAAAAAGTTTACAAAAGAGGAGAAAACAGTGGAAGACGCCAAGAAAGCGGGCATTTTCAACATAATGGTTTCAGGGCTTAATCAGCTGGCTATAGTAATTCTCTGCGTTATAAACGGTCAAGTATTTGAGCGGCTGTTAGTAGTTGTCAGAAACAGCTTGGGCGTCTCTGGCGGGGGGACGAGGGGGACGTGTCCCCCAATATTTTGAAGTACAAAATATTCAATATTTTGTTCTAATTTAATTTATTTACTAACGACAGAATAACAAATAAATAATAATAATTATATTTATTTGTCATATAATATTCAGGCTGTGTAACAGAGTTCTTGATATGCCTCACGGGGTCCGTGAAGGTAAGCAGAAATGTAACAAATGGAATTAAAGATAATAAACAGATTGGGCTAGATAGTACCATTTAAATAACTTCCTTTGATGTTCCCCCCAAATTGTATATGCCAGAGACGCCAGTGGTAAACAATAACACTACAAGACAAGTAACTTATAATGAAATCAAAAGAGTACTTTGTGACAAAAATTTTTTGATGCTTGTGATGATATTGTAAGTTGCTTTTTTGATGAAGCTGCTAACTTCCGTGGATGCTATTAAGGAGTTAAAGCAATACTGGAGAAAGATAATGCTGAAATCATTTACACCCAATGCATGGCTTATGCTCTCAATTTCGTTATGACAAATTCGACTGAGTAGATCCCTGAAGCTGCAAATTTATTTGAAACCAGTGCCATGTTCTGTCTGAATACTACAAAAGAAAGGATGTTTGTAAGAAAATGATTGATGCAAGCCACGAGGGACATGACAGACTACGAAAAGTTCAACAAGTTGGTACAACACGATGATGGAGCAGAAACAAAGCAGTGAATGCAGTAGTGGATACTAATGAGTTTTGCTACGAAACATGAAACTAAGACGAGGATGACTGTCTATCATCAAGATTTCTTTCAGTTTTATTGTTCCTCAGGGTTTTAATGCGAAATGAAAATTTTAAGCTAAACTTTGCTGAATAAATGGACAGAATTTAACACTGTAATGAGGACTTCTATGTTTCAGGACTTACTTACGGAAATGGAGCCTGTTTCAAAATATCTGAAGTCTCACGGATTGGACTATCTTACAACCTGGAGACTTCTAGACAATTTGCAGCAGCAGTTTCAGAAGAAAATAGAGGCAAAAGATGTCTGTTTAATGCTTTACGAAAACACAAAAATATTTTGTGTGAAAACAAATCAACAGCTTGCGCAATCTGGTGTAGAGATAGCAATGGAAAAAGACTTTTTGCACAGAAGAATCTTAAAGAAGAAGAAAATGCCAGGAGAGCAGATGAGCTGGAAAAGAACTTAAATATAAGTGAAAATGATTTATTAAGAATAAAAAAAACTTCAATGAAAATTCTGAATACAGTTGTTACATGTGTCAGTGATAGATCTCAGCAGCCGAAAGAACTAAAAATACTGGAACCTAAGCACTTTTCAGAAATCAAGAAAAATGGTGTATTTGCAAGACCTTTCAGAGTTCTTCCGAAGAAAAAAACTAAAGATAAAACAGGAGAAAACATACAAAGAGCTCCAGCAGTTCTCTGTCGTGTATTTCACTGTCACAAAACGTTCTCGTTTTTGATGATCCTGAAGAGAATGATGCCCCTGAATCCGTAGAAGATGATGATGATTATGCATTTGTGCATGCTGTGGAAGATGAAACATCTTTGGACAGGATTCACGGTAAGAGTGATAATGATGCTGCAAACACCTTGTATAAAAATTGTTTGTCATGTGCAGGGAAAATTTTGCACCAATTTCCGTCAGTCTAGTTGCTTTAATAATTTATACATTGTATACAAACATGCGTTGTATCTACCATGCACACAAGTGACATGTGGAAGGTGCTTCTCAAAGTTAAAGTTAGAGTAAACAAATCTCAGAGCTAGTTTGTGTGAAGACATTTGGACACATTTTGCTAAGGAATATGGAAAGAGACATTTTAAATTTAGTGTCTGTGAACGAAGTTATTCAGAAACTCCGCGATTCATAAGCTGAACTGCAAAGAATCTTAACTTTTTAAAATTATTAGTTGTTTAGTGGTTCAGCAGTGTTTATCATTTTCAGTAAAACTGTCGTGTTCATTCCACAGTCAAAAGTTATTATTAGTTGTTTAGTGTTACAATTTTTAGTCAGCTGTCCTGTTTATTCCATAGCAAAAGTTATTCGCTATTATTTTTTTAGTGTTTCAGCTACTATACAGAGTGTCTCAAAAGTCCCGTGACATACGGTATTTTTTTTATTATCAGAGTTACAACAAAATATAGGCGGGGAAACGGTCTCCAAATATGATGTTTTCAATCTAAAGTGAATAAATTTTTCAAATCGGACAAGCCGTTTGGGCTGTACACTCTATATGCGCCCAATGTTACATGAAAATGCAACGTTACCGTTTACCCGGACCCACAACATAAATGAATGAAGTTACTGTCTATTAAAAACATTATATTTGTAGGCGGTTTCCCCTCTTACATTTTGTTGTAACTCTGATAACAACAGAGTTATCCATGTCAGGGGACTTTTTAGACACCCCGTGTGGCAATGCACTAATAATTATAAAATATTCTCTTGAAAGATTGTTTCTGGAAATCCTGTGTTTGCTGTGACATCAAATTTTCAACGACCAATGATAAATTATAGCTTGCAAAAACTATCAAGTAACAACGAATTTACAACTGAACAACGCGATGACTCATCACAGATGTTCATTGTATGCAGTGGCGCAACCAGGATTTTATTTCGGGAGGGGCCAAGAATATCCAGTACAGTAGTCTGCAAACGACGTGCTGCACCATTTGATGTGGACAAAATTGAAATTTTGAATTCTCCTCATTACAAGCAATTTAGTTATCCTTATTATTAACATGCTAAAAAACCTTAAAATGAAAATTCCAATTCACAAATTCCCTATTATTAACGGCTACAAGTTTTTAAATTTGCGCTATAATAAATATTTTGAACATCTTTATTTTTGCATAAAATGTCGCACTCTTTACTAACATTTATTACTCTAAGAAATTAATGTAGGGGTTTTTACTGGGTATTTCTGTTTTCGTAGAGTGCTTTGACTTAATTCAATATTCATTTATGCTTTGATCTATTTTGAAATTTCAACAAAATTTGTCTGCAACGCTGCTGTATATGGTAAACCAGGTTTGCTTCGGAGAGGGCATGGGCCCCCGAGTTAATAGCTCGTTGCCCCACTGACTGTACGTTATTTTAGAAATTGGTGTTATAGTCTGAGCTCCCTCCATAGTAACCACGGCCTAGGCCCTAATACACCCAGTCCGCCTATGACGGGAGTGCAAGCAAACTTTCATGAAGAACGACTTAAGCAATAGCGATTGTTCCAAAACAATCAACAAGCAAACAAAACTAATATTATCATTCACATTTCCTATTTGTTATTAATAACCACAGATATATTTCATTCATTTCATAAACACTTCAACTTACTAAGGGGACACAATCCTCTCTTGCATGCCTGATCTCCACTCTTCCTATGATCTCAAACTTTTTACACGTGGAACCGTATTTACCGGGCCCTTTGGACACGGGGTCTTTCTGATTTGTGCCTTTTTGACGCAGGGCCCTTTTGACTCGCACCCAGTTGACGCCTGGCCGTTTTGACCCGTGCCCTATTGTAGTGGTGCCCCTTTTTATCAGGGCCCGTTTGACGAAGTTTCTTGTTGACTCTGGCCCTTTTGTCGCAGAGCCCTTTGGATCCGAGCCCTTTTGACGCAGAGTCCTTATAACTCGGCTCCTTTTGTTGCAGATCCCTTTTGACCCGGGCCCTTTTAACGCAGGGCCATTTTGTCCCGGAGACCTTTTCACCTAGGCCCTTTCGACGCGGGGCTGTTTTGACTCGGGCATTTTGTAGCGGGCCCCCTTTTGACTCGGGTCCGTTTGACGCAGGCCCCTTTTGACTCGGACCCTTTTGTCGTGGTACTCTTTTGACCCAGGCCCTTTTCATGAGGAGCGTTTTGATTCGGCCCCTTTTGACTCGGGTCCTTTTGTTGCGTAGACCTTTTTACCCAGACCCTTTTTATAGGAGGCCATTTGATTCGGGTCCTTTTGTAGCGGGGCTCCTTTTCACTCGGGCCCGTTCGACGCAGAGCCCTTGCGACTCGAGCCCCTTTGTACTGGGAACCTTTGACTCGGGCCCTATTGATGAGGGGTGTTTTGATTCGGGCCCGTTTGACGCGGGGCATTCTGACTCGGGTCATCTTGTTGTGGGACCCTTTTGACACGGGCTCTTTAAATGAAGGGCGTTTGGATTCTGGTATTTTTGACTCAAACCCTTTTATTGCGGAGAGGTTTTGACCCGGGCAATTTTGACTAGGGCCATTTTTACTCGGGCCCTCTTGTAGCGCGGCACCTTTTGACCCGGGTTCGTTTTAGGCAGGTCTCTTTTGACTCGGGCTCTTTTCTCGTGGGACCCTTTTGACGTGGCCCTTTTGATTCTTGCCCTTTTGACTCCTGCCTTTCCTTGCGGAGAAGTTTGACCCAAGACCTTTTTTCGCGGTTCCGTTTGGAATCGAGCCCTTTGTAGAGGAGCCACTTTTGATTTCTGCTCATTTCTTGTGGAGACCTTTTGACCCGGGCCCATTTGACGTGGGAAAGTTTTGACTCGGGCTCTTTTGTAGCGGGACTCTTTTGACCCTGGCCATTTTCATGAGGGGCGTTTCGTTTCGGCCCTTTTTGACTCGGGCCCTTTTGTTGCGGAGACCTTTTGAACCGCGCCAGTTTGACGCAGGTCGCTTGGGACTCGAGCCCTTTTGTCGTGGGACCCTTTTGACTCGGGTCCTTTTAATGAAAGGCGTTTTGACCTGCGCCCATTTTGCAGCGATGCCCCTTTTTGACCCGAGGCCTTTTGACTCAGGTTATTTTGTCGTGGGTATCTTTTGACCCGGGCTCTTTTTATGAGGGCCGTTTTGATTCGGCCCCTTTTGACTCGGGCCCTTTTGTTGCCGAGGCCTTTTAGCCCGGGCCATTTGACTCGGGTCCTTTTGTAGCAGGGATCTTTTTCAGCCGGGCTCGTTTGAGGCAAGTCCCTTTTTACTTGGGCCCTTTTGTCATGGACCCTTTTGATGAGGGTCGTTTTGATTCGGTCAATTTTGACTCCTGCCCTTTTGTTACGGAAACCTTTTGACTCGAGCACTTTTGTTGCGGGGTCATTGTGGTCTGGCTCTTTTGTAACATGGTCCCTTTTGGCTCGGGCCCTTTTGACTTGGACCATTTTGTTGCGGAGACGTATCGACCTGGGTCCTTTTCACATGGGCCATTTTGACTCGGGCCCCTTTTTAGCGGGGCCCCTTTCACCCCGGGTCCGTTTGAAGCAGGGCCGTTTTGACTCGGGTCCTTTTGTTGCGGGACATATTTACTCTGGCCTTTCGGTCTTTTCCCTTTTGTCAGGCCCTTTTGACATGGAACCGTATATATAACGCAGCAGCTGAAATACCTGGGGCAGGGGGCCTAGAGGAGTATGAGTAAATCGAAGATAGATCGATCCAGGGCGCAGTAAAATTAATCACATCACTGTTCATATCAATTTATTTTTTCTTTCGACATATCTGGAGATCAGTGTTCTGACTAATAGGCTACAGCGGCGAAAGATGATATACGTTATCAATGTTATGACTGTTAGCGTAATATATATAGGGAATAAAACGAGAACTCTATATCGGTCTCCCCCCCCCGTTAGAAAAAATCCTTCGGGCGTTAGTGATTATGATGTTGCTTGGTTACTGTATTATATTATTCTATACACGGAATATATACCTATGTGTTTTATATAATAATAAGAACTTTATCTACATTTATTACGGCCCTTGCTTTACGACAACTAAACATATTCATGTTCAGCGTAATCAGTTTCCATTTTTAAATTATTACAGTGATTCGAATGAAATAATTCAAGCCCGAACATGTCGTAGTAAATTCCTAAAAAGTGAAAAGCGCTAGTAGCAGTTGTTAGCAGTTTTTAACTTAACATACGAGGGTGAGTCAACTGAAAACCATAAAAGTAGAAATAAAAATCCGCATATGGCGCCAGTGAGCTGTAAGTTGGCATGCCTGTTTACGATAGTATGGCGGATGTCTCCTAGGTGGCAGCAGCCGGCAGATGCACAAACACCGGCGCAACAACAGTTCCAAAATGGCAGCCCCACTAGCCACATGCACCAGCGAGGAGCAGCGTTCTGTGATTCGGGTTTTGAGAAGTGAAGGTGTGAAACCAATTGACATTTTTAGGCGAATGAAGGTTCAGTATGGAGATGCGTGTTTGTCACAGCCACAAATCTATGAATGGTGCCGGAAATTTGCAAATGGTGTTGCGTCTGTGGCCGATGCTCCACGCCCCGGCCAGGCTCGGCGCGTAGTGACTCCAGAGACCATTGCAGCCGTTGAAGCCATCGTTTTGGAAAACTGCCGTGTGACAATAGACGAAATTGCAGCATGTGTACACATGAGTCACGGATCGGCACATCATATTGTGAATGATGTTCTCCAGTTTCATAAGGTGTCTGCAAGATGGGTACCCCGACAACTGACGCCTGAACTGAAACAGCGACGTGTTGATGCGTGCGAGCATGATGTTTAGCATCGGCCACAGACGTAACACCATTTGCAAATTTCCGGCACCATTCATAGATTTGTGGCTGTGACAAACACGAATCTCTATACTGAACCTTTATTCGCCTAAAAATGTCAATCGGTTTCACACCTTCACTTCGCAAAACCGAATCACAGAACGCTGCTCCTTGCTGGTGCATGTGGCTGGTGCTAGTGGGGCTGCCATTTTGGAACTGTTGTTGCGCCGGTGTCTGTGCATCTGCCGGCTGCTGCCACCTAGGAGACATCCGCCATACTATCGTAAACAGGCATGCCAACTTACAGCTCTCTGGCGCCATATGCGGATTTTTATTTCTACTTTTATGGTTTTCAGTTGACTCACCCTCGTATAAGACAATAATTTGAAAAACTGAGAGTACAAATCTTTTCAGAGATGACAATGCACTGATGCTTTAAATCTATGCCCTTACTCCATATACCTACGTTATTTCCCTAGTCAAAATAAAAACTCTTCAAAATTAATCAAAATTTCTTATGCAACCATCCCTTTCTTAGAGTACTGCGGTGTCACATACCCGTCATGGCGATGGAAAGGCACTTTTGGCGACGAGGATACATCTTCACTATACTGGAACGGGTGCATCCGAAAAGTGTTCGCTTTCTAAGTTATTGACATACTTGTTGCACGGAACCCACAATGATGTCCTTTTGAAATCCAGATAGATCATGCCTACTTCTTGTTGTGACAGTATGTTGTATAGCAACATGTAGCTTCGAATGTGTTATTTTTCTGCAATACTCCCTGATAGGGTAGTCATGTTATCAGCCTGGCTGCTCTTCATACCTTCTTCTGTGGAGGGATAGTCGAAATTATGTGAGCACTCAGTGCAATAAAAACCCAATTAAAGCACGAACTTAAGATCTCAATACCTTGCCTGGACAAGATGTTCATATGTTGCGACATTCACTATGACATGTGCATTCTTTCATTTGAATTACATATACATCATCTAATTAAATAGTTTAATCGTAATTTTTAGAATATGTAATTATTTGTGTTCGATTTTGTATATATGCAGCAGACTTGGGTGGTATAATATGGACTCATTTGTGCTTGGTTTCGCAAGTGTTAATTTAGTTTTCTTTTTCTTTTTCTTTTTTTTTTAGTAAAGATTGCAACAATATACTCACTACATGTGCAATTTGGTCCAAAATCCCCAGAATGCATATATGCATTACAATTTGTTTTATTTGAATCATTACACGCATTAGACTTTAGTTGTTAGACATAGGAGAAACATAAGTACGACAAGAAATATTTACGGGCTAGCAAACACTGTACTTAAATTGTTATTTCTGTTCGGGATATGCTCAGATATATATATATATATATATATATATATATATATATATATATATATATATATATATATATATATATATATGCAGAAGCAAAAGCTAACACGCATCGGAATCCAGAAAACTAATATTTTTTTTTCGATTATTTCGCTGTAAATAGCTATTTTTTTCGTTAGATGACATGTCTACCTATTGCTGCCCAAAAAGTAACCAGATCTGGTAGTTTTTTTTTTTTTTTTCATAATGCACCACATGTAAGCCATAATATTTATTTAAAAGCACGATTCATTTTTAACTACACTTTTAGCACTATTCTTTTTATCATATCTTAAAAATAACACGGTTCGTTTTTATCAGCTTTAACAAATAGGAATGCGCACGAGTTGAGACGCACCTTGTAAAATACGAGATGAGTCGAGACAAACATATTTATCGACTCGAATTTTCGAGTCGAGACTGCTCGTAAAAATCTCGACTCGACTCGAATGTCTCGAAAATATTTCTATAATTTTTTAAATATTATTTTGAAGAAAATATTCACACAGAAACAGTTGGCACGAGAATTTCGGAAACTGCAGAACTTGTCGGGTGTTCGAGGAGTGCTGTGCTGGATGTCTTCAACAAGTGGCGAAACTAAGAGGAAACGACGTCCAAACGTCGAGGGGTTGGGCGCCCCCTCATTAGAAACGTCGGACGTCATAGGCTGGACAGACTGCTAAAACAAAACAGGCAGTGAACTGTGGCGGAACTAACTTTAATGTTGGGCAAGTACAAATGTGTCTGAACACACAGTGCACGAACACTCCTAACGATGGGCCTCCGCAGCCGACGACCCATATATGTGTGAATGTTAACACCACGACACCGGTAACTACGACTGAAATGAACACGTGACCATAGCCACAGGACCTTGGCGCAATGACAGAGCGTTGCATCGTCTGATAAATCCCGATACCTTCTTCATCATGACGATGCGAGGGTACGTCCGTCGTGTTGCAAGGGAACAGCTTCTTGACGCCTGTACTACGGGACGGAGACAAGCTGCCGGCGGCTTAATTATGCTCTGAGGAACATTCACGTGAGCATCCATGTGTCTAGTGGAGCTCGAGCAAGGCACCATCACAGCCAAGGCGTATTGCACACTGCTTGCAGACTGCATACACCCCTTCATGACGACCACGATAGTGACATATTTTCCGACAAAATAATGCATCATGCAACAAGGCCAGGATTGTGATGGAGTAGCTCGAATAACACATCCCAATCGAACACATCTATGATGCGATGGAACGTGACGTCAGAGCGCATCGCCCCTACCCGTAATTTACGGAAATGAGGTGATCTCTGTGTGCACGTGTTGTACCATCAAGGAAATCTGACGAGCTATGAGAATTCGTTCTTAATGTGTGGGAAGAAATAGCACACCGATATGTCGCCATCTTAGCTAACTTCGTACCAAGGAGACTAAGAACCGTAACAAAAGCTAATGAGGACTACACAAGATACTAATATTGAATAAAGTCATCGCCAAGACAAAAAAGTGTTTATAGAACTGCATAATTGCATCTATTTATCCTGTAACTTGATTTCAATTGAGACTTACAATTTTTCACCGTACTTCTGCAATATATAGTGATTATTTACTAGTAATAGATGCAATGTTTCTCGCGGAAAAGTGGGTAGTGTTCTTCCTTTCAAAACATTAGATCTAGGTTCGACCCCAGTGAAGTATTATTTTTTGTTTTTACTAGCGAGAAACGTTTGTTTCAAAAGCGTCAATTTATTACGTGAATATATGAAATGACGACATAACAAAAACTAAGGAGAAAAAGTATATGTCAATGTTGCTTAAAGAAAACATTAAAAGATGTATCATCAACAAAAAATGAACATAAGATGATGAAGAAATAAGAAACGCAAACTGGTAAACCATAAAATTGTAAATGAAATGAATACAAATACATAAAATTATATCGTTAATAAGTGCCAAGTTGTGAAGGGAAAATGCTCACTTGCTATAACGAGAACAAAGAAGCTACATTGGGGTGTATATATGTATATATATATATATATATATATATATATATATATATATATATATATATATATATATATATATATATATATATATATATGCAGGGTGTTAATGAACTATATTGACAGGAGGTGATTCCTCACATTAAAATAAGAGAAAAAAGTTCATGTGGACCTATGGGAAAAAGTGTATAGTTTCAGAGCTAGAGCTGTCCAAAATCACGAAAAATCAAGATTTCCAGAGGCTCTACTTCGAATTCCAGAAGCTGTGTATGGTGATACTTTTCAGCGTAAAGGAAGTCATGCATACACAATCTAAAAATGTATATTTCATCTATTTTTAATAGGTATACAGGGTATACCCCACAGGATGGAATTCTCACATATGCTCTCAATAGAGTTTTCAGATATAGCCTGATTTCAAAGAGGGTATAAAATAGGGAGGCGGTAAGCTTTAACAACAATGGACAACAAATGTTTCAAAGGGAAGTCGGAAGTGTTAGGAACCGGCAGCTCCAATTATTTTCGTATTCGGAATGACGTTTGCTACCACGTATTTCGTTACGGTAAATTTCGCATTTTCTTCACTAATAAGCATGAAAGAAAACATCGCAGCACGCGTTTTTCCGAATACGAGGCTCCGTGCTGCTGACGATCCTGAAAACTTCCTACGTCCTGCCAAAGGACTCCGTGTTCATTTCTGTCAAGGCTTATTATTTGCCTATTTTGGACCAATCATAAAGTCAGAGCATATCTCTAAATTCGGTTGATGGCATGTCTGGGAATTTCACCCTGTACAGAATACTCTGCACACCCATTGAACATTAATGAAATATGCATTTTTGGATTGGGTATGCGTGACTCCCTTTACGCTGATAAGGACCACCTTCTAGAATTGTTTCTAGAATTCGAACTAGGTCCTCTTGAAATTTGGCTTTTTCGCGATTTTGGACAGCCCTAGCTCTGAAACTTTGCTCTTTTCCCCACAGGTTTATGTGAATATTTTCTCTTATTTTGATGGAAAGGATCACCTCTTACAGTTTGTCGGTATAGTTCATTAACACCGAGCGAGTCCAAAGTCCCTTGCCATATGCCAACTCGGTCACTATTGAGGATATGAAACAAATGATAAGAGAGCATTTCGATTTTGCCAAGTTAAAGGTTGTCAATCTAAAATGGTGGAAATTTCGTAATCGGACCAACAGTTTAAGCTCAACACTTGTATAGAACCCAATGTTAAAGAAAAATGCAACGTTCCCACATCAGTGGAGGACAAGATGGAATGAAATAATCTGGAGCGTGAAATACCCTGAGGCAAGGAGAACAGAAAGGGGAGCAAACTAAGGAACAAAGGAGCATAACTATTTGCAGGGAACACGATAGTGGTGTCAGCACGACAAGGGATAGAATTAGGAGAGAGGAGGTATACGAGGAAGACAAGCAAATGAAACTAAGTCGTCTCGATTTCTGATAGGTTTACTGTGAGAGGTAAGCGTGCGGAAGCCAATATATCAACTGAAGTATCCTGTTTCAATGACCGGATCCTACCCTTGATTTGTTGATTTTGATATGTCTGGAAGGAGAGGACTAAGTGAATGGTTCGGGCCGCAAACGCCGAGGTCACTGCGATCTTGTTAGGTAAGATGAAGAGTGGGGAAGACAGCAGCCTTGGGCAGTGTAGGGACGGTAGCGTCCCGACATTCGGCTTTTGGGACTGCGGAAAACCAGGGGAAACCGTAGTTCTGATGACGGGATCGTGTCCTTCCTTGTGTCCATGTAATTGTCTATCACTGGTGTTTGATTGTGTATATTTTTTATCTATGGTTATTATTATTATTATTATTATTATTATTATTATTATTATTAGTAGTAGTAGTAGTAGTAGTAGTAGTAGTAGTAGTAGTAGTAGTATGATTATGTAAATTGTGATTCTGGTCTAGCCATTGGTTTATGCGTTGCTGCTATTGACTCTACACACTAAGCTCTGTCAGAGCAGTATATCGGTGTTGTTTACTCAAGAAGAAACAACGGGTTAGCAAATCCAATTAACTGCTTGTCTGTGATACACTTGAACAAAGTTGGCAAGGTCGCAACTTGTAGGTACACAGATCATTGTCTGAGTGAATTTGATCGTTATCGCCAGAGTGCAGTGGTGGAATTAGTACATAGCAATTGGAACTACCTGTGACACACGGCTATTTGTTCGTGGAGTGTCTAATGCGACCGCTCTGGATGAATTAAGAGTAGTTCTGTATTATCGATTTCACTTGCTACACGTGTGTTTTGAGGACGTGAATTGTATTCAATGCCATAAAAAGCTGAAATGGTGCTCCTTCATGGAGCTGGAATGAGTCAACGGGAAGCAGCAGCAGAGTATCAAAGGCGTCATCCAAATCAGATAGCACCGTCCCACCAACTCATTGCGATGCTCATGTCACGATTTAAAGCCACGGGTAGCGTGGCGAACCGGCCCTGTTGTGGACGATCACAAACTGGAACATCCTGGGACATGACTATTGATGTGCTTGCAGAGGTGGCAGTTAGTCCTGAAAGACCAACACGGAATATTGGACAAGAGGTGTCCATATCTCAAAAGTGGGTCTCCAGAATTTTATTACGCGAATGGTGTCATCCTTACAATATACATTTGGTACAAGCGTTAAATGGGGATAACACAGACAGACGAACATAGTACTGTGAGTGGTTTCACCGGACACGAAAAAAAAAACATCCTATGCTAGAGGCTGACATTTTATTCAGTGATGAGGCTTTCCACCTCAACGGCAGAGTCAATAGACACAACACTGTCTATTGGTCTCGCGAGAACCCCCACATAATTGTTGAAGAGCACAATCAAGCCGATCCGCGAGTGAATGTGTGGTGCGGAATACACGGTAACGTCATATTAGGGCGCGTGTTTTTGCCCGATAGGTTAACATCAGACCAGTATCTACATCTGTACACCACATTACAGCCGTATCTGGATGAAATGCCTTTGGTATCGCGGCGTGTATTTTATTTCCAGCACGATGGAGCACCACCATATTACGGCCGCACAGTCCGACAATGGCTCAACCAGGTGCTTCCCGGCCAATGGATTTGTCGAAGGGGTCTTGTGGAATGGCCGCCCAGCTTACCAGACCTCACGCCATTATACTTTATTTGTGGCGGTATCTAAAGTCCGTTGGGTATCGGGATACAAAACCGTGGAACAGCTGCAGGAGAATATTCGGAACGTACGTAGATGAATAACCCCCCAAAAACTTCGGTGTGTGCCTGCTAGTGTGTGACGCCGTATCCGTTTGTTCCACCAGCAGGACGGACACCAATTTGAGCACCGATTGGCATAGTGCCAGAAGTGTTGCATCTGGAAGCAAGTACCGTGCATACGTGAGGTAAGTACATTTCTTCTCACTAGCATATACAGTAAATCTGTCAGAAAACGACATGACTTATTTTCGTTTGTTTGTCTTCCTTGTATACCTCCTCTCTCCTACCCTCTTCCCTGGTATGCTGACTCCGCTATCGTGGTCCTGCAAATAAGTCTGCTCCTTTGTTCTTTATTTTCTCACCTTTCTATTCTCCTTGGACCAGGGTATTTCACGCTCCAGTTATCTTGTTCTCCACTGACGTGGCAACGTTGCATTTTTCTTTATCATTGCCTTCTATACCAGTGTCGAACTTAACGGTTGGTCTGGTTACGAAATTTCCACCAATTTAGATTGACAACCTACACTTGGCAATCGAAATGCTATCTTATCTTTGTTTTTTCATATCCTCAATAGCTACCGAGTTAGCATATGGCAATGGACTTCTGACTCGCTCGGTATATATATATATATATATATATATATATATATATATATATATATATATATATATATATGTGTGTGTGTACTTGTCAGTCACCTGAAATAAATGAAATCTTTTAGGTTAAAGTCCCGAAATTTTGCCTTCTACGCTAAGGGTGGCGAAAGATTAATGCAAACGAATGATGATAGAAAAAAAATGGGGGAATGAAATAGTAGGAGGAAACAGGAGTATACTGATAAAACCCACAGACACGATGTTGTCCAAAACATTTTTTTTTGGTCAGGATCGAACTATTTACACGCCACACCAGATATAAACGCTGTACTACTGAGCTACCGTGCCCCTAATCAACTGAAAGAGCGTTTCGTCTAGGAAATTCTTAGTAATGCGACCAAAAATTAATTAAAATTATAAAATCACTGCTATGAAATGTTGCCAGCATATATAAGTATTTCTTAAAGTAAATTGTAATTCTCTATAATGTATCCCCTTGACCAGAAAACAATGTAGAAAGACTAACTGAAATATCTGTTTCTTGCACTACAAAAATAGACTCATGAAAAACATTTCAAATGTACAACTGAAATGTATAATAATAATAATAATAATAATAATAATAATAATAATAATAATAATAATAATAAACTTCCCGATTTCTTTATAATATGATGTCGATGGGAGTAGATGATTTCGTGCAAATAGCTCATAGAAAAAGATAATCACAAGGTGATAAAGCAAAGGAGAATGAAGGTCATTCAACGAATCCGACACGAGAGACTCTTCATCAACAACAAGGAAATAAGTGTTCCAGCGTTTTCGTCATTTTGCTTCTAAAGAGAAAAGGGGTATCGTTTCTCTGATATTCAAATTTATCTTCCTTTTTTTCAGATAAAATACCACATGTAAAGATTCCCTTAAGTTGGAAGTATGGAATTTGGCATGTAGGCTTTTAATGAAAAATATTGGAACATATTTCAGGTTTCAAAAATAACCTCTCCTAAGGGGTTATTTCTGTATCCAAATTACCCTTTCATTCCTCTATATCGAAAGTATCGAATGCAAGGATTCGTTTAACACGAAGGTGTGAAATTCAGTAAATAAGATTTTACTTCTATATATATATATTTAATACTATATATATATATATATATATATATATATATATATATATATATATATACTGCTACTATCAGAAATGAGTTACCAGCTCTACAGCGGATGCTGGGAGTGCCATCTGTTTTGGTCCAAACACTGGTTTACACGTTTCACCAGGTTCGCAGCAACTTTACGATGATTAGACGTGTTAATGTTCTCAATGGCACTGCGAAGATTCGTTTCCAGGTCTTAAATGGTTCAAGAATTGTTCTTGTATATCTCTTGCTCTAAATAGCTCCATAGAAATGAAGAGCAGTATTGCCGAGTGCATGTAAGTAAAAATTTTATCATTATAATTTCAGTTTGTTTTTCATTGTTTTCAGGAATTGCATAATGTAGACATATCCATAACACACCTTTTGATGCACTGATACATCAGCAAAGTTGCCAATTCAGAATGTTAATTTATGAAAACTACGATTTCTCTATTTCCCCCTTACAGAGGCCACATCCGATTAGTTATCGGTGGAAATGAAAAATTCTTTTTTCTGCTTCATAGTTTCCAAGCCACTCCAACTACACAAACTGAAAATTAACGACAGAACATCCATGCGTATGAGTTAGGAGTCAATTTACATGTTTTGCAAAAGGGAAAAAAATGATTTACACCTTCGGTCACATCTGGCAACACTGTGTGGTTCCTAGTGTACTTTAATCGTTGCTTTCTAGTTTAAAAATATATGCATGAACAAGGCTTCATTTTGGTGTATCACTTCAGGTTCGAAAGTTCTATTATCCCAAACCCCGGGTTGTATTGTATATTGGACATCCTGTACGTATATTTGAAGGGGTAAAGGAGGACAATTTCTACAATATTTAAATTTCTTGTTTTATTTTATTGTGTTTTCCTGTATGCAGAGAGTACACTTTTCTTAGTATTGATAAAATTTACCGACCTGTAGTAATCTCAGGTTTTGCTTGGGGAGAGATCAAGACTCGCCGATATACAAAGTTTCACTTTTTCGTTAGTATGTTGTTATAGACCTACAATTCATTAAAATGTATATACATCTCAAACTCATGAGGCAATTACCCGTCTTCCCTTCTGAAATGATACCACTGCTCTCGAGAATTACTAAAAACTAGTTTCTAGGATGGATATCTCTCCACATTGCTTTATGTTCAAGAGTAAACATTAGATTGTGCCGTTTTGGGGTTTTGTGTCTCTTTCAACAGTGAGGTTATATAAAACCTTGAGATATTAACATTGAATCCGAATCTCATGAACTGCCGCCAGGAATAGAACATGGAAGTCCCGCGCTGGATTAAACGCTAGAGGCAATAGGAAAATGATTTGTTATTTTTTTAAATATATGTATGAATGTACCATATTACATAGTTGTGATATGTATACATGGTGTAACGGGAGGTAATGCAAATACTGGGGTAGTTGATTGTAGGTGGCTACATGAAAAAAGTTCACATGAACATATATATATATCGCGAAACGCCTAGTTTTCGAGTAAATTAGGGAAAGGAGTAACAATGTAAAACACCATGTACGTATTCACCGATTTATTACTAGTAGTCCATTAATGCATACGAAAATGTACAAATGGAGATTAAAGGCTTCCACTGGGTGAGCCTAGATCCAACCTCGATATGCGCCAGGTACTTGTTGTGAGGCTGCGTTCCACGAATTACAGTATAGACCAAATTTCCGCACATGACAGCCTTCTGTCAATCTCAGCATGTTCAACAGTGGGTATTGTGCTATGTGGTTCATGATGGACTGGTGCACGTTGCAAACACATGGCTGTTTGGTGTTCGACGGTTTGGAAATCTACGCCGGTATTCGTTTACTGACTGATGACTATTGGCATTGCAGAATCCATAGACGATTGTTATGTTGGCGTATTCTACATTTGTGAACACGGCGGCATATTGGCTAATTCAAAGCCCCCCACTGCAACTGTGATACGCGACACTGACCTATTCGCACTCACTCACACAACTGATGCACAAGACATGGATCTGGACTCAGAGTCTCCTACTCGGCGCGAAACATAGGATCTAGGCTCGCCCACCACAAGCCTTCAAACTGCATTTGAACACTTTTGTATGTATTCAGAGTGCGAATTACCGGGTGGATGAGGGGGATTTTCGCCCTCAATCATATTTTGTTCCCCCCCCCAAAAAAATCAACTGAAATATCCACACCGGGGATGCTCGCTTTTACCCTCAAACCACGATTGGTATAACGCCAAATTTCACTTATTTTTGTCATTTGCTGTAAGTTAATCTGCTAGTTGTATTTCGGAATGAACTATGTAAACTATTCAGTTTTGGTAATTTTAATTTTCGCCTGTTTTCACCATTGTTTAGTTGAACTACATTATTTTGACTACAATTATAAGCGTATAAATCCTTTCAGTTTGTCATTGTTCGTTAATTTGAATGTACTAATTGCGCATAATAAAGTCAATAGAGATTTATAAATGCTCTTAGCGGTTGAACAAGAAGAAGTAAACAAATAGTTTCATCCACAATACTTGGCGAAGGCGAGACGTGTCATATTCATTATCTACATTTGTATCGATTATCATCTTGTTTTAATTCTTGTTATATTTAATTTTAGTTTACAAGTTTGCATAATATTCATAATATCCAACAAACAGAACAAATGGACTAAATGGAACTTAAGTGGGTTATTATTGCCTTGACAACAACATTTGAAACTGTACTCAAAATCTGAGTTACAGGAAAGGTGCCGAATATCGGATACTGTTTGGAAAAAAGGAATAAAAGTTTTACCAACATATATTTCATTGATGTGGCGTCTTTTAACCCTTTCCGGATCCTGGGTTTTTGGGCTATTTTTTAGACTTTCAGTCAAGCAGCTACTGTATCGTCACTATTTATCCTAGGATCATGGTTCATACCTCATTCTCTTCAGAATAGAGCTGGCTTTCAAATGGTACCACTTGCATGCTCATACCATATACCAAAAGCGGCAAAAAATGTCAAAGTGAAAGTTTCGGAGGGAATTTTTTTTCTCGAACTTTGCCCCCCCCCTGGACCCCCCCTGTGTGAACGTAGCCATCTAAAAAAATCTGAGAAATAGTACTTGGTATACTGAACGTGTGTGCCAAATTTCAAGTTTCTATCTTGAATAGTAACGGAGGGAGAAATTTTATCAAAATTTCCCACAATGCCCCAAATTACCACAAAACACTATGATCTCAGGGAAAAAATCCTGAGACATCCCTAATTACCCTAGGGTCATGTGTCGTCCATATTCTCTTCAGCTTAGAACTGCCTTTCAGGCGGTACCATTCACATGTCTCCATCATTATATAAGGCGGGAAATTGCAGAAAAAAGGGATTTTTGGTCTAAATTTCCCTTTTTCAAATCTTAGCCCCTCTGGACCCCTGTTTTAACGCAGAAATCTGAAAAAAAACGTTAAATACCACTCGGTGGACTGAATGTTTGTGCACAATTTCAATCTTCTAGGTGCAAAAATAGACCCGCCAGAAAAAAATTCAGAAATTTCCCCATGTTACCCTATACAGAAGTATATTTTGAAAAAAAAATCACTGAGGCGTCCCTAATTACCCTAGAATAATAATTCGACCGTCATTCTCTTCAGAATGGACCTGCCTTTCAGACGGTATGACTCACTAGTCTCCATCGTGTATGTGAGGCGGGAAAATCCTGAAAAACGAGATTTTTTGGTCTAAAAATCCCTTTTCTTCAGTTTTTCCCCCTCTGGACCCCCTCTGTTTTAATGCAGAGATCTGAAAAAAATCTGATAAATACTGCTAGGTAGGCTGAATGTTTGTGCACAATTTCAATCTTCTAGGTGCAAAAGTAAGTCCGCCAAAAAAAAAAATATACCCACCATGTCCCATTTTTCCCTATATAGAAGTATATTTTTAAAAAAATCCCTGAGACGTCCCTAATTACCCTAGGACAATGCTTCGACCGTCATTCTCTTCAGAATGGAACTGTCTTTCAGACGGTATGACTCAAGTGTCCCCATGATGTTTGTGAGGCGGGAAAATGACGACAAACGGGATTTTGGGGGTAAAAATATCCCTGTTTCACCCCTTTGCCCCTCTGGTTCCCCCCTGTTTTAGCACTGACATCGGAACAAAAAATCTGGTAAATACTACTCGGTGGACTGAATGTTTGTGCAAAACTTCAATCTTCTACGTAGAAATATAAGCCACTTCCACTCCATCAACTTCCACTCCATCATTAATTTTTCATTGTCAAGCGTCACGGTTTTCCAGCACACATCGTTTTTTTTTTTTTTTTTTTTTTGCGATGGGAGATTCATATGCTCATCCTGGTTCCTTGGAGGATGGACACCACTCTGGTTTACCTTCTGTCTTTGTCACTCCGTGGGCTTCTACCGTAAAGGTGGTCAAGCGGAAGGATAAGGGCAATAGGCAGAGAACCCAATCGGGCAGTTCCACAGCATCCACTGCTTCAAATGTCTCCACTAGATTCAGGTATCCAACACAACAGGAACTCTATGCTGACACTATCAAACAGCCTCGCCATCAAGCCAACAAACCGCACAAAGATAATGCTTCCGAAACTTAGGACATAGAAACCGGTGACATGAGCTCTTCTGCAATCCATCAAACTCAATATTCGCGTATCAACAAACCTTCTGATATAGCAACGAGAAGTTCATAACTCTCCAAATTCGGAAATATCTTCCAAGTATACCGATCACAGAAATTATCAAAACTAGAAATGGCTACATCTTCAAATCTACAGATCCACAGTTTTTCACCACAGTCAGGAATAAGGCTTCATATGAAATATTTGGAAAGAATGCAACGATGTCATCTCTTTCTTCCGCACCCCAGAAACAATCTCCCCCCCCAAACGCCCGCCATTTCTGTCTGTCGTGATCCGTGGGGTTGATCCATCATACTCTGATGACGAAATCCAAGAGGATCTTCAACTCGCTGGGCATACCATTCAGAAAGCAATACGTATAAGTAACAATATTGGTGCCACATATATGGTTCGTGTTCTTACTTCTTCACAAAATACCATCGATTCCTTGCTTACTACTGGTACTTACATATATCATCGTCGGCACAGAGTCGAGCCCTCACTCTCGCCCGCATCTCTTCCTGTGCGATGCGAAAATTGCCAGACTTCCAATAATCATAGTACTGGTAGTTGCAAGAATCCGCCAGTTTGTGGGTACTGCGCAGGACCTCATCAAATACGTTCTTGTCAGCATCTCCAACGGCTACCTGAATGTCCAACTTGTCACGACCAACATCCGGCATACAGCTATAAATGCAAAAATAAGCCACAACCTGACCAACAACACCCAGATTTAGTAGATCCACTCCCCATCCCAGACTCTTCACCTCCTCTCACTCAACAAACTACATATCCAGTTATCATTCAACAACTACTTCAATTTCCAAGACTTACTTTACAAAACATACATCCCTTCCAGCGTACTCACATTCTCCAACAACTCACCAAGGCCGCAAAGTCTGTTTTCAATTTCAACTTTTACGACACATACACCAACAACTATGTTCATTCTCATATATCACCACAAGAAACAGCCGTTTAAATATGTTCATCATGTTTTTAGTATCCCTGTTCCTTAATATTCGCTCTCTATCAACAAACAAAACTCCCTTCGAAGCGCTTCTACTTGAGGAACACGTATCCGTTTTCTTATTAAATGAAACGTTTCTAACGAAAACCATTCCCTGTAGCATTCCTCGCTATACGCTTCTACGTCAGGACAACACAGCACCAGCACCAGCATTACGGTCAAATCGGTTTTCGCAATCGTATACATTACCGCCAACAAACTTGTCCCATTAATCACCTACCTGAACATCTCATTTCTACATTATACTTCAAGTCTATCATGATCACCTTTGCCAATATTTACGTTCGACTCGGTCACCCTATTCCTCTTGCTTTTTTCAGTCACATATCCCATAGCTATAAACATTATATCATCCTCGCCGATATCAACTATCATAGTCGCACTCCTACAGAACACACACAGTTCCCGAACGTATTACCACTCATACTACTGGCATTCTGCATATTCCTCCGACTCCTACTGGCCTATATCAAATACCACGCCTGACGTAGCTATCACTTCCAATACACTTGCTATTCACAGTATCCTTAGAGTTCTTGACCTCCTCGGCAGTGATCATGCTCCACTCAAGCTTTCCTATCATACGGGCCCTGCTCGACCCCATGCAGTCCCTCCGCCGATTAAAATACCACGTTTTGACAAAGACGACTGGGAATATTATCGCACCTATCTTACAACTGCCATAGCACATTTGCATCCTCCCACTACATCAGAAGAGGTTTTCGGCCATGTTGACATTATAACTTCAGAAATTACCCATGCATCAGAGCTGTATATTCCTACTACTAGTTCAACACCATATAAGCCTAAATTTCCTTCGAATTACCTTGCTCCAGCCAAACACTCCGGACAAGCTTATCGAGACTACATAAGGACACAGAATCCCGAAGCTCTTCCTCTCCACCGTCAGCTGCAACTTCAGTCAAAAATTACATCCAAGCGTACGAACGCCGTCAGTGGATCAAAACTTGCAATAACCTTGCTGAAAGTGCACATCCTTCAAGTTATTGGAACCGTCTTAACGCACTCTGTGGCAAGTACTCAAAACCTCAGCCTATCATCATCAACAATAGCCACGCACCTTCTGATCAAGATAAAGCCAATACCTTTGCCGATTATCTGCAAGACATCTTTACACCATCCCCTCATGCCCACATTTTTGGTCATCCAGTAGGTCATGTAAACACCAGAAATCCTATCTTCCAACCAAATCTTAATCATCCTTTACCGCCACACGAACTCACATCTCCCATCACCATTACTGACATAACAACAATTATTCAACATAAACGAAACTCTGCTCCTGGATTGATTCCATCACATATCGCCATATTAAGGAAAGTCCTATTTCCGTACTTCTTCTTCTTGCCTCCATTTACACTTTTATTCTGGGAACTTGCTTTTTTCCTGCTGAATGGAAAATTTTCAAAGCCCTCATGTTCCCACAACCGAACAAACCTCCCAGGGACGTCTCTTCGTATCGACCAATACAACTAACTTCCACTTTCAGCAAAATGCTTGAACGCATCCTTGTCAATAGACTTCATCCATACCTCCGTACACGCCATCTCATACCATCTTTTCAAGCCGGATTCCGCCCATCATATTCTATTAACAATCAGCTTCAACGTCTAACCACCCTCATTACAAAACATTATAATTCAGTCCGTCCCTCCTTCCTTGTTCTATTTGACCTAGAAAAATCATTCGATAAAGTCTGGCACCTTGCACTCATTTTCAAACTCATCAAATGTAAATTGCCCATGTCTTACCTCCGCTTTATTTTTCAGTTTTGGCCTTCTGTATCACCTATGTTAATATCAACAATCATCTGTCGCATCCTGTATTCTTGAACTGTGGTGTTCCTCAAGGCTCAGCTCTGTCTCCTTTGCTCTATTTACTGTTTGTTTCCGACTTTCCTTCTCTTCCAGATGATGTGTATCCTTTTCAATATACAGATGATACCGCCTTCCTTGCCCTTGGACGCACCATCAACCATACCAATATCATCTTGCAGGAATCAATAAATTGTTTCTCTCAATGGTGTAGTAAATGGCACCTCGCCATTAATGCTTCCAAGACACAGGCCATAGTATTTCTGCAACCTCGCAAATGTTCCAGGACTCACCGGAATCCTTCGCTTCTTTCTTTGTCAGTTCAAGGTACGCCGATCCGTCCATCTAAAAGAGTCACGCACCTTGGTATTGTTTTTGACCACCATTTCACCTGGCTTCCTCATCTTAACTACACCAAAACCAAAGTGTATAATCGTCTGAATCTTCTAAAAACGTCTCACTGGAACTACCTGGGGTCCCAGCTCCAAACTTATACTCAACACCTACAAAGCCTTTCTCCGGCCCGTGCTCACATACGATTTCACTGCATGGATATCAGCTCCTGTCTCCTACTACTACAAACTTGCCACCTTTGAACGCCATGCCTTCCGTATTGCTCATCTCATATCTCTTCCCAGTCCAACTAGATACCTGTACTCACTCATTACCTTTCCTACACTACTTTATCACCTCGAATCTCTTCGCCAAAAGTTCATCACTGTCCGCTATATGCAGCAACAACCACTCCTGATAACCACCATGCACGACCTTGCACTTTCATCGGCACCCCCTCGATATTACCACCTCCCTCTAAATTTACTATTTACCTTGTATTGTTATACCTTGCCACCAAATCATCCAGACTCAGAATTCTTGCAGGGCCATCGATTACATGTTCATCTTCTGCATATATATCCATGGCATCAAGCACAATGATCTCTAACACGGCCTCCCCCGTCTTCATCGGCCTAGCGACGCCCCTAGGCCAGAAGATAACCTACGTTTATCGTTACTAACATCTCCCATGTGTTGTGACGCCATATGTACCTCATTTCATCCCTCATCTTCATCTTTGCCACAAAAAAAAATATATCCTCCATTCCTTAATGTTATTATAATTGCTATTTATATTTATATGATATTCATACTTACAATGTTTTATACATGTGTTATGTATTACCTTTCTCAATAATGATTATGGACGCAAAGCCCATAATGGCCTACAAACTGAAGTGTTTATTAATAAAGGAATATCTCATAGTCAAACGCCAGTCATACCACATCCAAATAGTTTCCGTTTCAACCCTTTCCTCCAAGAGGGTGTAGCCCTTTACAGGGTCTAGCCTACGGGCTAGCGATTTAGGAAGAAATTTTTAATTGCTATTGTAGCATTTTAATAGACAAATTATATTATGGAGCGTAAATACTTAATATGTGTACAAACAGAAAATTGCATGAGCTTATAAATACTTAACAAGTTCATAATAATAATAATAATAATAATAATAATAATAATAATAATAATAATAATAATAATAATAATAATAATAATAATAATAATAATAATTATTATTATTATTATTATTATTATTATTATTATTATTATTATTATTATTATTATTATTATTATTGTGACACATTAACATAGTATTGACTAAATTTTCAAAGATTCTTTCAGCTGTTTTCTGAATTTGCTAAAAGTTCGTAGTTATCTGATACCTAGGGGAAGGGCATTCCAGGCCTTAATACATTGGTACGGTACTTGATATTTTTGATGCCATAATTTAATAGTGGTTTTGGTTTTTCAAGTTCTTTGTTTGTCTTTGCACGTGCACTAGCTGAGTGTTTTATTTCTATAAATTGTGTTGAAAGTGTAATTGCATCTTTCTGGAAGATTATGTACATTAGGCAATTTATCCTATAAAAATAAAGTTTGTCTAAATTTAATATGTTCAGTTCATGGAATAGTGGTTCTGTATGCGCAAGAAAATGTTCATTTTTTATTATTCTTATTATTCTCTTTTGGAAAACAAAAAGTTTATATTTAAGCTCAGCATTTAAGTTTCCATCCCAGGCTTCGATTCCATATGAAAGGTATGGGTGGGTGAATGCATAGTAATATATTTTTCGATATATTCCGGAAACATTTTTGATATTTTAAACAATAACTCAGTGTGTACAGAATTGTTTTTCTTTAATGCACGAGAGGATAATAATACAAATATAGTCAAAATGTTTTTGCAACGTCTTTTTCTGTATTAGAAAATATCACATAAGAAACTAAGGACACAGTATGTGGAACCTTCAATATTCATCATTATGTTCCATTATTACTGGAGAGACAAGACCGGCAAAGCACAATTTGCTTTAAATCTCTGTTGGCCAAACTATCTTAGCAAAGAATCGAGCACGTGAAAGGTAATAGATGTTTGCAGCGACATATGAACAACATCAAACAGTTTGATTCCCATGTACACATTCACAATAATACGGTTTTAGACCTGTTTACCCTATTATATTTGAAACAAAATCAATACAACACCTATATGTGTTTCTACGAATGTGTCGAGATCGTACCTCGAATTGAACGGTGTGGTTATTTTCTTTCAGGGAATGGAGATCGATGTTATCTTTGTTCATCATTGCAAGAGTTGAGTTGATTCTAACTTTAACGTCTCATTCACCAGCGAAGCTATATGAGACGTTCACCTACTGAACTCCCGACGGAAATTGAACCAAGGTCTCCTACTCCAAAGGCGTGTACGCTGACCGCTTAAACAGAAAGGGAGCTCTAGTTCATCATTTCAGTCGGGTAGGAAACTGCCTGCGACAACAGATAGGAACCTGCAAAAATAATGTTTGGTCTATTTTAGTCAATTCTGGGAAGTCCAGGGTGTCCGCAGATGTGACTTTTGCAAAAGGGTGTGTACATCCCTCCCAACCGTGCTCTTATACTTCTAACCTAATGTATTCTCTGCGATATATTGCCGTGCCATTTGCTGAACTTCCTCGCCGAGGCTATCGCCAGAATTAAGACTATTACCAGAAGTATTATGTAATAAAGAATATATCGGACATAACAACTGGCAACTTGTTATTGGTGGCGTAGAAGAAAATACTTGTCCAAGAATACTATGAATGGCCTCAACAACCCAGCGAATTTTTGTATAATAGCGGGAAAAAATCCCCTCAGCCGTAGCCAATTGCTTGCGCTTACCTTTCAGGCATGAAAACTCTACATTCCCTTTCTTTCAAATATTCAGTTGTATATCGAACGCCGCGAGCCACGCAATAAAAATCATTTTCTGCCATGAGAATCCCCAACCCGATTGCATCTTGAAACGCACATTTTACTATTGCTGCATTTCTGATTGCGAAATATGGCCCTTGCATATCTACAATGTAGCCACTCGTAGTATAAATGGTAAATACCTTAAGCAAATACATTTTTTTTTGTCCAGGGTACGATTTTCGTTCATACTCGTTATTCGACCTCTTGTCATGTCGACTATATCTTCCGTCACCAAAGATTAGTACGAAATGGTCAACAGTATTTGAAGTTTCCTTGCCACAATAGCCTTTTCAAATATTATGAGTTCTTCTTGCGAACAGGTAGCGACTCCAAACTTATAGGGTATTTTTTTAAGAACACCACAACAGATGCACACATATCCGAAACTTGCTGTTCCCTGTCCAGCTCTAGAATTGCAGTTCTAACACTATTGAAATTGCCAGTGTGAAGTTTAAACCAAAACGCACAGTAGTTAAATGCTAGTTTGATTGAGCGGCACTAGCGCTCTCACGCGGTTTTTCGAAGTGGTATAATTATGAGAGTTATACTATCATGTAGAACCATTCATGACGAGTCAGAAGCTCGAACTCAATAATCTTTGATTTCTGAAGGTATTCGTGCCGGTGTAGCAGAGAATCTTTACGCAGGGGAATTATTGTCGAGGGTAATAATTCCAAGAGACTTATTATTGCCTAAAAATCCACTGTAATTTGAAATGTTTGAACGAAAAATACTACCGAATCGAAAGATGCATTAAAAAAAAAAACATTCCGACGAGTGGGTAATAATACCCTAGGGATTTATTGCTCTTTACTAATTATCAATAATTTGAAACGTTTCAACGGAATATCATACCAAGTCAAAAGATAACTCAAACAAACACTCCGTCGAGGGTGGTAATAATACTATAGGGAATTATTACCCCCCTATGAATTTCAATAATTTGAAATTTCAACGGAAAATCATACCAAATCAAAAGATACATCAACGAAACACTCCGACGAGAGTGTAATAATATCTTAGGGAGTTATTACCCCCCTACGAATTATCAATAATTTGAAAAGTTTCAGTTGAAAATAATACTAAATCAAAAGATACATCAAAGAAACACTCCGACGAGGGGGGTAATAATACTCTAGGGAATTATTACCACCCTACGAATTTCAATAATTTGAAAAGTTTCAATGGAAAATCATACCAAATCAAAATATACATCAAAGAAACAATCCGATGAGGGGGTAATAATACGTTAGGGAATTATTACGTCCCTACGAAGTTGAATAATTTGAAATGTTTCAACGGAACATCATACGAAATCAAATGATACATCAAAGAAACACTCCGACGAGAGGGTAATAATACTCTAGAGAATCATTATCCCTCCTACGAATTCTCAATAATTTGAAAGATTTCAACGGCAAATGATAGCAAACGAAAAGATACATCGAAAAAACAGTCAGACGAGGTGATCATAACACCCTAGGGAATTATAAGCCCCTACAAATTCTCAATAATTTGAAAATCTTCACCGGAAAATGGAATTAAATCAAAAGATACATCAAAGTAACACTTCGACTATAGGGCTAATAATACCCTAGGGAATTATTACTCCCCTATGAATTATCAAAAATTTGAAAAGTTTCAGCGGAAAATCATACCAAATTAAAGAAATCAAAGAAACACACTTACGAAAGGGTAATAATACCGGAGAAGTACAAAATTCTGGGCTAGGTAAATTTAGAATTTCAATATATCGCACTACAAGTGAACTCAGCCCCAAATTTTAAAATGGCTCTTCCTCGTGTATTTAATTGGTATATAATTTCATCTAGGTTTTACAGAAAAGTGCAAAAATAATACAAAATTGAAAATATCTCACTACAACTAAGTGGACACTCCAAATTTTGAAATGACTGTCCCTCATTTATTTGAATGGTACAGAAGAAACCTGGCACGAAAAGTTAAAAAAAAGAAAAAAAGAAAGTAATAATACAAAGTTCTTACTTAGTTAAATTTCGAATTTGAACATGTCGCACTACAGGTGACCGAAGTGGCTAATATTTTGAAATGGCTCTCCTTTGTTTATTTGAACAGTGCGTTTTTTTGGGGGGAGGTACAAAAATTAGACAACTCTGAGCTTATTGTAATTCATTTTTTTAAAAAAATATTACACTACAAATGACCGAAGTGGCTCAAATTTTGATACGGCACTGTCTTCTAATTTGAATTGTACAAAATATATTTTGGTAGGATAAAAAAGGACAAGAATAGGATAAAATTCTAAGCTAGTTGAAATACAAATTTGGAGATGATGCACCACAGGTGATGATTGAATTCGCTCAAATTTTTAAATGGCCTTCCTTGTTAATTTTAATTGTAAAAATAAAAAGTTTTCTTGGCTCGACAAAAATGGGCAAAAATTGGACAAAATCCTTACTAGTTAAAATTCAAATTTGATGTCACACTACAACTAAATGGATCCTAGATTAAGGGAATTCGACGGAAGTAATAATTTCGTAGGGCAAATATTACCCGCTTCTTGTCGGGATGTTTCTTTAAGGGAGCTTTACATACAGTATGGTTTTCCGTTCAAATATTTCAAATTGTTGGGAATACGGGTTATTCTTTGGTTATTCTTACCCCTCTCCTCAGGGCGATTCTTTTATCTATCTCTTGATATGATATGATTTTCCGTTCGAACATTTCAAAATATTGGAAATTCGATGAGGTATTATTTACCTAGGATTTTATTATCACTCTCGCGAGATGTTTCTTTCATGTATCTTCTGATATGGTATGATTTTCCGTTGAAACATTCCAAATTACTTAGAATTCGTAAGGGGTAATAATTCACTAGGATATTATACCGTTTCATCGGAGTAATACTTTGATGTATCTTTTGATCTGGTGTGATTTTCTTTTTGAACATTTCAAGTTGTTGGGAGTTTGTAGGGGGTAATAATTGCCTAGGGTATTATTACTTTCCTCGTCGGAGTGTTTCTTTGATGTATCTCTTGATTTGGTATGATTTTCCGTTGAAACTTTTCAAATTATTGCTAATTGGTAGGGCGATAATAATTCCCTAGGGTATTATTACCCCCTCGTCGGAATGTTTCTTTAATGTATCTTGTGATTTAGTATCATTTCACGGTGAAACTTTTCAAACTATTGATAAACCGTAGGGAGTAATAATTCTCTACGGAATTATTACCGCCGGTAATAATTCCCTGCTACACTGGCCAAAACTTGTATTTCGTAACGCGGATTACATATCTTTCAGGCGTGTTGTTTTTTGGTTTTCCTCGTTTTACACAAAGTTGTACCCAGGGTATTAAACCATGGATAAAATATATTAGAAGCGAGTTGTTGCTCCTTCTATGGTGAAAAATAGAAGGTGGTCTCTCAAACATAAAGAAAACATATTTGAATTCGAGGCGTGAACAATTTTTGATTTTCCAATTTTCAACAATAACTTCGAAATTCAATGGAATTTGAGTTTGATTTTCTGGCCAAGTTTATCTTAAGATATGGTACCTTTGGTTATAAATGTCATAGTAATCTGTGTAAGGGTACTTTTCACCGCGTAATTCGGCTATACTTTTTAAGTATTTAGTTGATAGAAGCAATATGAACATCAAACAATGGATGGTTGCAGGGACCCTTTCTCCTTGGTCCGTGTTCCCTTGTAACGCTTGAACCGCCAGTTCGTACGTCTCTGCTCATACGATATAAAAGAGTAACAATGAGCAAAGAATAGTATATCAAACATTTTGGTATTCAGGGCCGGATTTAGAGGGGTGAAAAGATGCACTGCACTCCCCTTCGTTGTAAATGAACACTACCTAAAGTGAGAAACTAGCAGGAAAAATAGCAGCACTTTCCGAAAATGTCTGCTGTCATGTTTCCGTTTGGTCTTAGAACAAAGAGAAGTTTTGTAAAATCGATAGTTTAGGTCAATTTACATGTGGTCATCACTTTTGTCCCGACCATTCAGGTCTGGGTCTTCCTTCTCAGACCTGGTCTGACGCATTGGCCCGAACGAACGCGGAAACACATACACCTGATGGCCTGGAAAACTACCCAGATCCAGTGACTCAGAGGCAGCCGAAATTTCAGCATTACAACAGAATTTTATAGTTGGTTAATGATGGTCACTGCTTGAGCTTGAACATTCATTTGTTTGATTCTCGGTGTGACACTTCTTAATTAAGATATTATGTTTTGAATATTTTAAATATTATTTCTTGTTTATTCGTCTTCCCATATCTGGTTATTAAATATATCCTATGAAAATGATTTACCAAAACACTAGTATACTCTATATATCAGGGTTATACTCAATATTCTAAGCGACAACTCTTACAAGTCAATTAATCTAAGAGATTTGTCATAAGATAAACACGTAGCTTATCTTTTCTTATGATGTCGACGCGATTCTACTATGATAAAACTTATATTTATCTCATAGTGCAATATCTGACACACAGAAACCAGAAAGAAAATAATATTTGCTGAAAACACAATGAGAGTAGAGACAATTATGTTTATTAGAATTGCAATAGTAGACTCACACATACTCCTCATGTGTATCACAACGTTTCTTATCCAAAACATACTGACTAACTGCGGGTCATCGGACTATTCGTGCCACTCCACGCCTGTTCGAGTCAGACCGAATATCTCCGGGTCTTGGATCTGTCTGGATAAGACTAGATCACTCCTGGTCAAGCGTCTTTCCGGGTCATGCACCTATCTGGTCACCAATTCCGTCCGGTTATGGATCCGGCTGCCGCTGGCTATTTCGGGTCATGGATCACAGATGACGAAGTTCGTGACGCATTCCATTGCTGGTGTCGTATCAGACAACATAAATTTGGCAGGTATATGAATGATACAGTACAAGAACAGAAAAAAATGTAGGTTTTATATTCAATCAATGTATTAATTTTAAAATTGGTAGTTTATTTATTTATTTATTTATGTAAAACAGTTGTTGCATCTAAACTAGAATTTGATACACTTATATGGAACAGTATTTCTAATACGCTAATAAAAAAAAGAGACGGTTCATAAATGATATGTTAGGCCTTTGTTATGCAATGAAAAATATTATTATTTTCATAATTATGGGTGTTGAGTAAGATATTGGAGACTCAAGAGCCTGTTTGAAAGAAGAAAATTTACTGATAAATCGTTTACTCAAATGATGTTTTACAACATGCATTATTGAATATTGTTTAGAAAATATAGGTATGTGAGTAACAGATTATAAAATAAGGAGTAGATCAACACTGTCCCCATTTAACTGAAAATATGAAATACTAAGTGTTACAAAATCAAATTCTCAGATGATGGCATTATAGAAAAGGGAAATAAAAACGAACGAAAGAAAGAAAAAAATCATAGAGTGTCAATCGTAAATACCAATAAATGTGTCAAATTAATGGCAATGAATCGTACGTTAGTTTTTTTTTATAAAATGCCATATTTATCTTCAGTATATTTTAGTAAATATGACAACAAATTGATATATTTTAGCCAGGTAGCCAAGAAAAGTTTAAGTTATCTCTCTTTTTTAAAATTAAACTTTAGTTACGACGTTTTGAAAATAGCACTTTAAAACATTGACTGTTTTTACTTGAACCTCGACCGGCAAATTATTATGAATTTAAGACATGTATATATTCTAACATACTCACAGGGTGTTAACCCGCTCAGTTGACAATTCTCTTATAATTCATATTTATTACTACTTTACTTTGTAGGCAATTGTAATAGGTTAGATATTGATATTTTACGAGCGCTTTGCTTTTGCTTATGACCTTTCTGTAGGCGGGAGCTCATGTGGCTCGGATTCCACGTTAATCAGTAGGTCAACGTTTCACATAGCCTCGCTGTTGAACGGAACGTAAAACTCAAAATCAACTCAACCCAACCTTTCTGTAGCACTTAAATTGAAGTTATTATTATTATTATTATTATTATTATTATTATTATTATTATTATTATTATTATTATTATTATTATTATTTAAAAACTTAGAGGAATAATTCTCCATTAGCATGCTCAGATTAGATCACGCCTGGAAATTATGCAACATGTCGCTCTTTATTGGTATTTTAGTTGCCAACATTTCGGGCATTCTTACTGAAGTGTCCCATAGCTACAGAAGAGAACAACAAGGTCAGATGATGGCACCACGGTTCCATACCCTTGTCAGGCGCGTAATTAATAAACGCTTTGATCGGGCTTCGTGGGCGTGGCGCAAGAGGCAAGGTAAAGGGGAAATGAGTGTGCAGGAGAAATCGGTGGACCACAACTACGGTCTCCCCCTCGTCACGAATTGTGGAGAAAAGTTCGAAAGCTAGAACTATGTAGTTGCCATTATAGCACACCTCTCTTCCCACTTTTAGTGTTCTTTATTTCCAGAGAAAAATGCGAAATTATAGCCCAAGATAAAGCAAAATAAAATGAGCTTTCGATTATTGATCATCGCGTTCTGTAAAATGAGGATAATATTTGTAGGTTCGGCGTACTTATCTGTTTGGAAAAGAATATACTTGGCCAAATTTACTGTCTTTCCTCCTTTAATTTTTTATAAGAATATCACTTAGTATCTCGTTGGCCACGTTTAACATTAATTGCTGCATGAAAAAGTAGAATGAGAATCAAAGGATAGAAAAGAGGAGAAGTGCAACATAAAATCCTTTTGTCTCCGAATCTCGTTTGTTTTTTCTCGCCTGATATAGGGTGCTTCTTTCAATGTTGATTTGGCTCTCCCATTCGCCTACTACTTAGGGTCTAGTACTTCCTCCAAACGGAGAAGGAGATGATGAAGAAAGAAAGAAGACAAGGCTACTGTTCACTGGACGTTTGGTCCCCTTGGAGAAGATAGAAGGAGAAAAAAAAACATTATTTTTTTTCAAAGAGAACAGAAAGAATATCCTGCCACCCAATATGTATAGCCCCTTTTAAAAAGGCCTGGAAGCGGCTTACCATGTAAAGCTCAGTGTTTTTCCCTTCACTTTTTCTAGGCAACAACCAGCATTGTCCTGCCAAACTTTGAAATAGATGTGACACCTTTTATCGCCAGCAATAAATATCGGCTCTTCATCTATAAAACAAATGGTGTTTTCCTGTATGCTCAAGATCATAAAAGGATGGCAGTTATGTGAAATGCTTTAACGGCCTTCAGTAAGATTTTCTCTTCCTTTTTTTCCTTTCCATTCTCTTCCTTGCAAGAGGACAATAGAATTTAGACCCAACGCATGTGAAGAACTCGCGTTTGTGATGATAGTCCTTTGGAAATCCAATACCCACTCTTTACGTTTAATGATGACACTGTCCACGGAAGAGAAAGTATATATGAAGGGGCAATAGAAATGAGAGAGGGGAAAAGTGACGATGAAGGAAAATGGTATGGGTGAATACGAAAAAGCCGCAAATTGAGAGTACAAGGGATCTGAACAAGGCGAATACAAGGTGGTACGTAAAGTCGACTAACGATGTTGAGCAATTTGTTTCGGACTTAAGGGAGAAGTGTTACATATTTCACTACAGAAGGTTGTAGTCGAGTTGAATTCACATTCTACCGTCGAGCTATGAGATTTACAAGACTCGAATTGACTAAATATGGATTAAGAGCTTCCAAATAACGAGCGCGAAGAGAGGAAGAGCTCTGTGGTTTTATGGGTCGTTTCACTGAGGGTCTCGACGAATTAACACGGCTATGAGAAAACAGATGGTTTCCAAGTGGTTTCAATAAAAGATGGGAAATCCCTTATCTCAAGGTGTATCATGAAGTAACGATTGTCTGTTCTATTAAGAAGGGAGTAATCTCTACTGAATTAATAGTATTGTTTCTATAAGGTTCTTCCGATTTTTTGTTCATCCCATACAAATCTCGAATTATAACAATAATCGACTCTTTGTCGATAAAATATCGCATTTATTAAATTACATTTCTGGAAAAAGATAATATGTCGGAGTCCTATTTTCGATTTCGAGAAAACAAAGTAAATTTACAGTAGAACAATCTATTACTGAATGTAAAATGTTATAGCATGAATACAATAACGATAATTATATTATTATTATTATTATTATTATTATTATTATTATTATTATTATTATTATTATTATTATTATTATTATTATTATTATTACCAGTCTGAATATGATATTTGATCTACTCATAAACGTAACTTAGTTTAAGTCACTACACAGTTTGGTGCGCTGTTAATCTGCACTTAGCTAAGTCAGTTCAAATTTTGCAGCCAAAACATTGTATCGTATATTGGTAATTTGATGTCATTCATGTTCTCAAAATATGCTCACAAGGAATGCTATCCAACTCCTCGACGAGTATCGAATTGAAACTCGCACAATTGGTAGTACATGTTGAAAGATGGAAACATGCTTACTACTACGATTCGCAACGTCGTAGAACAGGAATTATAATTATCTTTCCACATAGCCCCTTAAAGTTCTGTACACTGGTCATACGTACCTAGGATGGAATATTAATCTGATACACTGGAACTTGTTTTGTCACGAAGGCAAATGTTGCAATCTCAAGATGATAGCAGTCGTTGGTAATTGTGATCTATGGTATGCAATTTATACAAATCGATGTCAAATGGGACACGATATAAGACGGTAAGTTTCAAACGATCATTTCGACATTTCGAAACCCAAGATGATCGACCGTGTCATTCTTTTCAATAAGTGAAAAACGTCAGCGAATTTTGGTACGTATGCCAGCACATACGATTTTCGCCCATAAAACAAAATTGACAAATTCAATCGTCCTGGGATTTCGAAATTTGGATTTTGTGTACCAAAATATATCGAATCCATACCCTGGGGTATGATGCAGAGAACGTTCGTTTTTCGTATGGCTGTATTACGTGTATCATCCCTATCTAAAATCGCTAAAGTGTTTCGCACATTAAAAAAAAAAAGAAAGAAAGAAACAAAAGCTGGCACGATCAACCGTCTTGGGGTTTCGAAATTTGGATTATGTGTTATCAAAACACAGAGAATCAATATCCTGGAGTCTGGGGCACATAACTTTTGTTTTTGTGCGTGTGTGGCTGTATAATGAGAAGAAGAAGAAGAAAACAAATGTATTTTTGGGCCAGTTAAGTAAGGAAAGACTTCGGCCCGTGTTGATTGCCATTAAGCTTTTAAATTCCACAAACAATCATGCCGCAGACGGGATTCGAAGTCTGGACCCTAAAGTAGCTGGCTTGGCTACTCAACACGAGGTCGGCATTATTATTATTATTATTATTATTATTATTATTATTATTATTATTATTATTATTATTATTATTATTATTATTATTATTATTATTATTATTATCATAAAAGCACATAGTTGTACGTTATAACCACAGGCGCTTAGGGTAACTATCTTAGCGAAAGTCCTAGTACTAAACCTTATAGCATTTCCAAAATAGTAATAAGTAATTAATGTTTGTATTAACCATTGTCTTCATATCACTCTAAGTCTAAAATTTTATTTATAATCAAAACTCAACTTCATAATGTTTTATACAACTAGACGTGTGGTCGTTCTATGAAAAATCAAACTTAAGTTAAAAAATATTTTCGAAGTCGAGCCATCACCATAGACTAAAACTAATTTACCATCTATTTGGATTCGAGCTAGGCTTGTATTTAAAGTAATCAGGTCGTAAAAAGTTTGCATCAAATAAAATCATCAGGTGTGTGAAGTAGTTCCACTATAGATAGTCGAGGCCGATTTTCTGGAGATCAATGGTCAATGGCACAAGGGATGGACCAAGGTCAATGACATAGGAATACCTAGAGCCACCCTCTCTATATTTTGACAGGGCACCTATGACCATCCTCTTATATTTTAGAAATTGTCAAATTAATATATGTATATATATATATATATATATATATATATATATATATATATATATATATATATATATATATATATATATATATATATATATATATATATAATTTGTATGGTAGCATACAAGCAAAGTATGTATAGCCACCAGCAAATTATCTCCCCCATGAGTGCTTTGATTCCAGTATTTGGGGTCCATATCATTTGCAGGTGTGGGAATGCCTGGACAGATGCAACCCAACTTACATGCAACTTTTTTCTTGGCACTGAGAGCAGTTGGTAGCAATGACACGCCTTTATACAAGCAAAATTGCGAGCAGATGACGCACGAAACAGTTCTCCATTCTGATATGACTCTATATGGTTCGGATCGTATTGTCCAATGAACAACATATATTAATCTCAATGCTGCTGTGTATGTAATGTATTATTTCATTATATACCGTAAGTTCAAAGAAATAAAATCACTGACCACGCATGAATTAGAAAATATGAAATCTAGAACAACTGGTGGAAACAAGTTTGTAAATCATTGTCTCAATTGACAGAAATTTTCCAAATATCCACATTCCAGCATCTTTGTCTTTCTCGAGAGAAGAAAATCTTGTTTGTCACGCTGAGTATGCATTAAAAATTGAAACTGAAACAAGCGAAAAAGTTTGATCATGGCCGGGATTTCAACCCGGGTCTCCCTCATCCCCTTGTAATTCGCGGGGATGTCCACGGATATAGACAAGAAGGATCAAGAATATTTTTACACAACGACTATGGTAACAATTTAACTTGTGATATCAATATATTTACAAAACAAGGTATATTTTGTTTGTTGCTAGTTAACATGGATCATTGCAAAGTTTAAAACTGATTTGAACATTTCTATTGTTTTATAAATTATAAACATATGGTGAATTAATATTTTACTTGTAGTTACGAATATCTACCTTATTGGTTTGTAAATATATATATATATATATATATATATATATATATATATATATATATATATATATATATATATATATATATATATATATATATATATATAAAACTCGAGCGGGAATCGGACCCTGGACGCTCTGCACGTGAGTTGTAGATATTTTTCACTCTGACAAGTCGTCACTTGATAACTTAGCGCGTCGTATCATATATGCGACGAGTCGGAAACTTTAAGACGCTTTTTGGCCGCAATTTTGGCTATTGTGCTCTCCTAGTTTGTAATATTAACACTTTAAGTATGCAATACTACGTGGAGAAAGATGGCCCGGAAGTACATTTACCAAAGTCTACTTTCCCCTTGTTACTGTAAAACAAATTCATGACTTGACTGTTAGGGAACACTGAAATTATTGGCTCTTACGATCTATGATATTTATGCTCATTATATCAGTAGACATAGTCCTATACCTATATTCATTTTCACTTCTTATACAGTATACACAGATAATGGGAATATTCCACATACATTGCAATATATTGCATTTTATTACCAAAATACGTAACAATATATGGTGTCGCAGAAGCGTTCCTTCCCAAGTTAAGCTCGAAAGACGTTACCATTTATATCTTTTTCTTAAAGCGATTCGGTACATTTTTGAGCGTTTCGTTCTGGATATTATTTCCATTTTCAGGATAAGACAGTTACCATGCTTAGAGAACATACTAAATCATATTCTAATAGTTCTGTTATCAAGTTATCGGAAAAGTCACATGACACATTTGGTCTATGTTTTATAAGATGTATTCCATAACACAAAAATACATTTCAATCAACGACATATTGCTATTTTGTTTTATAATGTGCAATCTTTCAACAAGCTGCAGAATTCATCTTCATAGTAGGAACTATTTTTATTTGAGGAAAACTGGAAAAGGTGCTGATCTACAGCCTCTCAAAATTGAATATTACACTACACAAGGATTGTTGAAGAGAGCGAAACAAGTGAAAGTCACATGACACATTTGGTCTATGTTTTATAAGATGTATTGCATAACACAAAAATACATTTCAATCAACGACATATTGCTATTTTGTTTTATAATGTGCAATCTTTCAACAAGCTGCAGAATTCCTCTTCATAGTAGGAACTATTTTTATTTGAGGAAAACTGGAAAAGGTGCTGATCTACAGCCTCTCAAAATTGAATATTACACTACACAAGGATTGTTGAAGAGAGCGAAACAAGTGAAAGTTTGTCGGAGCAAGGTCGGGCGAGTATTGTTGGTGTTGCAGTACATGTCAACAAGCTCTGAAATAATTTGACGCTTGATCAAACTTGTGTGTGGTTTCGAGTTGTCGTGATGGAACACGACCCCATTACGGTTAACGAGTTCTGGCAGTTCTTGCATGATGGCTTCGTTCAAACTGTTCAATTACTGACAGTGCTCTTTGGAATCGATGATTTTGTTCTTAACTAGAAGCCAAAAAAAAATATATATTTATTTAAAATCCTAAAGCACTGAGAGTATAACCTTTCTCTGATTAATTTTATGCTTTCGATGTCGTTACAGGAAAATGACCCCCTTCAGGACCACGAACGATTGCGCACCACATTATTCTACTTTCTATCAAACAATTAGATGCATGTTTTTCGTAGATAGTATCATCTGTCCCTTACTGCTATCGATAGTATAAAAATAAAATACTACAGATTACCCCATATTATTTCCCCAGCAGATACTTTTTTTTTTTTTTTTTTTTTTTTGTAAATTAGAACAACATTCTTGTACACGGTAGCGAAAAATGTATTAGTTTCTTCATACATTGTATGAAAAACACAGAGTAAACACAATAAAAAACGAAGCAGGAAATAATATTTGATGTGAATCACTTTGCCACTCTCGATAAATAATGAATCTTGGTGGTGTAATAAATAACAACTACTCTCGTTCATAGGGTACTCAGATCAATTCTCGCTCAACCTATATGTTTTGTTTTCTTTACCACTATAAATGTTTTTTTTTTAATTATCCAGTCAGAGGAGAGAAGGAAATTGTGTGGAAACAAGATTTCACTTTGGTAGACACATTAAAGCGAAGAAATGTTATCATTCCTTGCAGATCAAATTGTGCACAGTGAGTTAATGAATAGCGTCTTTCACTTTTTTTTAATAAAGAATGCCCAGTGTGTTATCGTCGACAAAGCTCTATGCCAGACTGTCAATCGCGAATTACTAATAGCTCGTGGGAACATTGTCGATAGATAGCGTGAACACTTCGGTTGGCTAATCTTGAAATGTAAGTTTGTAGGCAATAAACAAATGTAAGATTAAAAAAAAAAGTTGGTAGTCGTTATGGTTGATAACTTACAGTAGGATTTAAATACTGTACGGTAGCTCAGAAGCTTTGGTTATCACTGCCCTGCACTATACATCTTAAAGTCATAGTTTTTTTTTTACGAAAACAGTCCAATTGTTATTATTATTATTATTATTATTATTATTATTATTATTATTATTATTATTATTATTATTATTATTATTATTATTATTACAAAACAAGGAAAGAGAAAGTTGCATAGTCTAAGCTATTGATAGGAACAAGAATATATATATATATATATATATATATATATATATATATATATATATATATATATATATATATATATATATATGAGATATATATATGTTTCTTAGGTTTACACATGAACGCAATAGTATTATTACATTTATTAATTTACGGATAGAATTATTATTTTATGACAACAAGAAATGGAGTATAAATACTTGCTAGCTGATAACATAATGAATTTTGTTTCTCCTTTCTTCTAGGTAGATAGGTGAGGTGACATCTTAAAATGGATCGTTCTTGAGACTAAAGTTGTATGTTCGATCACTATGTATAATTTGTGCACAATTAGGAATAATTCCACACTTCCTAGGAAACAACAACTTTTTTTGACCAGTCACATTTTTTGCCCATACTACGTACTAACATTAAGAATAAACCTTATGTATTGACCAATTGTAGGCTAAACGTGTTACGTTTCCAGACAGAACGAATCAAGTTGATATTATTACGTAATTTTGTTTTCTTTGTTTTTCAACTAAGAAGAAAGTCGTCTCAATTGTAAGAACCAGAGAATTTAAAAGTTTGTCATGTTATTATACCTCAGAAGTATCAATATTACAAATTATAAAACCTACTTATTACCTGAGCGGGAATTAAACCGGATACTCCAACATTGGGAAACTCAGTCTTAAGCCACTACTCAAAGACATCACTGTTCAGGAGGAAGGAAAATACTCGATATGCAGCCAATTCAGCAAATTGCACACTTTTACGATTGCAATGTTTTAGTAATGAAGAAACACTCTGATTTCAGTCATGATAAAATAGTAACAAGTTCTGTAGAAAGAATACTCTAGATAATTCAAGTTTAGATTGACAAACAAAAACACATACAAGCACACAAGAACATGAAGTAGAATCTAGTCTTTAGACATCTTTGATCATTTAACAGTCACTACTCTTTACTGGAGTCTGGCGTTTCAGAGCACTGGAATATTATTAAAATTAACTGATATAACGAATCTTTCTCAGCACCTTATGTTTTCTGTTTTTATTCGTTTACTTAATTTTACTTGTTTGACTCACTTTTATACTTTTTCCAGTAATTCTTTAAGAACAAGGACAAGAACACAGAAACAGAACAGAAGGACAGTTAAAATCACCACGATTCTTCGTGTGTTCTTCCTTTTCCTGAAGTAAAACAATAAAATATGGTGAAAATGCAAAGTTTGTTCTTCCATGTTCTATGCGCTGACAAACCTGTAAAGGCAAAACGAACCAAGAGCAATATTAATACACAATACGCGCAACCTCTTAGATATTCAAAACATAATAATAATAACTCTGCTATATCCACAAAATCATTGCATGCCCTCTTTTACCATAATACGTCATGACTTTTCCGACAACCTGATCCTTCAGATGTTGTTAATACGCAACGTTCATTGGTCTCGTCACTTATTCACTTACTCTCTTATGATCATCAAAACCTCTCTTGTGATCCCGTTGATACACGTAGAAATGTGAAATGTAGTATCCAGGCTTGACGTAGCGTGTAATATAGAAATAAAATAATGATATATCCCTACCCTAATCCATTACAACGGCTCTGTTGATTCGTCAACAAAACACCTGAGATCCAATCAGAAACTTCATACAATATAAAATATGTAGCCAAGTCTCGAGTTTGCAATAATAATAATAATAATAATAATAATAATAATAATAATAATAATAATAATAATAATAATAATAATAATAATAATAATAATAATAATAATAATAATAATAAAGGAATAACATAATTACAATACTAATTACGTAAACAAAGCATACCAATTTAAAAAAGCTTACTGCCATGACGCGATTCTAACCTGGACCTCTGGCATAGGAGTATCGCGTTTTACTACCCTGCCACAAACTCCTCATACAAATATAAGCAAATAAACTAGTAGTTACGGAAGGCAAACGTAGAACTTTCTATTTCTCCACGTATTGATACAATTCAGAGTGCCACAATAAAAAAAATCTTTGAGTTTTACGTCCCACGCTTATGCCGGTTAGGCTAAAGGAGAAGATGATTATGAGAGATGAATGAAATGGTGGAATGAAGAAAGTGGGAGGAAACGGGAGAACCCCGAGAAAACCCACGAGCACGGTGTTTGTCCACCACAAAGTTCACTTGGCGGGGGCTGGGATCGAACCCGGGACCCCAAGCACCAGAGGTGAACGCTCTACCACGGAGCCACCGCGCCCCCTGCTAAAATAAGGTCTGCCGTCTTTTAGAAATTAGCATTTAAGGTGAAAATGAATTGTAATGTAAGTCGGGACCATGGTTAAAACGGTGAGGAGCCTCAATCTGAAGAACGTTTTGTTATTTTTCCTCATTGACGAAGGTCTATATAACTTTTTTATTTAAAGAAGAAGTCATTATGGCATTCATATAAGGAACGTCACCTTATATTAGCATTAGTATCTACGTATAGCCTTACATGAAACGATTTTAATTAGCTAATAATTTGGGTTAAAGACGAAGCGACTCGGTGGTAGGTATGTTGTTAGCGTGTTGAACTTCTATTCTTCTGGCTCGGGTTCAAATCCCAAATATGTTGGAATGAGGAGAATTTTAGAATTTCTGTCAACGGAGGCAATGATTCACATACTTATTTCCAGCAGTTGTTCTGGAAATGATAGTTTCGTCTTATTTCTGATTCATGGGTGGTCAGTATTCTTATTTCTCTGAACATACAGTATATAATGAAATAATATATTACATACATACAATACACTACATACAGCAATATTGAGATTAATACATGGTGTTTATTGGAAATGATGATCCGAACCATGGAGAGTCATCTTAGATGGGAGAATTTCCCTTAGTCACCTACTTGGCAATTTCACCTGCATGAACATCTGGCTTATGGATACCAATTTCTGTCAGTGCCGAGAAAACTTTGGTGTAAGTTGGGTTGCATCTATCCAGGCGTTTTTGCATCTGCAAATGACCTGGATCCCAGGTAAACTAATTAGAGCTCTAAGGGGGGATATAATTTTGCCTGTGATTGTGCATTTGTAACATTTCTGAGTCCATCTTGTTCTTTTTCGTGCGAAAAAATGCTAAAATATAAATTCCATAGTTTATTGACCCAATTACCGTCTTTGATAGGTTTTATTACCTTCTATGATTGTATGTGTGTGTACAGAGGCATATTTCCTTTCATTAAAAATGAATGCAATAGTGCACCAGTCTTAACATTTGGGGAGGGTATTTAAGATCTTCCCTTATTTTGTACTAAAACACGATAACACACTGAGCAAAACTATGTGATAATATGTAGAAAAAAATCACGAGACAGTTTCAACACAATAACTGTGTCTTCATCAAATTTCCACTTCTTGTAGCAGCTTGGGAGTGAAGACACAGTTATTACGTTGAAACTGTTACGTGATTGTGTTTTATGCATATCATCACATAGCCTTGCTCAGTGCGTTAACGTGTTTTAGTACAACAGGGAAACAAGCCTGGTAGAATAGATACACACACACACATATATATATATATATATATATATATATATATATATATATATATATATATATCGGGTGTTGCAAAATAAGTGTTACAACTCTTGGGAGGTGACTCCTGCCACTGAGACAAGAAAAAAAGTTCTCTTCAACTTTTTGCTATCGGACATAGTTTCAGATCTACAAGGTGCCGAAAACGTGGGAAAATGACTTTCGGACGCCAATAGTTCGGAAAGTATCCAACATAAAGAGGGCGGGTAAAAAATTCACTGAAGAAGTCATACCTGCTCTATTGAATTTTGTATGTTTCACAATCCTACCATGCACGCGCAAGGGATTCCCCAAAGGAACGTAGGGAGTCCCGGATAATTGCCAAATAAAATTTGTTTTAATTGAATATGAATTGATAGGCTTTCTACCAGGTAACAATAATTCGTTTGTCTTAAGTCGATATCTGGAACAAATACAAAATGGCGGACACCTTCATGCCCGTTGTGCGTGGTTGCATAATCGCCAGATACGGATGCTGGCCAACAGTGACGTTCTGAGTATTAATTGTAGCGAATTTGTACTCAAATGCTCTAGACAGACATCTGGAGTGTCGGTAGAGCATGACAGATGAAGCAGGGTGATTCACATGTATGGAAACACTTAACGAAAAATGCCCAGAAATGCACTCATACTCAGTAAACGTGAGTTCAAAGCGTCGGAAATGTAAGGGTTAGCGTCAAGGATATGAAAGCCATTGCCAATTCACCAATAATATTCCTTCAAACCGATGCAATATGATGTGCACGGTTGCATACCAAGAAGAATGCAACAACTGAGGCCATGTTCAAATTGTGCAATTGGACTCAGTAAGAAATTGGGTAAACTAAGAGAACGAATGTCACTAGTGGGATCGCATGATCGATGATCAACACATAGCTAATGAACAAATGTCAACATGTCCCACTACTGCTGGGACATCGTCCTACGTGCGAAAAATAGGAAAATAACTACTCGGGTCTTGAATCTGAGGCCGTGGGGTCCCAATAGGATTGGAAACTGCGACCACGCGAGCAAAAGCGAACGCTCTAGCCCTGAGATTCGAAGAAGCCTCACTTTTTCTGTATTCATTACTTTGAGGAGTACCCACTTTGTTTGGCAAGCCCTCTTGTACAGCCTCCCGACATACTTGTGTGTTTTCTTTTCTTACTCCTACTGCACAGTTGTAAACAATCAGAGCTTTAAGACGTTTCTTACTATTTCTCATGTCGTTTTATTTTCCATATGTATGGTGTTCCAGCTGTGGTGTTAAATGTGCCAAATCGGTTCATTTTCGTCTTTGTCTTGGCATGTGCACTGTGTGTAAGATACGAATTTCTGGAGGTATTTTCCTATATTTCGAGTACGTCATATGTCTCAGAAGACGTGAGACATGATATAAGTTTGTTATTTTCACGCTCAATCAGAATTTGAACCATGCATTAAGAGATTTCTTTTCATATGTGTCGACTGTGGGACAATGTCCCAAACAAAGACGGACATTGATACAATCGTGTTCTAGTTACGTTCTACCAAAAGGTGCACCAGATGTAATAGCAGAAAGTACGTTATTTTCCTAGTTTTTGCACGTGAGACGGTGTCCCAGCAGTAGTGGGACATGTTGACATTTGTCCATCAGCTACATGTTGATATCAACACACACATTGGCCACATTTCAATATCGATCATGCGATCCCACTAGTGACATTCCTTTAGTTTACCCAATTTCTTACTGAGTCCAATTGCACAATTTGAACATGGCCTCAGTTGTTGCATCCTTATTGGTATGCAACCGTGCACGTCATATTGCATCGGTTTGAGGGAATATTATTGGTGAATTGGCAATGGCTTTCATGTTCTTGACGCTAATCCTGACAATTCCGACGCTTTGAACTCACGTTTACTGAGTATGAGTGCATTTCTGGGCATTTTTCGTTAAGTGTTTCCACACATGTGAATCACCCTGCTTCATCTGTTATGCTCTACAGACACTCCAGATGTCTTTCTAGAGCATTTGAGTACAAATTCGCTACAATTAATACTCAGAACGTCACTGTTGGCCAGCATCCGTATCTGGCGATTATGCAACCACGCACAACGGGCATGAAGGTGTCCGCCATTTTGTATTTGTTCCAGATATCGACTTAAGACAAACGAATTATTGTTACCTGGTAGAAAGCCTATCAATTCATATCCATTTAGACCAAGTTTCATTTGGCAATTATCCGGGACTCCCTACGTTCCTTTGGGGAATCCCTTGGGCGTGCATGGTAGGATTGTGAAACATGCAAAATTCAATAGAGCAGGTATGACTTCTTCAGTGAATTTTTTACCCGCCCTCTTTATGTTGGATACTTTCCGAACTATTGGCGTCCGAAAGTCATTTTCCCACGTTTTCGGCACCTTGTAGATCTGAAACTATGTCCGATAGCAAAAAGTTGAAGAGAACTTTTTTTCTTGTCTCAGTGGCAGGAGTCACCTCCCAAGAGTTGTAACACTTATTTTGCAACACCCGATATATATATATATATATATATATATATATATATATGGGTGGTCCATCTTGTTTCCTTTTTTAGGTATAAATTTTGAGAAATTTGACCTAATTCGTGACTTCGATAATGGCTTCAATAAAATACATCAGTATATGAGTGTGTACAGAGTACATTTCCTTTCATAAGACATGTGTACATTTTCCGAGCCTTCTTAATTTTGGGACGGGTACATTGGTCAACCCCTTAATTTTAGGAATTGTCAAATAACTAAAATTTGATAAACGTTTTCTAGATCAGACTGTAACTTTGGGTGATCCAGCTAAATCTTTTCTGTGGGCAAATAATTGCCAAATATTAGTATGATCACGTGGTCCATTATTCACCTACTTTCTGGTATTTGATTGGACTTAGTTATCTTATATAGCTATATGGATGAGTGTAGGTGTCTTGAACATAGATACATTGATGTTCCCCCTCCAAAATGATTGGGAGATATATACTAGGGATGGCCAAAAATTTCCGGATCCGGATATCCCGGATCCAGTGAGATCCGGATCCGGATCTTGCCGGATCCGAACCTCAGGTTCGGATCTCGGATCCGAAATTCGAATCTCGGATCTGGATCCGAAATTCGAATCTCAGATCTTGATTCGCATCCAAACTTACATCTGAAATTGTGAGGATAAAATTGAATATCTAAAATTTGTTAAAACTTTTTTCGGATTCACTGATATAGTAGGTTGCTGTGCTTTTAAATGTTTCCATAACACGTTTGTGCTACCTTTGTTCTTTATTTTATTTTACCTTGCAATATTTACACGTTGCACTTTCTGTCGACGTCTCTTTAATAAAATGTTTCCAAGTTTGATTTCTTCCCATTTTAGAGTATAGTGAACTGTCTGAAAACTGATGTAAATGGTAAAAAATTCTTCTGTTTAGCTCCTCTTCGAAACTTAATGTTAGCTTCATATTGAAAATATTTATTTTATTCTTAGAAAATAAACTTTTTTTCTCATACACAAATGAAATATCTTTTATATAAAGCCCTTCTAATCGCAGGAATACTAGACAAAAAAAACTCTTTATTAATAGTAGTTTCTGACTCATTAGAATCCAACCACCAACAAATATAATCATCAACAAATATACGTATCAGGTACCGTACAAAGTTTTGGGGGTTGGCCTAGAAAAAGATGTATTAGAATGCATCTTGGGGAGATGGACAGCAAATCCTGACTATATTTTATAGTGTGTAAATTCAACGGCATTCTTGTGTTTTTGATATGATGAGTCGTTGCTCTTTTTGTCAATAATAATAATAATAATAATAATAATAATAATAATAATAATAACATGATGATGATGGTGCTCAGTCAACACAAGCAATGTGATCTGCTTATGTTGGGCCTATCAACTGAGTAGATCGTAATTTAATTGGTTGGAGTGTGTTTCGTTTATTTTGGATTTATTACTTTGAGAAAATAAGGATGATACTTTATGTATTTTCATTTAAATATTATTTATTTTTATATGTGAAGTATGTATGCAAATCAGAAATTACATACCATTAGTGACTAATACAGCTAACAACGAGTACATGTCTATTGCGCTCTTTTTTGTGTTAACCTTTCTATTACTACGTGCTAATAGATATGTAGAAATTCTTCTTTTGTTAATTAAAAGTAAAATTCTTATTTAAAAATATATATACGACTTTGCAGTATGTAAGTAAATTATTGAAAAAGCGTACTATTTCCTACAAAAATTGGGGGAAAATATGCTGAATGAAAATATGCTGAATTACTTTATAGCTACATTGAAGTAGACGAGAACAAGCCTCGGCTGGTCCTGCCACCTAGCGGTCATATTTTGTTTTTGTCGTACGCTATGAATCGTTGTTTCGACAGGGAGTATAGAGAGCGAGCGAGAGGAGTGACTCCAGCGGGCGGTGCTTAGCTGAGTAGTCTACTCTGTAGTTGGCCTGACAGCAGAGCATCTTGTTTCTTTGAACCACTTCCCTAAAATTGAACAACCAACTCTTCTTCTTCTTCTTCTTCTTCAGCATTTAAGTTCTTTTACAGCAGCTGTTCACTGATGCAAATTGATTTTCGGGAATAACACTACTTGTTATATAGCTCTAATCTCAGTTCCATTTCTTTTCCTTTGCATTACGATCACTTTTTGACCGTCTCTTCGGTTTCTTCAGAATATACTCGAACTCGTGCTAGCACACTGTGGCGTATTCAAAGCTGTTCAAACAACTTCCCAACCAACATAACGGCAGCAGATACTCGCTTTCGTCTCACGACGACCTCTATTCCTCAAGGTAGCAACATCAAGACTTACGATATCGGAATGGAATTTTGCAGGTGTATAGATTTAATACCAAAATATTTAAAAATGCAACTTCCCTAAAAAGGGCCTATGTCGGTATGAGCCCCTATTATATAGAACTCCTCAACGTATGTTCCGTAAGAAAAATACATTACATGTGCCACATAATATTGAGTACCTGTCTCAAACCTGTCAATGGAACAAATTTATAAATGCGTTCAAGTATGTGAAACGTTCTGTTGAAGTGTGCGGTAAAATATGTGTATTTTTTTACAAAAAAGTACTTACTTTTAGAAATTTGTTATACATATTGTACACCCAGCCACAAAATATTTCCCCCTAAGCGCTCTAATTCCATTACTTGGGGTCCAGGCATTTCCAGTTGTGAGAATGCCAAGACAGATGGAACCCAACTTACACCTAACTTTTCTTGGCACTGACAGCAGTTGGTAGACCTGATCCAGGTGTTTATTCAGGTAAAATTGTAAAGTAGGTGACTAAGGAAACAGTTCTCCACTCTAAGATGAATCTCTATGGTTCGCTCGTGTTTTCCAAAGAACACCATATATTAATCTCAAAATTGCTGTTTGCGTAATGTATATTGTATGTTTACGGAAATATAAATACTGACCGTGTATTTATCAGGAAATGCTTGAAACTAGCTGCAAATATCAAATCTAGAACAACTGCTGGAAATCTATATATATAAAAGAGAACGTACAAATCCTTTGTCCGCTCATCACGCTAATACGGCTGAACCAATTTCTTTTATTTTTGGGGGGTTATTAGGATTTGGACCCTAGATGGTTTTTATCATATCACTTTAATTTTCAATTACCAGTGTCTTGAGATAATTGACCATTCAGGTGTCCATTACGTACAAATCCTTTGTTAGTTCATCATAGGTATAAAAATAAACGTATGTATATGCAACCCGCATGACCGTGTCACTCGGCGGGTTAACATAAATGACAGGCGTTATAATGGTTTTTATCATATCACTTGAAAGCGAAAAAGTAAAAATTATCTAAGTAACAAAGTTTATTGCGTTCGGGGGTGACCGCAGCGAAGCGGGGCGGGTTAACATAAATGACAGGCGATATAATGTTAACATTTACTGCAATCTTCTATGGTTTTTATCATATCACTTGAAAGCGAAAAAGTAAAAATTATCTAAGTAACAAAGTTTATTGCGTTCCGGGGTGACCGCAGCGAAGCGGGGTGAACGCTGCCAGTAAGTTTCTAAATGATTACCTCCATTGACAGATCTCCTCCAATTCTCCTCATTCCAACATCATTTTCTTTCTGGAGAAGAGATCTTTCTTGTCACACTGAGCATGTATTGAAATTGAAATTGAAACACTTGAAAAAGCTTCAACCAGACCTAGAACCAGACCGCCGAACAGAAGTTCAATAATCTAACCACTCACCTACCGCGTCACTTCATCTTTTATCTAAACTTTTAACTAGTTAAAATAGTTGCATGTAAGACTATACAAATATTATAATAAGAAGACATTCCTTATGAGTGTCACAATGACTTACTCGAAATTTCCTTCTTTAACTCAAAAACAAGTTATATATACCTTCGCCAATGAGCTAAATATCACGAAACGTTATTCAAGCTGAGACTACCTCATCGTTTTTAACTGATCCCGATTTACATTACTACTATTCTTCCTCATCGTAACTTCTAACTTCCAAAGAGGAAAAGCCGGCAGCATTTACGCCGATCCCAAGTTTTAGTATTCGCGCGCTACCCTAGCCAGCTGTTTAAAGTTGGTCATGTGAAATGTACAGAAAAAAATTTAGCAAGAGAACAGAACCTAACCAACCACTGCGGGGCTTCTAACCCGTTCCTACTACTTTTACTATTATTATTATTATTATTAGTATTATTATTATTATTATTATTATTATTATTATTATTATTATTATTATTATATTTATTATTATTATTATTATTATTAATAATAATAATAATAATAATAGTTTTACTATGGATCAGTATGGTAAAACTGCAAGCTTATTTTAAAGAAAAAAGTCTTATGAAAATTTAAAAACATCGTTGGGCAGGGATCGAACTCATGCCAAAATCCATGTTCATTACTAGAGTGTAGACTTAGTACGCTCAGCCACGAAGGCTGACAGTAGTTGGCCTTAATTTCCGCTATATGCATGTCATGACTCTTGATGTCCTATCTGTATCGGCCAATAAGATCAGAGAACATATGAAATTCTTGGAATCCGCGAAAATGCAAGCCAGGAGACAAGCATGTAGCCAGAATTTCGTAATAGTGGGGATCCATGATGAAATATTGAGGTTATCAAACCAGGGGCTGGGTTATTCTAAACTATTTTACTGGTAAAATATTTTGGTTCGTGTAGCCAGGATTTTGTAATGAGGGGACGTGACACGAAATATTGTGGTTACCCACAAAAGGCTCGATCAATCTAAACTATTTTATTGACAACGTACCCATATTTGTTTGTTAGGACAATAAAATGAGGATATGTTAGTAATTATTTTAGTAACAAACTATGAAGAAATCTCGAGTAAAAGGATATATAAATTGAAAAATATATAGTCTTCCGAGGTATTTCGAACTCTGTTCTTCTTGTCTTTTCTTCTTTTTCTTGTCTTCGTTTAATGCCGATAAGGATTGCAACGAGATCTCTTTCGGCAGTAAAAACATCCTGTCGCGAAATGGATTAGTGTTGCCGCGAAATTGAAAATTACTTTAACAAGTGTCACTGGAACCTATGTTGCCAGGCTCATATTACTGGGGATTATTTGTATTTCTTAAGTTCTACCTGACACTCTATCTGATCGTCATATAGAGTCCATAGGATTAGCATGGAGCTAGATGCAATTCAGAATGTTCCGTTACAATAATTTAAATTTTAACTTGACTCTCCCCCTGTTTCGCCCACACAAAGCTCCTCGTAAGAAAGAGTAACCAAACGCTTGCTGTAGCTTTATATTTTAACACTTGTTCTTCTTTTTCTCGTTTCTTTTTGTTTCATCTTTCCTTCATGATTTTTTTTATTTCTGGTCTCGAAAGGGCGGTACGAACCCCCGGCCCCACCCCTTGGCGACGTGCCTGCGGCAGACATTATTTTCGCACTCTTTGAATTGCATCAACACGTGTAAAAAAAGAAAGTTATATTTTTATCTTCCGTAACTACTAGTTTGTTGTCTTATCTTTGTATCAGGAATTTGTGGTAGGTTGGTAATATGAAACTCTTATGGCAGAAACATGGGTTCAAATCCCGTCGTGGCAGCGCCGTAACTTAGATTTTCTCTGGGGAGTAGTGAAGCATTAATACACATATTTGGGCTCACTAGAAAAAGTCGTTTTCCTAATTCTTGGGCCCCCTCTTTCCACCCATCTTTTACTCTGTATCGGTCCCGGAGGTCTGCGGGTTCGTTAGTTGTGCCTCTCGACCCGTTCCATACACGACAAATTAATTAAGGGGACAACATTGACAAATCTGACAATAGTATACGAATATAAATTATTTTAGAGCCCCTAACAGTAGACATTTTTTACTGAAGTGAGCCCACGACTCATTTTTTGTTTTATTTACCTTTAGTGTGCTGTTCTCTTTATGTAATGTAGTGAACCTGTTTAATGCTTCAGTTATAATTTCATGTTCGTATCGTATACGGAGTAAGACAATTTTGTCTTAAAATAAGCTCCTTTCGAACGGCGTGGAGCTTCCCTGAGCGGTCCTGCGTTGTGGCAATCATTTTTGTTCTTAATTGGAAGGTATCGTTCACGTAATTGATTTTGTAATTCTGTTATTCCTTTATTGTTATTATTATTATTATTATTATTATTATTATTATTATTATTATTATTATTGCAAAGTCGTCACTTGGCTACATATTTTATATTTTATGAATTTTCTGATTGGATTTCAAGACTTTTGTTAAATAATCAACACACTTCACTTTAGGGGGTTTGGAGGAAGGAAATATTATCCTGTTGCTTTTCGTTTGTTTGTTTGCACGCGACACCAAGCTTGGAAACATTTTACCTTTCTCTATCTAAGGGAAGTGCCATAAAGGTTGTGATGATCATAAGAGTATAAGTGAATAAGTGATGAGATCAATGAATTTTGCGTATGAACAACATTTAAAGTATCAGGTTGTCAGAAAAGTCATGACGTATTTCGGTAAAATATGACAAATGATGGTTTGTGGATATACTAGAGTTATTCGGATCATGCAATAGTTTGTCATGAATAGCTAACATGTTGAGCATTTTGTGTAGTAGTATTGCTCTTTGTTTGGTTTGGTTTTACAGATTTTATCAGAGATGGCGAGGGTCAATGAAAACTTGAGCCACCACACACCGCGACCCACTCTGACCCATGATATACCACCCACCTTGGCCCACTCTGACCCACTACCCACAATGACCCACTCCGACCCACCACCCACCATGAACCACTGACCTACCAAAACGCATCGTCCTCAACTCTGACAAATAATCCACGTCCTTTTTCCTACCGACTAAAGAATTTATACTTGTAATAAAACCAGGTTGTCAAATTCTAACTAATCGGAGTTTGAATTTCTACGGTCAATCCCTCAAACACCACTCCGTTACAATAATGATGGATTTGACCTTTACGATATAAAATGATAAAATGTTTGTCATGAGCAAAATTACGATGAATTTCAGTTGAATTATCATGGTCTAATTATTTCCTTCTTGAATTATCGATACCTTTCAGTGGAAAAACGGCTGAAATTTGAAAGTCCCAAATCAAGGTACGTAGACTAACATACAGAAGCTTAAATTAGAAATTTTATGTCTATTTTTCCCACAATTTTACGGGTAGATTGCCATGTGCTCTAAGCGCTCTATATAATAAACAAGCCTCAGCAATTTTTTTTTATAAAGCTAATGGTAAGCATATATGGATATATGATGCGAAGCACTGTATTTTTTGTTGAGTTGAGTTGAGTTGATTTTGAGTTTAACGTCCCTTTCATCAGCGAGGTTATATGAAACATGGACATGCCCCATGTCGTAAACGTCGCCAACACCTAGTAGTCCACTTGCGAGTAAAAGTCTATCGTCAATATAGAGACGTGTCGAAGGATTGCCGCTAGTGTCCCACTGACGGCAGGGTTTCGTCGAGTCGAAACAGATATCTCGCGTCGGAGTGTTGAAGTTACCACCGCGTAGCAGCGAGCACTTCGTTTTAGTCCTCGCTAATTCGATTCGTCGCGGAGAATTGCGAAGGGACCAACACGAACTATCGTCAATCATATGCAAGCGGTTATTATTATACATTATTTTTTCCTGACGAATTATTCCTAAAGTGAGCTCTGGGGGTCAAGAATAACCTCTGCCTCAACATCATGAAGTTAAAAATCTTGAGTGCGATAATTGTATAAATTTAGATGGCAACTGTCGTCGATCATTAGAAAGTGAGTATGGGAGAACTATGAAATAAAGTAAATAGACACACGTCATTTTGTTATAAAATTACATGGCGAATGCATGTTATCTTATCCCAAACAGGTATCGTCTCATATATACGGTTAAAAGAGCACCCTGATTGACCAAATTAAAAAGATCTCAACGATTTGTCCCTTTACAAGCGATCTCCTTCATCGGCTCCGTGGCGAAGTCGGAAAAACACCCGCACAGTAGTCAAGGTTGGTGATTTGAGCCCCCTCCGGGGTACCTTTAGGTACTTTTTTGGTGTTTTGAGACTCACCTTAATGTAAACAAATCACACATATAGACGATTTAACACATTTTGGGGGAGTAATTTTGTGGTTCATTGCAATTTTTTTCAGAAGATGCTGTCTACAATGCAGTGAGCAGAGAGGGTCGTTGGGTCAGAGTGCGTCAGAGTGAGTTGTTGGTGCGTCGCTGTCGGTCACGGTTGATGATGGGTCGTAGTAGGTCACGGTAAATGATGGGCCGTAGTAGGCCACATGCTGTTGACCCACTGACCCACTCAGAAAACTCGATCAATTTGACCCATTGATCCACTCCAACTCTGGATTTGACACCACATATAAAATAGAAGGCCAAAAATTTCATGCTCACCATATTTTTTTGTTTGCTTCAGGCATGGGAAGAACGCGTGAATAGTGTTTCTGATTTCTATTATCCTCCATGTTTCTGTGTTATTGTCTCTGTTGTTAAAGAGTTAGTGGAAAAACTGAAAAAGTGAGTAAAACGCGTAAAAATAGGAAACAAGGTACTGAGGAAGGTTCGTTAAATTAATTAACTTAAAGAATTGTCCAGTGCCCTGAAACACCAGATTCCAATGAATATAAGAATCTGTCCAATGCCGTGCCGTGAAAAATCAGGGCACGCGGCGAGAGCATACGGCAGCGCCTCTGTACATATGAGTTGTCAATTTAAAGTTGACTTCTCTGGACAATTCTTTCTGCATAATACTTTACTATTTTATCATGACTGAAATCAGAAAGTTTCAGCATTATTACACTGGAATCATAAAAGTGTGTAATTATTGAATTAACTGCAGCTCGATTTTTTCTCCTTCTTCCAGAACAGTGATTTCTTAGAGTCGTGGCTTAAGCGTTAGTTTCATAATATTGGAGACGCGATTTCAATTCCGGCTGTGGCAGTTCAAGAAATTTTATAATCTACAAAAGAGATACTTCTGATGTATAATAACATAAAAAAATATTCAATCGCTGGGTCTAAGAGTTGAGACAACTTCATTTACAGGTGAAACGCCAATAACAGAAAATAACTTCATCCGCATCAACATTCGTAACTGTCTGGCAAGTAACGTGTTTAGACAAGAATTGATGAATATATAAGGGCTAAACACGTCCTTACTGCTGTAGTATGGGCCAAAATTAAGTTCCAAGGAATTGTTCCCAGCGCTGCACAAATTGCAAACAGTGATCGAACTTAAAACGCTAGTCACGAAAATGATCCTATTTAAAATCTCACGTCACCTTTCTATCTAGAAGAAGGGCAAAGCAAACTGCATTACTGTTATCAGCTAAGAAATCTGTATATTCCATTTCTTGTTGTCATAAAATGATAAATCAAACGGTAAATCCATAAACGTAATAATATTATTGCGTTCATGTGTAAACCTAAGAAACATCTGACATACTCTACATCTTTTCTGTTCCTATGAATACCTTCGACTATGTTACTTTTTCTTTCAATTGTGGTATTAATATTAATATTAATAATAATAATAATAATAATAATAATAATAATAATAATAATAATAATAATAATTTAATAATAATAAAAGAATAACATAATTGCAATACCAATTACATAAACATTATCTTCCCATTTACAAAAAATACTAATTACCACGACGGGATTTGAACCCAAGTAGCTGCTATGGAAGTTACCTACTTTAACAATTTTCTTTTAAACACTCGCCCCAACCGGAGTATTGTTCGCCACTGGCACCTCATGTCCTTTCGACGTATTCCAAACACTACCGGAACACGAACACAGAAATACTATGGACAATTAAAATTCCGACCTTGCTTTTCAGAAAAATCAGAAACTCTAGTGGATTGCGCCTCATGATCAGAAGCCGAACGCCCGAGATCCCTCGACTAGTGCCACCGGGTCAATTTGCCATAAACTCCTCATATGAATATAAGAAAATAAACTATTAGTTACGGAACATAAACATAGAACTGTCTATTTCTACACGTGTTGATACAATTCAAAGAATGTGAAAATAGTTTCTGTCGTGTTTTCTTCTTTGGAAATTAGAAGTTATGGTAAAGACAAAATGTAATGCAAATCGGGACCGTCCATGCAACCGAAGACCAGCGCGTAACTTAGATTATTTTCTGGTGGGTGGGCAAGCATTAATAAGCTTATTTATGACCCCTAGAAAAAAGTTGATTTTCTAATTATTGGCCCCCCTCTCTCCAACTTTCGCTTAATCTTTATGGGCTCCCCGGAGCATATGGGCCGTCCTGCACGGCACGGTCTGCGGTTCCGTTTGTTGCGCCCTGTTCCCTTTCCATACATGACAAAATTATTAAGGGGACAATATTGATAAATCTCAAAGCCAAACGAATAAATATTACTGAAATGGGTCTATGAGACATTTTTGTTCTATTTACCTTTTGTGTGCTCTTTCGTTTATGTAATGTAGCGACCCTATTTGATGCTTCATTCTAATTTCATGTTCGTATCGTATATGGAGTAAGAACATTTTGTCTGAAAATAGGGAGCTTCTCTGTGGGCAGTTGCCCCCCACAAGTTACGGCTCTGCCGACGACGCAGGCTCAACTTGAAGAACATTTCATGATGTTTTCCTCATTGAGCAACGTCTATATTACTTGTTTTTGAGTTAAACAAGGAAATCCCGAGTAAGACATTAAGACACTCACACAAGTTGCTCATATTTTCGTGTCTATATTTTTATTTATATTGTGTTTATATTTTTTTTTAATATTTGAGTATCTTTTTTATATTTTTTCATGAAACGACTTTACCTAGGTATTAGTTTGGGTGAAAGTTTAAATGGTGCGCTAGGTGAGTGGTTAGCGCATTGCACTTATTTTTGTTGGAACCGGCTTCGAATCTCGGCCATTCTGAAACTTTTTCAGGTGTTTATGGTTCAATTTTAGTTTCAATGCATACTGAGAGTGATAAGCAAGATCATCTCTCCTCCAGAAAGGAAAAGATGTTGGAATGAGGAGAATTGGAAAAGGTCTCTCAATGGTGGCAATCATTTAAAAAGTTATTTCCAGCAGTTGTTCTAGATTCGATATATTTAGCTATTTTCAAGCATTTTCTGATTCATATGTGACCAGTGTTTTTACTTTTTTGAATATACAGTATATAATGAAAAAATACATTACATACACAGCAATATTGATAATAACATATGATGTTCATTGGACAACGCGCTCTGAACCAGAGAGATTCATCTCAGAATGGAGAAATGTTTCGTGCATCATCTACTCACAATTTTACTACCATACAGACTTGACTCAGTGCTACCAACTGCTGTCAGTGACGAGAAAAGTTACGTGTAAGTTGGGTTGCATCTGTCTAGGTGTTCTCACAACTGCAAAAGACCTGGACACCAAGTAATGGAATTAGAGCCCTTAGGGGGAAGAAATGCTTTTGTGGCTGGGTGTACAACACGCATATAGATTAAATGAAGCTTGTCAACACCGTTCGTGGGTACATAATGAATCGATAAACAATTTATTTGTGATATTATGGGTGTTTATTTTTCACCTATAGACATGGCTATAGATCGAACAAGACTGAAATTCGAATTTAGAAAAAGAAATAGGCAAAAAGCATACTAAACGAAAAATACAATATAAACTATACCTAAAATATCCAGGTATTTAACTAGCATAGATGAATTAGTTAACCATTGCACTGTATATTATTTATAAATAAAATAACCGTTTTAATTTAGTTGAGGTTTTCATACCAGAAACAATTCAAAGATATTTAAGTAAACGGAGTGACACAATTCTGCTGACGTTGCAAAAATCTCCTGCTGGTATATACTATTGAACCATGATGAAGGAATGATGCCAGATCCTTTTAAGATTTACGCCCTACGATTATGTCGACTAGGCTAAAGGAGAACAAAATATTTTAGTTTCAAACAGTTCAGATTTTTTCGAAACTTTTCTCTTTCAATGAGTGCAAGAGTTTTCAAACTAAAATATTTAAACCTAAACTTTCAAACAAAAAAAATTTCAAATCAAATCTTGGAAATAAAATTTTCAAAAAATCAAACCAAAAATTCAAAACATTTTTTTGATACTAAACAATATAAAATCAAAAGTTTCATACAAAAGTCGAAAAAGCAAATTTTGAAAAATAAAGTTCAAAAAATTTCAAAACAATTTAAAGTGAAAATAATTAGTTTGAAATATTTTGGTTTGAAAACATTTGAAACAAAAATTTTCAAACTAAAAGATCAAAACCAAAATTATACTGAAATATTTTCGAACTAAAGTTTCAAGCATTTTTAAGTAATTTTTTCAAACTAAAATTGTCAAGTTACTACAGTATGTTACTTATCAGGTTTCAACTCAAAAATTTAAAGCTCGATGTAGAATTCAATCAATCATATTTCAACACAAATAACTTTTCACCAATGACCTTAGACTATGAGTTGAGTCTAAAATTCAAAGTATTGTCTGATATCAATCGATGTTAATCACTCCCATGTATTATATTTTACGTTCAAAAAATTTTACACCAACAACCATAGCCTCTGTGGTGTCTCTAAGTTTCAACAATCTAAAATTTGCATTTTCGGATTTTGATCATCCAAGTTTACCAGAGTCCTATAAAATGATTACCAGTTTTTAATTGACAACTTCAAAATTTAAAAATTGATCAAATAAGCTTCATTTGATCTCAAGGTACTCATGTTCAGTGCAAGATAATCCATATGGTTATATTACAATCTATCTTATTGAATTTTAAGCATAACATAAAACTTTGCAATATATGCTAATTGAAGACCTTGTGGCAAAAACATGTTAAATCCAAAAAAATGAAAGTGTAAAGGAGGTGCCTTCACAAGGGTTTCTCTTCGCCCATTTTTCTTCAAACTTAGCACATATATAATAGAACGAAAATAAATAGACACGTATTTTTCTTTGTTTCTTTCGGAAAATAGGTTAAGGGGGCAAAGGACCCTTTTCAAAATGGTCCCCTTGACTAAAAAGGCCATATTAAAGAAACGAAACTCTCCCAATGGAAAGATGACTTCAAAGTAGAAAATACAAGTTTTGTCGTTTTTGCGAGAAAAGAGTTTCAGGGGGCAATAGCTTCCTTCAAAATGGCATAGGATCCCGCACAATCCTTACGAAAATTAGATTTCGCAGGAATTGCTTGAAATCGTGATATGTTGTAGATATTGTGCACCTGAGAAAAAGTCTCAACAGGCACAAACAAAAATCACTGACCGTTTGGCCACTACAGAGCCATTGTTTTGAAAACAGCCGAAGATAGTGATATTCTGGATTTTGATGAAAATGACTGAAACTGTCATATGTTGTAGATATTATGATCCTGAGAAAAAGTCTCAATTTGTACAACCATCCATCACTGACCGTTTGGCCACTGCAGAGCTTTTTTAACAAGGGCAGAAGGTAACGGTATTATGAATTTCGGTGAATTGCAAGAAACTGCGATATGTTGTATATAAATGTTGATCCTGAGAAAACGTCTTAATGGGCAAAAATAACAATTACTGACCATTTGGCCAATACGAGGCCGCTTTTTTGAAAGCAACCGAGCCGAAGATAGTGATATTCTGGATTTCGGTTAAAATGACAGAAACCGTGATATGTTGTAGATATTATCATCCTGACAAAAAGTCTCAATGAACACAACCACAAGTTGCTAATCGTTTGGCCACCACAGGGTTACTTTTTTGACCAAGCCAAGCACAAAAGTGTTCTCGATTTCTGTAAATTTCTGTTCTCCGATGAACATCATATGTTAATCTCAATATTCCTGTGTATGTAATGTATTTTATTCATTATACACTGTATATTCAAAGAAATAAAAACACTGATCACATATGAATCAGAAAATGCTTCAAAGTGGCTGAAAATACCAAATCTAGAGCAACTGCTGGAAATAAGTTTGTAAATGACTGTCTCCATTGACAGACCTTCTCCGATTCTCCTTATTCCAACATCTTTTTCTTTCTAGAGAAGAGAATAACTTGCGTGTCACACTGATTATTCATTGAAATTGAAATTGAAAAAGGAACACTTCAAAGTGTCAGAATGGCCGGAATTCGAACCCGTGTCTACCGAAAAGAAGTTCGATGCGCTAACTACTCACCTACGGCGCCACTTAACTTTCCACCCAATCTAATACCTAGTTAAAACCTTTCATGGAAAAATATAAACAAGATACACAAATATAAGAGAAACAAGCATATATAAACAAAATATAAATAAGAAATATAAATAAAAATATAAACAAAAACATAGGCAACTTGTGTGAGTGTCTTAATTACCTACTCAAGATTTCCTTGTTTAACTTAAAAACAAGTTATATAGACGTTCTTCTGGAAAAAGGAAGAAAATATCACGAAACGTTTTTCAAGTTGATTCCACGTCATTGGCACAGAAGTAACTTGTCGGGGGCCAACTGACCCCCAGAGAAGCTCCCCGCCGTTCGAGGGGGCTCATTTTGTGACAAGATGTCCTTACTCCATATACGATAAGAACATGAAATTAGAAATGAAACACCAAACAGGGTCGCTACATTACATAAACAAAACAGCAGAGAAAAGGTAAATAAAACAAAAATGAGTCGTGGACCCATTTCACTAAAAAATGTCTTCTATTAGGGGCTCTAGATTAAGGGTTTGAGATTTATAAATATTGTCCAGAGAATAATTTTGTCATGTATAGAATGGGCTCAGAGAGAAACTAACAGAACCGCAGACCTTGCGGTGCGGGAGGGCCCACCAGCTCCGGGGGACCCTAAAAATTAAGAAAGTTGGAAAGAGGGGGCCCAAGAATTAAAAAAAAAAAACTTTTTCTATGGCTTATTAATTCACAAATAAGCTTATTAATTCTTGCCCCCCCCCAGAAGTTACGGCGCTGGTTATCCGTTCCAGGAATGGTCTCGATTTACATTACATTTCATCTTTACCATAACTTCTAATTTTCAAGCAAGAAAAGACGACAGAAATTAATTTCACATTCTTTGAAATGTATCAACAAGTGTAGAAATAAATAGTTCTATGTTTATGTTCCATAACTACTAGTTTATGTTTTTATATTCATATGAGGAATTTGCGGCAAATTAAGCCGGTGACACTAGCCGAGTGATGTCGGGCGTTGGGCTTCTGATCATGATGCGCAATCCACTAGGGGTTCGAGTTCGTCTGAAGAGCAAGGTTGGAATTTTAACTGTCTTCAGTATTTCTGTGTTCTTGTCCTTGTAGCGTTTGAAATACGTCGAAAGGACATGGACTGTCAGTGGCGAACAATACTCCGGTTGAGGCGATTTGTTTATAAAAATTGTGAAAGCAAGAAACTCCCATTGTAGCTACCTGGGATCAAATCCCGTCGTGGGAATTGTTAATTTTTCTGAATGAGAAAATAATGTTTATGTAATTGGTACTGTAATTATGTTATCCCTTTATTATTATTATTATTATTATTATTATTATTATTATTATTATTATTATTATTATTATTATTATTATTATTATTATTATTATTATTATTATTATTATCACAGAAGGAAAGAAAAAGTAACACAGTCGAAGGTATTCATAGGAAACATAAAAGATATCGCGTTCCCAACATTATGAAACTAACGCTTAAGCCAATTCTCCAAGACATCAGTGTTCTGAGAGAAGGAAAAACTCATACTCATTGATTTTAATCTTGTGTTTCAGGGCACTGGATTATTTTTTTTAAAGTTAACTAAATTAACGAACCTTCCTCAGTACCTTCCTTCCTACTTTTACGCGCTTTACTCACATTTACAGTTTTCCCACTAACTCTTTAAAAACAGGGACAAAAACATAGAAACCTGGAGGACAGTAAATATCACAAACACCATTCGCATATTCTTCCATTGCCTGAAGTAAAACAATAAAATATGGTGAACATGCAATTTTTGGTCTTCCAACTTCTATGTAGTGTCAAATCCAGAGTTTCAGTGGGTCAGTGGGTCAAACGGATCGAGTTTTCTGAGTGGGTTAGTTTGTCGTGGGTCAACAGCATATGACCTACTGCGACCCATCATCCAGTGTGACCCACTGCGACCTACCACCTACCGTGACCCACTCTGACCCACAGACCCACACTGCTCACTGTATTGTAGACAGCATCTTTTGAACAGCACATTTTTCACCCTCGATCCTAGCCATAGAAACGAAAAACATGTTTTTGATTGGTTGCAGCTTGCGATTGTCGAAACCCGTTATATGTATTGTGTATTATAATACTAATGAAACAACTTTGTCACTTTGCTCGAATTGAAGAAGAAGAAAGTTTTATAACCAATTGACGTTAAATTTACATCATGGCAGTCAAGGTGGAACAAAACGAACTTTGCGGGATTTCTAACCCGTTCCTCCTCTGCCCATTACTACTACTACTACTCGTTCTATGGATTCGTATAGCAAAACTGCACACGTAACGTAACCATTTTTTGAGTATTTTTTCATCTCATTTGAGTGAAAGGAAATGTTTTAGAGATTTTAAAAATAAAATATAAGAATTAAAAAAAAAAAAAACTTTCCTTGGCCCATGTTTGAACCCACACCAAAAGCAACTATAATTACAGCCCATTTCGCTAGTACTTTCGGCCACGAAGACCGTCAGATACAGATTCCTATATTTCTGCTATATTTGTGGTACGTGGCGAGAAACGGATAATTCCAACTTACCAGAACCGCGTATTTAACTCCTATGAGTAGGGTAGAACGTAATTTAAAATATGCTTCTGAACACTGCTTCTGAACGCTTGGCTTTCGAGAGACATCCTGTGAGTTTTAGAGGAGCTAAGTACCGGAAACTATACATTTTTAATCACTGTAATATATAAATTATTATATAAACAAATAAATGTAACTATGTGTGCCTAATCATCACGGCGAAATTGCAGTCAAATAAAATGGCTTTATGTATATAGTTAGGCCGTAATACAAACTGTAAATTATCATATTACTTTCATTATAATAATACCCTAAGAGATAGTGGGGATCGGAATATTTGCGAAAAAAATGAGTATCTCATAAGCCGTTAAACTCACGGAGCTGAAATTTAGTATAATAATTCTTTATTGAAAATGAACAGAACGTCTTCTAGCGTTTTTTTAACATTCCACATTATGAGAAAAGGTGCACTTTCTACATATTGTAAATAGATAGTGGGTTAGTGTGTAAAAATTGTCGTAAGCGATCGATATTAGTTGAGAAACAAGTTGAAAAGGAAGAAATACAGCCGAGTTCGACCCAGCGGGGATTCAGATTCACGTTAATCTGTACTTCATGCCGTAAGCGTCGGTGGACCGCCAATGGGCAACTAGCCATGTGTCTCGAAAAATTGGCGGCCCAGCAGCGACCAGGTGGCCCCTGCTTCCGTTTTAAAAATTATATCAACATTGGCCCACCAGTAGCAGGGATGCGACAAAACGCCAATAAATCACAAAAATTACTCCCCCAAAATATGTTAAAGGCCTATATGCGTAATTTGTTTACATTAAGGAGAGTCTGAAAAACACTTAAAAAATGTTTAAAAATGGGTCTCGATGTGTGCCCGAACAATCCAACCTTTGGATTACTAGACGCGTGCTCTTCCGACTTGGCCACGGAAGCCATGAAGTAAACGTCGCTTGTAGAGGCTTAAATTTTTGAGGTATTTTTAATGTGGCTAATCAGATTGCTCCTGTAGCTATGTATATTGGACGATAATTGTTTGAGATCAGGTCATGTAATTTTATAACAAAATGATGCGCGTCTATTTACTTTATTTTATGGTTCTCTCATATTCACTCTCAAATGATTGGCTATAGTTGTAATCTAAATTCATACAATTATACGCACTCACCACAAGATTTTTCAGTTCATGATGTAGAACCAGGGTTTACTCTTTACCCCCGTAGCTCACTTTAGGAACAATTCGCCAGGAAAAAAAATATAAAATAATACACGCATGCACATGACTGGCGATACTTTGTGTTGGTCCCTTCGGAATTCTCCGGACCAAACTGAAGTCCTCGCTGCTATGCGGTGGTAACTTCAATACCCCGACTCTAGATACCTCTTTCGACTCGAGGAAAACCTGCCGCCAGTGGCACATTAGCGGAAGTCCTTCGACACGTCGCTACAGCGACAATCGACATTTATCGTCAATTGGGCCACTAGGCCTTGGCGACGTTTGCGGCATGTGGTTTCTACGCGAAATTCAAAATTCCCATTTGAATTTGAATTTTTCAATTGTTACTTTTAATTTAGCAAGTTTTTTGAATATAATACAGCTTGTAGTGCAATCTTTAGTCTTTCTGATGGTGTTTTCGTTTCACGTCTCTAGTGCACATATTAACCATTTTATGATAATTTTTAATAATCACTGTAACTGAAAAAAAAGTTTTTTTTTACATTTTTGAACACCCTGTATGGGGACACTTTCAGGAGGAGAAAGAATATATTGGAGATTTTTCATCTACCACTTTAATAAAGGTGTGCATTTTTTTTTTAACAAAAATCTAAGATGGTGAAGTCTGATGACTTGTTGCTTTGACATGGAATGTCCCTTTTCTCACTTTTACAGTTTTTACGTAATTCTTTAAGAACAGGGACAAAAACACAGAAACATTGAGGACAGTAAAAAGCACAAACACTATACGCGCGTTCTTCCTTTGCCTGAAGTAAAACAGTAACATACGGAGAACATGAAATTTTTGGTCTTCCATCTTCTATGTGTGGTCAAATCTGTAAAACCAAACTAAACAAAGAGCAATATTAATACACAAAACGTTAAACATCTTTGTCTAGACTTTGTAATAATAATAATAATAATAATAATAATAATAATAATAATAATAATAATAATAATAATAATAATAATAATAATAATAATAATAATAATAATAATAATAATAATAATAAAGGAATAACATAATTGCAATATCAATTTCGTAAGCAATACCTTCCAATAAAGAGAGATAATAAATGCCTCCGCGGGATTCGAACCCAGGTCACTGGAATGGCAGTTCTCTGCTCCCACATTTTGCCATCAATTCCTCAGATCAAGATACGAGTAGTTTTGTTAGATAATCACAGCATACACTATTTCTACACATGTTGAAATAATTCAAAGAATGTGAAAATAATTTATATCGTCTTTTCTTCTGTGGAAAGTAGAAGGTAAAGAAGAATTGTAAGGATGGACATGAGCGAGTTTTCACCCAAATTCGACTCGACTCGACTCGAAACATACATACTTGAGCTCGACTCGAGAACTCGACTCAAAATATTTCCTCCAACTAGCTTTGACTTTGACTTGAATTTCGATTCGATTCGAGTCAAAACGAGGAAGATCGAGCCAAATGCTGTGTGTAGTTTCAAGTACTTTCTTCAAGTGTCTTACATAAACAATATAATTATTATCAATGATGCTACTACTAATACTACTACTTCTTCTTCTACGTATTATTATTATTATTATTATTATTATTATTATTATTATTATAACAACACAATGTATAAACATGAAAGATAGGTATATCTGAATACTAAACACTAGTTGACTGCTGATCTCAGTAGTCCTGAAGTCTAGAAGGCAAGGACATCGTTCACAGGGTTCTGGATTTGAATTTCGGAGATGCAAGCATCTGGTCTCAAACTAAAAATCGTTACAAATTAGAGGGGGCCAGCCAAACTTGTTCAAAACTGCTTTACCTGGGTTTAGGGTTATAACGTCTCGAACGGATCAGCTCACACCTCATTCCCTATCGAGCCGAGCCAGTAACTCCCCCATTCAAGCCAGCTCGAGCCGAACCAAACCGAGCTGATGGCTTACCTCAACCAAGCTGGCTCGAGCCGAAGGCTCAACTGAGCCGAGTAGGTGCCTCATCTCAACCGAGTCGGCTCGAGCTGTTCGTTCAGTTGAACTGAGCTGAATCGGTTAACATCACTAGCCAGGTTGGGCTACTTCGGCTCAAATCTTCGACCATGCAGGTCTTAGCCTTGGTGATAAGAAATACAGTATATACGTATGTTAGTGCTTACGACATTTGAGGCTGTCTCGTTATAGTAGGGGAGCTTAAGGCAAAAAAAAAAAAAGGCCAAACCCTGCACTTTGTGTTAAAAAGGTGCCACTCGGATATGTTGTTCCCCTGATCCAACTAAGCAGGAATCGAAGTGGCCCCACTCCGACAGGTGGCCAGAATCCAATATGGCGGCTAAGGCAAAGATGGCCGCCTCTACGAATTCATAGTGTTGGTTTTAGAGGCCTATATCTCCTTAACTAATAGTCCAATCTTCACGATTCAAAAACTAAACGACGTAGAAAATAACAGGGTCTAACAAATTAGCAAAAGCCTTTACCTATCACTGGAATTAACACCTACAGAAATTATTTAATTTGGAACTTTACATTTCTTATGCTGGACTTTAATAATATTTTTTTTAAATAACAAGTAAACGGCTGGGATTATCGAAAATGACATCCTATAACTTTTTAAAGAGTGTTAAATTATCTTTCGTTTGGTGTATATTTCATTCAGATTGGTTAATAAACAACGAAGTTATGACAATTCAAATATTCGACGAAGTTGAGTCGATTGATTTTCCCAAATTTTGAACGAGAGTTCATTCACCGTAATAAAGCATCACTGATGGATGCTGCATTGTACGAAACGAATCATTCTCTTGTGATGTGTTCTTCATAAGTCCTATTTTCACCAGAACACAAGACAGCTTGACCGAGCTCGGTTATGTGAATCCAATATGACGGTCATTAATTATCATCCACAAAGATGTCTCTTTCGAAATATTTATTGCAGTATCTAGATTTATAAACAAGTACGACAATGTAATAATAAACAATTTTCTCTCCCCCATTCATCTGCCTCACAGAACTCCATATGGGAAGGAATGAACTCCAAATCATGTTTCGAAATACGTCAAAAGAATCGGATAGAATTGAATGTTTAAAAAGCTTGTAGTAATAACAACTGCACTATTCTCGAAGTATTTCCGTTGAAAGTAACAATGGCGTAAATCCCGTGCAATGTTTCGGCGGGAATAGGTCGGAATCACACAAAAAGGCAAAGTTTGAGGCCCCTATGCAATTCTTGTGTTACCAAGAAGTCGTCAATTCAAAATAATTGATCTTCTTAAATTGTACAAAACACGGTTAATGCAGTGGTGCCCACCCCCCTTATCTCCATGACACCCCCCAATTGTCTATCAGTAAGCGTTTTTCCAGGAAAAAATCTTTTCGATTAATTTTTACACCCTCTCAAACATATTTATACAAATTTTTACCCTCCCAATATTTTAATGACGCAGTTTGCGTCATAGTCCCCCTTTGTGGGCACCCCTGGTTAATGACGATTATGAAGAATCCTGAATCAGAAGAAATAGAAGTTCATAGTACAAGATTTCGTGAAAGGATTTTTCGTCACAGGCCTAAGCTAACAGCTCATCTGTCTGGCAGGGAATATGTTTTACTTTCAGAAGGATCTGACATAATAAGTGAGCTGGAGAAAGACATGGATGAAGATGCTATGGCACTAAGTCGTGTTGTTAAGATGCTTCAAAAGGATATGGCAAACCACAAGAGTCATTTTGCAGGAAAATTTGAGAATCACTGTCAGGAAGATTTTGTTTCTCCTTCACTAATAACTGCTGTTAATATGTCACTTTATGGTTCATCTGTCACCCCTGATAGCAACTTAAGTCAATCAACTTCAACTATTAGTCAACTTATATTTTATAACTTCCATCAAAAACCAGGTGATATTGAAACAGAAGCAGCAAGTCATAAACGCAATCGCGAGCCACCTCTTCCTCTCTATATTGGGCTGAACGTGTATGCTAAATCTCGTAAAAATCTCTCATAAATGAATTGCATTCACTAGGCAATTAGTTTACACGTGTTCAGGAAATATCTTCCAAGTCTTTCTCAGTGCTTGATAAATCAAAGTGACGAAATGGTGTGTCCTTCCACTCTTCGTCGAGGTATTTTAACCGTTGCAGAATTAGATAATATTGACGACAATCTTTCTAGCACAACATCAAAGGATTCCTTTTACGGTACGAGCATTTCTATTTTCCAGCATCCTTCTAAGGATAACCCTGGCATTCGACGTGACTATGTCTCATTGGATAATGTGAATATAAAAATGAGAACTGTTCCTGCTCTCCCCGATAATTATGCTCTAGTACCTCCTGCTTATATCACTAATAAGGAACCAGTTTTACCTCAACAGAACCCGCAGTTTGTAGAGAAAGTTCTTTCACGAACTCGATTTTTCGCAGAAAAAAAAAAACTAGGAGTGTTGGCTTGAAGCATGCTTAAAGAATGACACTACTTGCACTTGATCTGTACACCATGTCTCGAAAACTGAAACTCTGCAAATGCCAAGTATATGCTGCCTGCTTCCGTTGTTTAACGAAGACTCTAAATTTGTTGCTATGATGCGGCACGAAATGAATGTTGTACGAGAATTTACAGACAAACTCAACAAAGGACAAGTTCCGGTTCTTGTAATGGATCAACCACTATTTGCTTTGGGGAAACGAATTCAATGGAATTGGCCAGAGTTATATGGCGAAGATAATCAAAATGCTGATGCTGGGAGGATTACACATCGAACAAGCCTTCCTGCATCTTATAGGCAAATGGTTAGATGGAAGTGGTTGGGTAGAAATTTTATACAAGTCAGATGTAGCAACACCAGGAACCGCTGACAGTATATTGAAAGTAACTTACATTACAAAAGCTCGCTTTGCTAATCAAATTACTCTGACAGTTTTACATTATTTGCTGCATGATGCACATCAGAATTCTTCATCAGGGCAATTTTTCAATGACTGGTGCACTGAAAAGGAATCTTCGTGTCCAACGTTTAAGTTTTGGATAATATATTACCGTCTCGTGATTTTACTCTTAATTTACATCAGAGCCATACGTCAAGGAAATTTTAAGATCTACGTTGAAACACCAAAATTAATGGCAGAATTGCTTTTCGCAATAGACCTCTTTAGCTATGCTCGTTAGCTTCCCATTAGCATTTTAGATTTAAAGAAGTTGGAAGAAACATATCCTGAGATTATGAATGCTTTCGAAATGGGTTACTTTGTGATAAGAAAGACATCAAACCTTTCTCTGCAATAGCTATAGATCAGGCTCACGAACAGAATAACACAATTATAAAAGGTGATGGCGGGGCGATTGGTCTTTTACACAACAATGCTCTTGTCAAATGGATGACAGCAGGACCAGAAATTAATAGACTAATTAATGAATTCAAAATGTCATATAATGAATATGATCCTGATAATAAGCACCATGAAGATTACTCGTCGATGCAAGAAAGATTTAAATCGTCTGTTGAAAAGATGAAAGAAGTTTTCGTAGAATTGGGGAATCCGTTTGAAGAAAATAATGGATTTGTTAATTGCTTCCAGAATCATCTATAACGGTGATATAATTGAATCCCTATATTCAGCAGAAGAAAAAGGGTCTAATATGTACAAGGAATTTGTACAAGAAAGATTAGTAGAATGTACTAAGCCATTCTTTTCGCCCATGAAAAAATCTTCTCTATTGCTTCATTCTTCCCTTCAAAAGAATAAAACAAACAGGAATGAAATAAAATTACTTAATATGGACGTTGAGCTGTTCTCTCACTTACTACGCGTCAGTCAAACAAGACGACTTGACTTGGATAAATTCTTTCAGCACGAGAGTCAACCACTTCCACAGTGTCTCTGCCATAATTCACAATCCTCAAAAAAGTCCGACTTAGTTATGCTTCTAGAGAGTGAAGCCAACATCAAGGAAGAACACTTTCCTAATTCTTGTGATATTTTATTATTTGATGGAGCAGTTTTGGTTCACATTTTGCAACCAGCATCAGTAGAAACATTCTGTGATTATTTCAGTGCAATTTCTTCGAATATGTTCAAAGAGAAGCAGACACACTCCATGCAAAGCGAGTGGATCTGATATGGGATAAATACTCTTCAAAGAGCATAAAATCTTCCACAAGATAAAGCAGGGGTGTAGGAATAAAGACAAAAGTAACATCAACTACGCCAATTCCTAGGAGGTGAAACGATTTCCTTCGTAATGACGAAAATAAATAAGAACTGTTCCTTTTTCTTGGAAAGTCTGTGTGTGAAAAGGAAGGAAGTAGCTTAAAGGTAGCATCGAGCAATGGATATCACATTGAAACTTCAAGAAATCTTCCAACATTTTCAAAAAAATCACCAGGAAATCATTTAGAAGAAGCTGATAGTAGGATCATGTTACATTGCTTTGATGCAGCACGACTTTGAGCGACGTGGTTTAGAAGAATTATGGATATCTTTCGGCACCAAGAAACATCACTGATTTCTCCCAGTTCATCATATTTCAAAAGCATTAGGAAAAGAAAAATCAACTGCGCTACGGCACTTCTACGCGTCTGTGATACAGTGTCATACTTTCTCGGGCATGGAAAAATATAAGCATGGAAAACATGGCTTTTGTATCCAGAGGTGACCACAGCTTTTCTAACAATTTCACACCCTGTAATCAACATAGGCGAAAATTGTTTTAATTCACTGCAACGATATGTTGTCCTATTATATTCAAAACCAAGTGAAAAATTTAAAGTTAATGAAGCCGGCGAGAATTCTTTTTGGAAAAGGGCAGACCTCTTACTGCACTTCCTCCAACTTGTGATGCCTTGCTTCTTCACACCAAGCGTGCAGCATACCAAGCTGGACAAATCTGGGGTCAGGCAATAAAGAAGACAGCACATATTCCTTCACCAGTAAGGTGTGGATGGACTGACAATGTAAGTGAACTTTCTCCAACATGAACTTCAATTCCAGTTGTATACGAAGCATGTAGGAAACTCTTTCTGAAATGTGCCTGCAAGACATGTATCACAAAATGTCGTTGTAGAAGTGCAAACGTCCCGTGCTGCTTTTTTGTTCTGTGTGTAGGGGAACATGTGGAAAGGTGATGGAAACTGAAAACGAAGATCTAGACCAATAAAACTTTCATGTGAGTAGCACTCACTATTTTTGAAAATTCAGTTGATCCACATTAAATTTACACCACGTTGGAAACGTACCAATAAATATATAAACTTAAATGTATGATTCTTTATAGAATAGCTTCTACACAAAGTAATATTAACTGTTCGTCGAAATCATAAAACTCTTTGTACACATATAACATCCAAAAGATATATTGTGAACTTCAAATTATCAAACCAAGTGTTTGTGTTGTATTTCTGTTCTTACAATACGAAATAAATTATTTACTTTCTAATTTATAGCAATATATTGCTTTATGTAATTTCCTTATAATATCGTAAAGGATATAAAGCCAATGTCAATGGTTTAAAGACATTAATTTACTTCTTAGTCTTCCTGTGCAGTTCTCTTTCAATTCAGAAGAAACCATAAAACTTTTCTATCGTGACGCTACGCACGTAATTTCTTATGATATTCTTAAACTTGATTCATGTGTAAAAGTGAATAGTAATAGAATAGGTGATATTACTTTGTCGGTATTCGTTTACAAATCTAGATACTCGGGTCAATATCTCGAAAGAAACTAATTTTTATGAATCATAATTAATGGCCACCATATTGAATCCATAACCGGGCTTGGTCAGCAGGCCCGTAGCCAGCCCAACCATATTATAGATCATCACCATATTATAATTCATTTGCAAGCCTACCGTGAAAATTTTAGGGTCCAGCAAAAATTTAGGGGGGCGGTCCCCTAGACCCCCGTGGATAAGTTGAGTTGATTTTAGTTTAGCGTCCCGTTCAGCAGCGAGGCTATATGAGACGTGGACCTACTGATTAACGTGGAATCCGAACCACATCCCCGTGGATAAGGGCCTGTTGGTCAGGCTACTTTGTGCTTCTGATGAAATTGGACTTATGAAGAATACATCACAAGAGAATGGTTTGTTTCGTACAATGCAGCATCCATCAGTGATGTTTTATTACGGTAAATGAACTCTCGTTCGAAATTTGAGAAAATCAATCGACTCAACTTCGTCGAATATTTGAATTGTCATAACTTCGTTGTTTATTAATCAATCTGAATGAAATATACACCAAACGAAAGATAATTTAACACTCTTTAAAAAGTTATAGGATGTCATTTTCGATAACCCCAGCCGTTTACTTGTTATTTAAAAAAATATATTATTAAACTCCATCATAAGAAATGTAAAGTTCCAAATTATAATTTCTGTAGGTGTTAATTTCAGTGCTAGGTAAAAGCTTTTGCTAATTTATTAGATCCTGTTACCTTCTACGTCGTTTAGTTTTTGAATCGTGAAGATTGGACTATTAGTTAAGGAGATATAGGCCTCTAAAACCAACACTATGAATTCGTAGAGGCGGCCATCTTTGATAGCCGCCATATTGGATTCTGGCCACCTGTCGGAGTGGGGCCACTTCGATTCCTGCTTAGTTGGATCAGGGGAACAACATATCCGAGTGGCACCTTTTTAACACAAAGTGCAGGATACTTCCCCTAAGCTCCCCTATTATTATAAAAATCCATTGTCGTGTGGTTAATCTAGACAAGACGAGATTCGAGCAATGTCCCATTTCATGAGCAACACTAAAAATATTGTAATTATTGCTTACATTTCTCATAGCTTTTGCTTTCTTGTCTAATCAGATAATGATTTCAAAACGAGTTAAAACGAGCGAGCCATTTATCAAATTCGACTCGACTAAAACTCGACCTCAGTACAGCGTATTGACTTGGTACTCGACCCGAGAAAATTACCTTTGACTCAACTCGAAACTCGACTCGAATTCGCTTCGAGTTTCGAGTCGAGTCGAGTTTTAGCTTGACTCCTACTCATACCTAAAGAATTGTATTGTAAATCGGGGCCATCACTGAAAACTATGATGTAGCCTTAACTTGAAAAACGTTTCGTGATATAATCCTCATTGAGGATCGTCTATATAAGTTTTATTGGGTTTAAAGAAAGAAATCTCGAGTAGGTTATTGTGACACTCACATAAGCAACGACTCCTTATACAGGGAGAAATCTTTGAGTCCCCTTAATTTGACAAACAGAGTGTTCCTTTAACCGTGTTTACTCGACGATAACCGTTTGTGACAAGATGAAATGCGTTCGCCATTTAATTTTATAATAAAATTACGCGCACCTACTTACTTTATTTCATAGTTCTCCCATATTCACTTTCTAATATTCGGCGACAGTTGCCATCGAAATTCATACAATTATCCGCATAATAATAATAATAATAATAATAATAATAATAATAATAATAATAATATCAATTACGTAAAAATTACCTTCCAATAAAAATAAATGTCACGTCGGAATTCGAACCCGGGTCACTAAAATTGCAGTTCTTTGCTTTCACACTTTGCCACTTTTTTAAGATCAACCTATCATACCTCAGTTTCCTGAGAAACCCGAGTTCCCTCGAACACAAGTCCATTTCGACCTTTACCATATTCGACAGGGACACGAACACATACATATCCAGGGCAGTTAAAATTCCAACCTTGCTCTTCAGAGGGATTCGAACCCCTTGCACTCACTATTTTTGCGCCTCATGATCAGAAGCCGAACGCCCGAAACCACTCTACTATTGCCACCGGCAACCATCAATTCCTCAAACAAAATATGAAAATAAACTAGTAGTTATGTTAGATAAACATAGCACGCTATTTCTACTCGTGTTGATGCAATTCAAAGAACGCAAAATAGTGTCTGCCGGCTTTTCTTCTTTAGAATTTAGAATGTACGGTGAGGAAGAATTGCAGTAACGTAAATCGGGACCAGTTAAAAACGATGAGATACCCTCATATTGAAGAACGTTTCGTGATATTTTTTTTTTTCATTGACGAAGGTCTATATCATTTGTTTGTGAGTTAAAAAAGGAAATATCGAGTAAGTCATTGTGACACTCATAAGGGACGTATCCTTATACGAGTATTTTCTGTATAGTCTCAGATAGAATGCTTTTAACTAGCTAATAGTTTAGTTTGAAGATGAAGTGACGCGGTAGATAAGTGGTTAGTGCATTGAACTGCTATTCGGTGGACCCGGGTTCAAATCTCGGTCAGGTTATAACTTTTTCAAATGTTTCAATTTCAATATATAATCAGTGTGACAAGAAAGATCTTCTCTTTTCCAGAAAGACAAATATTTTGGAGCGAGGAGAACTGGAGGTCTCTCAATGAAGGTAATCATTTACTAACTTATTTCCAGCAGTTGTAGATTTGATATTTTCAGCTACTTTCAAGCATTTTGTGATTCATGCGTGGTCTGTATTTTTATTTATCTAAACATACAGTATATAAAGAAATAATACATTACATACATACACAGCAATATTAAGATAAATATATGGTGTTCCTTGGAAAACACGATCCGAACCATAGAGATTCATCTTAGAATGGTGAACTGTTTCGTTACTCACCTACTTTACAATTTTACGTGGATAAACACCTGAACTAGGGCTACCAACTGTTGTCAGTGCCGAGAACAGTTACGTGTAAGTTGGGTTGCATCTGTCTAGGCGTTCTCACAACTGCAAATTATCTAGACCCCAAGTAATGTGATTAGAGCACTTAGGGGGAAATTCTTTAGTGGTTGGGTGTACATTGGCATATCCTTTAATTTTGGAAGTTGCCAAATTTAATATTTTCGTATAGTAGTGTAGGATAATAAAGTTTTCACCATAAATTTGGGTGCTTTATCTCGTTTTTTTTTTTTTTTTTTTTTTTAATAAGAAATTGCCGAGAATTTCTACAACCACCTAATTGGTTATTGACTCAATTTGTTCCGTTTGACGAGGGCTTTATTATCCTATATGATTATATGAATGTGTCCAGGGAACTATTTTCCATTATAAAACATATGTACAAGATACTACGCTCTTAAAATTTGACACTGGTACTTTGGTCCACTCCTTAATCTTTGGGAATATCTATATTTAAGAATGTTTTATAGCAGTAAAGGATCTTAATATATACCATTATAAATTTGAGTGATTCATCTGGTTGCCTTTCACGGGTAAAAATTACCAAAATATAGTACGACCACGTGTTATTGACGCAATTTATTATTTTTATGAAGATTTAACACATTGTATGTGTGTATACAGAGGTCTATTTACTTTAATTTACATATATACTTTGATGCTTGTTTTTTAAATTTTATTCCGGTACCATTTCTTAAATTTTGGAATTACCAAATAACAAAATTCGAAAAAAAGAAACGTTCTCTGTGACTCACTGTAAATTTTGGTGGCCTATCTTGTTCCCTTTTGTGGGTATAAAAATGGCCAAATATTCATATTCAGAAGTTTATTGACTTATTTTATCTAATTTATACGGATGTATTACCTTATATGATTTTATGAGTGAGTACATGGTTTATTACTTTTCCTAAGACATGGGTATTTTTCTGCATCAATCTTAAATTTTTGGAGAGATACATTCCTTCACTCTTAAAATTTGAGAATTGATAAATCCATAATTGATGATTCTTCTTACAATATGAATGTGTATCATTGTAAAAATTGGGTGGTCCAGCCTATCCCATTCTTTGGGTAAATAATTTTTAAATATTAGTATTGTCACGTGGTCAATTACTGAAATTTTTCATTTTCTTTGATGCGACTTTATTATCTTATATGGTTGTATAGGGGTAAAAGGCATTGATACAATGATGTGTCTTTCTTAAACTTTTGAAGGAACACTTAGGACCAACCTTCCTATATTTGAAAATTGTCAAAATGAAATTATATTATATATATTTCTGTACATTTTAATGGTCTTGAATATTCCCGCCTATGGGTAAATAAATATCAAAATATAAACGTAAGCAATACGTTGTGCCACTTGGAAGGTGTTCGATTCATGTTATTGACCATGATGAGATTTAAAATGTCGCATGAATTTATGGTTGTGTACAGGGATTCATTTTCTTTCATAGGACATGTATACTTCACTAGGAAAACTCCTTACATAGGACCACTCCTCACACTTGCGAATTACCAAATAACAAAATTCGGTAAACGTTTCTAAATCCCAATTTGGTTCTGCTTATTTATTTCTGAGGTTAATAATTGCCGGATGTTTTTACCTAATTGATTTTCTTACATAAGGCCTAAGAACCACATATGATTATGTGGTTAAAAACATGATTAATTCTGATTTATGTATATTCATGCACTTTGGGAGAGGTACGTAGAACCATCCTTTAAATCTGGAATTATTGTAGGAAAAATTTTAGTATGAAACGCAAAATTTGCATGTTGTGCTTAATGTTCAATAAGATAAATTCAATGCTCGATTGATATGAGAAATTATTTTAAACTTTAGTCACAACTCAAAGCACAAGATTATTTCTGGAAAGTTATCTTCACAAAAATCTGATAGGTTGATTTTTGCCTCGAGATTTAACCCTTTTCCGAAGGAATAATTTATCTTACCATAATTTGATTTGATAGTAAATTATAGTAAATTCAGTGTACACTAGGCCATATAAAAATACATTTTCTTCTTATTGCTGCTCAACAACAATGAGAGGAAATGGGACTCATTAGCCCTGTTAGGCGGATAGGCTTCGTCATTATAAAGCACCCAGAACAAATAATGTATGAGCAAAGAATGTGGGACTTAAACGTCACGACAGTCCAAAAAGAATAATATTACGGACTTGAAATCTGACAGATAACCTTAAAAGTTCCAGATTTTGAATCTTAGAATTATAGTTGCGACACAGTCTAAGGTCAAAAATGTAACATATCAAACCTGATATGCAACAGCACTTTGATATTTAGACACAGCTCACTGTCTAAGGTGGATCAATCTGATTGGTTAATCACTGGAAAATTATTATTGATGAAATTTGATACGCTGATTACTACTTTTAGTGCAATCTGATTGGTTGATAACTTTTAAGTTGAAGTTTTGCTTAACATTTTTCGATTACTGTTTAAATTTTATTTGAAACTAGCCTTTCGCAAATGATCCTGATTGTATTTCTTGCCCTTGTACTTTTTAATAATATTTTTTATTCCACTTAAACTGATGTTGCAACTATTTTTCTTGCACTGTTTTGTAATGACAGAAACACTAAAGTGGGCGTCTTAAAGGGCCGCAACAAAGACGTGCAATCACGATAATTTCAGAGTGTGGGGGATTTGTCCGATTGTGTGGGGTTTTTATCCATTTGTGTGACAGTTGTGACAATTTCTGCATGTGGGGGTTTTGTCCATTTGTGTGGGGGTTTTGTCCATTTATGTGTGGATTGTGACCGTTGCTATGTGTGGCTGTTTTGTCCATTTGTGTGGGAGTTTTGACCGATTTTGTGGGCATTTTGACCGATTTTGTGGGCATTTTGACATTTCTTGAGTGTGGGGGTTTTGACCGTTCGTGCGTTTGGGAGATTTGTCCATTTGTGTGGGAGTTATGACTGATCGTGTGGGCGTTTTGACATTTCTTCAGTGTGGGGGTTTTGGCTGTGGGATTTTGACCATTCGTGCGTTTGGGGGATTTGTTCATTTGTGTGGGAGTTATGACCGATCGTGTGGGCGTTTTGACATTTCTTGAGTGTGGGGGTTTTGGCTGTGGGGGTTTAGACCTAGGTGGTGTAGTAATTGGCCTCAATAGACTGGAGTGGCCACTCTCGCTCGGTCCAGTGAGCAATGCGATAATCATATCCCACTCACGGTTGCCCTCATCACGCAGTACTTCCTGACCCTGTATGATAATGAAACGTCGCTCAAAGAGAAGAGCAGCAGCCATGAACTCCACATAAGTAGCAAACGTGTAATGCGAAAGCATGTATGCCTGATACGCATCTACTGCCATTGGTTCACCGGTACCATAGTGTAAGATAAAGGGACCATAGAAAGCGTAGTGTTCAACTATGTATTGGACCACATCTTTACGTACGTTCATGGGATACTCTTCAGTACCAAACTAAATGTCCGGAAGAAACAAGCCCCATCTCCACGCACATTATGCACATGAAAGTTAGTTATTTGTTGATCAATGCATAACTGGAGATTATTCATTATGATTTAATCAAATAATAATTGTTAAGGATAAAGTAGTTTCATATATAGTTAGGAATATATAATAAAGAATTGCCAAACGACGTAAACTATTTGAAATATTACTTCTTACAGCAAGTATGTGTTCTGAAAGGTGTGTTCTTACAGCAATTCTCTAAGTTTGTACTTTAGTAATGTGGTTTTCCTCCGAAGAGGAAGCACAGAAAGTAATCGTTAGCCGATAGAAATGCCTAAGTGGTCAACTTGTTTCAAGTATCTCTGCCTCCGAAGAGGAGAGTATCAAGATAAATCGTTAAACCTAAAGAATAGCAAAGTCGTCTAAGTTGAGATCAAGTTGGTGTGTCAGCCTCCGTAGAGGATCAAAAACAATTATTCGACGGTTGTTTCCTTCAACCTCAGAGAGGAAGGTACTCCAACCGTATATATGATGTTCGCGCTTAAAACCAATGGGATGGAAAACCTAGGTGACTCGCTTATTTTTCTCCGCCAGCTATGGATACCCAATTTTTTAATTTGGTTAGAGCTCCAGGTGGCCAGTTCGAATACAAGCGCCTCAACTCCAACTCCAACTTCGGCTTTCAATTTTTTTATTTACGGTTACTTGTGATTTTACGTTTCAGAGAGACAAACAGTTTAAGTCTGTGTGCTTTAAACAAACCAGTTAAATACACTTTTTTTCATAAAGTTTATGATTTAAAATTAGTGTTCAAAGACTTTGTATTTTAATCATGGGCGGACTGGCAACCATAGGGCCCACCCTGCTAAACTGAAATGAGGGCCCACTGTATAAAAATGTAAAAAAAATGCACTTGGCATTCTTCATATGTATTACATATAAAAGTAATACATATACCATCAGATTAAAAAAACAGTAGAGGAGACATAGACATTTGGGAAACGTTAATTAATTTTGAGGCAATTTTTATTGCGTTTTCATGTAAAATAGCATATCTGAAACTTTTTTAAAGTAACCAAACCTGCAAGCACCCCACTTAACGAAGATCCGTATTTTGTCATAGCTGATCTGGGGCTCCCTCCCCCATGATACGTAAAAAAATAGTTACTTCAGTCGGGAGTCTGCTCGCGAATGTGCCGCAATCTCTCTCTGTACCTGTCTTTTTGCCGAGAAGAAAATGTTGTAACCCACATACACAAACTCTTCTAAATATTGCTGTATAATCTCGGGGAAGTACGCCCCGCTCTTAGCAGACAACTCCCCCCTCCCAAGCGTGTCAGGTCGGACAACAGACATGCCGTCAGTGTTGGAAACTTGAAAAAGCTGTAACTTTGTGGCCTCATTGCAACACAAAGAATGCGATTGGAGGTAAATTTGCGATAATTTCGAAACGCAAAATTTTCCTTGACATAAGTAAGTCATAATATCGTATCTATATGTCGCAGAAAGATTAGATATCGTCTATCGTCTAGTGTAGTCCGCCCATTCCTCGGCTGGCCCCAACTTCTCTTTTTATATGAATACCTACTTTGCACATCACAAATGATCTTTACATTTTACTACAATTTTATTTTAAATTAACTTCAAATAATTAAAGGGAAGTTAACATTTACACGATATACACACTGATTTGACTGACAGCATAAGTGTTCGGCACTTTTAGAAGTTACACCAACGCTTACTAAGCCCAGTGTCGGCAGCTAGTGCTCTCAAACGGGTCAGGTCAGGCTCCATCGGGTCAGGGCTCGAGTCGAACCTCCTTGGGTCACAGGTCGGGTTAGGGCTGCTCTAGCCACGGGTCTGCTCGTGTCAACTTTCTTATGCGTCGTTTCGGCTTAAACCTATTAGCGTCATGAGTCGGGTCGGGTCGACGTTCAACTTGACCCGACCCTGTCAACCCGAGAAGGATTTAGCCGAAACGGCGCATAAGAAAGTTTACCCGAGCCGACCCGTGGCTAGAGCAGCCCTGACCCTAGCGTAGGTGACCTGACCCGACCCGTGTCTCAAGCAGGCTTGACTCGACCCCTGACTCATGAAAGCCTGATCTGACCCGTTTGAAAGCACTACGCGGCAGCAAACAGTTCAGTTAATTTCGTGTTCGCCTGTTAAAGTTGTGTAATTTCAAGTAAAAATAGCCATAAAAGATAAGCTACAATTGACTGAAATCATCCAAAGACGTGGTGTATACATTACAATTTATAAACACCTTAGACAGAAAAAAAAAAATACTTGGTAACTGTCCTGCAGTACTCGAATGTCACATCACGCTCATTTGTTTCTTATAGCTTCACAGATTCAAATAGCCTACGTTGTTTTGGGTCAGATGCAGCTTTTTGTAAATCACATCTTCGTTTGTGTTCTCGCTTTTTAGCACCACTTTTATATTTTTTTTCTTTACAGTAATCTTACAATCACTCATACCATCCATACTGACACAACCACATCTGTCTTCCACGACAAACGACACGTAACTGGTGTTCCAATAATTGAATTGCTGCTATCGGATTTGCTCTTCGATGTAATATACAAATAAAACACGAGCCAAGGGCAGCAACTTCATAGTAATTGTTTGAGGTTTGTATAAAACAATCGTTGATAGCGGCGACTAATTTCTATTCGCTTTACCGCACTGAAAAAAAAAAATCAACGAAGCCTGATCCGATTTCTTTCTTCGAAGCTTGGTTTGAGGACAACGCAGTTAAAAAGCGTTCCGGCTCCACCTCCACTTTCCACAATAACAATATCTACGAAACTATTGTTTCTTTAAAACATCGCCACTCGCCGGCTTGTAAAAGGACCGGAGTAGGCAATGGATCCAAATCCAATAACCGCCTGAAATCTACTGTGTTTCTTATCTTGAAAAAAGTAGTAGTTAACGTGCTCGTTTTTAACAGCTGATGTATCACAAACCCTGCAATGTTTTAGGGCCTGATTGTCTCAGAGACGGAACCTTTCCAAGTCGATAAACGAGAAGAAGAATAAGGTCTGTTCATGAAAGTTTAACTGTACGTCTTTTTTATGCAAAACACAAGTTTGCGGGAGTTACCCTGCCATATTTTTGATGCTGGTAGGTTTAATTGAGCACATCTTTTTAAAATTGGTGAAGGGGGCCCACCTGTTTATGGGGCCCACCCTGCATTTGCAGGGTAGCAAGGTGGGCCAGTCCGCCCCTGATTTTAATAAGTCTTCTCGAAAATCAATGGAAACGAACTGCCCTGCCATCTTTGGAGTTCCTTTAGAATATATGTTTGTGGACTTTATCCGCCTTATGCAGAGTCGTTTTGACGTATGATTAGCGTCATACTAAAGGCCTGTTTACTGTAGGAAACCTATGTTAATCGAACTCTTTAATATGGCACTAATCACGCTTCAAAACGACTCTGCATAAGGCCCTATATGTTTGTGCTGAAACCTTTCGAAAATGAGATCTCGGAAACAACAGGCTCAAAATAGATGGCATTTTCACTGATCGATTGCAAATTTTCTGTAGATTGTCCAGTTCCAATTGAATATTTAAAAAGCATAGTTGTTATTTCTTTATTACATTTTTACGGGTACACTAGAATTGTTGAAATTAAAAAAAAAGCATCATATCCTAAGCATTATGCATTGCAACACCACATCGTTGTATATTGGGGTTGTATATCTCTCAGACGTTTGTTTTATGGTCAAATAATTGAAAAGGAACGATACCCATTTCTGCAGTCTAAGACGAACTCTTATTTTTGCAGTGTTTTGCCCATTGAACACCATCTATAACTGACATTGTAAGTAATTGTGTATGTAATCTGTTTGCTTATTACATACTGAATACAAGAAGAAAGAATACACTTATCATACATGAATTAGAAACTTCAAACGGAAGTAGGCTCAAATTTTGCAAACGGTCTGAGATATTGAAAAAATAATCGAAAAAATCTCCCTTTTATAGTATCATTTGCTAATTTTTATCACGGCGTCTATAACTTTTGTCTGTAATGAACATATACAGATGTTTCCAGGAATGTCAAGGAGATTCATGCTCATATGCGAATGATGCGCTGTGTAGAGAGCGCAGGTTCTTGTCCTCGGAACGATTACAATTATCGGAGGTACTGATTTGATATGTAGTACACAACTGTTTAAAACAAATAACATTAAATGAAATTAAACAATTAACAGCAACCGCTATAATGATAACTTAAGGTAACAATAACCGTGCATTTTAACAAGAGATCAACAAGAATACAACATATAAAGCAACTGTAACAAACACGTTCCGTAATACCCGTTTCAAAAATCCCCTAAAAACTAAAAATATTCACTTTTGGCAATTTTCCTTTGACATGCCAAATTTAATCATTGTAATCCTAAAGAAATTGCCCAATAATTTTGAGATATAAAAGGAGTTCCTATAAATAAACCCCACCAAAGTTGGAATTTTATATTTCTGTTAATTTATGAAGGTAAGCAAGAAATTTCTGTCGCTTTTGTGGAGGTCTGTGTTCAATTGGACCTCCCACCGTGAGTAGAATGCGAATGAGGATAAGACGAAGGTCAGCTGTTGTTCTGCGTATGTGCAGCATACTACCTGGTTATGGTAGTTCAGTTACATTGTGAACTTGCGTAAGAACAGAGTGAATGAGACCTCCACAGAGCGTCATAAGGGCGTGTATGCAATACGAGTTCAAAGTGGCGACAAAGGCAGCTGCAGCGGAGCGGAATTCTACCGACTTTCTTTTTTTTTCCTATCTCAACTATCTGAAAGATAAGATTTTGTATCCCAAGAAAACGCCCATTTAAATAGCATAGGAATTTCTTCATCCCCTTTCGACCCCTGAAAAATTAAAAAAAAATCACTTTTGGCAATTTTTTCACGGTTAGTTCTCAAAAGCTACAATCATGCCAAATTTCATCATTCTAATCATACCGGAAGTGCCTAAACATTTTAGGGTGTAGAAGACGTCCCACATAAATAACATGCGAAAGATTTTTTCAGTTCTCCATAAAACCGATCTACGGTTGCAAATTTTCATTTCTGATGATTCACTTAGGTAAAGCGAACGAAAATGTACAAGCATACCGAATTTCGAACTTTTATTCCAATTCAAAGTACTTAAAACATGAGATTATACGTCAAAAAAAAAAGTTCATTTAAATAACATGGGGAAATTCTTCATTCCCTCTTTAGAACCCCTAAATATTAAAAATATTCACTTCTGGCATTTTTCTGTGGGTTTGTCCCGAAAAGCCACAATCATATCAAATTTAATCATTGTAGCCCTACAGGAAGTGCTCAATAATTTGAGGGTGTAAAAGATGTCCCATATAAATAACATGGAAAAGATTTTTCAGTTCCCTATAAAACCACTCTAAAGTTGGATTTTTTACTTTTGGCAATTTTTCTGTCGGTTAGTCCTGGAAGGCTACAATCATACCAAATTTCATCATTCTAATCTTGCCGGAAATGCCTAAACATTTTGGGGGATAGAAGACGTCCCATATAAATAACATTGGAAAGATTTTTCAGTTCCCCATAAAACCAATCTACGGTTGCAAATTCTCATTTCTGATGATTCACTTAGGTAAAGCGAACGAAAACGTACAAACATACTGAATTTGAAGTGTTTATTTCAATTCTAAGTACCTAAAACATGAGATTATAGGTCCAGAAAAAGTCTCATTTAAATAACATGGGGAAATTCTTCATCCCCTCTTTAGACCCCCTAAAAATTAAAAATATTCACTTTTGACAATTTTCCTGTCGGTTTGTCCCGAAAAGCTACAATCATATCAAATTTAATCATTGTAGCCCTGCAGGAAGTGCTCAATAATTTGAGGGTGTAAAAGGTGTCCCTCATAAATAACATGGGAAAGATTTTTCAGTTCCCTATAAAACCACTCTAAAGTTGGATTTTTTTTTTTACTTTTGGCAATTTTTTCTGTCGGTTAGTCCTGGAAGGCTACAATCATACCAAATTTCATCATTCTAATCTTGCCGGAAGTGCCTAAACATTTTGGGGTATAGAAGACGTCCCATATAAATAACATTGGAAAGATTTTTCAGTTCCCCATAAAACCACTTTACGTTTAGAAATTTTCATTTCTGATGATTCACTTAGGTAAAGCTAACAAAAACGTACAAGCATACCGAATCTGATGTTTTTATTCCAATTCTAAGTACCTAAAACATGAGATTATAGGTCCAGAAAAAGTCTCATTTAAATAACATGGGGAAATTCTTCATCCCCTCTTTAGACCCCCTAAAAATTAAAAATATTCACTTTTGACAATTTTCCTGTGGGTTAGTTCCAGAAAGCTAGAATCATGCCAAATTTAATCATTGTAGCCCTACAGGAAGTGCTCAATAATTTATGTCAGCTCATGTAGTTTTATGTATAGTTAGGATATGAAATTAAAAAAAAAAAAAAGAAATCGTTGTTTGAAATGTTTTAGAACGAATATTTTGGTTTTTAATTCTTAGTTAGAATATTTTCCTTCAACGTTTTTTGTGCACTCACTGATAAATGTGATTAATGAATTGAAAACCGTTTATTTGTTAATCACATTCTTAAAAACCGGATAAAGTTTGACGACTAAACGTGACACGTGAAGTCATTCTTTTGAAGTCATTTTCTGTTTAATTGTTTTCCTTGAATTTTTAGTTTCAAAATTTTGGTTTCAAATGTTTAGTTTGAGAAAAGCTGGTTTGAAAATTTTGTTTCAAAATTTTATTTAAATTTTTAGTTTCAAATTTCAGTTTTGAATTTTTAGCTTGAAAATATTAGTTTGAAAGGTTTGGTTTGAAAACTTTGTTTAAAATAATTTTAGTTTCAAAATCTTAATTTGATTGTCTGGCTTCAAAGTTTTATTTGAAAACTTTGGATTGTTTTTTTTTTTCGTTTCAAAATGTTTTGATTTTTCAGTTTGAAAAATTTTGGATTGGAAACTTTGTTTCGAAATTTTGCTTGAAATTTTCTAGTTTCCAATTTTCTCGTGAATTTTTTAAGTTTGAAAATTTTGGTTGAACATTTGAAGTCTTTAGTTGAAAATTTGGTTTCAAATTTGTAAGTTTCAAAATTATGGTTTGAAAACTTTTACATTTTCTTTGATTTTTTTAGTTTCAAAATTTTGTTTGGAATTTAAGTAGTTTAAAAATTTTGTTGAGAAAAAATTAGTTTCACAATTTGTTTGAAATTCTTAAGTGTGATTTTTTGTTTCTAATTTTTGGTTTGATTTTCTTAAACTTTTAGCTTCAAAATTGTGTTTTTATTTTAAAATATTTTGGTTTCAAAGTTTTCAAAATTTTGTTTGAAAATTTTATTTTGAAATTTTATTTGAAAGTTTTTAGTTTATTTTTAATCTTTACTTTGGAAATTTTGTTTTGAAAATTTTTAAGTTTGAAAATTCTTGCCTTCATCGGTAAAGAACACTTAAAAAAAAAAAGAAAAGAAACTGTTCAGAGCAGATACATCTGGCAGCACTGCTTCATCATGATGCATTAGTACTTGTCAGAACATGTTGATGCAACGTCATTTTAATTGCAACACATCCGCTTACGTTATATTCAAAAATAAGTGTCATTATCTTAAATCATGTAACTGACAACTTGGTATAATTAAAACTATTAAAACCTATTGCAATCATACTATAAAAGAGAAAGAAAACAACAATTATTTTAAATATTTCTGTTCATAAATACGCCATTTTCAATAGTGTTATGAACTTTCTAATTATTTATCATATATCCGGGTCAGTTTCATATATCGAAGGACTGTAAACGGCAAAATAATTTGTACGTTAATTGGAAACCATACATATAACTAGACATGTTATTTATTTCAGCATTTTTCGAAATAAAACCTAAGTTTTCAAGACTGGTAACTTCGTTCCTATTCATTCGCAAAAAGTCATACTATGACCATGGTACTCAACACTAATTTACTTTCGTTATGCATTATCCTATTCATCTCGGTTGTGTAGTAGATGTGATAGAGGCTTCCAAACTTTGGATGTTTGTGGTACTGAAACATCGTTAGTTTGCAACACTAAATAATAAGAATGGTATTTTAAGTTTTAGTTTGGCGTGCTGATTTGAAATATGTAATAACCTGTCTAGTACCATTTCAAAAACATAATTTTGTAGTGGGTTGGCAACACTGCTTGCTGGGTGTTTCAGTTTAATACAAGCGAAGATGTCCCCCTCGTTATAGTTGTTTTGTGCAAAGTTTTGTTTTTTTCTCTTTTCTGGTTTCTCCGTTATAGCGGATGATCAAGATAAATTGTCCACCCTGAATATATATATATATATATATATATATATATATATATATATATATATATATATATATATATATATATATATATATATATATATATATATTAGGATCCTAAAGAATACTTACCAGTTATTGTTTTTGGCAATTCCCAAATTTAAGGAGTGATCCTAAGTACCCGTCCTAAATTTTAAGAAGGGTGAAGGATTATACCCATGGCTTATAAAAGGAAATAACCCTCTGTACACACCGATATAACCGTATAAGGAAATGAGACCTCATCAAAGAGAATAAATTGGGTCAAGAAACTCCAAAATTTAAATTTTAGCAGTTTTAACCAATGAAAGGGAGCCAGATGGAACACCCAAAGTTGCAGAGGTACACACTTATACTATTATACGGAATTTTTAAATTTTGAATTTTCAAGAGTTAAGAGGTTTGTCCTAATACTCCTGCCGGAAATTAGGAACTGAGCCAAGGTACCCATAACGTATGAGAGAGAATGAACCCCTGACACAAGTATATAACATATAAAGCAATAAGACCTCATGAAATACGATATATATTAGGTTAGAAACCTTCGAAATTTGGATTTTTTTATTGTTTTAACAGATGAAAGGGAACGATATAAACCACTAGAACTTACAGAGGTACATACCTTACTACACTACTATGATACCATACTATATTTTCAAATTTGTCAATTTCCAAAATTTTACGGGTTATTTTAGGTACTCCTGCCAACATTTAGGGGGTGGTCTAAGGTACTCATAGGTCATTGACCTTTGACCTTTGAAAATTTTTGCTGACTTGACTATCTATAAAGGGACCATTACTACTGCGTGTGATATTAAAATACGACTAATGTCATACGTTTTACTAGACATAGAACATTCATAAAAATGAGAGCACAACATTTTTAAAGGCAATGAAACCCATCACTAATCTAAAGTTTTCCCCTTTTCATTTATTAATAGAAACATATTCTTTTAAATGGTTTTCATATCTACAGTGTAATAAAGTAATCAGACATATTACAATTAATAAAGCCACTTGCAAATTACCCCTAAACAGTATTATTTTAAACAACCCATTAAGGTAACCACAGTAAATACGAAAAAGGTGATAGGAAGACGTTCCTTGTAGCCAGACATCGCAATTTGGTCAGTAATTGTAAGTGTTTTTTTTTTTTTTTTTTTTTTTTTTTTTTGACCTAGGCCCCGCGGACCACATTTTCTACGTTGTAATATATGGTGCCATGTCTTGGAAGATATTGAATCTTGCACAATTCGTTATATCTAATTTTAGCTGCAGGCATGGCATTATCTTCATTTTTAATTTTTTAGGACTCCCTCCGTTATTGTATTTAAATGCTCCATGTCATATAAGAGCAAAATAAAAATGATGGACCATTATGTTCATGCCTCGTCATCATGCTTAACTGGTACAAACAAAAAGTAAATGAAATGAAATCTTTCAATCTAAGGTCCCATGATTCTGCCATTCGGCCTAAAGAAGACGGATGAATAAGGCAAGTGAATTAATGGAATGAGAATGTGGGAGGAAATGAGATTAGTCCGAAAAAACATTGCATTATCTATCACTAATTTCTTTAGCCAGGGATCGAGTCAGAGTATCCCAGTCACCAGAGGTAAGAGCTCTAGCACTGAACCACCGTCCTCCCTCTGTTACATATATTTTTAAAGATAAAAACAGCAAACCAGGGACAGGTAAGTACCCATCATATCATATTTTTTAGCCAGTGCTTATGACACATGCAATGCCATTATTTAAAAAAAAACAGTTACGAACAATATAGTTTTTTCATAGTTACAGGGTATTTTAAAAGTAAAGTGACATTGGCGGATTATGGACGTACATCACAACTTCTTATCTTCTAATCGTTGCATATCATTTAAATCTAGGGTTGCCCTATATTCGTATTTTGTACGGACTGTTTGTATTTTATGGTCCCTGTCCGTGTCCGTGTCCGTTTCCGTATCGTACAAAGCATAGACTAAGAAAATGTCCGTGTTTGATACTGTTTTGGAGCTGCTCGAAAATTCGCTAAAATCTCGGGTGCTGATTATATCATTTGGATAAAGAAACCAAAGGACTATGTGCTTGAATGGAAAAGAGTGGAAAAATCATGTGAGTACATAAATTCACTTCTGGGAAACATAATAAATAATAATGAGATATTTGATGAAATAACTCTGTTGAATACTGTGTTGAAGAAAACCTAACAAAGAATGAACGATGAAAAAAAAAAAAAACAATATGCTCAAGAGAGAAAACAAAATTCAAGATTTTGTTGAGCTATGAGGAGTCTCCCTATTGGTTGAAGCAAGGTAAATGTTGAAATATTCCGAATTTCATTGTAAAAATGTTGAAAACTTTTTTTTCTTTTAATTTGCTCTTTGCCAGCATGACACTTTTTCTTCTGTTAAACGTTTTTTTTCTCTCTCTTTCATGAAACATGTGTGGACTCCTGATAGAAATAGGCTTATGGTAGAAAAAGTTCAAGTTTTGTTTTCAATCAAAATTAATTTCAGTATTTCTTATCCTGAATCTAATGACGAAATAAAGGAAAACCAGTTATTTTTAAAGAATGTTTTGTATTCAGAAAAAAAATATGACTGACACTGCTAAAATTAGCGAATGTTCTTCAGGCACAGATACAGTATTAGCATATGCAATAATAAGAAATTATTTCGAAAAACATACTACACTATAATCATTTAAATGTTTTGTTTTTGATTTTTATACAATGTTTGTTTTCTTTTTTTTTTTATTTTGATACCCCTGGTGTGATAAATGCAAATGCCGTAGTTACTAAATTAATGTAAATCTGCTGCGTTTTCATCACATAACTTATATTTTAGTTACTATTAATAAAGTAGGTTATGATTTTAAAAGCTGTCTAAAAATGTCTTATTTTCCCATTCCAGGGTTCTTTTAGTAAGATTTAATATGCGTAATCTAATAGCATGATTTATTATATTTGTGTTAATGAAGAAAATTATGAAAAATGTTAGTTTCCACTAGTGTTTTAAGTATTAAATTAAGCAGTTATGTGATAACCTAAAAGGGCGATTTTTAGGTAAGAAATTTCAAAATTTTTGTTCTGTATTTGGATACCATATCTTTAATGGGTCATCATTTTAAGGGTTGTCCGTATTTTGGATCAGAAACTCACGCTAATCCTATTTAAATTAATCTCCTAATATGGAATAATCTTGTTACAGAACATTTAAAAGTGCTGCAAGTGTTGAGACCTTCCCCAATTCTCCTCATTCCAACATCTTTTTCTTCCTGGAGAGGAGAAGATCTTGCTTGTCATGCTGACTATGCATTGAAATTAATATTGAAACATTTGAAAAAGCTTTAACCGCGTCACTTTATATTCCACCCAAACTACTTAAATTCGTTTTATGTAAGACGTTCCTTATGTCAGTATCACAATGACATACTCGACATGTCCTTCTTTAACTCAAAAACAAGATTTTTAGATTTTCCTCTATGAGTAAAAAATATCACGAAACGTTCTTTAAATTGAAGTTATACTTCATTGTTTCTAACGATGATCCCGATTTACATTACAATTCTTTCTCAAGATAGCTTTTAATTTCGAAAGGAGAAAAGACGGCAGACATTATTTTCGCATTCTTTGAATTGTATCAACAGTATAGAAATAGAAAATTCTATTTTTATATTCCGTAACTACTAGTTTATTTTGTTATCCACTTAACAAGAATCTGCAGCAGAGTGGTAAAGCAGGAAATTCTTATTGTGCAAAGCCGGGTACGAATCACGGCGTGGCAATTAGTTTTTTTTATTGGAAGGTATTATTTACGTTACGTAATTGGCATTGTAGTTCTGACAATCATTTATTATTATTATTATTATTATTATTATTATTATTATTATTATTATTATTATTATTATTATTATTATTATTATTATCATTATTACAAAGCCAAGACTTGGCTACATATTTTATATTTTATGAAGTTTCTGATTGGATCTGAAATGTTTTTGTTGAAGAATCAACACATCCATTGTAAGAGGTTTTGGAAGGAAAATATCATCATTTTTATTTTTATTTGTTAGCTAGTTGCAAGCTAAACCAAGCCTGGATAATACATTTCACCTTTCTATATCTACGGAAAGTACCGTAATGGTTTTGATGATCATAAAAAAATTGAGTGAGTAAGTGACTAGATGAATGAACTTCGCGCATTAACAAAATTTAAAGTATCGGTTGTCTGGAATGTCATAACGTACTTTGGTAAAAGATGACAAATGATGAAATGTGCATTTTCAAAATATTTTATTATTTACTTCAGGAAAGGGAAGAACATGCGAAGAGTCTTTGTGGTTTTAACTGTCCTGAATGTTCCTGTGTTTTGTCCCTGTTCTTAAGGAGATACGGTACTGAAAAACTGTAAGAGTGAGTGAAATGAGTAAAATCAGTGGCGTATCTAGCACACGGCCTGGGGACCTAGCCCCCCAGATTTTTGAGTGACGGTAATAAATGAAGCTATTGTTTGTATAGTTTTGGAAGGCTGCCACCCAGTTTTATCCTTCTAGATCCGCCACTGAGGAAAATTAAGTAAAACGAGTAAAAACAGGAAACACAAAGTGCTGAGGAAGAGTAGTTAAATTAACTAACTTTAAAAAAATAATAATCCAATACTCTGAAAAAACAGATTCGAATGAAGAGGAGTGCCTGTTAGGATTAGAAGCCCTGTAAAGGCCAGTTTCTTCTTCATGTTCTTACATGTTTGTATGTCTTATTGTTTTTCTATTTAAGTTGAATTCTCTGGGCTATTATTTCTACATAACACTTTACTATTTTATGCCGACTGTGACCAGTGTGTTTCATAATTAATACAACATTACAACCGTGAAAGTGTGCAATTTGCTGAATTCACTGCACAATGAACATTTTAAATTTTTTTAACAGTGATGTCGTAGAGTCGTGGCTTAAGCGTCACTTTCACAATTTTGACATTCTGGATTCGATTCCCGCTGATTTAATTAGGAAAATATTTATCATTTGTAATATTGATACTTCAGATATATACTAACATGAAAAATATTCAATTTCTCTGGGTCTCAGAATTGAAGTACCAACAACACAAAATTACGTCATCATTATCAACCTTCGTTCGTACTGTCAGGAGAAGCAACGTGTTTGGGAAACAATTGATGAATACATAAGGCTTATTCGTACTGTTAGTATGGGCCGAAAATGTGGCTGGTCAAGAACTTAGAAATAGTGACCGAACTTACAACTCTAGTCACAAGAACGATCCTATTTAAGATGTTACTTTACCTTTCTACTTCGAAGAAGGTCAAAACAAAAGGTATTGCTCTAATGAGCAAACAAATTTTTATTCTCAATTTATTGATGCCATAAAATAGTAATTCTATATGGAAATTAATAAATGTAATAATATTATAGCGTTGATGTGTGAACGTAAGAAATATCTAGCATATATCTTTTCTGTTCCCATCAATAGCTTCGACTATTTGACTTTTCTCTTCTTCTTTTGTCGTTATAATAATAATAATAATAATAATAATAATAATAATAATAATTATTATTATTATTATTATTATTATTATTATTATTATTATTATTATTATTATTATTATTATTATAAATAGACTGTTTTCGTCAAAAAACTGTAACTTTAACATCTATACCGTAGGGCAGCGATCGCCACCGGAGTTAGTAAAGTTAGCAACCGGAGCGTTAACGCGATCTATTCACAATGTTCTCCTGAGCTATTAGTAGCTCGCAATCGAAGATTTGGCGATCGCTGGTGTAAAGTTTTATCAATGATAACATTGAGTATTGTTTAAAAAAAAATAATGAAAAACTCTATTCACTAACTCATCGGCCATTGTTTGGTCTGCAAGAAATGATAATATTTCTTTGCGTTAATGTGTCCATCAAAGTGAAATGTTGTGTTTCTACACAATATTTTTCTTCTCTCGTTTGACTGGATAATTAAGATAAATTTTTACTGTGTTAAAGAAAACAAAACATGCAACTTGAGCGTGGATCGATCGGAGGGCCCTATGAACGGGAGTCCACGTTATCCACTACACCACCAAGCCAAATGATTTATCGAGAGAGGCAAAGTACTTCACATCAAATATTTTCCTTGTTTCGTTTATATTATGTTCACTTTGTGTTTTTCACACAATGCATAAAAGAAAACAAATACATTTTCCCTACGGTATCCAAGAATGTTGTTCTAAGATATATATATATATATATATATATATATATATATATATATATATATATATATATATATATATATATATATATATATATATATATATATATATATATATAAAATAGGAATCTACTAGCGGAATTACAATGGGATAACATGTAGTATTTTATTTTTATACCATCAATAACAGTAAGGGACAGACGATACTCTCCACGAAAAAATGCATCTAATTGTTTGATAGAAAGCAGAACGAAGTGGGTGCACAAAAGTTCGTGATGCCGAAGGGGTAGCTTTCCTCAAACGATATCAAAAGCAGATATTCTACAGAAAAAGCTTATACTCTCAGTGCTGCAGAATTGTATTTATTTATTTATTTTTTGAGCTTCTACTTAAAAACAAAACAATCGACTCCGAACAGTTCAGTCTGTGATTGAACAGTTTGAACGAAGCCATCATCCAGAAACAGCCAGAACTCGCTAATTGTAAAGGGGTCGTGTTGCATCACGACAACTTGAAACCACACACAAATTTGGTCATCCATAAAAAAAAACTCAGAGCTTGTATGAGATGTGCTGTTACACCCACCATACTCGCCCGACCTTGCTTCGACATACTTTCACTTGTTTCGCTCTCTTCAGCAGTCTTTGTGTAGTGTAACATTCAATACCGATGAGGCTGTAGATCAGCATCTTTCTTAGGTTTTCTCAGACAAAGAGAGGTTCTACTATGAACGATGAATTCTGCAGCTTCTTGAAAGATGGCATAACATATTTGAACAAAATAGGCGATATATCATTGATTGAAATGTATTTTTATATTATGAAATACATCTTGTAAAATATAGATCAAATGCGTCATGACTTCTCCGACAACCTGATAACAAAATAATCAGAATATGATTTAGTACTTTTTTCTAAGCATGGTGATTATCTTGAACTGAAAACGGAAATATTATCCAGAAAGAAACGCTCAAAAATATACCGAATCGCTTCGGGAAAAGATATAAATGGTAACGTCGTTCCAGCTTAACTTGAAAGGAACGATGCTGCGATAACAGATGTGATGTATTTTTAGTAATCCAGTGCAATATACCAAGAAATGCAATGTATGAGAAATATTCCCATTCATTAATTACCTAGTATCTATGTATATAAGAAGTGAAAACTAATGCAGGTATAGAAGTAAGTCTACATATATAATGGAAATACCTTATCATAGATCGTAAGTTTTAACAACTTCAGTTTCCGTAAGAGCAAGGCCATGCAACTCTTTTACACTAAGATGTAGAGACTCATAATGCTGTTAGAATCAAAGTAATAGAGTTCGTGTAGTGAGAAAAGACTTGGATCTTCACGAGATAAATTTTAAGAGTGAACGAGACTCGAGGCTGAGTAATTTGTTTACATGAAATATTTTTAATAAGATGATTTATTCTTTAATAAACCAAAGCATAAATTATCGTTAATAGTAACAATAAAGGAATAACAGAATAACATATAACCAATTACGTAAACAAAACCTTCCAATGAAGAAAAGTAATTGCCACTACGGAATTCGAACACGGGTCGCTGCCATAAGATTCACCTGTTTTCACACTTCGCCAAAAACTACTCATACGAAGAGACTAAAATAAACTAGTAGATACGGAATGTCAACATAGAACTTTCATTTTCTACACGTGTTGATAGAATTCAAAAAATGTGAAAATAATTTATGCCGTCTTTTCTTTTTTGGAAATTGGAAGTTAAGGTGAGGAAGAATTATAATTTAAATCGAGACAACAGTTGAAAACGATGAGGCAACCTCAACCTGAAGAATGATTCGTGAAATTTTCCTCATTGAGAAATGTCCATAAAAATTATTTTTGAGTTAAAGAAGGAAATCTCGAGTAACTCATTGTGACATTTACATAAATAACGTATTCCTACACAAATATTAGTATATTTTGTATATTCTTCCATGAAATGATTTCAACAAGCTAATTATTTGGATGGGAGATGCAGCGACGCGGTAGGTAAGTGGTTAGCGCATTGAGCTTCTACTCAAATATCCGTCTTCAAATTTCCGCAAGGTTCTAACTTTCTCATTTCTTTTTTTTCAATTTCAAGGTTAATGCTACTCAGTGTGACAAGCAAGTTCTCCTATCCATGTAGAAAAATATGTTGGAATGAGGAGAATTGGAGTAGTTCTATCAATGAAGACAATGATTTACAAAACTTATTTCCTGCAGTTGTTCTAGATTTGATATTTTCGTCTACTTTCAACCATTTTCTGATTCATGGGTGGTAAATCTGCGACAAGAAAACCAAGCATCCGCTCCCTCCCCCAGCCCTCAATCTGGACATTCCAAGGCAGGCAGAAAGATATCAGCATGAAGGGGGTGCACCAAGGACACTTCCGTAAGTACAAAAACATTCGAAGTGAGAGGTGAAAGTGACAATATAGTTAAGGGGAAAGATGGCTACTTTAATATATATATTCAAAACGTAAGGGGAACTCGTACCAAATTAAGAACGCTGACCGAAAATGTATTAAGTAACAATTATCAGGTAATTGCATTAACTGAATCTTGGCTTACTAACAGTCATAATGACTCTGAACTCTTTGATTCGCGGTATGTCGTGGTAAGAGCAGACAGAAATATTGTTACTTCTGGTAAGAAATTGGGTGGTGGTGTTGTATTAGCTGTAAATAAAAAATATCGTGTGCAGAAAATTCCTTCCCCAAACATTCCTGGTGTTGATTGTATTACAGTAAAAGTTTTTGTAGATACGGTTAATTGTATATATATTGGTCTTGTATATATTGCACCTGGGTCAAATCAATCAATATATAGAGAATATTTTGAATACATATTTAGTGTACTACAACCAGAGAGTAACATTCTTCTGACAGGCGACTATAATCTCTCACAGGTCACGGGAACTGATTTCAATTTTTTAACATCTACTGGAACCTGTCAAGAATTATTTCACTTAATGAATTTTTATAATTTACAAACCTACAATAATATTAGAAACTCGTATGGCAAAACGCTTGACCTAATACTATCGAATCTTACCAGCGTAGAGGTCATACACGAACATCCTCCCCTTTTACCGGAGGATGCCCATCACCCAGCCCTCCTAGCTGAATATAAATGTATTAATTTTAGAAATGCTAAGTGTACAAACAAAAGCGAAATAAGAGACTATATTTTTTTTTAAAGCTGACTTTGATAAACTGTATCGCGAAATATCACTAACAAATTGGGAACCTATCACAGATAGTTTGACTGTAGATGACTCTGTGGATTTTTTCTATAATATACTCTATTCTATTTTTGACCGATGCATCCCGAGAAAAAGAGCTAAATTCAATTATCCTACTTGGTTTTCAAGTGACATAATTAGATTAATTAAGAGCAAATCATATCACCATAAGAAATGGAAGCAGGGTTCTCGGGACGCACTTTATCACTATAATAAATTTAAAGAATTGAGAACTCTTTCTAAAAAAGAAATTTCTAATGCATACAATATATATTTAAACAACTGTGAGGCCAATATTATAAATAATCCTAAGACTTTCTGGGCGTATGTTAAGAATAAAAAGAGTAATACGGGAAGTAATATCTTTCATTATGATGGTCAAACTTTGAGTGACGATGCTGATATTGCAAACGCGTTTATGACAAATTTTCAAGTTACACACAATAAATCGAGCTACAATCTTATTCCTATGGAGCAACACAATAATTCGGAAATCCTGGACAAATTAAACATTAACTTTATAGATATCGAAGATGTGGAGAATGCTATTAAAAAACTTAAACCACGGTCATCTTGTGGACCAGACAAAATACCACCATATATCATTAAAGGCTGCTCAGAAATACTGAAACATCCCCTACAAGTTATTTTTAACAAGTCAATAGCTTCTTCTACATTTCCTACGAAATGGAAGATTGGTGACGTCTGTCCCATTCCCAAAACAGGCTGTCCTACAGACCAAATAAAAAATTATCGACCGGTAACCCTACTATCTGCCCCATCTAAGATATTTGAAATTATTATATACGAACAAATTTATTCACATGTACGGTCAGTAATATCTCCCTTTCAACATGGTTTCATGCCAAAGAGGTCAACTGTAACTAATCTCTCAGAACTTACACATTTTATAGCTAATCAAGTTGATAAAAAGGAACAAGTAGATGTAATTTATACAGATTTCTCCAAGGCGTTCGACGTAATTAATCATGATATACTTCTAAGCAAACTTGTGACATTCAATTTTTCACAAAATCTTCAACAACTTATAGCATCCTATCTTTACCAACGGAAACATCGCGTTCGATACAAGAATATTTCAACTAAGGAATATGTCGTAGACTCTGGTGTGCCTCAGGGATCGAAGTTAGGACCTCTGTTATTTATACTATTTGTTAATGATTTACCACCTGTAATAACATCTTCCCACAAACTTTTGTTTGCTGACGATCTAAAAATCTATCGCAGTATCTCCACGGAATTAGACGCAATTTCTTTGCAAAATGACATTAATGCTATTTCCCAATGGTGTGAATCAAACAAGTTGCTACTAAATATTAGAAAATGTAATGTAGTATCATACACCAGGAAAATAAACTATGTACGCAATATGTATACTATTAATCAAACACCAATTGAGAGAGTGGATTATGTTACTGATCTTGGAGTCACTCTGCAGTCAAACCTATCATTCGATATTCATGTCAACAGAGTAATTGGTGAGGCCTTTAGGAATCTTGGCTTTGTGATGAGATTAGGAGGTGATTTTTCTAATACTAATGCTCTCAAAACATTATGCACTGCCTATGTACGGTCTAAGGTGGAATATGCAGCGATAATATGGGGTTCTAATAGTAAGAAATATATAAATAAAATCGAAAACATTCAAAATAAATTTGTGCGCTTTTTGACATATAAAGAAACAGGTATATATCCCAAATTTGAGAACTACGAAGGTCTTCGAAACAAATATTTTTTACAATCTCTTGAAAGCAGAAGTCACTTCATATTATCTTTCTTACATAAAATAATTCATGGTGCAATAGATTCAGAATATTTGTTATCAGAAATCAAAATTCGCGTCCCACATAGTAGTAATCGCCCCACTTGGCCTCACTCTCGATTATTCAATTTGGGTCTCCATGGACCATAATGAATGAATTAGGGATGCTTTGGCCGGGATTACGTCACCTATTGAAATTTTGCTTATGCTTATTCAGGGGCCGCACGTTGGTGTAAATGAATCAGAGGTACCTTGGTCCTGCTATGACGTCATTGAATTGGGAGTATTGGATCAGAGGTCATGATGATTCTTTAAAATTACTAAAAATATGGTCTTGATGATTCATTACGTTATGAAATAGTACAGGTTTATGAATGCTTTCGTTCCCTTTTATGGCATAAAATTTGGAGATTGTTATGCATGGACTAACACGGATGCAAATGAAATCTTTTAGTTTTACGTCCCACGCTTATGCCATTTAGGCTAAAGGAGACGGTGACGATAAGAAAGGAATGAAAGTGTGGGAGAAAATTGGAGCATAATGTTGCCCACCACAAAACTATTTTCGAGGTGTTTAAATCAGGGACCACATACAGCAGAGGTGAACGCTCTACCACTGAGCCACCGCACCTCTACTGGTATGAATGAATTAGAGGTAGTTGGTTCGAGCTAATATGTTCGTTTGACGTCACTGAACTGGGATTTTTAGCTTGGAACTTATGATGGCTTGTTTCGTTCCCTTTTATGAGTATAAAATTACCAAAACAAGGTTTGATCTCTTTCTTGATGACCTATTACATTATGAATTAGTAGACCTCAGTAATAGTATAAATTAGTATTAGTATTAATATGAAACTCGAAAACTTTGGAGTTCCTTTGTGGCTAACCGGTTAGCGTATGCGCTTTTAACGTGGGAGACCAGAGTTCGATTCCCGGAAGGAGTTCATGCGGTTCGGATTTCACGTTAATTAGTAGGTTCTATTTTTGCTGCTGAACTTTGGGAGGAATACTTGATTTTTTGTTGTTATCCCTTTGATGAGATGAACTAACACTGGTGCAAATGAAATCTTTAGTTTTACGTCCCACGATTAGGCTAAAGGAGACGGTGACGATGAAAAATGAATGAAAGTATGGGAGAAAATTGGAGCATAATGTTGCTCACCACAAAATTACTTTGAACCAGGGACCACATACAGCAGAGGTGAACGCTCTACCACTGAGCCACCACGTCCCTTATTGGTGCGAATGAAGTAGAGGTATTTGGTTTGAGCTAATGTGTTTGTCTGCGGTCGGGCTGACCCTATTTCACTTTTGGGACCCCACATGGACCATAGAATGAGTTAGAGATGCTTTGGTTTGGGATTGCATTACCTATTGTAATTCCCGGCGGGAGCTCATGTGGTTCGGATTCCACGTTAATCAGTAGGTCCACGTCTCATATAGCCTTGCTGCTGAAAGGGACGCTAAACTAAAATCAACTCAACAACTCAACCTATTGTAATTTTGCTTATGTTTACTCAGGGGCAGGGATCACTCAGGACACATAAGATCACCTTAATTCACATCAGGAGTTGGGGGGGGTACAGGACCTCGTTCCCTTTGATGATTATGGTTTTTGGAGCCTTATTACGTTATATGGAGGCGTATTTAAAATTATTTCCTTAAATTTGATACTTTGTGATCCACTTTGTTCCGTTTCAGGGGTGAACATGGATATCTTGCAATCGTACCGAGTTAGATTCTTGGAAATGTTGAATTTAACGTCCCCAGCGAAAAACGATGGTGATGAGAAATGATAGGACGAAACAGGAGAAAACATGTTCCCTTTTAGAGGTACAAAATTGCCAAAATATAAACGTAAGCAATACGTTGTGCCACGTGTTTGGTCTTTTGGCCCAATTTATCCTCTTGGATGAGGCCCTATTACCTTATATAGTTATATGGACGTATACAGGGGTTCATTACCTTTCATAAGATATGGGTATATTTGTGAACCCCTTTAAAATTTGGGTGGAGTACTTTGGCCCACATCCTTCAATTTTGGAAATTGCCCAATTTAAACATTTGGTATAATAGTATAGGGCTCTAATATATATTATTATAAATTTGGGTGGTCCACCTCGTTCCTTTTAGGGGCACAAAATTACCAAATTTTACTGCAACCACGTGTTTGGTATTTTGGCTCATTTTATTACCTTGGATGAGGTCCTATTACCTTATATAGTTATATGGACGTATACAGATGTACATTTCCTATTATAAGACATAGGTACATTTGTGCACCCCTTTAAAATTTGGGAGGAGTACCATAGCCCATCCCTTAAATTTTGGAAATTTTCCAGTTTAAGCATTCGGTATTATACTACTGGACTCTAATATGTATCATGATAAATTTGGGTGGTTCACTTCGTTCCGTTTTAGGGGTACAAAATTGCCAAAATATAAACATAAGCAATATGATGTATCACGTGTTTGGTTTTTTGATCCAATTTATCCTCTTGGATGAGGACCTATTACCTTATATGGTTATATGGTCATGTATATGGGTCTATTCCCTATCATAAGATATAGGTACATTTGTGCATCCCTTGAAATTTTTGGGAATGGTACCTTGGCCCACCCCTTAAATTTTAGAAATTGCCCAACCACGTGTTTGGTCTTTTGGCCTAATTTATTCTCTTGGATGATGTCCTATTACATTATATGGTTATATGGTTATATATAGGGGTCTATGCCCTATCATAAGACATAGGTACATTTGTGCACCCCTTTAAAAATTTGGGAGGGGCACCCTGGCCCACCCCTTAAATTTTGGAAATCGCCCAATTTAAACATTTGGTATAATAGTGTAGAACCCTAATATAGATCACTATAATACCCCTATGCACTCCTCTTAAGCTTTTTGATAAGAGAGAACCACGATACTTTAAGGTTACCTTCTTGGTTTTGGTGTTAGTTCGTGTAATTTATATCTTAAATAACATTGACGGTTTAGTTAAAATCATCTCAAAATATTTTAGCCAAAATTTTTCAGTGAGTGCAAAGAGGGAATTGTTTCACGGTTAACCGCCAAACGTTATCCGGTTTTTAACTATTCGATTTAAAAAATATCGGTTTTTAACTATTCGATTAACAAATAAATGGTTTTTAACTATTCGATTAAATTTTGAGTCCACTAATTTCCAGTTATTACAAAAGTTCAAGTGAAAATTTGAAACTAAATTTTGTCGAACTCAAATTTTTCAAATCAAAAATATTCAAACTGAAATTTTCGAATTAGAAACATCAAACTAAACTTTTCGAACAAAAAAGTTGAAATCAATATTTTCGAATTCAAATTTTCAAACAAAAGAAATCAAACTGAAATTTTCGAATTATAAACATCGAACCAAAATTTGAAATAAAACTTTTCGAATTCAACTTTTTAAGCCAAACAATTTCACACTGAAATATTTTAAACTAGAAATTCTAAACTAAAATTTTCGAATCAAAACATTTCAAACCAGTTTTAGAACTAGAAAGTTGAAACTAAAATTTTCGAACAAAAAAAATTGAAATAAAACTTTTCGAATTCAAATTTTTTCAAACCACACAATTTCACACTGAAATTTTTGAACTAGAAATTTTAAATTAAAATTTTCGAAAAATGAAATCAAAATTTTTGAACCAAAACATTTCAGTCCAAATTTTTGAACTAGAAAGTTGAAACTAAAATTTTCGAATTCAAATTTTTTGAAATCAATCAGTTTCACACTGAAATTTTGAACTAGAAATTTTAAGCTAAAATTTTTCGAAAAATGGAATCAAAATTTTCGAACCAAAACATTTCAATCCAAATGTTAGAACTAGAAAGTGGAAACTAAAATTTTCGAATTAAAAGTTTCAACCTGTTTTCGAACTAAAAAATTTTTATAACGAAATTTTCAAATCAAATTTTTGGACCTAAAATTTCAAACCAAAATTGTCGAACTGAAAGTTAAAGTTTCGAAGAAAAGAAATAATTCGAAATTTTCAAACAAACTTCTTGAAAATATTTAACCATAGCCGTTTACTGATTTTAAAATTTTAATTGTCTTGAAGAAATATTTGGGACTAAGTTTTGAGAGATGAACCGTTTGGTAAGCCATAGCCAGACCGAGACATTGATATTGCTTGAAATGAAGTTTAATCAAGCTTTATTTCATCAGACAGTACTAACTTACGATCCGTTTTAGTGCATTTTTGTTTCAGATCAACGGCCAGCCATAATCGGACTTTTTTTTTCGTAACATCATGAAAGCACGCAAAGCTTCTTCTGGTCATAGCCGCTACGCTACGTAAAAACCCGAATCTCTACCAGAGAACAACCATAAACGCATATTTTTCAAGACCTTGAATCGAACCTGGGACCATTTTAAGAGAAGATTATTTACCACAGCGATTCTCCTCTGATGAGATCAAGAAACCTTAAAATCAATCATGCTTGGTACTCCTTAGAACAAAACAAAACAAAATGCTAAGATGTTAAACAGGTTGACATTAAACATCTACCGCTCTCTCTCTCCCTCTCCCTCTCTCCCTCTCCTGTAATAACCAAGTACAACTCAAGATAGGTTGAATGGTTGGATTTCGTAATGAAAACAAATGCGACTTCCTGTGGCAAGGTCGGTTAAGATGATTTCTGCAAGTGTCAGCATCAGCTGTACGATAACGTTTCATGGAAAGACTGACGAATGAAGTTTACGCACTGTTGTGAAACAGCGATCCTTAATAGTAGAACGGCACAACACTGGTATCGTATGTCAGGGAAGAAATCAAACTGAGAATATCTACATGCCTCATCACAAGCTATTGAAAACACGTTATCAAGAAATCCTATTGCAGAACACGAAGCAAACTGAGCTTTGAATGATGTCGCAAAACAAATCTGCAAATGCTGCATTCTTTACCGGTGACAAAACTGTTATTTCAAATGCAAAATCAAGATTTCTTTAAAATGAAAGTTGATTAGTTTACAGTATAATATTGTTTCAAGAGATTAGCTGGGTCGATTGATCTCATCAGAGGAGAATCGCTGTGGTAAGTAATCTTCTCTTAAAATGGTCCCAGGTTCGATTCAAGGTCTTGAAAAATATGCGTTTATGGTTGTTCTGTGGTAGAGATTCGGGTTTTTACGTAGCGTAGCGGCTATGACCAGAAGAAGCTTTGCGTGCTTTCATGATGTTACGAAAAAAAAAGTCCGATTATGGCTGGCCGTTGATCTGAAACAAAAATGCACTAAAACGGATCGTAAGTTAGTACTGTCTGATGAAATAAAGCTTGATTAAACTTCATTTCAAGCAATATCAATGTCTCGGTCTGACTATGGCTTACCAAACGGTTCATCTCTCAAAACTTAGTCCCAAATATTTCTTCAAGACAATTAAAATTTTAAAATCAGTAAACGGCTATGGTTAAATATTTTCAAGAAGTTTGTTTGAAAATTTCGAATTATTTCTTTTCTTCGAAACTTTAACTTTCAGTTCGACAATTTTGGTTTGAAATTTTAGGTCCAAAAATTTGATTTGAAAATTTCGTTATAAAAATTTTTTAGTTCGAAAACAGGTTGAAACTTTTAATTCGAAAATTTTAGTTTCCACTTTCTAGTTCTAACATTTGGATTGAAATGTTTTGGTTCGAAAATTTTGATTCCATTTTTCGAAAAATTTTAGCTTAAAATTTCTAGTTCAAAATTTCAGTGTGAAACTGATTGGTTTGAAAAAATTTGAATTCGAAAATTTTAGTTTCAACTTTCTAGTTCAAAAATTTGGACTGAAATGTTTTGGTTCAAAAATTTTGATTTCATTTTTCGAAAATTTTAATTTAAAATTTCTAGTTCAAAAATTTCAGTGTGAAATTGTGTGGTTTGAAAAAATTTGAATTCGAAAAGTTTTATTTCAATTTTTTTTTTGTTCGAAAATTTTAGTTTCAACTTTCTAGTTCTAAAACTGGTTTGAAATGTTTTGATTCGAAAATTTTAGTTTAGAATTTCTAGTTTAAAATATTTCAGTGTGAAATTGTTTGGCTTAAAAAGTTGAATTCGAAAAGTTTTATTTCAAATTTTGGTTCGATGTTTATAATTCGAAAATTTCAGTTTGATTTCTTTAGTTTGAAAATTTGAATTCGAAAATATTGATTTCAACTTTTTTGTTCGAAAAGTTTAGTTTGATGTTTCTAATTCGAAAATTTCAGTTTGAATATTTTTGATTTGAAAAATTTGAGTTCGACAAAATTTAGTTTCAAATTTTCACTTGAACTTTTGTAATAACTGGAAATTAGTGGACTCAAAATTTAATCGAATAGTTAAAAACCATTTATTTGTTAATCGAATAGTTAAAAACCGATATTTTTTAAATCGAATAGTTAAAAACCGGATAACGTTTGGCGGTTAACCGTGAAACAATTCCCTCTTTGCACTCACTGAAAAATTTTGGCTAAAATATTTTGAGATGATTTTAACTAAACCGTCAATGTTATTTAAGATATAAATTACACGAACTAACACCAAAACCAAGAAGGTAACCTTAAAGTATCGTGGTTCTCTCTTATCAAAAAGCTTAAGAGGAGTGCATAGGGGTATTATAGTGATCTATATTAGGGTTCTACACTATTATACCAAATGTTTAAATTGGGCGATTTCCAAAATTTAAGGGGTGGGCCAGGGTGCCCCTCCCAAATTTTTAAAGGGGTGCACAAATGTACCTATGTCTTATGATAGGGCATAGACCCCTATATATAACCATATAACCATATAATGTAATAGGACATCATCCAAGAGAATAAATTAGGCCAAAAGACCAAACACGTGGTTGGGCAATTTCTAAAATTTAAGGGGTGGGCCAAGGTACCATTCCCAAAAATTTCAAGGGATGCACAAATGTACCTATATCTTATGATAGGGAATAGACCCATATACATGACCATATAACCATATAAGGTAATAGGTCCTCATCCAAGAGGATAAATTGGATCAAAAAACCAAACACGTGATACATCATATTGCTTATGTTTATATTTTGGCAATTTTGTACCCCTAAAACGGAACGAAGTGAACCACCCAAATTTATCATGATACATATTAGAGTCCAGTAGTATAATACCGAATGCTTAAACTGGAAAATTTCCAAAATTTAAGGGATGGGCTATGGTACTCCTCCCAAATTTTAAAGGGGTGCACAAATGTACCTATGTCTTATAATAGGAAATGTACATCTGTATACGTCCATATAACTATATAAGGTAATAGGACCTCATCCAAGGTAATAAAATGAGCCAAAATACCAAACACGTGGTTGCAGTAAAATTTGGTAATTTTGTGCCCCTAAAAGGAACGAGGTGGACCACCCAAATTTATAATAATATATATTAGAGCCCTATACTATTATACCAAATGTTTAAATTGGGCAATTTCCAAAATTGAAGGATGTGGGCCAAAGTACTCCACCCAAATTTTAAAGGGGTTCACAAATATACCCATATCTTATGAAAGGTAATGAACCCCTGTATACGTCCATATAACTATATAAGGTAATAGGGCCTCATCCAAGAGGATAAATTGGGCCAAAAGACCAAACACGTGGCACAACGTATTTCTTACGTTTATATTTTGGCAATTTTGTACCTCTAAAAGGGAACATGTTTTCTCCTGTTTCGTCCTATCATTTCTCATCACCATCGTTTTTCGCTGGGGACGTTAAATTCAACATTTCCAAGAATCTAACTCGGTACGATTGCAAGATATCCATGTTCACCCCTGAAACGGAACAAAGTGGATCACAAAGTATCAAATTTAAGGAAATAATTTTAAATACGCCTCCATATAACGTAATAAGGCTCCAAAAACCATAATCATCAAAGGGAACGAGGTCCTGTACCCCCCCCCCAACTCCTGATGTGAATTAAGGTGATCTTATGTGTCCTGAGTGATCCCTGCCCCTGAGTAAACATAAGCAAAATTACAATAGGTTGAGTTGTTGAGTTGATTTTAGTTTAGCGTCCCTTTCAGCAGCAAGGCTATATGAGACGTGGACCTACTGATTAACGTGGAATCCGAACCACATGAGCTCCCGCCGGGAATTACAATAGGTAATGCAATCCCAAACCAAAGCATCTCTAACTCATTCTATGGTCCATGTGGGGTCCCAAAAGTGAAATAGGGTCAGCCCGACCGCAGACAAACACATTAGCTCAAACCAAATACCTCTACTTCATTCGCACCAATAAGGGACGTGGTGGCTCAGTGGTAGAGCGTTCACCTCTGCTGTATGTGGTCCCTGGTTCAAAGTAATTTTGTGGTGAGCAACATTATGCTCCAATTTTCTCCCATACTTTCATTCATTTTTCATCGTCACCGTCTCCTTTAGCCTAATCGTGGGACGTAAAACTAAAGATTTCATTTGCACCAGTGTTAGTTCATCTCATCAAAGGGATAACAACAAAAAATCAAGTATTCCTCCCAAAGTTCAGCAGCAAAAATAGAACCTACTAATTAACGTGAAATCCGAACCGCATGAACTCCTTCCGGGAATCGAACTCTGGTCTCCCACGTTAAAAGCGCATACGCTAACCGGTTAGCCACAAAGGAACTCCAAAGTTTTCGAGTTTCATATTAATACTAATACTAATTTATACTATTACTGAGGTCTACTAATTCATAATGTAATAGGTCATCAAGAAAGAGATCAAACCTTGTTTTGGTAATTTTATACTCATAAAAGGGAACGAAACAAGCCATCATAAGTTCCAAGCTAAAAATCCCAGTTCAGTGACGTCAAACGAACATATTAGCTCGAACCAACTACCTCTAATTCATTCATACCAGTAGAGGTGCGGTGGCTCAGTGGTAGAGCGTTCACCTCTGCTGTATGTGGTCCCTGATTTAAACACCTCGAAAATAGTTTTGTGGTGGGCAACATTATGCTCCAATTTTCTCCCACACTTTCATTCCTTTCTTATCGTCACCGTCTCCTTTAGCCTAAATGGCATAAGCGTGGGACGTAAAACTAAAAGATTTCATTTGCATCCGTGTTAGTCCATGCATAACAATCTCCAAATTTTATGCCATAAAAGGGAACGAAAGCATTCATAAACCTGTACTATTTCATAACGTAATGAATCATCAAGACCATATTTTTAGTAATTTTAAAGAATCATCATGACCTCTGATCCAATACTCCCAATTCAATGACGTCATAGCAGGACCAAGGTACCTCTGATTCATTTACACCAACGTGCGGCCCCTGAATAAGCATAAGCAAAATTTCAATAGGTGACGTAATCCCGGCCAAAGCATCCCTAATTCATTCATTATGGTCCATGGAGACCCAAATTGAATAATCGAGAGTGAGGCCAAGTGGGGCGATTACTACTCACATAGAGCAACGAGACCCCATAATGACATATTCCATCTTTCAGCGCAAAGGACTAATGCATTAGATGTATTGCCTGTCAGAAAAATGTGTATATTGTATAATAAGATGTCACAAGAACACCCAGATATAGATATTTTTAGTTACAAACAAAATTTTCATTCTACATAAATTTGTTGTATCCTGTATATAGTGCTATTTGTATTTTAACGTATATTTTACTTTCATATTATTATTTTATTATATGTGTATCTTAGAGTGTATTATAATAAAATTGAGGTCATATTAGTGTTATTATACATGTATTTTAAAGTGTATTAAATACACTTTACAATAAGGGAAAACTGTAATTAGGCATTTGCCTGTTGTTTTTCCGAAATAAATAAATAAAAATATAAATGTTTTTATTTTATTCAACATACGGTATATAATGAAACAATACATTACGTACACAGCAATGTTAAGATTAATATATGGGGACCATTGGACAACACGATCCGAACCGGAGAGATTCATCTCAGAATGGAGAACTATTTTTTCGTCATCTTAGTGCCAGCCTTCAAATTTAGAGTTTGGCTAAATGAGAATTAGGTTCTCTATCACACACACACACACACGCTCTCTCTCTCTCTCTCTCTCTATATATATATATATATATATATATATATATATATATATATATATATATATATATATATATATATATATATATATATATATATATATATATATATATATACAGATGGTGATCAGAAAAATGGAAACACCTGAACGAAATTGCAACTTACCAGATTAATATGGTGTCGAGCCACCTTTCGCCTTCAGAACAGCTTTGATGCGACGTGGGATGGAGGCACAGATGTCGTGAATGGTAGCAAATGGAATTTTACACCATTCCTCGTGCAGGGCATCGGCCAGTTCTGCGAGAGAGGATGGAGGTGGAAATCGTCGCCGGACTTGTGTTTCCAAGACGGACCACAGATGTTCAATTATGTTGAGATCTGGGAACTCGGCGGGCCAGGGAAGGTGTTGAATTTCATCCCGATGTTCCTCAAACCACGCTGCAACAACGCCAGCTGTGTGAATGGGTGCATTATCATCCTGGAAGATTTCCTCATTGTCCGGGAACAACATCCGGACCATAGGATGCAAGTGGTATCCTAACATTGCGACATAATCGTTGGCAGTGATTTGTCCCCTAAGTGTGACCACAGGACCCAATGAAAACCATGTTATGGCGGCCCACAGCATCACCGAGCCGCCGCCATGTTTCACAGTTGGGCGGAAACACTGCAGACCATAAGCTTCTTTGGGCGTTCTCCACACATAAACACGGCCCGTGGTTGGGAATAGAGTGAAGGATGACTCATCCGACCATATCACACGTTTCCAGTCCTCAACGGTCCAAGTTGCATGGTCGCGGCACCATTTGCGCCGTGTGAAAGCGTTATGGTCCCTGATGAGCGGTTTGGCCCGTGCAACACGACCCCGTAAGTTCATGTCATGTAATTCGCGGCGGACTGTGATTGTCGAAACAGGGTGGGGGAGGAGCTGGTTGAGTTCCTCCGTCACTTGCTCCGCAGTGGCACGACGGTTCTGCGTGACAATGCGCTTTAATACCCGGCGTGACCTGTCACTCATGATTTCTTCCGCCCACTGTTCCGCTTCCCCGATGTGGTTTTCCCGTGTGTTGTGTAGGCCGTCATCACCTTCGACACTGTCCAACGCGACACACCTAACACAGTAGCCACTGCCGTCACACTCACTCCACATAACCGCGCACCAACAATTTGCCCTCTTTAAACATCTGAGAGGTCTCCCATTTTACACTACCTCCGTCTGCTGCAGCCACTGGACACTGCTGTTCCACTGCGCCTGACGTAGTATTGAGACCGACCTAACACACCACCAGCAGCGTTCCGGCGCTGCGGGCGCCACGACACCACTGCCAACCCATACATCTGACATGTTGCCAGCTACAGGTGTTTCCATTTTTCTGATCACCATCTTTATATATATATATATATATATATATATATATATAATGTCTGTCTTTGTGTGTGATGATGTATAATTTCATATGCTCTTTGAACTCATTACTCTGTAATTTGAGGGAAGGATAGACGAGGCCTATATCGTAAGTACAACTGTACCTGAAAGCTAGAATACAATATGTTTCCTTATTGCTTATTTGCTACGGCGACAAAATATTCATTTCGTTTTCTCATCTTCAAGGAAATACAAACTATAAAAAAAAAATGTGGTAATTCTTTACAGCGCTGGTGTGGCTATTCTAGTATATGTAGAGATCCCATATCGTTGTGTTATATTTATTATCGGTAACATGACATGTTGGCAATCAACAATGTACCAAGCTACCCCATCCCACAAAATAAAGAACCAAGAATAAAAATAGCACACGATATAGAAGCTCCATACATAATCATCATCATCACCATACTACTACTGCTATTACTACTACTACTACTACTACTACTACTACTACTACTACTACTACTACTACTACTACTACTACTACTTATACTTCCGTTAATAAGAGAACCCAACCAACCGCTGCGGGGCCTCTAATTCGTTCCTACTACTACTACTACTACTACTACTACTACTACTACTACTACCACTACTACTACGTATACTTCCGTTAACAACAGAACCCAACCATCCGCTGTGGGGTTTCTAATTCGTTCCTACTACTACTACTACTACGTATATTTCCGTTGACAACAGAACCCAACCAACCGCTGCGGGGCTTCTAATTCGTTCCTAATACTACTAATACTACTACTACTACTACTACTACTACTACTACTACTACTACTACTACTACGTATACTTCCGTTGACAACAGAACCCAACCAACCGCTGTGGGGCTTCTAATTCGTCCCTAATACTACTACTACTACTACTACTACGTATACTTCCGTTGACAACAGAACCCAACCAACCGCTGTGGGGCTTCTAAGTCATTCCTACAACTATAACTACTACTACTACTACGTATACTTCCGTTAACAACAGAACCCAACCAACCGCTGTGGGGCTTCTAATTCGTTCCTACTACTATTACTACTACTACTACTACTACTACAGCTAATGCTACTACTACTAATCTCTACTACTACTATTACTACTAATAATAATATTACTACTACCTCTACTGCTACTATTACTACTACTACTACTAACAAGTATCTCAAACTTCACAGCACGCACTACCATTTAATATTTAAAAATACAAGGAAAAGTAATCAATGCATGATATTTTTCGCCATGAAGCAACGAAGTACATACCAGTTTAAGTGTTCCGCCACACTCTAGAAATACAACTTCCGCTACATGCGCGCACACACACTCAATACAATGTAAACAATCAATATTGCTTCCAGCCATCAAATTTTATTACGCAAGACCTTTTGTAATTTTTAAATTAACCTTTATTTTACAGCTTGTCAGTACACTGCCAGAATAGTAAATCCGTTCTTTCCCGCGTGGCACTGTACTGACACAGGCGAAATGTTTACTTTGACCCGCGAGCACAGATATTTTTTTTTAAATGATGTGCCTTATTGTATGAAGAGATAGTCCATAGTGAAAGGAACCAAAAACGTTGGTTCTCAACCGTGTGCTCGCGGGTCAAAGTAGACCTTCGGGCAGTACAGTGACACGCGGGAAAGAACGGATTTACTATTCTGGCAGTGTACTGACAAGCCGTAAAATAAAGGTTAAATTTAAAGCTAGTTATAGTTAATCTGCAATCTTCGTTACCTGTCATATTAAATCGACAACTTATCTACATGAAAATAAAGCAGAAAGTGCACTTCTACCTACTCGGGAAGTACTACACCAGCGTCGTAATATATAACCACTTTTTTTAAGTAGTTGGCCGAACGAACCAACCATTAAAATTTCCAAAGAATGAATACAGGAAATACGTTTTTCAATTTTTGACCGACTGAAAAAAAACACTTGTGAAACTTGAAGAAATAACGTCTAGAGAGTAATGACATTTAATACTATCTTCAAAGAGATTCTACAGAGAAGGGTCTGAAAATCTTAAATCAATATTTTGAAATAAATGTGACCCAAACAAGTATACGCATACTGGAAAAATGAAATTAACATCTTATCTGTATTAGAAGTAACAGTTGAATAAATTTTCTTTGTATACTCATCCTTTAACCAAAAACTAGAATTCTAATATTCTAGAATTGATGTTTTGAACAACTAACGACGGAAATGTTTGTATGGATTTTTTTTTTAATTTTGTGTGAGAAATAACTTCTTGAACTTATAAGAAGACAGAGATCACACTTGAGCAGATTTAGCTCATACATTGCGAAATAGGTATTTCGACGTCACTGAGTGCGATTAGGGTTATAGCCGTTCTATTCGCTTTTGCCTTGTTGCACCTAGCCTACGGGCTTCGGAATTTTCATTTCCGCACAAAATGACAACATAGGAAACATTGATGTTAAATTTCAATATCTTTGAAACAATTAAAGCGATCAAAACAAAACATAACACTCTTAATTTTTGTCCTAGCGTAAAGATTTTTAAAATGTGGGCCTACTTTCCAATCCTCGTGAAAAGTTCTGCTTAATTTCAACATTGGTGATCTAGTGAAATCACACTAAGATGAGGTTTCACAATCGTCTTTATTTTGAAGTTGATTTGATTTTATAGTTTTTGTTGTATTTACATTTTTCTTGTATCTCAATATCATATATAGTTGAGGTGCTACGTGTATAAAAACTGCAAATTGTGATAAGAACATCCCCGTTGGTGTAAATAATGTTAAAGGCTATACAATGAAATTAAATCTGGGAGGCATCGTCTAAACGCAAAGAAAATCAAGATAGCGGCCATATTTCAAAATGGCTACGCGGTTACAGTTTTTCTGTTATACGTCGCAGGAATCGAGTCTTTGGTATCGAGTTATAGGTTTTTGAGGTCAAGGATTGCAATGTTTGTGTTAAAAACGTGTTAGGAATGTTACATATATTTGGATTATATATATATTAGGATTTTTATTTGCGGTTTCTGTATAGAATAGTTAACTTGTTGTGAGAAATGCAACACCCAACTAGGCCTTGTTTTTATTTTATTTTTTTCAGATTTGAGTACGGGAAGGTGACAATCGAAAATGGCAAAGCGTCTCCGATTAGTTTCTGCATGTGACCTGGGAGATAAAAAAAGCTAAAAATATTGGTTGGACACAGTGTATACTGTGTCAAAAGATATCTGATGAACATTTGGTATGTCCTGCAAATAATCCAAATGCATCTTTTCGTAACACTGGATGTGCAACGCTTGCGAGGAATTTAGAAAAAATTCAATCTATTTGTGCCTTGCCCAGTAATATGGATATGAAACTGTTTGATGTAGATAACTGTGGAGTGGGAAAAACATTTTTAAAACGACAATCTATATGACACAAAAAAATGTGCATTAAATTATAACTCTACATGTTCGAAAAAGCAAAGAAGCGGAAGATTCATGAAGGTGACAAAGATTCTACATCATTATCGCATGAGCGTAAACACCGATCATCTACTTCTAAAGAGATGTGCTTATTTTGTGATGGTTCTGCGACCAGCAAGGATCAATTGTTTAATATGATCACGTTACAAGTAGATCAAAAGGTGATGAAGTGTGACATTGAACAAGGAAATGGTGTTCTACTAGCGAAACTCAGTGATGGTGATATGATTGCTCTAGATGCAAAATACCATGCAAACTGCCTAGCAGGATTGTATAACAAGTCTCGAAGTAGTCAATCGACATCAATTTGCAATATTCATGTATTTGAAACGGTAGTTTTTGTAGAGTTAGTTAATTCCATGGAGGAAAGTATGAAGGGTTCAGATGAAACGCAACCAGTTTTCAAGATGAGTGTCCTGACAAAAATGTACAAGATGAGGCTAATGCAACTACTAGGAAAGGATGAGAAAATTAGAGATGTACACACCTCAAGATTATGACAGAGGATTCTTGCACATCTCCCGTATATGACGGTACAAATGTCTGGCAGAGAGTATATATTAGCATATGATAAAACTATTAGTGATACCATGTTGTAATCTTGTAAAAACGACCAAGATGAAGACGCCCTTGCTTTGTTGCGTGTTGCTAAAATAGTAAGGAAAGAAATGCTACAACAGAAAAACGCATTCAATGGTGATTTAGATGCTGAATCCCAACGTAAATCTGCTCCTCGTTCCCTACTTGCCATTGTGAATATGCTCTTGTATGGATCCAACATTGAAGACAATGAAGTTGTTACACAGCCATCTTTAACAATATCGCAATTGCTTTGTTTTAATATGCAATCTCGAAAACCAACTGGAAACATATTGAGGCATGAAACTGATAGAGAATCTCCAGTTTACATTGGTCTTTCAATATTTGGAAAAACACGAAAAAAGGATATAGTGGAAAAGCTACATTCACCTGGACTTTCAGTCTCCTACACTTGTGTGCTGGAACTCTCAACAGCGATATGTGAACTTGTAAATGTCAGGTACCAAAAAGAAAAGGTATTGTGCCCATTAAAACTACGTAAAGATATATTCACAATTGGGGCGTACGGTAACATAGACCACAATCCTAGTAGTTCAGCTTCGGACGGTTCCTTTCATGGGACAAGTATATTTCAAAATCCAACACCTGAATGTTTAGGAACAGTAAGACCTACACAAGATATACAGTATGACATAAGTAACTTCAAAATGTGAAGTGTGTCTAGTCTTCCGGACGAGTTTGCTTTGATGGAACCAGCAATCCTTAAGTCAAAAGAACCCACTATTCCAACTTGTTCTGATGCTACATTGAAACTCATAGTGACACCCACTGCTACGAATCAGAAGAAAGAAAAGATTGCTTGGCTAAAACATGTCATCAGCCAGAATACCGACATTGGACTTGATGCATCGTAAGCTGCCTACCATGCTTGTAGACAAACAGCTTCAACTGATTTTGTTCCAGGAATATCATCACTTTTACCATTATTCTACGAAGATTCATCATCAATAGGTATGATCAAGCACGCGATGAACGTAATAAAACGCGTTACACAATTTCTTAACGGAAATCAAATTACTCTCAACCACTGTTTGCGTTATCAAAAGTGATTCAGTGGAACTATCCAGACATGTATGGTGAGAAAAAGTTCATGGTGATGTTTGGTGCCTTCCACATCAAACAAGCTTTTCTCATTGTTTTGGGTTAGTGGATGTCAGGAAGTGGATGAAGCGCTGCAATTTCCAGCGCTGATATTGCATCTTCTAGCGCTGCAGAAAACTATCTCAAAGTAACCCATGTAAAGAAAGCCAGAGGAATTCACCAAATGACTGCACCAGCACTATACCATTTGTTGCAAGATGCTTACGACCAGTCTGGTTCCGAGCTTGAATTCGACATATGGTGTGAAGAGCGAGCTGCAGACAGTGTCATGTTCAAATATTGGATTACTTGTCTTGATATGGAAATCCTGTTGCTTCTCTTTGTTCGCTCAATTAGAGAAGGCAACTACTTTTTGTATCGTGATTGCTTAAAAGACATGGCTCCTTGGTTAGTTGTCCTGGATCATCAGAACTATGCCCGTTGGCTACCGGGCCATCTGAAAGACCCTTTTGATGCAGAGTCTCAACTACCAGACATACATCGCTCGTTTTCTTCTGGACATTTTGTGATAATAAAATCAAACAGAATCTTCTCAGCAATTAACATAGACCAAGCACATGAACAAAATAACGCAATAGTGAAAGATGATGGTGGTGCAGTAGAGCTGACGCAGAATCCATCAGCACTAAGACGTTGGATGGTTGCCGGCCAGAAATCTGTCAGTTAATACAGGAATTTGAGAGTGGCATTCAGCTAAAACCTGAAGTAAACAATCAACGTCATCATTAGCAGTACCAGTCATATCAATTTAAAAATGTCGCGAAGGTTCAAGCACTTTACAGCACATTAACAGAGTTTGGAAATCCATTTTTAGAAGAAGGTGAAGATCTTATTGTCATCGACAACAGGATTATCGTAGACAAGCAAGTTAATGCATCAGTTTATTCGGCACAGTCGACTGGTATTAAGCTATTCCATAGTTTCATCGAGGAAAGGTTAGTAAAACAGTCTACAACAATATGTCAACCTTTGAAGAAGAACAAAATATCCCTGTTTAGCACTTCTGCGAAGGACGCTAGCAAACACAATAGTATACTTAAGACTTTAAAATCGGATGTTAAACTGTTTTCTAGACTATTTATAGTTACACAGAATCGTCAGTTGGATATGAAGATTTTTTAAGCACGAAAACCAACCATTTCCGCCTGCATTTTCAAGTAATTGCAAATTTAGATTAGTCAATAGATCTGACTTAGTACACATTCTAGAGGATACTGTAGACAAGAATGATAATGCCTTTCCTGGAATCTGTGAAGCTATAATTTATGATGGTGCAGTTCACACTAACATTTTAAAACCACATTCCTCAAGAACATTTGGTGACTACTATATGAACACATTTCATCCTCATATTTGTAACGACATTGAAAATTTTGCTTGTCAAAAAATTCATCTGATTTGGGATAGATACATTACACCAAGTGTTAAAGGTACAGCTAGACAGAAGAGAGGAGCTGGAACTAGGAGACAAGCGCTTTCACGCGTGACTTTACCTAAACATTGGCAAGATTTTTTCGGAATTCTAGCAACAAAGAAGATCTTTTTAACCTACTTGGAACATTAGTTGTAAATAATATTACAAATATTCAAGTTCTGTCTATTGCAGAAGAAGAAGTTAAAAGCAATGTTACTGCACGAAGTTCTCTAATTGATGCCCATTACGCTGGCCATGAAGAAGCAGACACAAGGATAATACTCCACCTCCAAGACAATGTAGAAAACGGTTTCAAAAATATTGTTATACGCACTGTAGATACCGATGTCGTAGTCTTGGCAATTGCTTACTTCTTTCCCTTGTTAACAAAGAGCCTGGATAAACTTTGGATTGCATTTGGAACAGGAAAGAATTACAGATTTATTCCAGTTCATGCTATAGCTGAAGCAATGGGAAGCGAAAAGGCTATAGCTTTACCAGAATTCCATGCTTTTGCGGGTTGTGACAACATTCCAAATTTTACAAGGAAAACAAAAAATCAACTTGGAAGACATGGATGCTGTTTAAAGAAGCCACTACCTACTGCATTTCCTTTCATCTCACAACCTCAAACTTCCATTCCAACGGCAATTTTTAACATTCATGAAAGATACGTTGTACTACTATACAGCTCAACCAGTAACAGTAGAAGTGTCAATGATGCACGACAGGAGTTGTTCATGACCAAAAATCGTACCCTTGAAAGTTTCCCGCCGGCAAAGAACGCATTACAGCAACAAGTGTTACGTAGTGCTTTCCAAGCTGGACACGTTTGGAGACAAGGAAACAAACGCACAATATGTGTACCTTCTCCAGCCGACTAGGAATGGCTGTTGGATGATGCATCATGCCACCTGAAATGGTCGGATTTGCCAGAAATTTTGGACTCACGTAGAGAACTAATAAAATGTACGTGCAAAAACTGCAGAAACAAGTGTGGATGCAGACAAGTTGGACTGTCTTGTACACTATTATGCAACTGTAAGAATAAATGTGAACAATGAATGAACGTAAGAATCAATGGTTGTGGTGCTTGTTTATGTGTTTTGGTTCTGCTCTAGAAACATTGTTCAACTTCAGAAATATTCCGTTTAAACGAAGCATTATATCATATACTTTTAGATAAAAATAGTGTATAATAATTTCGCCTATGTTTCAATTTAAAAATGTATATGGAACAGAAAAACACCTATAGTAATTTTAAACTTGTTTTTAACATAAAAGTTGCAATCCTTGACCTCAAAAACCTATAAATCGATACCAAACACTCAATTCCTGCGATTTATAACAGAAAAACTGTAACCGCGTAGCCATTTTGAAATATGGTCGTCGTCTTGGATTTCTTTGATTTTAGACGATGCCTCCCCGACTTAATTTCATTGTATAACCTTAAACATTATTTATACCAACAAGGATGTTTTTATCACAATTTGCAGTTTTTCGCTGTTTTTTGCGATGTAGCACCTCAACTAATATATATATATATATATATATATATATATATATATATATATATATATATATATATATATATATATCCAGACACTGGATCCGGATCCGAAAAACCGGATCTTGAATCCGGATCCGAAATTTCGGATCTTGGATCCGGATCCGAAACTCCGTGTCAGAAAATTTGGGTGTTCCGAATCAGCAAAGTTTTCGTAATTATTGGCAAAGTGATTTTCAATCCTATGCTTAAAATAAGATTTTAATACACTTGTGGTATGAGATCATGTGACAGCCTTGCGTTCTCTTCATTCTGTTGATATTTTGTTTTTGTGCCTTAATATGTCACAATTACACCAAATTTGGTTGACTAAAACTGTCGACTTTGGTGAGAGCAGTCTCACTGTCAGATTCGATTCTAGAGGAAATACTCGATCGAGAAGGTAGTAAATCTTTTTTTAAAGCGGACGTCCTGATAGAAATTTGTCCTTTGTTTTCTGTAACACTAGTCAGAAGCTGGGATGAAACAGTCTCAAGCCCAAGCTTCTTCATTAGGCTCACTCTGCTTACTTTTCTAATTCTTTCTGAGTTATTGTGGTCACTGAATAAGGCAATTTCCTAGTCGTGATGAGCTAAGCCATAGCTAATAGAACAGCCCATAAAATATAGATCAAATCAAATTAAGGAGCAACTTCCTTTTCTTGCTCTTGATGAGTTTTTTTCTTTCTTTAATAATACGTTTATCTCTAACCGTACCACCCCAGTTAGTATTAAGAATTGTAGTAGAGATAAAGTTCTAAATGTCAATTAATGTATCAAAATTAATGTATTAATGTACCTGTATGTGTATACAAAATACCATATGCAGCCTCGAGCACAAACACATATCTTTATAATTATTAATCCACTACTATTAAGTCTGCATAGGTTGTATAAGGAGCTGTATCATTCATGCAAACACATAGACGGATCCAGGGGGAGGACGAAAAGTCGTTCGCCCCCTACCCACCGGCACCATTAACAGTGTACTTTAGTAGTAATTTGTGGCAATTTCAGATCATCTAAGTAATTTTTCACTGCTAGCATTACCAACCGCCCCCCTAAGAATCCATCCGCCCCCTCCAGTAGTCCGTTCTGGATTCGCCCTTGCGCAAACGTTATATACAACTCATTCAAGAGTACATTTTGTTGGCTTTTTAAAATTTTTATATTAAAGGATTGCCATTTCTCGTGGCTACTTATGCAATTTTGTCCACAGGGATACATGCAATGTCCAGTCATTATATGCAAATACATTTATGTACTTACTAGACTGGGGCTAGTTGGGCCTTGGCCACTAGACTCCCGTTACTACGGCTTCGCACCACAAAAACCTCTAATCATAATCAATTTAAAAAAGAAATGTCTGGGGATTCGCTCTTAGACCCTCTGATATCTCATTTGATCGGCCTACGGCCTCGCACCTCGTAAACCTACAACCATACCGAATCTCAGTTCAAATATCAAGTTGTATGTAGCAACATTCCGGTATCCCGAGATATACCGAATTTCAGTGCAAGTTCGTGGGGGTTGCCCACACATTTGCTCAGTCTACAGCCTTGCACATCATACGCCTGCAAACATAATGAATTTTTGTTGAAATAAAAAGTTTCATTTCTCTAACATACCAGGATTCCGAGATATAAAAATCTTTTCTTCCCGCCCCTTTACTTCCCTTCTAAGACACACATCAAACAACGCGTAAGTACATATCTAATTATTTCAAATGAAAAGTCCAAATACTAAATTCTATGCTCCTAACCTTCAGAGATTCCCAGATATCGACATATTATAATAATTACAATTTCCACCCTCTTTCCTTTTCAACTCTTTTCTTTTCCTTTTTACTAAAACATCAAAAAACACTGAAACACATGTCAAATTATTTTCAATGAGAAATGCAAATACCAAATTTCAAGTCTCTAACCTTAAAGGATTGAACATATTCATACAATAATTGTAATCTTCACTTAATTTTCTTCCCGCCCTTTTTGTTCCCTTTTGGGTCATATATCAAAAAACGTTGAAATACGTATCTAATTTTAATCCTTTAAGTTTCCATGTTTCTAATCCTTTAAGTTTCCGAGATATAGGCATATTATCATACTAATTGCAATTCCCATCTTTTTTTTTTTTTTTTACTTTCTACATCTTCCCTGCCCCTTCTAATTTAAATATCAAAAAAAAACACTTAAACAGGTATCAAATTATTTTCAATGAGAAAGCCAAATACCAAATTTGAAGTATCTAACGTCAAGAATCTCGGAGATATGGCCATTTTATTGAGATATTTTCCACCCCATTTCCCCCTTCCTCGTCGAATTTCCCAAAGTCCTTCCTTAGTGATATCCTACGTTACAGATCCTATATACTGTCCAAATTTCAAGTTTCTATCTTAAGCAGTTTGGCCTGTTCGGTGATCTGTCACTTACTCACTCAGTCACTCAGGACTTTGCCCTTTTTATATACAGAGATTTAAGATTTTATGGGAAAGCCATGGATTGTGTTCTAAGAGCGCCAGTGTCGTAGAGATGTAATAGCTTTGCTATAAACTTTAAGCAATCAACTGACTGATCTGCGTCTATATGTATTATGTAAAATACCACTTATGATATTTATTTTGCTCGTAATAAAAAAAAATAGAAATGATGACGAAAATTCAAAGACATTCATGATTTTAGCGTACTGCTGCAGGAGTTCAGATCATTGGATTAATCATAAGAGCCGACTGTATAAGATAGACTACATTAATTTCCAATGTGGGACAAAGAAAATGTGCAGCATTACTATGGAGTTTTTCAACTTTATAACTCAATCTGAAAATATTATCATAGGTCTCACAAACAATCGAATTTTAATCCTAACTTGATTAATATATAAAAAAGGCAGATCTATACAACTACTGACTTGAGATGAAAGTGACATACTTGTGGTACGTTTAAAGATATACTAAAGACTAAATGATGGGTTGTGCACAACAGTGGCCTAACCCCGAAAAATGTGAAAACGAGATTTTGATGCAATCTCTTGTCATTAAAATTGAATTGTCTTCCAACTGAGTTAGATAAAATTCACCTAGTAAATTTTATATATATTATATACATACATATGGATATTTAAGTCTGGGTTTGAATCTAAGGTCTAAAATATTAAAAGCAGGAGTCCGAATCTGAACTTCGAAATTTCGGATCTGGATCCAGGAACCGTATATCCGGATCCAAGATCCGAAACTTCGGATCCGCATCCAAGATACAAAATTCCGGATCCGGATCCAAGATTCGAAATTTTGGATCTGGATCCGAGATCCGGATCTTGTAGAATCAGGATCCGGATATCCGAGATCCGGATCCGTCTGGCCATCCCTAGTCTGAAATGTCACCTTCCGAGGCGGCAATTTGCAATATCTCAAGAACGGAGAGAAATACGGATGTTGGGTCAGAACATATCAAAGGGAACCCCATCCGAAGAATCCAATTATGCATAAGTAGTGGCGAAACAGTGGCGGCGCTAGAGGGGGGCACAAAGAAAGTGAATGAAACATGGAGAAAAGTGAACAATTTACACTGAAAAATTGTAGGAGGGGATGTTACTTGAAACATGCAACAACAAATGTTAATGAACAAAGGCAACAACGGCTAGTCTGTAGGGACATTATGGGAGGCGGATTGTAGGAAGACAGTATCTTTGTAATGGTGAGAAATAGGAATGTCGGGTCAAAAGATATCAAAGGAAGTCCCATCCGAAGAATCCAATTGTGTATAAGTGATGGCAAAACAGTGTCGGAGCCAGGGGAAGCATAAAGAAAGTGAATGAAATGCGGAGAAAAGTGAACAATTTACACTGACAAACTGTAGGAGCGGATGTTATATGGAACATGCAACAACAAATGTTAATGAAGAAAGGCAACAATGGCTACGCTGTAGGGAGACTTTGAGAGGTGGAATGTTGAAATACAGTATCATTTTAACGGAGAGAAATAAAAATGTCGGGTGAAAAGATATCAAAGGAAATTCCATCCGAAGAATCCAATTATGCACACCGCGGAACCGTGGCGGCGCCTGGGATCTGCAAAGAAACTGTTAAACACTCTTAGTGATGAAACGTGCAGATCGTAAAAAAAAAACACGTATGGAAGATGAGACCCAGTGTACTGTAAAAACAAGAGGTATTGTACTTACCATGGTCAACATAATGCCATTCTATAGCAGCTGTTCAATATGTCCTCCTTGTTCTTCGAGACAGACAGTTACACGATGGCGTAAGGATTCTTTGACTGGTGCCAATATCGCTGGCGTTTGAAGTAATGCGGCAAATGCAGCACATACACGCTGACGAAGATCTTCAACATCATGCAGGGGCCGTGTATACACGAGACTCTTCACGTAACCCCACAGGAAAAAAAAATCTAGGGATTCAGGTCGGGTAAACATGGAGGCCATGCTTGTCTTCCACCACGACCTATCCACCTGCGTGGAAATGTTTTGTTCAGATATGCACGGATGTTGTGACATGAGTGGGCAGGGGCGCCATCATGCATAAACCACATACACTGTCGTGTCCTCAGTGGCACATCTTCAAGTAGAATAGGTAGGTTCTGAGTCAGAAACTGGAGATACGATATTGCGTTCAATCGCTGTGGTAAGAAGTGTGGTCCTATAACGTTGTCGCCGATAATACCAGCCCACACATGCAATTGGAAACGCTATTGATGCTTCGTCTCTACAATTGCATGCGGGTTGTTGAGTGCCCATCGATGGTCATTGTGGAAATTTGTGATGACATCTCGTGTGAATAATGCCTCATCCGAGAACAATACCTGTGTTGAAAGGCTGGTGATACACGGCAGCGGCGGTATAACCAATGACAGAAACGTCGTCGGGTTTCATAGTCACCATCGTATAACGCATGCGTTCGTTGTACGTGGTATGATCTGAGATTATTACTATGCAAGATGCTTAGCACGACTTGATGCGAAACGTGTTCCTGCCATGCTATTCGTCGGGTACTAATACTCGGGTTCCGGGTCACATGTCGGAGTACCCTCTCTTCCAGTGGGGGTGTTCGAACGCGTCGTCGTCTCGGAATGTCTGTGTTGGGAAGGAATGACCCAGTGTCCCGCAATACGAATAAACATCCCCGGTACTGGAATTTGTCGATCTGGGTAGCGTTCTGCATACAACCTACGTGCTTCTTCTGCATTACCTTCCGCTAAGCAGTACATCAAATGCATATCTGCCATTACGGCGTTAGTGTATACTACCCTATTCATTGTGGTGCATTACACATAGCACTTGTCCGTCCCGCGCTTGTCAACATCAACACTGTTGCACACGACATAAAGTAAACCGCATTCACATACACATGGATCGCTGCCCTGCCTGTAGAGTTTAGCACTAAAACGCTTGTGCTGTTACTGTCATTGCCCCATTCAGCACGAATGAACTGTGCGCTGTCCTCTGCACCTTCGATACGAACGCTCTCGTTACCCACGCTTTCACTACTCTTACTACGCGACGCTCTGCACGCCACCTTGTCCCACCTACTGTAGCTATGCGACCTCCGTCATCGGACATACATCATACAGTACACCTAGAGTTTTATTCCTTTTTTCCTGATTGCTTTCAAATAGTTGTGTTTTATCCACTTTCAACTTTTCTCCGCGTTTCATTCACTTTCTTTGTGCTTCCCTTCGCCGCCACTGTTTCGCCATCACTTATACATAATTGGATTCTTCGGATGGGATTGCCTTTGATATCTTCTGACCCGACATTCCTATTTGTCACAATTACAAAGGTACTGTATTCCTACAATCCACCTCCCATAATGTCCCTACAGACTAGCCGTTGTTGCCTTTGTTCATTAACCTTTGGTTTTGCATGCTCCAAGTAACATCCCTTCCTACAATTTTTCAGTGTAAATTGTTCACTTTTCTCCATGTTTCATTCGCTTTCTTTGTGCCCCCTCTAGCGCCGCCACTGTTTCGCCATTACTTATGCATAATTTGATTTTTAGGATGGGGTTTCCTTTGATATGTTTTGACCCGACATTCGTATTTCTCTCTGTTCTTGAGATATTGCAAATTGCCGTCTCGGAAGGTGACATTTCAGACGCCTCTAGCGTCCAAACGAAGGCGCATTCACCCAATGTTCATATGACATTTTTTGGTTGTTTTTACCTGTAGATTCATCTCCCAAATTTCTCAACATTCATGCAAGATCACCCTATATATATATATATATATATATATGTGTGTGTGTGTGTGTGTGTGTGTGTGTGTGTGGAAAACCTACCTAACTTCGTGATATACCTTATTTCGTGATACGAGAAAATAATATTTTTTACAGAGGAATATATGCATTATGGATAGAATTACTTCGGTGCTCAAGATAGGGCAGAAATATCGACATGTGGTGAAAAGGTTTTCCAGTGGCAAGTATTACCGTGCGGACGTGACTCAGGATGTTAGTTGGTCAACAGGGTAGAAACCGGTTCTCAGTCAAGTGACCTTCGAAGACCAAATATCTTTTGTCTGTGCACGGTGTCATTGTGTAGCTGTTGTTAAAGACGTTTGCTCTAAAAATACTCTTGTTATCGTTTTGTGGATAACATTGAAACAGTAGTGCAACTGTAAAGCAAAAGACGCTTATCAAATTGCATCACATTCTTATTAAATTTTGTGCCGGGTCGTTATGAGTTTCTCTCTGCCTTCAAATCTCCCCTTATAAGCATTTTCTGTCGACAAAATCATATCTAATTTCACTGAAAATAGAATATTTCCTCTGAATCTTCACGCAATATCCAGTGAAGCACTTCCAACAGCCCTAATAGTACGTCTCGATTCCTCCCTGGACGCAACTAGGTCTTTATGCGCTAAGAACGAATCACTCGCTTCGACTACAAGTTGTACATCACCGATGGATAACTTATCCGTGTAAAGAACTTAGCCCTACCTGGCAAAAACAATACTGTTTCTAGCAGAAAAGCTCGACGAGATACGAAAGCAACAGTTAATCTTCCTGATCAAGCCACAACGTCGACGGCAAATATCACTACGGTGCAACGTGATTCTCCAGCTAGAAAGAGCAAGTTTCAGCGTAAGTAAACTGATGAATTGAGCACTAATTGTAACGAGCGCTACGGTTCGGGAAAGAATTGTAGCCTTTGAATACAGTACTGCTCCTGTTTACGGTGGTTTTATGAAAGATTCCAGTATCATAATTAAGCTGGCATAACCATTTTCATGTGCAGCATATGTGAAAAGACAAATGTCAGTGCAGACAGTGACAATTAATGTAACGCGAGTACACTACCGTATCTCGAAATTAGGTACACACCCTCACGGAATAGAGTATGCTATCACGAAATTAGGTAGTTCACACATATTGTGTATTATGTTTCTTTATATTGTTTCTATTGTATTTTTGTGCTTCTTTTAATACAGCAGTTGTGTTTATGTTCGACCTTCCTAGTATATAAATTACATCCATCCTGAATGCTTGTAAATGTGTATTTTTCAGTCATTCTTCTTCATATCGCGAAGTTAGGTAGATTTACCCTATATATATATAGCTTTCCATCATTTTCTCACTTCTCACCTCTTTTTACTTTATTTTTAAACGGCTATTTCTTTGTTTAAAATTTTGTTTAATATTATTTGCTATATTTATGTAAAATAAAAATACTTCTGTCAAAGCACAAGAAATTCTTTGAAGACTAAGAACACGCAAAATTCCACAGGATAACTATTTCTAAATTAAAGCTTTACAAACATTTTCCGAATATACAAGAGTTTTCTCACACTGTGTTTGGAAAATTCGTATTTTATTAGCAACACCTACCATATGAAACTATTAATTTATGTTCAAGTTCTTCTTTACATTGTACAAATAAGATATTCGAGATAAATTGATTTCGTAGGTACTAAAGTCTAAGTTAAGAACTAATGATTTAAACAGGTATTTACTTGTTTCTATTGAAGGTCTCCCTTCAAAACGAAACTACATCAACAAATTGTTACTTTTGTGGGCTACCCCGTAGCCTCAGGGCTACAGCGCTCGTCTTCGGCGCGTCTGGTTTCAGGTTCAAACCGTGCTGGGAGCACAATGCCTCGAATTCAAATCGATAGTGATTTTGATGTTATTTTAAGTAATATATCCCGTCTCTACATAGCTTTTCTGCTGAAGTGGGACGCTAAATTCCCCAACAAACAATAGCTAGTTTTGAATACCTGTAATGTGAAGTTTAAACACTGATGACGTATTTAAAAGTTTTTAACCTACGGTTTGTTAGTTCCATACATTTATAGGGTTGAAAGAACTGCATATTGTTCTTAAGAGCCTGCCTTACTAAAAATAATACAAAATTTACCATTTTTCTTTTGCTTGTTTGTTCATCAGTGAAAAGAGATAACGAAATGTAAGTCATCACGATCATAGATAATGCTATTCTACAACAGAAAATATGAACCTGAAGAAGGTTCAGTGTTGCCATCCATAGAAATTACAGTAATGCCAGAATAACAATTTCCCTAAAATCTAAGTTAAGACAGCGAGTAGAGGAATGAACTCAACTGCATTTGGTTACGTATCATATTGTTTTGGTTTCCTGTGAACTACTTTTTAAATAATAGTTGTATTTAGTTTGTAATAAACAAAATAGTTTCAACATACAGTTATTAAAACTAAATAATAATGTTAATTAAAATGTAGTTCACAAGAAACCAAAACAACATGATACGTAATCAAATGCAGTTGAGTTAATTCCCCTACTCGTTGTCTTAACTTAGATTTTAGTGAAATTGTTATTCTGGCAACACTGTAATTTGTATGGATGGCAACACTGGACGTTCTTCAGGTTTATATTTTTTGTTGTAGAATAGAATTATCTATGATTGTGGTAACTTGCATTTCATTATCTCCTTTCACTGATAAATAATCAAACAAAAGAAAATGATAAATTTCGTATTATTTTTAGTAAGGCAGGCTCTTAAGCGCCTCGTCCCATGCATTCCTGCAGAAAAAAAAAGCAGGACAGAAGAGTGATTTTGAGTAAGTTGAGATGCATTGTTCCGCAAGTTCCATTTAAACAACTAACTATGAAATAATCTCATCCGTGAGAATTGGATTTAGCCCAAACTTTGCGACATATGTATATTTAGACATCACTGAGAATGATGATGTTAATCTCTCGATTTGTCTTTGCTTTGTTGTGAACTTAGGGTTCTCGAAATTTCAATTTTCACAGGAATTTACTATATAGGAAAAATGATTTTAAATTTAATATCTTGATTATTTTCCTATATAGTAATATAGTATAAAGTTGAATTCCTGTGAAAATTTACTTTCAGAGACCCCAAGTCCATAAAGAAGCAAAATACCTTCGAACGACTATCATCACTACTCTCAGTGATGACGAAATACTTATATCACAAAGTTTATCTTAATCGAGGTCCCACGGTTGGGATTCTTTGCGGGTACAAAAGTGATTGTTTGTAAGTGAGGGTTCAAAATCGTCTCAACCTATGTAGGAGAAATGGGGGAAGTTGATTTTAAAATTGGCAGTAATGGCAAATAAGAAAATTTTACTTTTTCGGATACTTTGGTCGGGGAAAATACCCCTATCCCTTCTGTTATTACACAACCTGTTTTAAGTCAAAGGTCAAATTTGAAATTTATATAGCATTATACATATTATCATACAATAAGGTTCAATTTTTAATTGAAAATTATGTTTTTCTTATAAGCGGAACTACTACCTCCGTTTATCGGCTGCATATTTGTTTACATACCAGAAGATTGCAAGGTATTAATTTACAAAATAGTAACTTTTGATGATTTGGTTTACGTCTGATGATCTACATGAGCATTTGATTCTGTTTCACTTTCTCTCCACTAAAGATTGGCAACAATTACTAAAAGGTTTTAATATAAGTATCTAATAATTCCTCCCCAATAAAGGTTAAGTGAATCGAACTTACATTTAGTTTAGAGATAGATTAAAAATAATACTTACCTATTCCAAATTATTTCACAAATAATCAAGTCACTGCTACACTACAATTCTTCTCATTCCTCAAGTCAACTTTGGTGCATCTTCAGAAACCAGCGCCCATCAACTTTCAATTTACAACCATGTACAGTCAGCGACAGTAATAAGTGGAGGTTGGTTACATAAGAAATGATAGCTTTTTTCAGTAACAGAATAGTTTCACTCTATGCCTGATAGTTGGACAACCAACATGACAGCAAATACGTGCCCGAAAACATAGCATGCCAGGATATTCCTCCACTTGGAGGAAAAATTATTACTATCTGAGAGCATCATTTAGAGAAACAACCACGAGATAAGTCTGCAGAAATTCCATTCACATTAAGTTCAAAGAGATAGGAATTAATGCAAAGAAAACGAAAAGAATAATGCGCTTCATGCAGAAACCGAAAAAGTACGGAAAGCTAAACAAAATGAGAAAAGAAGGAAAGAGGGAAAGGAAAGAGCAAAAGACATGGGAATAAATTAAATATTAACACTTAAGGACAAACAGTGTCCGTCTTTCCCCCTGCCCCCATCTTGGATTTTCTCCCTTCATAGGATAAATCTCTTTCAGTATCAAAGTATCAAAGGCGAACATCATTTATAGTGTTTAATTCCTAGAAAAAAAAATTAACTCAGTCTAGGCCGAGACACGAACCCCAGACCCTTAGAATGAGAGTCTCACGCGGTATCCACTTACCTACACAGGCTTTATCCATTGCGTTTATAAATCAGCTATTAACTGCGCTGTTATCAAATGTGTTAAATCAGCCATTGTCGGTGAGCCACCCCAGTTCCATTTGATGTTTAAATTTTATTTACCTCACTTAGCCATCTATGGGTAGCAGTCCCCTTGCTTTCATAAAAAGTATTTGTTCTGTAGATTAAAATGAAGAATGAATTAATCTGTACTCTTGGGTGCTTACTGGTGCACCAACATATCTATCAATCTATCTATCTATCTATCTATCTACATATACATATATATATATATATATATATATATATATATATATATATATATATATATATATATATATATATATATATACATATGTCGGGTTGATTGAGTATTAATAGAGCGACTTCGTAAATTTACGGAACGCGTGTTAACACAACAGTAAGGACATCTTGTAGCGTTGTTACGTAACACAAGCAGTGTAAATAAAGTTTCAAAACCAGAAGTCGGAAGATATGCCGTGGGTAAGTCGGTAAGACGTCTGTTTACTGAGTGGAGAAACCCGGGTTCAAATCTCGGCTGATACGTTTTTTTGTTCCGTTGAAAATACATTTCTATATTTTTGCTTTTGAAATTGCTTTCTTTCATTTTTTGTAGATTATCTTTAATTAGTGAAAGGTCAGATTACATATATGCCTGCTTTATCTGTGTGTACAGTCCACAGATGGAGTGAGTCAATTGGGTCAAGATTTGTGCGTAGGTCACTGGGTCGTGGGTCAACAGGACGTGACTCACTGTGACACACCACCCACCGTGACCTCTCTGACTCACACTGACCCTACGTTTTAAATTTTAAGGTCTCCCTCTTTATTCGGCCTCCCTCCTTCAAGGTCTCCATCCTTATTATTAAATTCAATGTATCGATAATTATTGCGTTGAGTTGATTTTGAGTTTAGCAGCGAGGCTATATGAGACGGGACCTACTGATTAACATAGAAACCGAAACACATGAGCTCCCGTTGGGAATCAAAAAAGGGTCTCCCACGCCACAGGTATATAATTGTGTCTTATATAGCAGTTACTATTCTTGCTATAAAGTATCAAATAACTAAACATTTGATGTAAATAAATGAGAAACCTAAAATAATGCAGATTACTGCAATTGCGATTTAATTCAATTTTATACATTATACATCAATATGATTGTTGAAGTTGCTTTATAAAGATGCAGATTGTGCATTATAGTAATTTTTTCAATGAAATTAAATTAAATTAAGTTTGACGTCCTATGCTTATGTCGGCTAGGTAAAGTCGACGGTGATGATGAGAAATGAATGAAAATTTGCAACGATGTAGGTAGGAGGAAACAGGAGAATCCTGAAGAAACGAACGCACACGGTGTTTCTTCACCACAAATCTGACTTTGTGCAAGCTGGGATCGAACCAAGGACCCCATGCACCAGAGGTGAATGCTCTACCACTAAGCCACTTCGGCCCTACGAAAAATATAATCATATTTATTCTCTCTCTCTCTCTCCATATATATAGGTATCAGAAGCATGAATAATTTTCATTTTGGGGGGCGCGGTGACTGAGTGGTAGAGCGTTCACCTTCGGTGCTTCGGGTCCCTAATTCGATTCTAAGTAGCGCCGTGTGGACTTTGTGGTGGACAAACGCCGTGCTCGTGGGTTTTCTCGGGGTTCTCCCGTTTCCTCCCACTTTCTTCATTCCATCATTTCACTCATTTCTCATTATCAACAGAAAGTTCTCCACTGCCCTTAGAGCGAGGCATTTTAACAACCAGTGAGGTTACGTTAGGTTAGGTGTACGGGCTCCCGGGTTCGATTTCCAGTGGGAGAGCCTTTGAAATTTTAACTTTCCTCATGTTTCTGTGCTCATGTCCCTGTCGTTTTAGGTTACTGGTAAAGCAAATTAAACAAGTAAAAACTGAATAAAATTAAGTAGTAACTAGTAATAAGTAGATAAAAAGAAGTGGATTAAGACATTCGACTGTAGATTTTCGAGGCACCACTCAAGGGTAGTTCGAATCTCACCAGACTACAATTTTCGTTTTATTTCTTCTTGGCGTTTCTATTTGTGTTCCTGTGGAATCGATTAAAAATAATTTCGTAATACGCTAAAATATACGTAATATTTCGAATTCTTAACCTCTGATTATTACATTTTTAACCTTAGTTTGGAAGAAGGGCGAAAAATGAAAGTACAAAGATTTACGATAAATTACTTAACATTTACTGACATTGTAATAGTGGATATTTCTGAAAACGTATAGTGAACCAAAAATATATTTAGTAGGTCACATGTCTATATTATTCTAACTTGAAAGTTACAGTTCAGGCAGTAACGTATCGAAGAGTCACGGGATTAAGGTGTTGTAAGCCCTCTGATTGAAACTTTTGTATTCAATTGAGATAAAAAATATTTCAGTTTTTAATCTTGGAAAATCAACAAGTACAGTGTGCTGAGGACGGTTAATTTATACCTACGATTTATCACTTCCAAATGTGTAGAAGATGTGGCTGGATATTATATATAATCATTCAAGAGATATAACGAAACGAAGGGACTTCGTAAACCCTTCACGACTCCCCAGAAGGAGGAAGAGCGCCTCCAAGTTGAGAACTACTGCTTGCGAGAGATACATTCTAACAATCCGATAGCATTTCCTTCTTCGCCTTCTCTATGTACTGCGCATGCACCAGTCAACTTCCATGAAAGATAATACATAGCCTTGATACTTTCTATAGTATTTATGAAAGAACATGCAATAGAATCTATATCAACAACATACATCATTCGTCAAAGTAATCAATAACGCGTTCATAAAACAAACTAATGGACATATTACATCAAAGTAAATTAGGCTTAAATTTTAACCAATAGAAAATACATGCTATTCTGTAAGAAGAACTGCTACTCGAAGCCTTTGCTACAATCGCTAGTTGTTACCATGGCCAAGTGGCCTAAGGCGATCCTATTTGTTACACACACTGCGAGCTTAGTTCGAGTCCCCGGAGACTCCAACGCATTTTGTTTCTCTCTTTTTACGAGGTCTCGATGTTTCTGTCTGTATTCCTGTCGGATTCGATTAAATAGAATTTCGAATAGAGACCAATATGTATGATAAATGATAATTTATTTGTAAGTCTCCACTCGTCTAATATACGCTTTCGAGAGTTTTATTTTGGAAGTGTGTATAATATGGAATAGTGAAAAGAGTAAAGTAAAAATATTCTTATAAATATTGGTTAATTAATTGGAGTTGAGCATGGCTTTCAGGTCAGGATTATATAGAGATGAGTTACTTTCAAGTGCAATGCGAAAAAAATTGAGTTTTAATCCCACACAAAACTGTAACTTACAGGAGAACTTTTACGTGATAATATTATATTTTTTATGTTTTTATTATAATTCTGTATAAGTTATGATACTACTATTTAAAATGTAGAACAAGAAAGAAGTGTAATATTATACTTTGTTACGAAAAGCTTTTAACCAGTGATAATTTCAGGGAGTGATCTGTGGAAGAATTTGAGACCCTTCTCAAGCTAAGAAATTTCTGCCTTCGGGACCATACCTTGGATCATGTTTAATGTGGATTACCTGTGAATAAACGCACCACCCCTATTAAAAATTCCCCCAAGGATAATTTTCTCAAATCACCACTGTTTATAATTAGTTTTTCGTTACAAATCAGAGGATAATAAGGGGAAAAAAATACTTTATATTTTGTTTTCAGCTATGGATTTTATATTTGCAATTGATACATTGTTCCGTCTTAACCGAACTTGAAACAAAAGAAGTTTGCAATGAGTTACTCAAAGAATTTTTTTCCGTCTAGAAATGAAAATAGAAAGACAATTAGAAAAACTTATTATCGGGTTTTAACACACAAACATGTGATTGATAGAGTATCGACGTAAACCACTGGACCATTTTGCATGCTTTTGCAGGCTTTTTTTAACTTTTGTGAAAGAAGTTTACTGTTCCATACTCGCTTTTGTTTATTGCGATACGACTATGAGTTCTCAGTGAATATTTGGACGTCACAGCTCTTGAAATATATAAAAGTGTTTGTAGAATAAATCACATTCAATTTTACGTCCTAATAACATACGTAAATCAGGTTGAATTCATGAAATGATTGAGGCTGAAGTGAGCGTAAATGTTTTCATACTTAGGAGTCTGGATATGCAAACTCGCTTAACGTAGGGATTTATTTCTGTGAAATTTGGGACATGGCGAATAAACACGGGTAAGCTTGGAAATGTGAAAGTTCATCTGAATTTGTTTTGGAATCACTTCAAAATACAACTTTATATATATATATATATATATATATATATATATATATATATATATATATGTATGTATTTAAAAAAGCCATCCCTATTTTGAAAAAAACAATTTTACTGTACTCAGGCTCGAACCGCCGCCCTCCAGTTCTAGAACTTTAACAGCACTATTAAGCACGCTTGACCACAGAGGCAACTCACGAAATGCGTTGTGATATAGCTAATAGAATCGCTCCAAGCGCAGGTTTACACTTGGAGTTTTAAATAGCCAGTTTCTGTCTTTACCAGTAATTTCAACTTGAGATATTGACTGATTTCCCATCTTAGAACTTTGCGTGAAGTGTGAATTGTATGCTCATTTCAAAAATGCACTATTTTCTATTTTTTTTTTTAAATTTTACGTACTTGTGAGTGTTCCTAAGACCTGTTGCGTGCAGCGATTTCCACACAGTTAAGCGTTTCACTAATTCCCGGAGGCATAATATGATAAACGTAGGCAGCATTCTGTTGTTATCATAGTAGAGTCACTTGCAAAAGCACACCTAGTATTAGTTGTTTTGTTCTTTGTTGACCTTGAAGGACCAACAAATGTCTTTCGTGAAGCTACAAGTTGTCTTTAATCCGCGAAGTTGATATACAGTAGAAGTGACCTATGCGTATGCATTATTATCCCGAGAAAACAGAAAGACTTATAATGGTTTTACCTGAACAACCACAGCGTCGGATTAATGGATTCCATATTTTCCGTTAAAGCTCTAGTTAAAGCGGAAGTGGTTAAAACTTGTCATTTTTGATATCAACGTTTATCGACATTGAAATGAAATGAAATCTTTGAGTTTTACGTCCCACGGTTATGTCGGTTAGGCTAAAGGAGAAAGGTGGTGATGAGAAATGAATGAAATGGTGGAATGAAGAAACTGGGAGGAACAGAACAACAATGAGAAAACCCACTACACGGCGTTTGTCCACTACAAAGTCCAAACGGCGCGAGCTGGAATCGAACCAGGGACCCCAAGCACCGGAGGTGAACGCTCTATCACTGAGCCACCGCGCCCCACACAATGAAAATTATTCATGCTTCTGATACTTATATATATGGAGAGATAGAGAGAGAGAGAGAGAGAGAATAAATATGGTTGTATTTTTCATAGGGATGCGGTGGCGTAGTGGTAGAGCGTTCACCTCTGGTGCATGGGGTCCTTGGTTCGATCCCAGCCTGCACAAAGTCAGATTTATGGTGAAGAAACACCGTGTGCGTTCGTTTCTTCAGGATTCTCCTGTTTCCTCCTACCTACATCGTTGCACAGTTTTCATTCATTTCTCATCATCACTGTCTCCTTTACCTAGCCGACATAAGCACAGGACGTCAAACTTAATTTAATTTCGTTTCATTGAAAAAATACTATAATTCATAATCTTCATCTTTATAAAGCAAATTCAACAATCCATATGGATGTATAATGCTTAAAATTGAATTAAATCGCAATTGCAGTAATCTGCATTATTTTAGGTTTCTCATTTATTTACATCAAATGTTTAGTTATTTGATACTTTACAGCAAGAATAGTAACTGCTATATAAGACATAATTATATACCTGTGGCGTGAGAGACCCTGGTTTAATTCCAACGGGAGCTCATGTGTTTCGGATTCCATGTTAATCAGTAGGTCCCGTCTCATATAGCCTCGCTGCTAAAAAAGGACGCTAAACTCAAAATCAACTCAACTCAATAATTTTCTATACATTGAATTTAATTACAAGGAGGGAGACCTTGGAGGAGGGAGGCCGAATAAAGAGGGAGACCTTAAAATTTAAAACGTAGGGTCAGCGCTACTCAGAGAGGTCACGGTGGGTGGCGTGTCACAGTGAGTCACGTCCTGTTGTCCCACGACCCACTGACCTACTCACAAATCTTGACCCAATTGACTCACTCCATCTGTGGACTGTACACACAGATAAAGCAGGCATATATGTAATCTGACCTTTCACTAATTAAAGATAATCTACAAAAAATGAAAGAAAGCAATTTCAAAAGCAAAAATATAGAAATGTATTTCCAACGGAACAGAAAAAAAAACGTACCAGCCCAGATTTGAACTCGGGTTTCTCCACTCATTAATCAGACGTCTTACCGACTTACCCCGGCATTTCTTCCGACATCTGGTTTTGAAACTTTATTTACACTGCGTGTGTTACGTAACAACGCTACGAGATGTCCTTACTGTTGTGTTAACACGCGTTCCGTAAATATACGAAGTCGCTCTTTTAATCCTAAATCAATTCGATATATATATATATATATATATATATATATATATATATATATATATATATATATATATAGATAGATAGATAGATAGATAGATAGATAGATAGATAGATAGATAGATATGTTGGTGCACCAGTAAGCACCCAAGAGTACAGATTAATTCATTCTTGGTTTTAATCTACAGAACAAATGCTTTTTGTGAAAGCAAGGGGACTGCTACCCATAGATGGCTAAGTGAGGTAAATCAAATTTAAACTTCAAATGGAACTGGGGTGGCTCACCGACAATGGCTGATTTAACATGTTTGATAACAGAGCGGGTAATTGCTGATTTATAAACGCAGAAGATAGAGCCTGTGTAGGTAAGTGTATACCGCGTGAGACTCTCATTCTAAGGGTCTGGGGTTTGAGTCTCGGCGTAGTCTGAATTAAAAGTTTTTCAAGGAATTAAATACTATAAATGATGTTCGCGTTTGATACTGAAAGAGATTTATCCTATGAAGGGAGAAAAACCAAGACGGGGGCAGGGAGAAAGGCGGACACTGTTTATCCTTAAGTGTTAATATTTAATTTATTCCCATGTCTTTTGCTCTTTCCTTTCCCTCTTTCCTTCTTTTCTCATTTTGTTTAGCTTTCCGTTGGTTTCTGCATGAAACGTATTATTCTTTTCGTTTTCTTTGCATTAATTCCTATATCTTTGAACTTAATGTGAATGGAATTTCTGCAGATTTATCTCGTGGTTGTTTCTCTAAGTGATGCTCTCATATAGTAATACTTTTTCCTCCAAATGGAGGTATCCTAGCATGTTATGTTTTCGGGCATGTATTTGCTGTCTTGCTGGTTGTCCAACTATCAGACATACAGTGAAACTATTCTGCTACTGGAAAAAGCTATCATTTCTTATGTATCCAACCTCCACTTATTACTGTCGCTGACTGTATAACTCATATCACAACAAGAGTAAACACAATTCAGAAAATGAAACGTTTCTTACTCCGTTATAACGTGACATAAAACGAAGTCAAAATTCCACAACAATAAGTACCCACTTTGAATACACCGTCAAAGTGTTCTAGAGACGCCCTGTTTCTCCTCTTTCTATCCCCCCTCTCACTCTATGACCAGCATACACAAAACAAACCCATACACCTGTGTAATTATTAGAAGGAAGAAACTGCGATCTTCTGCAGAGGGATGCTGCCTTTTCAATCTTTCCCATATTGACCGAAAGCCAATGACTCACAGCGAAAGGATATTTTCAGTTGCAATTCTTAAAAAGACATTTAGAAATAAAATCTTCGTCCCCAGATTAAGGTAAAAGTACACAAATTCTTCTTTTCCGACAAAATGACCATAAATTATTTTTCTCCTGCAGCGAGAGTCATTTGCACATGAAGCATTAAAGAGAAAAAAAAAAACCGAGTCTCACGCTCAAAGTAATGCTACCAATTCAAAGATGCGTATCGTATAAATAGGCCAATACTTTAAATTAGAATAAGAAAAGTAAACTTTAATTTAGCACTTCAAAGTGCATTTAGTGATAAAAATTTCTAAATTAGAGAACATTTTAGTCAGTGTTCGAATTAAACTTCCGAACGAGAGGGGAATGTTTATGTATCGTCGCTATATATGTAGAAAGCAAAAATCTATCCCAAAAAGAGATGCTATGATAACTCTTTGATACGAGCCGGTCATAAATTTCTAAGAAAGGGAAATTTCCCCAGCATCCTCCGTTAATTTGAAGAATGATTTCAGTTAGCGGGCTGCAGAAAATTTATGCTGGACTAAACCCGACTTGCCACCCAGATTACAGGGCTGCTCTGTGCTACCAACAGTTGTCAGTGGAGAGAAAAGTTACGTGTAAGTTGGGTTGCATCTGCCCAGGTGTTTTACAAACTCCAAATGATCTGTACAGTGGGCCACATAAATTCTTGAGTTACAAATTCTGTGAGATAGGCAGCCCAATCAACGCTTGCCCCAAGATCAATTACGCCTCTTAGTAGCTAGCACAGCAGCGTGAAGTTGCTCCGAACTGTTAAAAGTACAAATCGTAAAGAGTATTTTGTGCAAAAGTGGAGCAAAACGCTGGATGACGAAATGAGAAAAGGGAGTATTTGAAAACTTGTACACACAGTAAACAGTAAAATGCCAGAAAAAAATATATGAACACCAGAAGTGCCACTGAGAAGATAACAGTCGGATGACTTTAATAATCTTATAATTAACTCAAATTAGGGATTTCATAAACAAGTTAACTTACTTCAAATGACTCTACATATATGTATATCAATTAATATACAGATAGATTATGAGGCATATATATTAGTTTATTTTTTTAAGTAAACACAAAGCCTTGCTTTTAGTTTTAAAACTATTAACAGTAGTCCTATCTAAAAATCAATTAAAGTATGGATTGACCATCCAGGGGAAACACCCAGCTCCTAATGAAAATTTTGGGGGTCTAACAGGGCCTGTGCTCCTAGGTTCCGGCGACACTGATAGCTACGTAATTTTACTTCGAAAGAAGAATTTGTCTGATTTCGTTATTCGTTAAATGACTTTCGAAAAGCAAAATATTGTTATGCAGTAATTTATTTGTAAATATTAGGAATGCAAAATTCGATAATACTTAACGATTTGGAGAACTAAGCGTATTTCCCGTTAGGTTGCAAATATCACTGAGGGTTCATGATTTGTTTAATATTTGTGCAAATTTACACATTGAGACACAATGAGAAAAGATGAGAATATAGCGTCAATAAACAACAATTTAAAAATTCACGAAATTAATGGTTAGTATCAAATATAGAACCATTAACAGAATAAACTCTGTAACTCGTTTTCTCTATTCATTTTCTTCCTTTATTTTCAGAATTACGTCATCACTGAATTTCTCCCCTAGAGATTATCTTTCATTTAGCAGCATAAACATAGAGCTCAGACTTGTAAGTGAAACATTTTAAAAAGTGAAAACGGCAAAGGCGAGAAACGACCACGGATTGCCGGATTACGAAACTACAATGCTAACCAAACATCTAAAGCGTTACTTCTTCCGGCTGTCCAAAATAAAGGACATTTTCTGTTCGCTCAAAACAGCAACCAGATTGATTGGCAAAACACAGGAATATGTAATTGAGGACTTGGAGTGAATTATATCACTGTATTTACTAAATTATCAACATTACATATTTTTCTAAAAACAAAATACAAAACTTCTTTATTTTGACTCAAATACTGCGCGTGTATTATACTCGTAAACAAACTAAACACGAAGTAATCGTGGTTCAGTAGTCAAGGCACTCGACCAGCAATCTGAAGGTAGTCGACTCAAATCGGATCCACGAACGACCAGTACATTTTTTACTTTAGAATTTTTGGTGGCGATTGATCGGCGATGACACACGTGTTATTATCTTCAAATAATTGAGTACTCGGATGTTTCAATACTTGAGCTATGAAATCTTCAGGAATAATAATAGTAATAATTTTTATTATTTCATAGAAGATTAAACGTTATGAGATTATTATCGCATAATGTTACAACCAGAAATGTATCATTTGGCAAGTATATTTCGGTTTTGTTTAATGTTGCTCAGGATAAGATGAATTTTTCATCTCGTTTCTGAAACAAAACAAACAAAATTGAGACGAGAGTTAACATTTTACATTGCAGACGTTACAAGGCTAACTCAAATTATGAACTCGCTTTGGAGATGGGAATCGAGACGAGACGAAAAGTATCGTAAAAATTACTGATTTTATATTGATTCTCGAAATAGGGTATGTCCATTCTTTAAGTAGCAATTGCTTTGTAGACTGAATCCTATACTCTATTTTGTTACCCTGTATTTCCAAGTTGATTGAATTTATTATGGGCTGTGAAGGTATTTTTGTAGCAAAGCTTTTATAATTACTTTGCATATCCTAAAAGTTAGTTTACCATATGCCAAACTGTTCAGTGATATTCAGTTATTTTATTAGTTATTTTCCTCAAAACGTACAGTAGAATATTTTCTACATGAAACTTTAGAGGAACGCTTTGATTTAAAATTATGTTAGTTGCAGAGGTGTGTCCTGAATGTCCAGACACCCTCCCGAAATCCCGACTTATCTGTCAATTTTGCCTGATTTTAGGGCAAATTTAAAACTTTTAATAATATTACTAGCTGAACCTGAGCTCTCTACACAGCGCATTATTCGCATATTACACCACTAAATTCCTGAGCTCAAGCTAGTGTTGTTATCTGATGTGTCACACATCTCCTTCTCATTTAAAAACAATGACTTGAATCGAAAATGGTGGATTTCAAGATGGCGATCATGAACGACATACACTCCAAAAGTTGCGGCCCCTCATCAAACCTCTGTTTTCATCATCACTTTTTACTTTTCCCGTCGATTTCCAAACTTATCCAGGTGTCCAAGGACTTTTCACCCACCCTGTATATGGTGTTCATTGCGCAAAACACTCAAGAAATAAAGATTTATCTTAGACTCGAGAAATTGTTATCCTTCCTTTTCCAATATTATTTGGCCATGAAACAAACGCCTGAGACATATACAACCCCAATATATTACAACGTTGTGTTGGAATGTATAATGCATAGGATATGATGCTTTAGTGTTTTTTTTTAATTTTAACGCTTCCAGTGTACCATTAAAAATGTAATAAAGAAATAATGGTCAATTATTAAAATATTCAAATAGAACTGGACAATCTATGCAAAATTTCCAATCGACCAGTGAAAACGTCATTTTTCTAGAGCTTGTAGTTTCTGAGATCCCCTTGTTGAAAGGATTTACCATAAACATATAAACGTCCTCAACATCTATCTATTAAAATGCTACAATAGCAATAAAAGCGCCTGAGCTCCAACCTATAGCTTTGGCTTTCAAATTTTTCATTTACGGTTATGTGTGATTTCACGTTTATCGGACACAAACATTTAAGTATTTTTACTTAAAATAGTCTAAATTTGCTAACTATATCTTTCTCATAATGTTTATGATATAAAATTATTGTTCAATGCCTTTGCATTTTAATAAGCCTTCTCTTAAATCAATGCATGTGAATTGTGCTTCCATCTTCCGAGTTCTTTTAAACTATGTTTGTATGTTTGTGGTCAATCCTTTCGACAATGTGATCTCGGAAACTGTAGGCTCTAGAAAGATGGCGTTTTCAATGATCGATTGGAAATTTTGCGTAGATTGCCCAGTTTTAATTGAATATTTTAAAAAAAACATGGTCATTATTTCTTTATTACATTTTTTAGGGTACACTGGAAGCGTTGAAATTAAAAAAAAAAAAAAAAAAAACAACTAAAGCATTAAAAAGCAAGAACAAGTGGACTGAAGTGAATGTAAATGTGAACAGATATTGTATACGTAAAATGAGGCAATATGCGTTTCGTATTTTCCTTAAAAAAAATGAGTTGGTTGAGGCACAGACCCTTCCAAACCTTTGATTACGAATTATCAAAAGTGCTAATAAGTATACGTCAGAAAATGACTAAAGGATATGGAGATTCGCAACGAAATTTTGTGTAGGGACAATATGCTAATAGTAAGTAAACATATGTTTTTATTTTGTGTGGAGAAACAGTGTTGGGGCCAAGGCCTCCTCCGAAAAAAAAAAGAATATTATCGTAGAAGTGCAGGAAGGAATGCATCGAAGCGAATGAAATTGTATGTAGATATTGTATATTTAACCCTTTTCCGGGCAACCAGGGCCTCCCAGGCCCAGTAGCTTCATATTTTTTCTTCGAATTTCTTAATAACCATAAATATTTCGATGACATAAAATTCTGAATTTTTCTATCTTTAGTCGAAGTTAAAGTTAAGAACATATCGAGTTGGTAAGGCTAATAGAGTTAATAAGGCCCCAGTTGCAGTCTACGTTACAAAAATAGCTTGCCCGGATAAGGGTTAAAATAAGGCAATTCGTGTTTCTCAATTCTCGACATCCGATTTGGTTCAATTTTTCACATCAAAAGTAAACAGAAAATAAATCGACACGTGTTTTGTTTATATGTCAAATGCTTGTTTGTCTGTATGTCTATACCACGCTAGAGTGCCCAATGTTCAGTCTTTGAATTTGAGTTTTTGAGGATAGAAACAGGACACTCTCGAAATTCACTGCATTCACTGTAACTTTTAGGTCATCTATCTATTGGTAACATTTCACTATTTTAACACTAGCCGTTTAATACCTACGGCGTATTTTATAGTATTTCAGGGGGCGCCGTTAGATCTTACAATATTTTTCCACACAAACAAAAGTACTTTTCGCTTTTTCTTTTACTCTTAGTGTGCCAAATTTGAAGCATCGGATGGAGAGAATTGGGGAACACGAATTGCCTTATTTTACACACACAATATCTACAAACAATTTCAATCGCTTCGGTCCATTCCTTCCCGTACTTCTACGATAATATTTACTTTTTGCAGAAGAGACCTTTCCCCAACACTGTTTCTCCGCACAAGCTAAAAATACATGTTTGCTTATTTTTAGCGTATTGTTCCAACAAAAGTTTCGTTGCAAATCTCCATATCATTTAGGCACTTCTGACGTATACTTGTTAGCACTTTTGATAATTCGTAATCAAAGGTTTGGAAGGGTCTGTACCCCACCCAACTCTTTTTTTTTATGAAAATACGAAAGACATATTGATTCGTTTTACGTATACAATATCTCCTCACAATTGCAATCACTACAGTCCACTACTTCTTGCATTTAGGGCTTTCACAATTTTGGGTAGTGGCTTTTGTACTCTAAAACAGCTTTTTTCCGCAGCTAATAAAAGCAAATGTATGTTTTCTTTTTGCGTATTGGCCCAACACAAAGATTCGTTGCAACTCTTCAAAACCTTTAGGCACTTCTGACATGCTGTTATTAGCAATTTTGATGTCCCATGATCAAAGGCTTTGCAGAGTCCGTGCCCACCCATTTTTTTCCCAGAAAAATATGAACCACATATTCCCTCATATTGGGTCTAGAATATCTATACACAATTTCGTTCACTTCGGTCCAGTTTCTGATTTTCAGGCATTAAATTTCAAAGTTTGGGTGGGGGGTTTTGTCCATCAAAACCCTTTTTTTCGCAGAAAATAAAACAAACACGTATTCGTTTATTTTTTGCGTATTCTCCCTACAAAAAGATTCGTTGCAACTCATCATGTCTTTTAGGCACTTCTGCCATACTATTATTAGCACTTTTGATATTTCGTGATGTTTGCGTTTAATGTTCACCATTATGCGTGCTAGGTTAAGGGAGACCATGATTAAAGCAAGTGAATTCTGATGGACGAATTAGTGGAAGGAAAAAGTGGGGGAAATTGGAGTCTAACCAGAAAACCCACGAGAACGATGTTATCCATTTCAAGCTTACTTGGCTTAGGAACGAACCAAGTACCCCACCCTCAGATCAGAGTTGCAGTGGGTCGGTGGGTCAGTGGGTCAAGAGGGTTGAGTTTTCTGAGTGGATCATTTGATCGAGGGTCACCAGCACGTGACCCACTGCGACTCACAATCCACTATCACCCACTGCGAGCCACCGACCCACTGTGAACTACCAACCAACTCTACTTACTGCATTGTAGACAGTATCTTCTGAACAGTATATTTTTCACCCTCACCCTCATTGGAACTAAATACACGTTTTTGATTGGTTTCAATTTGCGATTGTCCAAACCTTCTGGTCTATGTGTTTTGTACAGTACTATAGTAATAGAAGAATATTGTTACTTTGTTAGAATTAAAGGAGAAAATTGAAGAAGCAGCTGAGGTTAAATTAATATCGTGTCAATCAAGCTGGAACAAAAGGAGTCTTGAGGTGCTTCCGACGCATTTTCATTATTATTACTACACTACTACTACTACTATTAATTCATGTAGCAAAACTACATGCATGGCATAATTAAATCACTTTTTTGAGTATTATTTATCTTATTTTAATGAAAAAAAGTGTTATGAAAATTTAATTTAAAAAAAAAAACAAGAATTAAAAATGTTTCTTATTTATCATTTTATATTGTAAAGGTCAGATCCACCGTTATTGTAACAGATCGGTGCTTGAGCGAGTGGACGTAAAAATTCAAACCCCGATTAGTTAGAATTTCACAACCTGGTTTTATTACTAGGGATGTGCACGAGTCGAGCTAAAACTCCACTCGACTCGCAACGCGTGTTAATGGTGATTTTCTCGAGTCGAGTTCCAAACCGAGTCACTGTTTTGAGGTCGAGCTTCGAGTTAAGTTTGAAAAAATGGCTCGATTTAACTCGTTTTAACTCGTTTTGTAATCATTGCCTGATTACACTTGAAAGCGAAAGCTAAGGGAAATGTAAGCAGTAATGTGGAATATTTTTAGTGTAGCTCACAAGGTGACAATGGATTTTTATAACGAGACAGCCTCAAATGTCGAGAGCACTAACGTAAGTATATACTGTATTTCTCACCACCAAGGTTGAGACCTGCATGGTCAAAGTTTTGAGCCGAAGCAGAAGCCCAACCCATGTAGGCTTCTCTCGGTTCAACAAAGCGAACAGCTCAAGCCGGCTTGGTTGATATGAGATACCGACTCGGCTCAGGCGAGCCATCGTCTCGAGCCGGCTCAGTTGGGTTGAGACATCATCTTGGTTTGTAACGGTTTGGGTGGGTGAGCTGTTGGCTTGACTCGATAGGGAATGAGCTGTGAGCCGAGCAGCTCGGGCCATTGAGAACCCTAAAACCGGGCAAAACACTTTTGAAAATGTGTGGCAAGCGACCCCTAACCTTTAACGATTTTTGGTTCGAGCCCAGATACTTGCTCCTCCGAAACTCACCAGAACCCCGTGAAAGTTGCCCTTGCCTCCTAGTCTTCACGACTACAGGTCACCAGTCAAGTACTTTTTAGGAGTCACATACAAACCACCTATCATTCATGTTTATACACGGAGTTGTTATAATAATATTAATAATAATAATAATAATAATAATAATAATAATAATAATAATAATAATAATAATAATAATAGTAGTAGTAGTGGTATGCTATAGTGGTAGTAGTAACATTGATAATAATTATATTGTCTATGTAGGATACTTGAAGAAAGTACTTGAAACTACACACAGCCTTTGGCTCACTTCGGCTCGACTTGACTCGAAACCCGAGTCAAATTCGAGTCGAGTTGGAGGAAAGTTTTCGAGCGAAGTTCTCGAATCGAGCACAAACATGAATGTTTCGAGTCGAGTCCAGTTTCAATGAAAACGCGGTCGAACTCACTCGTGCCCGTCCCTATCTGTTACAAGTATAAACTCTCTAGTAAGTAGTGAAGAGGCTGTGTATCATTTGTCAGATTTGATAACGACGTGCTTTGGTAGGTGGTGGGTAGGACCTGGTCGGTGGGTTGTGGGTCAGAGTGAATCATTGTGGGTGGTGGGTCCGAGTGGGTCTTGGTGGGTTGTGGGTCAGAGGGAGTCATGGTTTTTGGAGGGTCATGCCGGGTCACGGCGGTCATGGGGTGGTGGGTTAAGTTTTCATTGATCCACGCCATCACTGCCACGATAGTTCAAGGTTCGCGGTCTCATCCTTTGAAATCAATGAGTTTCTTCGTTTTCGTAAACGTGTGCAATGAGTGTTTTTTGACTCTAACTTAACATAGCAGTCTTAGCGTAGTGGCGAGGGCATTCGTTCTTAATTCAGAAGTCCCGTTCTTTTCTAGCTGCGGTAAGTTGTTTTTATAAACTACAATATACACACTTCTGATGTGTAAGAAAATGAAAAAAATACTAAATTTCTTTCGGTCTTACAAATTAGAGTGGAGACAGCTTTCTTCGCAGGGGAATTACTAGCAAAATGACGCCATATGTATTTCTACCACCTTGATTCGTACTGTGTGAAAACGTCAAGTGTTTAGCGAATAATTCATGAACACCTAAGGGTCATGCTTAGGAGCTAGTATAGGTCATAAATGTGTCTGAAACGATATTGTTTCCCAGCAATCATTCCAAACATTTTATACTACTCTCGTACTGCTAGAGATAATAATATTTTCGTTCGCCGTTTCCAGTATGTTCCATATATCCGTTCAACCAAAATTTGTAAATAGGAACTATTCTTTTTTATATTTTATGTGTATTTTGTTAAAATATCAATATAACACGTACATAATCCAAAGTTCTTTTTATCAAAAGAAAGCGTGTTACTATGTATCGTGGTGAAGACAAGTACTACTTAGTTTCTGTTTCGGCATCCGAAGTTTAGATATTAATAATGTCCAGGAGCTCACACCTTCTTTCTCCCTTCTCTTTTCCTTTCGGTCAATAATCCCTCGAAAGTATTTCTTATCCCTTCTTTTTTATTTTACTATCAACTCCAGTATGCTAATTTAAATTGCAATACGACGTAATATTGAGGTCTTAAATTTTCAGTAGTAATAATAATAATAATAATAATAATATAATAATAATAATAATAATAATAATAATAATAATAATAATAATAATAATAATAATAATAATAATAATAATAATAATAATAATAATAATAATAATAATAATAGTATTAAAGTTTTTAAAGTTGCCCTGAAATTAGGCAAAACTTACAGATAAGTCGGGAATTCGGAAGGGATTCTGAACATCCAGGAGACACCTCTGCAACTAAGAAAATTTTAAACCAAAGCCTCCCATTAAAGTTTCATGTAGAAAGTATTCTACAGTACGTTTTCAGGAAAATAACTGTAATAAAAATAACTGAATATCACTGAACAGTATAGCATATAATAAACTAACTTTTATCATATGCAAAAGTAGTTATAAAAGCTTTGCTAGAAAAATACCCTCACAGACCTAATAAATTCAATCAGCTCCGAAATACAAAGTAACAAAATAGCGTATGAGATTCAGTCTACAAAGCAATTGTTACTTAAAGAATGGACATACCCTATTTCGAGAATCAATATAAAATCAGTAATTTTTACGATACTTTTCGTCTCGTCTCGATTCCCATCTCCAAAGCGAGTTCATAATTTGAGTTAGCCTTGTAACGTCTGCAATGTAAAATGTTAACTCTCGTCTCAATTTTGTTTGTTTTGTTTCAGAAACGAGATGAGAAATTCATATTATCCTGAGCAACAGTAAACAAAACCAAAATATTCTTGTCAAATCTTACATTTGGTTGTAATGTTATGCCCTAAGCGGTAATAATCTCATAACGTTTAATCTTCTATGAGATAATAAAAATTATTACTATTATTATTCCTGAAGATTTCGTAATTCAAGTATTGAAACATCCGAGTATTCAAATATCTGAAGATAATAAAATGTGTGTCATCGCTGATCAATCGTCACCAAAGCTTCTAAAGTAAAAAATAAAGTACTGTCTTTCGTGGATCCGATTTGATTCGACTACCTTCAGATAACTGGTCGAGTGACTTGACCACTGAACCGCGATTACTACGCAGCAATTGATTCGTGTTTAGTTTGTTTACGAGTGTAATACACGCGCCGTATTTGATTCAAAATAAAGAAGTTTTGTATTTTGTTTTTAGAAAAATATGTAATGTTGATAATTTAGTAAATACAGTGATATAATTCCCTCCGAGTCCTCAATTACATATTCCTGTGTTTTGCCAATCAATCTGACTATTAATAAGCTATTGTTTTGAGCAAACAGAAAAGGTTCTTTATTTAGGAAAGCCGGACGAAGTAACGCTTTAGGTGATTGGTTAGCGTTGAAGTTTCGTAATCCTTCATTCCTTGTTCAATTCTCGCTTTCACCGTTTTCACTTAAAAAAACATTTACAAGTCTGAGCTCCAGTTTTATGCTGCTAAATGAAAGATATTCTCAAGCGGAGAAATTCAGTTATGATGTAATCCTGAAAATAAAGGATGAAAAATGAATGGATAAAACGAGTTATAGAGTTTGTTCTGTTAATGGTTCTATATTAGATATTAATCATTAATTTCGTGCATTTTTAAATTGTTGTTTATTGACGCTATATTCGCCTCTTTTCTTCTTGTGTCTTAATGTGTAAATTTGCCAAAAAAAAAATGAAAAAAAAAAATAAACAAATCAAGAACCCTCAGTGATGTTTGCAACCTAAGAGGAAATACCCTTAGTTCTTCAACTCGTTTAAGTGTTATCGAATTTTGCACTGTCAATGTTTACAAGTAAATTACTGCATAATAATATATAACATTTTCAAGTCATTTTCATAATGGAATCAGACAAGTTCTTCTTTCGAAATAACATTACGTATCAATCAGTGGCGCCGGAACCTAAGAGCTCAGGCCCTTTTAGACCCCGAAAATGTTCATTAAGGACTGGGTTCTTCCCCTGAATGGTCAATCCATGCTTGATCAATCCATAATTGATTTGCAAGTAGGACTACTGTTAATAGTTTAAAAACTCAGCGCAGGGCTTTGTGTTTATTAAAAAGAAAAATAAATTAATACATATACCACATCCGTCTATCCGTATATTATTTGATACGTATATATGTATAGTCACTTGAAGAAAGTTAACTTCCTTATATAATTCCTCATTTAGGGATAGTACTGAGACCGAGACGAGATTTAGGTTAGTCTCGAAAGTCTCGGTCTCGTCTCGAAAATTGATTGCTATTAAAATCGCCTTTAATCAAAATTTGTTTCGTTTTGTGTTAAATAATATGGGAAAGGTTAACTGACACTCTCTCTCTCTCTCTCTCTATATATATATATATATATATATATATATATATATATATATATATATATATATATATATATATATCCCGCAGATCCAGGATATGATCGAGGGAGGGCTAAACTATAGTTTGCGGTTTTATCCACTGTGAATAAAGTAGGATTGAAGCTCATTTTAACCTGTGCATACTTGAGCGTCAATGGGGATCATATTCGTCTGCTTGCATCAGCACATGTATATATTTTGCACTATGTAAGGTATTACAAATTGCAATAAGTAAGGTATTACTTATTTTTAATTTAGACATTAAATAAAACCAAGGTGCCATATACACTATTCAGTGTAACAAAGGACAATGCAGCATCATTGATATCAACATTTTGGGGATCTCTAATAACTCGAATGGCATGGACGGTGCTATGCACATCAATTGAATGTTAGCGTCAAATATTATGATCATGGTATAGTGTATTTCGGATGAAGGAAGGAAGAAAGTTACGAGAAATGAAAAATTTAACTTTTATCTGAAGACTTTACTCCAAAAACGTGCTGATATATCACGTCTCATGTTTGTGGTTCGGATTTCCACGTTAATCAGTAGGTCCCGTCTCATATAGCCTCGCAGCTGACAGGGACGCTAAACTCTAAATCAACTCAAATCATCATATAGATGCTTCCAAAAGACTTAAATGATCATAAGACCATTTATAAGAATTGTTATTTCAAACCCTTTCAGAGATATCAAACACATGAGTAATGATTGTTATATTGCTTAAAATGGCGTGTTTGTGTTAAATGTTTATGATTCTTCCTTTCATTTGCTTTTATAGCATTACAACAATAGTTTCTGGTGGTTTTAATTACAAGAAGTTGCATTTACATTTAGGTACAAATAATGTAGCTACACTGCAAAATGTCTTAAAATTACTCGTAATTTGTTTTATGGTGGAAGAATATTTTGAAAATACTACGTTTCTCACAGTCTTTTGATTACTTGTAATGTTCATGTCAAAGTGTTCGTTCCAGCAATACATGTAAATGTAAATTGTAACTGATAATTTTTCAGTAACACTAGTTGCTCCTCCTAAGCCTTAGGCCTGGTGGACACTTTACGTTAAAACCGTACTTAATTAAAAGTTCTAATTACACCCTAATTACATTTCACTTGTTTTAGTTTGAACCAGGGCCCTGCAAACCCAGGCCCGAAGACGGCCCGGCCCGGATGGATCTGAATTATGTGCCCGGCTCGACCCGGCCCGAATCTCGAGCCAGGCTCTAACTGGGCCGGGCACATTCCGGGCCGAGCCGGGCCGAACCGGGCCGGGCACATTCCGGGCCAAGCCGGGCCGGCCCGGCTCGGCCCGAACACTATGAACGACGGATCGGAAACTAATGTTGGCAGCCTGTGTTAATCGTAGTGTGTTTGGGAAATTAACTCTTTATTCAAGACTGTAAAGTACTGTATTTCTACTACTCTTATTATTACTACTACTACTGTTACTGTTATTATTATTATTATTATTATTATTATTATTATTATTATTATTATTATTATTATTATTATTATTATTATTATTATTACTAATACTATTACTACTATTACTATTACTACTACTACTATTACTTCTACTTCTACAACTGCTACGACTTCGCGTCAGAGTTGACATGTCTGGTGGTACATACTTTACAACCTAAGTACAGAAAAAATCGAAGAAATACTAGTTATTATGGCCGTCTGCGTAGAATGCGAACCGATGCTTGACGAGGGGCAACGGTGGCTCGGTAGGTAAAGCTCTCACATCTGGTGCTAGAGGTCGTCGGATCGATCCCTCCTCGTGTTATGTGAGCATTGTGGTAGACAAACACCGTGAACGTGGGAGTTTTCGGATTAGCCCGTTTCCGTCCTCTGTCTTCATTCCACCAATTCATTCATTATCATCCATACGTCTTGAGCCGTAATTGCCTAAAGAACATACGATTAATTCAAGTCCTTGACTTAGTAATTAGAATTTGGTCCGCTACCATTAGACCACGGAGGCTGAAACCATGAACTGGCGTGTTCATAAGATTAGCGTAATTTGTAGTAATGCTCAATTAGCAAGGCAGATTCCAAATCATGTTACATGTTCCTGTATTATTTATAATTCGATGCTACAATAATAATAACAAAAAACAATAATCAAATAAATCACCCAGACCCCAGGGTCGATGAAGTGTTCTTGGAACGGTTCGTAACAAGAAAATAACAGAGCTATATGACGGAATGCGAGGCAAAAAATCAAAACAAAATCCACACATATCATTGTTGAACGAAAAATACCTCAAAAGCCCCCTGAATGAAAAATGTATAGATATCACCTATCAAAAATGCCTCTTAACATCACATATAATAGAAGGGATAGTTGATATTAAGAAAATGAAAATATAAGGTTTCCTAAGAAACCAATAGTGCAAAATGAACATCGCTTCACTATATGTCCTTGTACGCATCGAATAGCACGGAAACAGAGTCAACAGTCTCAGGCTTTAGAGCATTTCTCCGTTCCTGAACTATATAGCCTGTAGTACTAAAAGCTCTTTCAGTAGACGCACTAGAAGCAGGGATGACGAAATACTGAGCGCTAATTTACACAATTTTGGTAATGTTTGCTCTTGTTGCTTCCACCATTGCAGTATATCTAGTTCTCTTACACATTATGACATGTTGAGGTAGATGTCTACTTCATCGTCAAATTCACCAGAGACTGAATGTCTATCTTCCCAATCCATTAGTTTATTTTTCTTGGTAGGTGGTTCCAAATCTTGTCTGCTTAAGTTGTTATCCATAACACGGGAATCAAAGAAGCCATCTGCAGTAGATGACTCTGACGAAATAAGGCGACGTACTTCTGTGTAGACAGAGAATCTTTCATCTACAGACATTGCTCGCATATGACGGTAATTGGGGCTCAAGAAGGTCGCCACTTTATGATCCATACTAATGTCGACCTTCTCATTGAGAAACTTTTCCACTCGAACTTTAATCTGTGACATATCTTTCGAATCCACTTCACTGTTAACTCTGCAAAGTTTCTTTAGTCTGTTAAATCAAGGCAGTATCAAATGCATTGTTGCTGTTTTCTCTGCCTCCAATGCTTTGGTGGCATCGTAGAAATCTTCTAAAAATGTAGTAATTTCTTTCATTAAGGGTTCATCTAGGCCATCTAAACACTGATCTTCTTTGTGCTCTTCTAGTAGACGACGGATGTCGACGACCTGCGATTCCACAAATCTTAACATGATGAGCTTAGTGTTCCATCTTACCTCAGTGTCTTGGTTAACAGTGTGTGGAAGCCTGGTTACCAACTCAGACCTTTTGAGATATGTAACTAACTTACTAATGCAATCGATAAGGCTTTTTACTAATGGCAGCTCATCTCGGAGGAAGTTGTATTGAAAAGCGTTACGCAAAACTGTATTTAGTAGATGATTTGCACACTTGTAGCGTTTATTATCTTCTAAAGCCTTCACAATATTACTTCCTTGGTCAGTAACGAATGGAGCGTTTCTCCAATCTTGTTGTGAGATTCCAATCTTAGATAGTTGTTTGACTAATTTTTTTAATATTCTCTGCCGTCTTTCGTGTTGTCGGAAATGCACTAGTGAATAACACATGACTTTTAAGTTCCACTCTTTAAAATATTGTACTGTCAGTCCGATATATGAGTGTTTGCGATCATTGTCGGTCCACAAGTCCGTTTGGAATGATAATTCACCGCGTTGCAGAGCATCACGTACTTCTGGCATATACGCTTCGCGAAATGCACGTGCTCGTTCCTATGTTTTTCGCGATATCGTCGTTGGATGCAGCAACACGTCTGTCGAGTGGACCTTGCCGTATGCCGCAACTAGGTTTATCAGTGTTTTTGCTAGGGAAGTAAAACCTTTCCCCGCTACAGTTTGAATGGTCGCAGATCGCGTGTACAAAAGTCAACACACTTATCTATCAAGTCACTTTTCACAGTTTCACAGCTCAGTTTCTTATAACCTGAATATTTGGTATTGGATGCACAAGAATTCGCAGATGATTTCCTCTCATTATCTTCGTTTTCAGTCAATGATGCACTTAATGATAAACAGTACGTTCTTGCATGCCGATTTAGGTGAGTTGTTCCTGACTTTTTACTGTTGTACACTAAAATATTTTCACACTCTTTACAGGACACGAAATCTTGTTCACTACCACTTTCAGAGTCAACTACAAGTAAAAACTTTGTCCAACAAAATGCTTTACTTCGTCCTTGTAGCTTTTCAGTTAACTTGAATTGTTTATTTGCAAGCTTTTCTTTTACTTCCTTCAGACGGTCCATGTTGACTTGATTGCCAACAGACAACACAATGTGACGGACAGATACTGGACGTCTGGAACTACACTCGGAGTGGCCTTGTTCTGCCAACCACGATACGCTGCTTCGGCCCACCCCGCTCATATTAGAGAGTTCCTCTACGTTACACACTGAAAACACGACGTAGAAGATTTGTTAAATTCAAATACGAAATTAGTGGTAGTAATAATAGTGTAAGCAGAAACAGTAGTTGTAGTAGTAGTATTAGCAGCAGCAGTAGTAGTAGTATCTACCTTACAATTAGTAATAGTAATACTAGAAATAGTATCAGCGGTAGTATTAGTAGTAATCAGCGGTAGTATTAGTAGTAGTAGTGTTATATCAGTGGTCACTGGAGCAAATTCGAGGTGAATGAGGGGGACAAATCCCCTTCTTTGAATTGGGGGGACTGTCCCCCAATAATTCGATTTGAAATGTGTTTCTTTGGGAGAAATGTGATGATATGTGTCCGATTACCACAAAGGGAAGTGAGATGAAATTGGTGCCCACCAGAATAAGCCTCAAATCTGTCCGCCTCCCAATGTTCAAGAACACTGTGCTCCCGTGATCTTCCATACTATTGTTTTTCAACTTCATACATAATTTGAACATCGCTTAAAGGAAAATGTGGGAACGATCTTACCTCTCTCCCTAATCTTGAAGACAGATTTGCTTCGCTGTCAGTAGTAGTAATGTTAATAGGAGTAGCGATAGTAGTCGTAGCAGTAATAGTAGTAGTAGTAATAGTAGTAGTAGTAGTATTAATAGTAGACGTAGTGGTGTTATTATTAGTTGTCGTTCTATTATAGTATAACTGGTAATGACAGTAGTAGTATTTGCTATCGTATTTCTATAGTAATATGAGTAGTAATAGTAATAGTAGTATTAGAAGTAGTCGTTGTAATATTAGTACTACATACGGTGTAGCAGTTTCACCTATCTTCTCTGTTACTCGTAACACATTAGTGAGCGTAGTATATGACTTTTGCGTCCATGAGCTGTATTATATAATAAACATGGCTTTACAGAGCAAGCATAGATAACAAATAGACAAATAGAACAGGGATATAGAAAGCAAACATTGGGTAACTTTTTACACAATTTTCCCATTCGAGAAGGGCAAATATACAGTGCAGCGTTATGACGACACGTTTCTCATTTTCCATTGAATAGTGAACGATTGACTTACCACAATTGGTTGTTCTCAGGTCGGTTACACTTGGCCCGTTTGTGCCCGGCCCGGTCCGGCCCGTACTCCGCCCGGCTCGAGAATCGGGCCGGGCACAGAATATAGATCCAGCCGGGCCGTCTTCGGGCCTGGGTTTGCAGGGCTCTGCACCGTATAGGTAAAACTGCTACACCGTATGTGATACTAATACTACAAACTACTACTGCTAATACTACTATTACTATTATGAGTACGAATGCTAGTGCTAATTCCACTATTGCTGCCACTGCTACTACAATTAGCCTACTACTACCACTACTGCTACTCCTCATTACTACACTACTTAAGGGGCGCGGTGGCTCAGTGGTAGAGCGTTCACCTCCGGTGCCTGGTGTCCTTGGTTCGGTCCCAGCTCACGCCGTGTGGACTTTGTGGTGGACAAACACCGTGCTCGTAAGTTTCTTCGGTTTCTCCCGTTTCCTTCCACTTTCTTCATTCCACCATTTCACTCATCTCTCATCATCACCGTCTCCTTTAGTCTAACCGGCATAACCATGGGACGTAAAACTGAAAGATTTCATTGTTTTCATTACTATAATAATACGACAGCGAATACCACTACTGCTATTACTAGTAATACGAAAACAAAACAATGAAAATGAAATCTTTGAGCTTTACGTCTCATACTTATGCCGACTAGGCTAAAGGAGATGGTGATGATGAGAAATAAATGAAATAGTGGAATGAATAAAGTGGGAGGAAACAGGAGAACGCCGCGAACCCCCCACACGGTGTTTGTCCACCACAAAGTTCACTTGGCGAGAGCTCGGATCTAACCAGGGACCCCATACACCAGAGGTGAACGCTCAACCACTGAGCCACCGTTCCAGGAGCACCTAATCGACCCTGGCGACTTGGTGATTTATTTGATCATTATATGTTGTTATATTTGTAGCATCATACTAAAAACAATACATGAACATGTAACACCATTCGATATTTGCCTTGCTAATTGAACATTACTAAAATTGCACTGATCTTATGAGCATGCCAGTTCATGGTTTTGGCCTCCGTGGTCTAATGGTAGCGTACCAAATTCTACTTACTAGCTCAAGTACTTGACTTTATCTTACGTTCTTTAGGTAACTACGGCTGAGGCTGTATGGATGATGATGGGATGAATTGGTGGAAAGAAAACAGTGGGAGAAAGAGGGACCACCCCAGAAACTCCCACACATACGGTGTTTGACCATCACAAAGCTCACATAGCATGAGCAGGGATTGATCCGACAACCTCTAACACCAGATGTGAGTGTTTTTCCTACTGAGCCACTGTTGTCCCTCGTAGATCAGGCATCGGTTCACATTCTACGCAGACCGGCCATAATAACTAGCATTTCTCCATTTTATTCTGTACTAAGAAGGTAAATTCGGTACCACCAGACATGTCAACTCTGAATTGAAGTCGTAGCAGTTGTAGTAGTATTAGCAGTGGTCGTAGTAGTAATAGTAGAAGGAGTAGTAGTAGTAGTAGTAGAAGTAGTAATAGTAATAAAATTACCAGTACATCACAGTCTTGAGTAAAGAGTCAGTTTCCCAAACACATTACGATTAACATAGCCTGACAGCAAGACCGTACGAACACGGCAAAGATAGAGGTAGTGGAGGACATTAAAAAAGAAATAGGCTGACAACATTAGTTTCTGAACCGTTTTTCAGAGTATCCGGGCCGAGCCGGGGCGGCCCGGTTCGGCCCGATATGTGTTCGGCCCGATTCGGTCCGATATGTTTCCGCCCCGGTTCGGCCCGAAATGTGCCCGGCCCGGTTAGGGCCCGGTCCAGTTTGATATTACTTGAAACGGGTCGGGCCGGGCCGGACACCGGGCCAAACCGGGCGCGCCCGGCCCGTGCAGGCCTCTGGTTTGAACACCGACCACTTCAAACTCGATCCATACCATATAGTTATTCAAGGACTTGCAGTTAGTAATACACATTGTGGGCCGCGGTGGCTCAGTGGTAGAGCGTTCATCTCTGGTGCTTGGGGTCCCGGGTTCGATCCCAGCCTCCGCCAAGTGAACTTTGTGGTGGACAAACACCGTGTGCGTGGGTTTTCTCGGGGTTCTCCCGTTTCCTCCCACTTTCTTCATTCCACCATTTCATTCATTTCTCATAATCACCGTCTCCTTTAGCCTAACCGGCATAAGACTCAGTGGGACGTAAAACTCAAAGATTTCATTTCATTTCAATACACATTGTGCTGAGTTTTGATTTGGTTTGTTATAGTTTAACGTCCCACGGATATGCTAAGGCGGCTAATGGAGACATGGAACTACTGATTATAGTGGAAACCGAACCACTTCGGTCGTTTAACTGGGAATCGAACTCGGGACAAGAAAAGACGCTAGACCAGGGCCGGACTTAGGGGGTGGAGAGGTGCACGCGCCCTCCCCTTCGTTGTAAATTTACACTAAATATAGTGAGAAGCTAGCAGTGAGTTTTGCAAAATCAATAGTTTAAGTCAATTTTTTGAAGGTTGAAGGAAAAGAATTTAGCGTGTCTGTGCTCCAAAAGTAGCGAATTTGAACTGTTTGTAGCCCAAATATATAGAAATGAATTATTTCGCAACTAATGACTGATATACTAATGAAGTAATGTTTAATATGGGCTGGAAAGTGTGGTGGACATATTGCAAGGAGGAATTGTGATCGATAGACGAAAAGAATTTTAGACTGGATACCACGAAACAAAAAAAAAGCCTAAGAAATGTCCACATATAAGAAGGTGTGACGAAATCAAGAACCACTGAGGAATATAATGGAAAGGAATTGTCCAACATAGACAGTTGTGGATAAGACTCGGAGAGACCTTCATCCAGCAGTGGATTGATGATGTTTGATTATGATGATGGCAACGATTTTATTATATTTGGACCTCAGAGGTAAACTAAACCAAGTCATAATTTTGTAATTTTACAGGAGGATTGAAAAAACGATTCCTTAAGTAAGACCTACAGTACCGTTTTTAAACAATTTCAAAGTAGTTACAAAGTAGTAGGATGCTTTTAGACTTACATTATTACACCATCAGAAACAATATATGTAACTTTTGCTAGGTATTTAGGGTAAAAATGAATCCAAAATTTAATGAAATTCGTACAGCGAAAAAAAAAAATATTTTTGGCTATTCAGTCCTTCGTGTTGCAGCAAAACTACGAAATTAATACAAAAGAAAGCTACAAATTTAAGAATCACTTGTTTCAGCGAGAGAGAGAAAATAGGTACAGATAGCTCGAATTACCTATATACTTATATAATATGTCCATGTTTCGCAAGTAATTTTCAATCAATATAAAATTTCAACGTAATGATCGCAGTTTTCTTGAATAAAGATCACATGCACCACTGAGAGCTCAGGAATAAGCATAATCTATGTTCATATTATCTAATCAACTAATAAAAGCTATAAGCTATTCCACAAGTAACTTTCTTGTCTTACACAAACCTAGCAACGTTTTGTGATTTTATACATGAAAATAAAATGTAGCGTATTTTAATGATCTATAGCCCGCAAATAATTAAAAGTAATCCAATAACTAGCATGCTTCCTATCTTCAAATTTGGAGCTATTCATATTGTTAGGCACAGGGAAAAAAAGTATATATACACATTGTCGTGTCATAGGTCGTTGGTGCTCCTGGACTGTTCAATAACATGAGCCCCCCTCCTCTCATATTAACGTATTGTAAACAAATGACAAGAATCACACATATACTAAAATAGAATGTCCTTTTTCTGGCATCGGTGTTTACAGTTAAAGTGTGGCAATAATTTATTAAAATTTCATCATAGCTACATGAAAAGATACATGACATCAGGGACACCCAGAAGGGGGTCCTGAGGGTCTAAACTCCGTCCTCCCATAAAATCCTGAGTTTTCTCCATATTTTACCTAATTTTAGGGAAAATTTTACAAATTTTAATACAATTTGTCCTCATATTGAATTTGGACTACCCCGAAAATCTTTGAACCCCCTCCCCCGAAATAAATTTTCTACTTACGTCTCTGCATGATATCATTGAAATTCTATGGTTAATCAAAGAGAAAAATATATAATTTTTAAAACTTTTTTTTTTTATACTTCACATAAACAAGATATATCTAAAAGGAAACAAATTAGTGTTTTGTTCTACTTAGTTGAATAACAATAACTCTGTGGGAACCTAAAGTTGATTTCGTCGCCACCGAGGGCGACATTTTTCCCGGCGTACAAACAGATAGGTGTGCATTATCCATGAAAATTTATTTAAATTATAGCACTAAATTCCTCAATTTCTTAGGTAGTATCCTTTATTGGTTCTCAGAGTAGAACTTTTGTAAGTCTGACTTTTTTTTGAGGTCGTTATGGGTCAGGAACCCAGGGCACTGTCCTAGCTGCTCCTGCCTAGTTACTGCACTTTATATATGCTTAAGTAAGGCATTACGATCTAATGAACTTGTGTAAAAACAGAATGTACTTAAAGCGAGATGCAAACTATGCGAAACATTGGACTTTGAATGTAACTTGTTTGGTGATCCAAACCGAGACAAAACATAACAAAGATGAGTGCCGTAGCTCTCAGAAGGCTCAGGAGGTTCGTGTTATGAAGTGACAATTAAACACGAAGATGTAAAACGGTAATAAAGCATTTGATGGAATTGAAACTAAAAGTATTGTAGTAATCAGTTATCCCATTTGTTAAGATAATGAACGTTATATTATGTTCTTAAAATGACAATCAAAGCAGAATGCATAGAATAATAAATGAGAAATTGTGAAATTTCAATTTCGGTCGACTAAATACATTCGTGCTCCTATGTGTTGCGTTATCCGTTAGGAGGTATTGAATAATTCTGATTCAAAGGAAAGAAATAAACTACAAGGGTCTTTCAACGTTGACTGGCATTTTCGTACGTAAATAACACTAGTAAACAAATTTTAACTTTTTTTCTGCCACATGAGAGAAAACACCTGATCTTAAAGGACCTTTGGCCGCTGAATTGGAATCTGCAATCCGTTTTTCTCTATCACGCACAGTTTTCCCGTGACAGAGGGATTTTCGGGAAATTTCCCCCAAAATTTCCATTTTTCTTCATTTTTGTACCTCTAGTTCGGGTACTCTTAGGCATATAAACATACAAATTATATTCTAGGTTATCTTGATTTATACTTAGTAAACCTAGTAAGTTTCATCTGAGTCGCATCATTCTTCATTGAGAAATAAATATATTTCTATAAATATATGATATGTGTACTGTCCATTTTACCATATACAATAGGTGCAGAAAAATCACATGTAACTTCCACGGGAATTACAATATAAGCAAGGTTTATACTTAATTGGATTTGTAATGAAACATACTTTACAATGATGTATACACCATGTCCGCCATTTTTATAAGAGGGAAATTCTAGAGGGATTTTTCGGGAAATTTTTTGTCCCATGTCACTGTTCATATAGTGGTACAGAAGCGGGAATTGCGCCAGAATATAGATTTATATCAATTCAATAAATCAATAGCTCACTAGTAAACAAGGTTTTTGCCACATGAAAGAAAACATCTGATCCTAAAGGAACTTTGGTCGCTGAGTGCAATCCGTTTTTCTCCATCACCCACAGTTTTTGCGAGACAAGGGGAGGGGGCTGAGAAATTCCCTCAAAAATACATTTTTTTTTCAAATTTTCGTACGACTGGCCCTTGAAATATAAACACAAAAATGACACCATTTAAAACTTTGGTTTATACTTAAGAAACCTCGCAAGTTTCAGAAAAATCGCATTATTATTTCTACAGAAATAAATATAGCTACAGGTATGTTGTTTGTACTACTTATTTTAAGACGTGATGTTGCGTTCTTTGCACCGAAATAAAAACAAAACACAATTTCATTTACCCATACAGGCACCAATACGAAAAATGAGAGTATACGACATGGAGTAAGAGGTCTGTGGTTTTCTACCACCTGGAATGTGATTGCATTGATACAGCTGTACAACAACACGTGTTTAGCTGATGCAATAAAGCTGCGCAAAATCGCACTCTACTGATAAATTGTCAGGTCCATGGCAAATAGATAAGGAACTGTTGTATAACTGCATGCATATTGTAGGTTTAGTTTTAATTTGGATTTACCTGTGACAAGTGGTCGTAAGTGCGTGTGCGTGTTTGTTTTCTTTCTCCGCTATGAAGAGATCGCGGTGTGCGTGTATAAACTCACCGAACACTTTCTGTTACGTGTGTGGAAAATATACTGTGAAAAGTCAGCGCCGTGCATTAACAGAAACGTTAAAACAAGCTTATTGTAGCTATTTTAGGTGTCATGTGGGTGATCAAGACAAAGTGTGGGCTCCCCATGTGTGCTGTGTAACATGCTATTCTACTCTTATTAGGGGGAAAAGTGGCAATAAAACTCGAGCTATGCCGTTTGCGGTGCCAATGGTCTAGCGAGAACCAACCAGTCGTGCTGAAGACTGTTATTTCTGTCTAACAAAAATTTGGGGTCATTCTAAACGAATAAAATCTAATATTGAGTACCCAAATGTTCCATCCGCTCTAAATCCTATACCACATGGACCTGAACTCCCAATCCCTGATCCATACGCACAGTCAGAAAAATCTTCTCCAGCAGAAGAGCAAGTAGATGAGTTGCCCGAACCATCAACTTCCTTTGATACAAACTATAACCCAACGAAAAACACACCTCTTCTTGTTAACAAGTCCAGACTGAATGACTTAGTGAGGGATCTAAATCTGAGTAAGCAACAAACTGAGTTGCTCGGATCGAGACTTCAAGAATGGAATTTACTGGCTCCTACCACCATATTTTCAATTTTCAGAAACCGACATGAACAATTTTCAGTTTACTATATAATGCAAAATTCCCTCTGTGCATGTACAAATATAGATGGTTTAATGGATGCACTAGGTTTCCAACACATCCCTGAAGAATGGAGGTTGTTTATCGACTCCTCTAAAACAAGCCTTAAGGCTGTTTTGCTACATAAAGGGAACACTAAACCATCAATTCCAATGGCATATTCCGTAGAGATGAAGGAAACTTATGAAAGTTTATCTGTGTTGTTAGCTGTGATACATTATAACAAGTACTGTTGGCAAATTTGTGGTGGTTTAAAGGTCATTGCTATATTACTGGGGCTTCAGGGAGGATTTACAAAATACTGTTGTTTTCTTTGCTTGTGGGACAGTAGGGCAACTGAATCACACTACATTCAAAAATAATGGTCCCCAAAATAAACATATATGCCAGGGAAACACAATGTTAAGTATTCTCCCTTAGTTAATTCAGAAAAAATTCTGCTGCCGCCTTTACATATAAAATTAGGATTAATGAAAAACTTTGTTAAGGCCATGGACAAGAATGGAGAAGGTTTTGCGTACCTTAGAAGTCAGTTTCCAAAACTTAGTGACGCGAAAGTAAAAGAAGGGATATTCGTCGGGCACCAAATTCGGAAACTATTAAAGGACAACATCTTTGAGACAAAGTTAAATAATGATGAACTATCCGCCTGGAGAGCTTTCAGTAAAGTGGTGTATGGATTTTTGAGAAACTATAAGGCAGAAAATTACCGTCAATTGGTTCAAGAGATTTTGGATAGCTATCAAAGGTTAGGATGTAGAATGTCCCTGAAAACTCACTTTCTTCATTCCCACTTGGAATTTTTCACCGAGAATTTAGGAGCTGTAAGTGACGAACAAGGGGAACGATTCCATCAGGACATTCAAAAAATGGAGCAACGTTATCAAGGTAAATGGGAACCTCATATGATGGGCGACTACTGCTGGTTTTTAGTTAGAGAAAGTGACTGGCACTACAAAAGGAATAATTAATTGTAAGTACAAATGTTTTATTTTCATATTTTGTAAAGCAGTTGTGCATTTGATCCATTGTGAGTTATTGATATTTGTTTTTGTAGGTCAATATTATTTTTTTTTGTTTACTCTCTTGAATAACGTTTAAAAGGCGTGGAAACTAAGAATTTTGTTGTATAATTTTGGAGTTAAAGATCAGTTTTTTAATAGGATTAATCTGGCGAAATTCCCGTTTCTGTATCACTATATGAACAGTGACATGAGACAAAAAATCTATTTTTTAGGGAATTTCCCAAAAAAATTCCTCTAGAATTTCCTTCTTATAAAAATGGCGGACATGGTGTGTACATCATTGTAAAGTATGTTTCATTACAAATCCAATTAAGTATAAACCTTGCTTATATTGTAATTTTCGTGGAAGTTACATGTGATTTTTCTGCACCTATTCTATATGGTAAAATGGACAGTACACATATCATATATTTATATAAATATATTTATTTCTCAATGAAGAATGATGCGACTCAGATGAAACTTACTAGGTTTACTAAGTATAAATCAAGATAACCTAGAATATAATCTGTATGTTCATATGCCTAAGAGTACCCGAGCTAGAGGTACAAAAATGAAGAAAAATGGAAATTTTGGGGGAAATTTCCCGAAAATCCCTCTGTCACGGGAAAACTGTGCGTGATAGAGAAAAACGGATTGCAGATTCCAATTCAGCGGCCAAAGGTCCTTAAAGATCAGCATTCTTCTTTCATGTAGCAAAAACCTTGTTGACTAGTGTAATCGATGAATAGCCGGATCACGACGAAACTTGCGGGTGACGTAATATAACTCGAGTAACTTGTGCCCGGCATGACGTATTTGGCGCATGCGCAGCAGTTGCAGCGAACATGGGCGCAAGCAATGTGTCTGTGGCTGTGGAGCAGCGGTGCGTAATCAAATTTCTTGTGAAGGAGAAAGTTAAACCAGCTTAGTTTTTCAGAAGATTGCAAGCACAGTATGGTGAACAAACGATGTCACGGACAAGAGTGTACGAATGATGTAAAGAGTTTTGCGAAGGACGGAAGCTAGTCGCAAATGAAACGCATGAACACATTCACCCGACTGCAGTCACACCAGTGGATATCACACGTGTTGAGCAAATGATTCTTGAGAACTGGCGAGTAACAGTGCGGGATATTGCTGCCGAGGTGAATATCAGTGTCGGGAGTGTTGAGACAATCATTCACGACCACTTACGTTTCCGCAAAATCTGTGCAAGGTGGGTTCCCCACCAGATGACATTTGATCAGAAGTGGACACGCATGGCGGTCTGTGACCAGCTTTTGAATCGGTTTCGAGCCGAAGGTGATGCCCCCAGTGATTATCATTTGTTTGCACCCCTTATTGACCATCTGGGAGGGAAGAAACTCACGACAGATGAAGCACTGCGGAATGATGTCCTCCAGTGGCTACGACAACAATGAAGTTCTTTGTACGCCAAAGGAATCAGGGAGCTGCCACAATGATGGTAACGGTGCTTCGACCAGCACGGAGAATACTTTGAAAAGCTGACATAGTTTGGTGCTTCTTGTGCTATATGTTTCCTCTAAAGAAACAAAAGTCCTGGTCAACCTTGAACGACCCTTGTATTGTATAGTACTGGAGTTAATTTAATAGGGTTTAATTGTATAGGCAGTACTTTTGATATATGAAACAAAGTCTATTGCTGAAAGAGAAATATGTATTACTACTAGGGTTTTTTTCAGGTATGATACACCCCTAAATACGCCAGTGACGTATTTAGGATTTTGTTTCGGGGGGCTATGCACAATACGTGAATAAGCACTTTTCCTTTTGGGTGCCGCCAAATTTTAATGAAGTTCTGTAAATAACAAATTTATTTCGGGGGGAATTGAGCCCAGTAGCCACCCCTAAATACGCCACTGCCCACTGATGATTGAACCTTGGACACACGTATGGATAGCATTAGCGCCAGCAAATTATCTATGAAGAGGTATACTATACCACAATTCTAAGTCAAGAATGAAGGCAAAAAATAAGAAGCGAAAACTATAGACTACACGAGAATAATACTTTCACAGTTTTAATTTCACACTATTTATTTCGAGACTTTCAAAACGAGACCGAGATCGAGACAAGCATCTGTAGACCGAGACGAGATCGAGACTGATACGATGGTTTTTGACTCGAGACGAGATCTAGACCAAGACCAGTATTTATCAATCGAGACGAGCCCGAGACTGTACAGAGCCTCGTCCCGTCTCGTGTCGATACTATCTCTACCCTCATTTGAGTTAATTATAAGATTCTTTAAGTCTCATCGGCGCCTCTGGTATCCGTATATATTTTTCTGCTACTGTGCTCTTTTCTGTGAGTACAAGTATGCAAAGAATCCCTTTTGTCATTTCGTCAGCCAGCGTTTTGCCTCACTCCTGCACAAAAATACTCCTTACGATTTGTTCTTTTAACAGGTGGGGGCAACTTCATGCTGTTGTTCTAGCTGTTCTACCAGGCGTAATTATTCTTGGAGCGGGCGTAAGTTGGGTTGCCAAACTCATGGATTTTGTACCTCAAGAATTTATGTGGCCCACTGTATTCCAAGTAATGGAATTAGCGCTCTCAGGGAGGGAGGTACTTATGCTAGTGGCTGTGCAAACGTTTTATGAAAATCGATATCTTTTTTCTCCTCTTATACGTCACATTCCCTAAAGTCCCTCCTTAGTGGTATCTTACCTCACAAATCATATTACTGTTCGAATTTAAAGTTCCTGGCTTAAGCGGTTTGGTCTAAAAATTGACAAAGTTATTAAGGACTTCTCATTTTATGTAGAAATAAAATTAGAATGAAATAATAAGGTATCAAGTAAAAGCTCTTCATTCCTCGATTGATAGACAAAGGTGGATTTTAGTGCGTCATTTTAGTGCGCATATATATAATGGATAACACGAATTTCCATTTTTTCCCATCCTTTATGGCTATCAACTTTGAAGTGGACTAATCAATTGGATGCGGAGTTACAAAAGCACTTGCACTTGTGAAATTTGATTGGTGTTATTTTAGTATATTTGTGTGTAACTTTTGCGCTAAGTAATGATTACTCATTTTAGCAGTACATGTTATAAAGACTCATATTTATAACAACAGGAGTCAAATATGATTTATATATATATATATATATATATATATATATATATATATATATATATATATATATATATATATATATATATATATATATATATATATATATATATATATATATGAAATACTTTTTATTGAAATGTCGGTACTTTCCATTAATCTATTTCTATTTTCAAAGAAAATACTCTGAATATTGTTGATCTTTCTGCTATTTTTGACTCGCGAACTGGATATATCAACACAAGATTCATTCGAGTTTCCATTCGTCCTTCCTCTCCGAAGGAACAAAGCTGCAATCTTGATGAGAAGAAAAGGGAGATGAGTGAGTCGTTTCCTTGGTATTCTCCGTTTCAGGAAACTCAACGCAATTAACGATACTTGGAATAGGTCTATAGCAACACAAATAAGCAAATTTCACGTATAGTCTACAAATAAATGTCTCCCTGTGTTGAGAGGGAAAGGAGCCAACTAACGACTTCGAACTTCACAAACAGTAAGCAAGTTTTCCTGCAGTAGCTATTACACACTGCGAACCACTCCTACCTTTAATCGTCTTGGAGTTTAGTGAAACGTTTGTTTGTAACATTTGTATAACTGAGAGCGGTGAGGAATTATATCCGCATTTGTTCTGGGTTTTAAAAAAAAGAAAAACAAATCTTCCATGTTTCTTTTATAAACTTTATACCGTACCTTTACAACCGAGACGAGTTTACAAAACTACAACATATGTTTTATTATTATATTTTTATTCTATTTGTTTCAAATAGTTATGAGAAACAGATAATTAAATTGTTCGCACATTATTAATACTTACAAAATTTATCAACGTGAAGGAAAAGAGGTGCAACTTACCACCTCACCTTATGGAGTTGAGCCTCCTTTCGTCCTCAGAACAATTGTGATGAGATGTGAAATTGAGTCACAAAGGTTATGGATGGTGGCCAGTGGGATAATGAACTATTCTGCACATACTGCATCACTCTGTTCCATGAGAAATAATTGAGGTGGAACTCTGTGTTGAATTCGTAATTCCAAAAGGGACTTCAGATGTTCAATTATATTCAAATCTGGTTATTGAATAGGTCAGTAAGGTATTCAAATTCACATCGATGTTCCTCAAACCAGCCCGCTATAGTTCCGACTGTAAGAACATATACTATGATGTCACTGTCCCCCCCCCAAAAAAAATCAAGACTCTATGATATATATATAACGTGGAACCACCGTGTAACGTGGGTTCCTTGCACCACGTCATGGCTCGTCCTCAGGTTGCGGATCGAGGACAAGGCCTCTAGATATAGAGGTTAAGTGCGAATGTACTGAATAATCAATCGTAGAGAGACGCCAAGGAGTGGTCATCCAGCTTGGAAGTTTGGGTAATGCTAACAACCTCATCCTGTAAAGAAAGAAAAAAAAAGACTTGTTCAGAAACATTCACAAATTCCTCGGATAAGGACAGATAATTTGGCACGACCTCAGCAAAAGAAAATAGACATGTGATTTGGAAGATGGAATATTAGAAGTCTTTATAGGGCAGGCGACTTAAAATCCGTAACGAGTGAGTTAGAGAAATAGATGATGGACCTAGTAGGAGCTCAGAAAGTTAGGTGAAAAGGAAAAGGGACTATGAATTCCGATTTTTTTTTTCTTTTTTTACGGGAAAGGAAATAAAAATCAGCAATTAGGAACAGGTTTTTCGTTCATAAACGAATATTGCCAGAAATTAAGCGGGTTGAATTTGTAACTGACAGACTTTCTTTTATTACTCTTAAGGGTCGTTGGTGTGATATTGTTTTAAATATACATGCCCCACCAGAAAGTAAGGATGACAATATAAAAACAGTTTTTACGAAGAAGTGGAACGGATATTTGACCAACTCCCGCGATACCATATGAAAATTCTATTAGAAGAGTTCAATGAGAAGGTGGGGCGAGAAAATATTTTCAAACCGATTATAGGGAACGAAAGTCTGCATAAAGAAGATAATGGCTCGGTGTGTTAGACTCGTGAACTTTGCAACATCCAAAAAACTAATCGTGAAGAGTACAAAACTCCCACATCGTGACGTTCATAAATTCACTTGGACCTCACCAGACGGAAAACACATAATCAAATTGATCGCGTTTTAGTAGAGAGAAGAAGACAGTCTAGCACTATTGATGCCCGATCGTTTGGACGAGCTCATTGTGACACTGATCACTACCTGGTAGCAGCGATAATAGGAGAGAGATTATCGCTGAATAAAAGAAATATTCAATGTCCGAAAACGGAGAGGTTTAATTTAAAGAAGTTAGAAGAGATTTAGGTAAGAGAGGAATACTAGATTGAAGGTTTCAAATAGATTTTCTGCTCCAGAAGATTCGGAGTGCACTAGTGTTGAGGATACTTGTATTGAAATTATATTTAGATTTAAAAATTCAGCAAAATAAAACTTTGGGACACGCGGAAATACGAAAGAACAAACCAAACAAACCAGGAATGCATTACAGTAGCAAAGAAGAGAAAACAGGCAAAATTACGTTGGCTGCAAAGTCCGAATGAAATAACTACACATAATTTCGTAGACATCAGGCGGGAAGCTTCCAAAATTTTTGAACAAAAAAGCGCAACTTTTTTTTAAAGCTAAAATTAACTTGAAGATACTAGTAAACATAAAAGCATTCGGGAAATGTATAAGGGACTCAAGTAGGGATGGTATCGAGACGAGACAAGACTTTGTAGAGTCTCGGTCCCGTCTCTTTTGATAAATAGAGGTCTCTGACTCGATATCATCTCGAGTCAAAAGCACCGTCTCGGTCTCGTCGAGGTCAACAGATGTTTGTCTCGATCTCGGTCTCGCTCTCGAGAACCAAGTCTCGGTCTCTGTCTCGCCTCGAAGGTCTCGAAATAAATAGTGTGAAACTAAAATTGTGACAGTATTATTATCGTACACTCTGTCGTTTCCGCTTCTTATTATTTGCTTTCATTCTTGACTTAGAATTATAACAGTGTACCTCTTGATAGCTAATTTGCTAGCGCTAATGCTTTCCATGCGTGTGTTCCAGGTTAAGTTATCAGTGGGAATTACATACCTGGGATAAAACCTTAATAGTAACCCATATTTCACTTTCAGCCATAGACTTTGTCTCATATAGCTTCAGTACTGCCTATACAATTAAACTCTATTAAATTAACTCCAGTACTATACAATAGTTTATTTCTTTCCTTTGAATCACAATTGTTCAATACCTCATAACGAATAACGCAACACATAGCAGCTCGAATGTATTTAATCGTACCGAAATTGAAATTTTGCATTTTCTCATTTATTATCCAATGCATTTGCTTTGACTGTCATTTTAAGAACAGAATATAACGTTCATCATCTTAACAAATAGAGTAAATTATTACTGCAATACATTTTGTTTCAAATTGATTAAATGCTTTATTACCGTTTCACATCTCTGTGTTTCATTGACATTTTATAAAAAGAACCTCCTGAACCTTGTGGTGGGAGCTACAGGCACTCATCTTTGCTATGTGTGATCTCGGGTTGGATCACCAAACTAGTTAGATTCAAAGTTTGACGTTTCGCATAGTTCGCGTCCCACTTAAGTACATTCTGTTTCCTATAGAAGTTCATAAAGTCGTAATGCATTTCATAGGAATGTATCCAATGCCGTAAGTAGGCAGGAGCAACTAGGACAGTGCCCTGAGGCCCTCATCTATAAAGACGTCGAAAAAAAAAGCAGTCAGACTTACAAAATTTCGACTCTGAGAACTGAATACATGTTAATACCTAAGAAGTTGAAGAATTTAGTGCTATAATTTGAATAAATTTGCATGGATACTGTACCTACAGTATCTGTTTCTAAGCCAGGAGAAATGTCGTCCCTCCGTGGCGACGAAATCGGCCTTTGGGGTCCACAGAGTTTTGTTACTCAACTAAGTAGGACAAGACACCATCTTGTTTCCTTTCGGTAAGATCTTGTTTTACTGTTCATACTACTATTCGCAGTAATTTATGGGAAGTATTAAAAAGTTTTTAAAATTTAATATTTTTTGCTCTGACTAAGCACAGTATTTCAATGATGTCATGCACAAACGAAAGCAGAAATCTCTTTCGAGGGAGGAGGTCCAAAATTTTTCGGGGTAGTCCAAATTCAATATGAAGACAAATTTTATTAAAATTTGTCAAATCGCCCTTAAAAGTAGGTAAAATTTACAGATAAGTTGGGATTTCAAGGGAGGGGAAGTTTGGATCCCCAGGACCCACCTCCTTCGTGTCCCTGATGTCAGGTATCTTTTATGTACCTACGTTGAAATTTTAATAAATTTTTGCTACATTTTAATGGTAAAACCTGATGCCGGAAAAACGTTTTATTTTAGTATATGTTTGATTCTTGTCATTTGTTTATAATACAAAAATATGAAAGGGGGAGCACATGTTGTTAATTAGTCCCGGGGCTCCAACTACCTACGGTAGGGCACTATAAATACACTTTTTTATTGCGCCTAACAATCATTAGTTGCCAAATAATTCATTTCTACATATTTAGGTTACAAATAGTTCAAATCCGCTACTTTTGGAGCGGAGACACGCTACTTTTTTTTATCTTCATATCTGGCAACACTGAATCAATGATTTAACTCAATATAATGTAAGGACCCCCATTTGGTCTAGTGGGTGGCACGCTTGACTTCAGTTCGCGTTGTCCCGAGTTCGATTCCCGGTAAGGGTACAGTTGAACGACCGAAATGGTTCGAATTCCACTATAATCAGTAGCTGCACGCCTTCTTCATCCGCCCTAGCATATCCGTGGGACATTAAACTAAAACATACAAAACCAAAAATCAAAACAACGTGCATTACTAACTGTAAGTTATTGAATAATTGCATATAGCCATATGGTATCGTTCGAGTTTGAGGTGGTCGGTGTTCAAACTACAACAAGTGAAATGTAATTAGGGTGTAATTAGAACTTTTAGTTAAGCACGGTTTTAATCTAAAGTGTACACCAGGCCTAAGGCTTAGGGGGAACAACCAGTGTTACTGAAAAATTATCAGTTACATATAATTTCAGTTACAATTTGCATTTACATGTATAGCTGGAACGAAAACTTTGACATCAACATTATAAGTGGCTCAAAGAATATGAAAACGTCGTCTTTTTAAAACATTCTTCCACAATAAAACAAATTACGAGTACTTTTAAAATATTTTGCAGTTTATCTACGTTGTTTGCACTATGTTTAGAATAATATTTAGCATTGTTTAAGTTGGCAACACTGGTTAAAATAATGTAACTGGGACTTGTAATTAAAACCACCAAAACATATTGTTGTAATATTGAAGAAACAAAGGAAAGCAACAACCATTATAAAAACTTAACACAAATTTAAGCAGTATAACAATCTCTACCCTTGTGTTCGGTATCTCTGAAACGGTTTGAAACAACATATGTTGTAAATTAATTATAATCATTTAAGACTTTCACAAGCATCTACATGATAAGACGTGATAAGTCAGCACATTTTCGAAGTAAACCCTTTAGAAAAAGTAAAATTTTCCATTTCTTGTAACTTTGTTCCTTCACAGCAAAAAATGAGGTGTTGAAACAACACAAAATGACTACCACTTTATCGTGTTACTTGTGTGTCAATTCAACACCAAGATTTTTTTTTTTTTTTTGCTAGGCAACTACGACTAGCACCCGACCAACGGGTACCGCCCTTTATATCGGGAAGTGGGTTACAGGAAATAGCTAGGAGTGGAGAACGATGGGTGGGTTTCTAGAGTTTCATTCAACTTTATTAAACCTTATATTTTACCTGGCAAATTATAACTTGGCATTTATTCATTCATTCATCAGAGCAGTGGGGAAATAATTTCATTGTGGAGAGTTGTGGGCATTATGGCCATTAACCATAATCATTATTGAGGTGGGATGGTGATCGGGTTGTTAGTAAAACAAATGCAGATTATCTTCTGATTCGGGGGCAGCTCCGAATCTGATAAAAACAGTTGGAAGCCCTGGTAGAACAGTAGAACTACTGTGCAATAAATGGAATAATGTACGGTGGCGCTGTATCGGTGATGAAATCATTGATGAGGATGGGATCGGGGTTATCGGGAAGAGAGAGTAGCGGTAGAGTGTAAAACGTAGTGAGAGGGGAGAGTGACGGAGTGGAGTTTGGTGTCTGATGAGAGTGCACTGATGCATTGTATCGAAAAGCAGAGGATGGTGAGAGTGATATCGTTGGGAAATGCAGCATAGACGTAGCGTTTTTAGGTGGTGAAGGATATGCGGAAAATGTGTTTGATTGTAAAGATATCGGGTAGGACTGGGAAGGCGAATGCGAAAAGCAAGACGAACAGCGTGTCTTTCCAAAATTTGCAATCGAGCCGATATTGGGCGGCCGATACCCAGGCAAGAAAGCCATATGCGAGGAAGGGGGCGTAAGAGCATTTTATATGTAGTAAGGAGTGTCTGGGCAGTGAGTTCCCAGGTGGTACCGGTTAGGTTAATTCGATTATAGGCTTTCTTTCAGATGGTCTTCAGATGAGGTGACCGTTTGAAATGCCGGTCGAAGGTGACGCCAAGATAGGTCACTGTATTCTGTGGTTGCAAGAGAAGATAATCCACATGAACGTGAAAATTAGCTGGATTCCGGTACACTTTATTTCGTTTGCCAGGCAGAAGGAAAATGATGGTTTGTGTTTTATCGGCATTGAGTTTGAGGCGCCAGTGTCTGCACCAAGAAAGAGAAGTATCGAGAGCTGTAATGTACGGTTAATCTGTTGAATGGATTTGGCAACAGTAAGAAGCGCCGTATCGCCAGCATATTGATAGAGATTGATGTTGGGACGAAGATTGAGAAAATCAGGCACATAAAGTAGATAAAGGAGGGGGTAGAGTGATGAACCTTGGGGAACACCGGAGTGAAGAAAAATGTGTTGCGATAAGTGGTTGTTGATGGAAACATAGCTGAGGCGGTAAGTGAGAAAATGAAAAATAAAACGGATATAACAGAAAGGAAGATCAAAGAAAAACAGTTTATAGAGAAGGCCAAGATGCCAGAATTTGTCAAAGACTTTTTTTTACATCAAATAGAACTAGGCAGGACGGTTGATTGGATTTAAACTGATTTGTGATGTGAGTGGTTAGGCAAAAGAGTTGGTTATTGATACTGAATTGGGGTCGGAAGCCTGCTTGGTGAAGTGGGATGAGATTACGAACGGAAAGATGGATTTGAAGACGGGAGACGAAGATACGTTCAAGTAGTTTACTGAAAACGAGTGTAAGTTATATTGGACGATAGGAATAAACTGCATGAGGTGGCTTGTTAGGTTTCAAGAACATTAACGTGGTAGAGGTTTTCCAATGGGTCGGTAGGAATACGGTACGCAGTATAAACGTGTAGATGGTAGTCAGAAGGTACAAGAGGACATAAGGTGCTTCTTTAATATGGTGGTAGGATATGCGGTCGTAACCGGGTGCAGAATTTCATTTCCCAAGGAGACAATGGTGAATAACTTCGACGGTAATAGGTGATGTAAGAGCAGAATCTGGAGGGAGAGTGTGAGTGGAATGGGGTTGGAGTGCAGGAGAAGAAAGCTGTAACGTGTCTGTAGGGTGACGACGCAAGATGCGATCAGGAGAGAGAGAGGAATAAAGATGCGTTTGAGGTAAGAGGCGAAAGCGTTAGCTTTGCTAAGATTATCTTGGAGTGGCTGACCTTGATCAAAAAGTGGATAGGAGGTACAAGAACTTTTGCCTGTTAGTCGGTGAAATCGCTTCCACAATTTGGAAGTATGAGATGTAGTACTAAGTTGGTTGCAGGATTTAATCCACTGAGGACGTTTAAAGGCAACAAGGTAGTTGATATTGGCGATGGAGGCGGAGTGATTTGAGGTTGCCAATACGAGTGAAATCTCGAAAATGTTGGCGAGAGCGATGAATGAGATGAAGATACTGTTGGGGAAGAGCTGTACGAAAGGAATGAAGAGTGCTCTGAGGACTACTGTGCAGAAGCAGTATGAATGGCGCCAATTATAGAATCAAGAGATTGATACATTTCGTCTTCTGAAGTAGGAGGGGCGATACAATCTAACTGTGTTTGTAGAGAAGTGCGGTAGGCAGATAAGTTAGCTTTGTCAATGTTTGGTACAGTGCAAACTAATAGTGCTGAAGTAGGAGTGCGTTGCGTAGTAGGTGCCAGAGTGAGAGAATAGGGACGTGGTCACCGCCTATGGGGTCTAGCACTGTAAGAGTATGCCGGGTTAGTAGACTGGAGGGTGTTATGACGATATCGGATATTGTGCCACTTTTAGGGCGTGTCGGTTGTGGTAGATCGTGCAAGAAACCTGTAGTATGGGTAATGAGGTAAGTTCGAAAATATTCCTGTTGACGGGCAGTACGTCTGTGAAAATTAATATCAGCTAAAATGGCATAAGTATGAATATGATCAGAGATATATTGAAAGATAGGATATGGTATGGGGTGACCAGGTCGAACATAAATTGTAGCAACGGTGATGTTAAGAGTTTTGAAATACAACGTAGTGATGAGATGTTCGGGAAGAGGAGCCAGATAAGTAGAATGCTGACGATATGGAATTGATAGTGGAAAGCCGATGGCAACGCCTCCGCATGCTCGACGAGCGTTTCCGGTATTATCATGGCGAAGAAGAGTGTAACGTAAGATGTGCGAGCTTAAGCGAGGATTAAGATGGGTTTCATTTAGCAAAAAAACAATGAATATTTTCCTCTATCAGAAGTTGTTGGAATAAGAGTTTATGTTGCTTGAGTGATCGAATGTTGAGAAACAGGAAATGAAGTGCCATAACGTGGAAAGAGAAAAGGAAGACACAGAAAGTTAGACTTCCGTCTAGAGTTTGTCCGAGTGAAAGTAAACTGTTTGTCTTGAATATGTGGCGTTGAAATTAATGTGCAGAATATCCTTAGCAGCCTGTTGAACTTGGTGCAAAATATGATGGCGGAGAAGTGGATTGATGTTCTGCAAGGTAACAGTGATAAAGAACAAGAACTGCGTAATAGTGACAGGCTGACAAGCTTCTGTAGATGGTGGGAGAGTTTGGGTAGCGTGTGGTCTTAATGAAACAGTTGATACAGGTTTGAACGGATCAGCGGTTGGTCGTGCCTTGCATTTATAACTATAAGTAGGATGATCTGTCGCATTAGAAGTAGAGCAATGTGGAGTTCCTTGAAGGTTAGAGCATTGACGGGTGTTATCAGGCCCTAAACAGAATCCGCATTTTAACTGATTTGGACAAGAACTAGTCGCATGCGCGTTGTAAGCTTGACATTTTTCACAGCGCATAGGTAGCGATGTAGGCGACTTAGATGGTTCAACGCGGTGTTTCTTGCGGTAGATGAATGCCCCATTGGAAAGCAAGGAGTCAATGGTTTCTTTGGATTGGTTTAAGATCCTAACGATGTAGGTGTTTCCGGAAGCATTCTTAATGCGGCTGCATTTGAAACACCAATATTTTTACAGGATAGCCTGAGGGGCTAGCAGCCTTTTAGAGAGTAACACCCTCTTTTAGAAACGAGATTTGAAGGTTAAGTAGGAAATGGATATGATAGATGGTCTAAGTGATTTTAATCTTTATTAGCAACAACATGTATATAAATAAGTAACTTTGGAGATGGAGACTTAAGGAACATTAATCCTTAACATTTGGTGCAGGTATATACAAAAAGGAAAATAAGCATACACGATATTTTAAACAAATAAATCTTAACAAAATGATAACGATGATTAGGTATAGAGTTCATGATATTTACAAGTATAGCAATGGGCATGAAATATGTGGTGAGGTGCATACACAGGACAACACGTGGGTGATATTAATTAGACAAATGAGGTTATCTTCAGCCTAGGGTCTACTCTACGCAATGATGAAGACGAATGAAGCCCATGTTAGTAAATAATGGTAATCACTGTGCTGGAAATGATGGGTGAATGAGGGGAAAATATTCATGAATGACGTAATCGGCGATGATAAGTAAGGCGGGATCTAACGGTGGTAGAGTATAGTGATATAAGGTGAAGAGAAGCGAAAGTGGAGAATGATAGTAGGGAAGAGGTGCTGGGTGAAGTGCTAAATAACGCGTTGTATCCTGAAGTAAAGGATGTCGGGTTTCGAAACGTCTGGTGATATATGTTAGCAGAAGCTTTTCAAGGCAGTATTGTAAGGTCGGAAAGGTGATTTGGCGGTACAGTTCTTGTGTGGGACTAGATTGCTTAATACGAAACGCTGTACGAAAAGCACGGCATTCTAGGATTAAGAGTTTCTTGTAGAACTATGTCGGTGCACCTTACCAAGCAGTGAATCCGTACGTGAGAATTGGTGAACATATTGTACGTATTTAGTATGGTGTGTGCTTTAAGCCCCAAGTGGTACCAGTCAATTGTTTCAAGAGATTAAGTATATTATATGTAACAGTTTTCAAGTGTTGCAACCAGGTAAGGTGGCGGTCATATGTAATTCCCAGATATGTAACAGTATTACTGAGTTGAATAGGCACAACATCAATCTGGAGAGAGAGTTTTCCTGGATTTCTACGGAATTTGGAAGTTTGTCTGGGTGGTAAGAAAACTATGGTCTGAGTTTTCGCTGCGTTGATAGTAAGCCTCTAGAGAGTACACCAGGTGTAGAAGCTTGCGATAGCAGTCTGTAAGATAGTGTTGATTTGCTGGATAGATGTTCCAACTGTTAGAAGGGCCGTTTCGTCCGCATATTGAAAGAAGTGTACTTTATCTGGTAATCAGGGCATGTCGGCTACGTACAGAAGATAGAGTAAAGGAGATAAAGCCGACCCTTGCGGTACTCCAGTGAATAGAAAGATAGGGTGTGATAAACTGCCTCGTACGGAGACATAGGTGATACGATTGGTAGTGAAGTTGTATATGAGGCGAATATATGAGATACGAAGCTGGAATTTGAGAAGTTTATATATAAGCCCAAGGTGCCAGACCTTGTCGAATGCTTTCTCCAAGTCAAATAACACTAAGCAGGAAGGTTGAGGTGAATTATAATGCTGTGTGATGAGCGTTGTGAGTCGGAGTAGCTGATCATTGATAGAGAAGGCTAGCCTAAAACCTGCTTGTGTGACTGGAAGTAAGTTATGATCGGCGATGAAAAGATGTAATCGTTTAACCAGAATACGATCTAGGATCATACTGAAGGTGGAAGTAAGTTGGATAGGTCTATAGGATGCAATATTCTGCGGCGGTTTGTGTGGTTTATGAAACATGAGCGTCTTAGATGGTTTCCAAGCTAAAGGAAAGTAGCCAGTGCGCAGTAAGAATGTGTAAACGTTCACAAGAGGAATCAGGAACGTGATAGGACATTCTTTTATATGGCGATATGTCACGTTATCGAGACCTGGTGCAGTATTTCGTTTATTTTGAAGAACTTGTGATATTTCCTGAACAGTGATGGGAGCAGAGACAGCAGCATTAGTAGGTAAGATATGAGTAACATTTGGTTGAAGTTGTGGCGATGAGGTGTTAAGTCTGTCTGCAGCGTGTGGTGCGTTGTCAGCTGACGGTGTGAAAATTCCTTGTAAGTGGTCTTCAAATTCATTCGCTTTATGTCGATCAGTAGTAATAGGTGTGCCGCCTAATAAAATAGGGTAGGGTGTAGTAGTAATCTTCCCACACAATGCATTAAAGCGAATCCAGAATTTTGTAAGATGCGATGTTTCGGAAAGAATTTTGCATATCTTCACCCAGGAACGAAGTTTATACGCTTTGACGTAGTTGTGAACTGTACGTTGAAGTTGTTTGTGATGTCGGAGTGCTTCCGAATTGCGAGTGTAGAGATAATCCAGAAAGAACTGGCGTGAACGTAGCTTGTGGAAGATCAAGAACAATTCCAGTAGTGTGAGTCGTTATAAAGTTAACAGAATTGGTCCGGGCACCGTCGCTGTGGCTATTCATATTAAAGTCAGCCATAATATTATATATATTGAAAGTATTGGAGATATATTGCACGAGCTGCTCAAGTAAAGGATGGTTTGGTTTTATATATATATATATATATACATCAGCTAATGATTATGACAACAAACACTATCCGAAGCTTTCTTGCACCCACTGGAAAACGTGAAGTATATTGCAAATATTATTGTAGACTGTTCCCATAATGCCCACCGACTTCGATTTTACAAATTTTGAGAAATAAATATCACTTTTTATTTTGTGGTCAATTTTAAGGCATTTTGTTAAACTACCCTTAAGAAACTCATATACATCATATTACGAATCAATCATTATGGAACTACTTCATGTGTTACACGCAGCAGTGGTACCAATCTTTGAAAGTTTCACTTACAACTTTTTTCCTTTTTCTTTTTTAACTGATTTTGTGAGTAATGGTGCATTCAGTATAAAGGTACAACAAGATTTTCTCTCTCCCCCTCCCTCTCTCTCTGTGTGTGTGTGTGTGTGTTTCTAGTTTCCGGCGTAAGCGTGTGTATACTACCAAGTATACTTTCGTGTGTACATATGCTAGTGTGTGTGTGTGTGGCGGAGGTATATGAAGTATTAATTGGGATCGCGTAGTGGAACTTATCGATATTAGTACGTACATACGAGCGGCCGTTACTTCACACGATAACTTTGGACGAATGCGCATTTTTTTTTAATTTAGGGAGTTCCTTAATGGAGGTGATACGCCAACTGGGAGTGGTAGAAATGGGTAATTTCCGATTTTAACGTTGATCACTATAGAGCTTAAAAATTTGGACGATTACTGTGTTTGAATTTCATCGTAATCTTCGAGTCTACGTCTGATATAACCTCGATGCAGAAAGGAATCCTAAACTTAAATAATTAACTAACTCGAAACCGATTAGAGTACAAAACTCAAGGTTTCGGCAGAAAACTAGCACACAAATTTGGAATAGAAAAATTATCAAGTATCCAGTTGGAGGGGTAAGGAAAGGGTGGGAACAAGGACGTAAGACCGTAAAACACATTACCGAAATGGCAGTCAGAGATGACTATAGAGGTGACTCTTGGACCTAGAGCTTCAAAATTCCCTCTATGGCATTTCCCGAGCGTGCACAATCTGAGTTACTAGAATTTTCACAATACTATATTCAGCCATCGTTTATTCAATTCCCCCTGCATGGAAAATCTAAAATAAATATTGCCTCCTATCGTGCTCAATATGAATTGCATGTATTTCTGCAGTACTGCTTTTCACGTCCATTTAGACAGCCCCTTCCCCCCCGACCTCTCAAGACAAAATCGGAAATGGTCTCGTTTCTACATCGTTTGTACATAAATGTACATGCGAAATTTTCGTTTGTACACAATTAGGGGCGCCGCCAGAACGAAAACAAAGTGGGGGCTGTCTAAGTGGTAGCCCACCACCATGTCCAATTTAATCACAAATAGTCCCAATAGTTTGTACATCGTTTGTACGGAAATGTGCAGGCGAAACGTTCGTTTCTATGCAATTATTAGCGCCGCCAAAACGAAAACAAACTGGGGACTCTTTAAGTGGTAGCCCACCACCATGTCCAATTCAATCACAAATTGTCGCAATCGTTAGTACATCGTTTGTACAGAAGTGTGCAGGAAAAAAGTTTCGTTTGTACACAATTAGGGGCGCCGCCAGAACGAAACCAAAGTGGGGGCTGTGAAAATGAAAGCACCCCACCATGTTCAACTCAATCACAAATTGTCGCAATCGTTTGTACGTCGTTTGTACAGAAATGTGTAGGCAAAGTTTTCTTATGTATGCAACTAGGGGCGCCGCCAGAACGAAAACAAAGTGGGGGCTGTCTAAGTTGTAGCCCACCACCATGTCCAATTTAATCACAAATAGTCGCAATAGTTTCTACATCGTTTGTACAGAAATGTGCAGGAAAAAAATTAGTTTGTACACAATTAGGGGCGCCGTCAGAACGAAGAAAAAGTGTGGGGCTGTCAAAATGGAAGCCCCCACCATGTCCAATTCAATAACAAATAGTCGCAATAGTTTGTACATCGTTTGTACAGAAATGTGCAGGCGAAATTTTCGTTTCTATGCATTATTGGCGCCGCCAAAATGAAAACAAAGTGGGGGCTATCTAAGTGGTAGCCCACCACCATGTCCAATTCAATCACAAATAGTCGCAAACGTTTGTACATCGTTTGTACATAAATGTGCAGGAAAAATTTTTCTTTGTACACAATTAGGGGCGCCGCCAGAACGAAAACAAAGTGGTAGGCTGTCAAAATGGAAGCCACTCACCATGTCCAATTCAATCACAAATTGTCGTAATCGTTTGTACATCGTTTCCACAGAAATGTTCAGGCCAAATTATTGTTTGTACACAATTCGGGCGCCGCAAGAACGAAAACGAAGTGGGGGCTGTCAAAATGGAATCCCCCCACCATGTTCAATTCAATCACAAATTGTCGCAATTGTTTGTACGTCGTTTGTACAGAAATGTTTAGGCCAAATTATTGTTTGTACACAATTAGGAGCGCCGCCAGAACGAAAATAAAGTGGGGTCTGTCTGAGTGTAGCCCACCATCATGTACAAATCAATCACTAATAGTCGCAATCGTTAGTACATCGTTTGCACAGAAATGTTCAGGCCAAATTATTGTTTGTACACAATTCGGGCGCCGCATGAACGAAAACGAAGTGGGGGCTGTCAAAATGGAATCCCCCCACCATGTTCAATTCAATCACAAATTGTCGCAATTGTTTGTACGTCGTTTGTACAGAAATGTGCAGGAAAAATTTTCGTTTGTACACAATTAGGCGCGCCGCCGGAACGAAAACAAAGTGGGGGCTCTCTAAGTTGTAGCCCACCACCATGTCCAATTTAATCACAAATAGTTGTAATCATTTGTACATCGTTTGTACAGAAACGTACAGTAAAAATTTTCGTTTGTACACAATTAGGGGCGCCCTCAGAACGAAATAAAAGTGGCGGGCTGTCAAAATAGAAGCCCCCACCATGTCCAATTCAATCACAAATAGTAACAATCGTTTGTACATCGTTTGCACAGAAATGTGCAGGACAAATTATTGTTTGTACACAATTAGGGGCGCCGCAAAGACGAAAACAAAGTGGGGGGCTGTGTAAGTGGTAGTCCCCACCATATTCAATTCAATGACAAATTGTCGCAAACGTTTGTACATCGTTTGTACAGAAACGTGCAGGCGAAATTTTCGTTTCTACACAATTATGGGCGCCGCCGGAACGAAAACAAAGTGGGGGCTCTCTAAGTTGTAGTCCCCCACCATGTCCAATTTAATCACAAATTGTCGCAATCATTTGTACGTCGTTCTTACAGAAATATGGCGGCAAAATTTTTGTTTGTACACAATTAGGGGCGCCGCCAGAAAGAAAACAAAGGGGGGCTGTCTAAGCGGTAGCCCCCACCATGCGGAATTCAAGCAGAAATTCTCGCAATCGTTTGTACATCGTTTGTACAGAAACGTGCAGGCGAAATTTTCGTTTCTACACAATTATGGGCGCCGCCAGAACGATATCAAAGTGGGGGCTGTCTAAGTTGTAGCCTCCCACCATATTCAATTCAATCAAAAATTGTCGCAATCATTTGTACAGAAATGTGCAGGCCAAATTTTCGTTTGTACACAATTAGGGGTGCCGCCAGAAGGAAAAAAAAGTGGGGGCTGTCTAAGTGGTAGCCCCCACCATGTCCAATTTGATCACAAATTGTCGCAATCGTTTGTACATCGTTTGTAAAGAAATGTGCAGGCCAAATTTTCGTTTCTATACAAATAGGGGCGCCGCCAGAACGAAAACAATGTGGAGGCTGTCTAAATTGTAGAAACATTAAAAAAAAGTGCGTCACATACTATGGAGTATTTTTTCTAACAAGACTTTGTACACACTATTGTGTCGATTGGTATGTTCACACTATCGTGTGATTCACTACATTGATCTTATTCTAACGATAATATAATTAAATGTTTTTTTTGTTTTTTTTATGTTTATATTTATACTTACAATCTTTATTGCTGAGTTAGTTTATCACTCCTCGGCTCTTATTATTAAACTTATTCATTATTTCTTACGTGAGCTGAATCCTCATGAGAAAAGTGCATTTTTTTTCTTTCTAACTTGCGCAGAAACCGTTATTCTCAGCTTGTACAGGAAATTGATAAATGGAAGATATAACAAATTGACAAAATAGATTGTTAAAGGCAACATTATAACACAATATCTTGATGTATTTGAACATTTTCATTAAACTCATTTTGCAGAAACTATAGAATGCATGGGGAAGTATTTTGGTGCATTCAGCATTCTCATTTACGAGTAGGGTTGCTAACTGGCCGGCATTTCACCGGCCTGGCCGGGAATATTATTTATGATTTTGATTATGACCGGTGACAGTTACAAACTTCTTATTAGCTCTCCTCTGACCGGTATTTTGGAATCTGCAATCCAGAATATAACATTGAACATCGAAATTTTTCAACAGTGCCTTTACAAACACAAATTTCCGTTGTATTATGCATTATCGATATTTTTTTTCATCTATGGCAGTTTTTTTTTATTTATTTAACATAAGAAATTTGATAACACTTTCATTTTATTGTAAAATAATTTTATACATTTACTGAGAGTATAAAATGACTTTCTGAATCAATTTCCTTTGTTTGAAGTGTAAGTTTATAGAGTAAATTTCATTTTATTAATGAACAATTGTTACGTAAAGCTTAATATCCAGTATTCATCTGTTTCGTTAATTTTAAAGAAGTGGAAATTGCTGGTAAATAGAATAACGATCAATAAAGTCTTCAGTTTCTCATTTGTACAGAGAATTTTGAGGGTTTGCCGGTAATTTGGTTTTCCTGAGTTGGCAACCTATTTACGAGGTTTTGTTTCAACTCTTCTACGTAGTGGCTCCGTACTGACACTCCGCATGCAAATAAGTATGTAAAGCTACCATACGTCCCGATTTCTTAAAATTTGTCCCGGTGTGCAGAAATTTTCCTTCTTGTCCTGTTTTTTTTATTATTATTATTAATTACATATCAAAAGTTCTGAAAATATAATAAAATCGACTTATTCCTTTTGCTTTCGATTCCGACAATACTATAGGAACAATTTCATTCTAATCTTTATTATTATTCCAATCGCTGCTTCCCCGGATATAACATGCAATGTTTAAATCCTCCTAACTGGCTTTCTTATCACCAAAAGTAAGAATGAATACCCCGAGGTGGCAACAAATTCTTGTGACGTTGCAAACCAGCCCCGAAAACACATTTTTTTCTGCTTCAGAAAAACAATTATGCAAATTGCTTTCTTTTAGTTCGCATTTTAGGTTAACAAAAATAAATCAGTCCATTGAAATTTGGAAACAACTTCATAAATCTGGAATTTGTTTTTCTTTATAGACATGTAGAGCATGTGAGGTGGTATTGGTAATAATATTGAAAATCTAATTTTTGCCTAAATATTGTATGTTCACTGAATGCGTTTATATTGTATAACAGCTTCTAGCTTCTATAATAGTTTTTAGCACTGTTGATTAAGTATGGACTTTATTATTACATTATTTTAAGTTGTGTAATTAGTGCGATGCTGTAGTAAAATACGAAAGATAATATTAACACAAAATGCAATATTTACTACTAATTTGTAAAATGTCAAGTTTTTTCTGTTTTCAAAAAATATGGTAGCCTTAAAGTATGCTAAATAATACCAAATAAATTATACTGTAAATTGTACCCCTCTTATAGTGCTATCAAACGGGTCGGGTCAGTTGGGTTTTTGGGTCGGGTCTATCGGGTCAGCTCGGGTCGGGTCACTCGGGTCGGGTCGTCAAATTCTTCACTTATTTTGAAATACTATAAGGAGCTTTGTTGTAGAATTAAATTCGAAGTTGGTGAATGAATGATAATTGTAACTAATTGTAGGTGAAATAGTAATAAAATTTTAATTTAACCCTATATTAACTAATTGGCATGGAAATTCTAATTAATATTACTACTGACTTTTTTCCTTTCTGCGTTTTTATGTCAAGTTAAATGTCACATTAAGTGAAATTGAAATGAAATATCTAGTTAACGTCACACGTTATGCACCAACGCTAAGAGAGACAGTGATGCTGAGATATAATTGAAGTGGTTGAATGAAAAAAGTGGGAGGAAATGGGAGAACACGGAGAAAACCCATTCACTCGGTGTTTGTCCACCAGAAAACTTACATGGTACGAGCTGGAATCAATACCCATAGACCTTCGGGTCAAACATGTGCCATCGGGCAGGACACATTATTATTATTATTATTATTATTATTATTATTATTATTATTATTATTATTATTATTATTATTATTATTATTATTATTATTATTATTATTACTTTAGGAGTGACCAAGAAAGTTCAGCCGCCTTTTCACTAACACTTTCGAACATTGATATGTAACCTAAGACGTACCTGGAATATCAAAAATAGTCTCCATCAGCATCGACGACCTTCTGCCAACGTTCTGGAGAGCTATGGATTCCATCGTAGTCGAACTTGGTACGTGGCGTGAAGCGAAGAAGGTATCAAGTGCATATTGAACCTCTACTAGCGATTTGAAGTGGCGGTCTCTAAGGTGATTGTCCAAGGAATGGAACAGGTGATAATCGAACGGTACAGTGTCCGTGGAGTATGGTGAAATCAATAGTGTTTCCCATCCAAGGCGTAGAATGGTGTCCTGGGTCATCTTAGCCACGTGGGGCTTAGCGTTGCCTTGTAACAGGAGGACCCCTTTGCGACTCAGAAGTGCTGGATCCAGGGAGTGACAGTACACAGTTGCATTGATGATCTGACCAGCTGGTAGCAGTTCCCGATGGACGATGCCGCGAGCAGTCCACAAAATGCACAGGAGAACCTTATTCTGGTGTAGTGCTGGCTTGGGCTGTTTTTGAGCCAGTTCACGGGATGCTAACCAACGATGACGGCGCCGTGGAGCTTCGTACAGGACTCACTTCACATCGCATGTCAACACTCTGTCCAGAAATTGCTCCTTCCTCAGACGAGACACCAAAGAAACACAGGTGTCTGCTCGCGTTGCTTTCTGACCCCAAGTTAAATCATGTAGGACCCAACAACCCAACTTGCAGTGCTTCCCAAGTTGATGATGGTGGTGCCGAATGGTTTGTCCACTCACACTGAATTGTAGTGCAAGTTCTTTACATGTCTGTCTTCGCCTCAATTGTTGCCTGAAGATCTTTATTTTTAACATCTGTTTGTCTTCCGGCACGTGGTGCGTCTTCGAGTGTTTCGTCACCGTCTTTAAACCGTCCTACCGGTGCATTCTCCGCGTAGTCACGTCACCCTCACCAAAGGCCTGTCAAGTCTTCCACCCCGCGGAGCAGCAATTTGAACTCGCACAGAAAACAAGCCCTTATGACGCTCTGTGAAGGTTCCATGATCACTCTCTCCTTACGCACGTTCACGGTCTTTCTGAACAGCCACAACCAGGTAGTATGTTGGATATACTTACTAGTGTTGCTCACGAGACCAGTTTTGGGTCATTCTCGTCTTGAAAATGTGTCGTGAAGGTAGTCTCGTCTCGAAAAGTACATATGTTTCTATTGAAAGAGCTCTGTCTCATCTTATACCCCTTCATGAAAATTCTGTCTCGTCTCGTGTCGTCCAACAACTGACCTTCGCCTTATCTCAATTCGCATTCAACTCACGGTGTGAGAGCCAATTGAACACAGACCTCCACAAAAAGAGACAGAACTTTGTTGCTCACCTTCAGATTATTATTATTATTATTATTATTATTATTATTATTATTATTATTATTATTATTATTATTATTATTATTATTATTATTATTATTATTATTATTATTGCTATTATTATTGCGGTAGTGATTTGACTTTCAAGGCACTAAATTACTCGCTGATTTTATATAACGTTGCAAATATCTTCTAGATAAATTAATCAAGAAAAAAATTAAAAGATAATTCCCTACAGAATGATATTTCAGTGCAATTAGTTCCTTATGCTTCTATCAGACAGCAACGCTCTTTTTCAATGAAAAAATCGGAATGCTAACGTGATGAAATGTTTGTTTCTTACACAGCAAAAAATATTAAAAGAAGTTCTATATACATTCGTTACTAGAAATACATTTTGTCTTCAGAACTTCAAATTTTATTTTGACTTTCGAAATTTGGATGTGGAGGAAAATAGAGAAGGTTAGCAGGTTAGAGAGGAAAACGAATTAGGAAATGCTGAAAAATGCAAGAGACGAGAGCAATATTGTACGATATAAGGAAGCGAAAAAATGGACGGATCACAAGTTTCGATCTTGCTAAGGGATTGCATTCTGAGAGATGTAGTAAAGGGGGTGATATCAGGAGAGCGAGAGTGTGTAAGAAGGTTGCAATTGATAGATTGTAATAAGGAGGGTGGTACATTATGTTGGGTTGCGAGGATGATATTAGCGGGAAATCGCAAAAATGGAAGCTTCTTACATAGTTCACGGAAACTGGTCTGTCATTAATAACAGAACACTGATGAGGAGAATAATTCTACAACAAATAAAAAAGCCGAAACGATGGTTTATGCATACGAATTTACCAGCATTTTTTTCTGGTAGCAGCTTTGTAAGGTTCTAGTTCTCTCAAACTGGTTAGATTGTAAGGTCAGGTCACCTCGGATCGAGTCACTTCAGGTCGGGTTATTCGGGTTAACTAGGGTCAGCTCGGGTCGAGTTGTCGGGGCGGGTCAATCGGCCAGCTCGGGTCGAGTCAATCGGGTCGGATTGTCGTGCCGGGTCACTCGGGTCGAATCAGGGTAGGGTCAGTCAATTCGGGTCACGGGTCGGGTCGTGTCGGTCTTCAACACATATAATTTCCACGAAAATTACAATATATCACGGTTTATACCTCATTGGACTTCCAATAAAACATATTTTCAATGATTTGTACACCATGTCGCCATTTTTGTATGAGGGAATTTCTAGAGGGATTTTGTGGGAATTTGATGGAGTGTAGATTCCTGTGTGTATGTGTGTGTGATACCTTACAGGATACAAGATGTCGAGGAACTGTGTAAATCAACCGCACAATTTCTGTTATGTATCTGGGAAGCTGATATTTAAATCGCAACGTCGATGTTTTCCTCCACTTGTGAGGAAGTGTTATCACTAGAGACTAGGATGTTTAGGCACTAAAAACCTGGAAAATAGGCACTAAAATTTAAAAAATAGGCAGTAAAATGTAACTCGAAATAATGAAGATAAATAATCAATATAATTAAAAACTAAATTCAAGTCATAGTTAATGTTCAAAGAATATAGAAACATACTTCTTTGTTAATATCTTCTTTTATTGTATACATAAAAACAAAGCTTGTTATGCATTCCATATATACTGGGAGAACCGGAAAGATGTGCACATACGTCAAGAGGTGATTCATAACATCAAAAGAAGACAAAAAGTCATTTTCCATTTTGTCGAATTCTACGTCGTGTCGGAGTGACAAGGGGGCGAACTTGGAATCCAAAATCAAATCCTGACAATTGGAACGAGACATAAAGGTACGGACATACTTCGGGAGGTGATTCGTGGCATTCAAGAGGACTTTTTGTCGTCTTTTCATGTCACGAATCACATCTTTCGGTTTCGTTCCAATTGTCAGGATTCGATTTTCGATTCCAAGTTGGCACTCTGTCACTTGTACATGACACGGAATATGAAAAAAAAAATACACGAGGATTGCTTGTCTTCTTTTGATATCACTAATCACTTCCCGAGGTATGTGCACATCTTTGAAGTTCACTCTGTATATATATATTGCAACGTACCACCTGATTGTGTGTACAAACACCTAATATGCAAAATAGGCAAAATAGGCAAGATAAAATTGGCTTAAATTGAAACTATAACCCCCCATATAAACTTTAAAACGTTATTTTTGATCATATCTTTAATATTAAAGAATAGGCATTTTGCCTAACATCCGGTCTCTAGTTATCACTTATATTTTGGCTCCTGTGTAGGAGACCAAGATAAGAATTTCACTCTTCACAACATTTGTTGTAGTTGCGTGAAATGTCTGATTGGGTGGGCAAATGGTGAACGTAACATGAACTTCGCAGTACCGATGATCTGGAGGGAATCAAAAGATGATTCTTCAGACTGAAACTTTTGTATGACACATATAAAAGAAATAACCAGTAAATCTAAGCACACAGTACAATACCCTAATTTGCCATCAGCAATTAGGCCAGCTATACACAGTGCAGAACTAGCTGTACCATTACCTCCTCCTCATCTTACTGTAAATGAGGATTACGTACTTGAGGCAACTACTGATATTCCAAATGAAGAAGACGATCCTACTTATGTAGGAAGCACATCTACATGGGATCCCCATCTGATAACTCAGGGTGAACTAAATGATCTCGTACGGGATTTAAAACTCTCCAAGATACAGGCAGAACTTCTTGCTTCTAGACTTAAAGGCTGAAATCTGCTCCATCGTGACACTAAAGTGTATATTTTTCGAAACTTTCATACAGAGTTTCAAAACTATTATTCTCAAGAAAATGAGTTAGTGTATTGTAACAATGTCTGTGCTCTAATGGCTACACTTGGACATGCACATATAAGTACAGAGTGGAGATTGTTTATTGACTCTTCCAAAACTAGTTTTAAGCCTGTCCTTTTGTAAAATAGCAACATTTTTTTCAGTGCCTTTGGCTTATGCAACTAATATGAAGGAAACCTATGAAAACATCGAAATAGTGTTAGAAAGAATTCAGTATGAGAAATGCAAGTGGACCGTTTGCTGTGATTTAAAAGTAATTTTTTTGTTAATGGGTTTGCAGCTTGGTTATACGAAATATTGTTGTTTCCTCTGCGAATGGGGCAGCAGGAACAAAGCGGAACATTACATCAAGAGGGAATGGCCAACGCATGTATTAACTCCTCGACAGAAGAATGCTGTTTATTCCTCACTGGTGAGCCCTGATTAGATAATTCTACCTCCTCTTCACATAAAGTTTGGTCTCTTCAAAATCTTTGTTAAGGCAATGGACAAGTGTAATGCAGGATTTTGTTACCTCAAGGAAAAAATTCCTCGGGTTAGTGACGCTAGGGATTTTTGTAGACCCCCAAATAAGATGTTTGATTCGTGACCAAAAATTTGAGGATCTCTTAACTCTGGTTGAAAAAGCCGCTTGGTGTCCATTTAAATGTTTAAAAGAGAATTTTTTAGGAAACAAGAAAGCCCCAAATTACCGTGAAATTGTGAGTAATTTCCGGCAATCATTCAATGAAATGGGTTGCAACATGTCCCTTAAAGTTCACTTTCTAGACTCCCACCTGCATTTCTTTCCTAAAAACCTTGGTGCTGTTAGTGATGAGTATGGGGAACGTTTTCATCAGGACATTTCCTCCATGGAGAAGAGATACCAGTGAGAGTGGAGTTCAAAAATTATAACTGATTACTGTTGGACACTCAAAGGAGAGCTTCAAGAAGCCAAACACAGAAGAAATTCGACAACTAAAACATATTAGTTGAAGTAAATAAGTGATCATTTATTAAGAAGATACCACTCACTTCTTTTTGTATTATTTATTAAGTAGATATAAAATGATGACACGGGGTATACATCACTGAAAATATGTTTTATTTCAAATCCAATTATATAAACCGTGCTTATATTGTAATTTTCGTGGAAGTTATATGTGATTTTATCTGCACTAATGAATATGGTAAAATGAACAGTACACATAGCATATTTTTTTTTTTATAAAAATATGTTTATTTCTCTAGAAAGAATAATGCTATTCTTATGAAACTTAGAGGACTTACTAAGTATAAATCAAGCTAACATACAATATAATTCGTTCATTTATATACCAAAGGTACCCGAGCTACAGATATGAAAATGTTAAAAAAAAACAAAAAAAAAACAAAACAGGAAATTGGGTGGAAATTTTCCGAAAATCCCTATGTCACAGGAAAACTGAGGATGATGCAGAAAAACTGATTGCACATTCGAATTCTACGTGAAAAGTTCTATTAGAATCAGGTATTTTCTTCTGTGTGCCAGAGAAAAATATATTTTTTTTTTACTAGTGTAATAGGTACCATTTTCAATCTCAGAAACCGTTATTCAAACCGGCTAACGTTGATCGCTAAACATCCAAAACTGTAATACATAGCTGTAGCCCCACCACCTTTCTTACTTTCTAGGTTAAGTATCAAAAAACGTTAAAACACGATGCACTGGCTTAACATTTGAAATCAGAAGTCGAAATAACAACTTTCATATCTCTAATTTTGAGCAATCCCGAGATATATACATAATTACAATTCCCATCGCTTTTCTTCAATTCTAGGTCAAACATTAAAAATACTCAAATCCGTATATTCTTTAGTACAAACGAAAATTTTACCAGCACATTTCTGCACATACGATGTATAAACGATCGCTACAATTTGTGGTTCAATCGCAAATGGTGGGGCTAGCACTTAGACAGCTCACCTTTCTTTTCCTTCTGTCAACGCAAGTGATAGCATAGAAACAAGACCTTTGCCTGCGCATTACTGTAGAAACGATGTACAAACGATTGAGATAATGTTCTTTTGAATCGGACGTGGGAGAGGTGCTACCAATTAGGCAGTCTACACTTTGTTATCGTTTCGGCGGCCCCCATTTATATGCAAACGAAAATTTCAGCTGCATATTTCTGTACAAAGACGTACAAACAAGTTCGACAGTTTGTTGTTGAACTGAACATGAAAGGGCTACAATTTAGACAGCCCCCACTTTGTTTTTGTTCGTGCGACGCCCCTAATTGTATACAAACGAAAATTTCGCCTGAACATTCTTGTACAAACGATGTACAAACGATTGCGATAATTTGTGATTGAATTGGACATGGTGGAGGACCTACCATTCAGAGAGACCCCACTTTGTTTTCGTTCTGGGGACGACCCTAATTGTGTACAGACGAAAATTTTGGCTGCACATTTTTGTACAAACGATGTACAAACGATTGCGACAATTTGAGATTGAATTGGACATGGTAGTTGGCTATCACTAAGACAGCCCCCACTCTGTTTTCGTTCTGGCGACGCCCCTAATTGTGTACAAACCAAAATTTCGCCTGCACATTTTGTACAAATGATGTAGAAACTATTGCGACAATTTGTATTTGATTTGGGCATGGCGAGGGGCTACCATTCAGACAGCCCCCACTTTGTTTTCGTTCTGGCGGCGCCCCTAATTGCATAGAAACGAAAATTTCGCCTGCACATTTTTTGTACAAACGATGTAAAAGCGATTGCGAAAATTTGTGATTGAATTGGACATGGTGGGGGCTACCACCTACAGAGCCCCCACTTTGTTTTCGTTCTGGCGGCGCCCCTAATTGTATACAAACGAAAGTTTCACTGCACATTTCTGTAGAAAGGATGTACAAACGATTGCGACAATTTGTGATTGAATTGGACATGGTAGTTGGCTACCATTAAGACAGCCCCCACTTTGTTTTCGTTCTGGTGGCGTCCCTAATTGCATACAAACAAAATTTCGCCTGCACATTGTTGTACAAATGATGTAGAAACTGTTGCGACAATTTGTGTTTGAATTGGACATGGTGAGGTACTACCATTTAGACAGCACCCACTTTGTTTTCATTCTAGCGGCGCCCCTAATTGTGTACAAACGAAAATTTCGCCTGCACATTTTTGTACAAAAGATGTACAGACGATTGCGACAATTTGTGATTGAATTGGACATGGTGGTGGGATACCATCAAGACAGCCCCCACTTTGTTTTCGTTCTGGCGGCGCCTCTAATTGTATACTAACGAAAATTTGGCCTGCACATTTCTGTGCAAACGATGTAAAAACGATAACGACTATTTGTGATTGAATTGGACATGGTGGTGGGCTACCACTTAGACAGCCCCCACTTAGTTTTTGTTCTGGCGGCGCTCCTAATTGTGTACAAACGAAAATTTTGCCTGCACATTTCTGTACAAACAATGTACAAGCGATTGCGACGATTTGTGATTGAATTGGACATAGTGGGGCTACCACTTAGACAGACCCCCATTTTTTTTCGTTCTGTCGGCGCCCCTAATTGCATACAAACTAAAATTTCGCCTCCACATTTTTGTACAAACGATGTACAAAAGATTGCGACAATTTGTGATTGAATTGGACATGGTAGTTGGCTACCATTAAGACAGCCCCCACTTTGTTTTCGTTCTGGCGGCGCCCCAAATTGCATACAAACAAAATTTCGCCTGCACATTGTTGTACAAATGATGTAGAAACTGTTGCGACAATTTGTGTTTGAATTGGACATGGTGAGGTGCTACCTTTTAGATAGGCCTCACTTTGTTTTCGTTTTGGCGGCGCCCCTAGTTGCATAGAAACGAAAACTTTGCCTGCACAATTTTGTACAAACGATGTACAAACGATTGCGACAATGAATTGGACATGGTGGGGGCTACCACTTAGACAGCCCCCCACTTTGTTTTCGTTCTTGCGGCGCCTCTAATTGTATACAAACGAAAATTTCGCCTGCACATTTCTGTACAAAAGATGTACAAACGATTACGACTATTTGTGATTGAATTGGACATGATGGGGGCTACCACTTAGACAGCCCCCACTGTTTTCGTTCTGGCGGCACCCCTAGTTGTGTACAAACGAAAATTTCGCCTGCACATTTCTGTACAAACGATGTAGAAACTATTGCGACAATTTGTGATTGAATTGGACATGGTGGAGGTGTTACCATTCAGGCAGCCCCCACTTTGTTTTCATTCTGGCGGCAACTTTATTGCATACAAACAAAAATTTCGCCTACACATTCTTGTGCAAACGATGTAGAAACTATTGCGACAATTTGTTATTGAATTTGACATGGTGGAGGGGCTACCACTCAGACAGCCCCCATTTTGTTTTCGTTCTGACTGTGCCCCTAATTGTGTACAAACGAAAATTTCGCCTACACATTTCTGTACAAACGATTGAGACCATTTCCGATTGAGTCTGAAAAGGTAAGGGGGTGGCTGTCTAAATGGACGTCTGCTTTTCACCTCTAGTGTAATGAAAAATGATGATTCTTCCAGGATAAAATCTGTAATCAACACTGTCAGTAGCTACGTCCTCACCTAAGATACATTTACAATTACAGCTTTATTTTCGCATTTTTTCCCACAGTCAACCAATTTAAAACCGTATTATAATTCAAAGTACTTATCATATTTCTATCGTAAACAAGAATATGTAATCAACTTCTTAAATACAGTAGAGCGTCGATTATCCGAACGTCGGTCAACCGAACGACCGCTTAACCGAACTGTGTACTCGCTCGCACCTGTTACTCTCCCACCCTACCGTCCATCATCCCCCTCACTCCCAAACCAAGTTTCCCACAGTAGTCGCCGCACTGAGCCACCGCTGGCGGAACATTGCTTCTAATGGAGCCTTCATAAGTCGCTGTTGACCGGCCAAGCCGCCAGTCGCTGTGTTTCAGCAATCAGCACACTTCTGTCGATTTGGCACTGGCTGTAGAAGTAGCGGCAGTATCAAAGCTGTTCACAGCAACAGCTGCGCCAGCTTAGAGTTGAGGCGTGCCGCTCCGCGCAGTTTGAAGGATTGCGCGCCCCCAAGAAGAGCTTCTCACGGTGCAAACAATATCCTTCTGTTCTCTGTTACGACCACTTGTGTGCTGCTGCGTGAAGAAGTAAACTTGACGATTCAAAATGCTTAAACGTAAACGTGTTGTCCTTTCTATGAGAGGCTGTACCACATACTATATATTCCTACTAAAGTTGCCTTCGTACGTTACTTTGTAATACTTAAAGAGATGCCTGTTTTTATGAATAAATTTACTGTACAGTACTTCTTTTTGGCAAATAAACATGTACAGTTCGATTATCCGAACAAACTAGTTTTCAGAACACCTATGTTCCGCTATTACTTCGGATAATCGACGCTCTACTGTACTTCGCTCCGCAGGAACCCGTTCTGCGCGTGCAACAAGCAAAAACAACATGTTTGGCGTCTCACAAATGACAAAGGAGAAAAAAGAAAAGCAAAAGCAGCACAGCAGTGCCTTATCGCAGTCAAAGCTGACAACATAGTTTCGGTCGTCACTAACGCCAATAGACCTACTAGCGGTGTACAAGAGTTATACAGTTACGATATACGTTGTGCCACAGTAGCGCTACAGGCGGAATGTGCACGAACTACAAATGAATATGCTTCTTACAAATATCAGTCACTGTTGTACCCTCTTTACATTCTACACATCCTTTTTTCTCCCACTTTTTGACCATGACAAGCAGAAGTATTAGAGCTTCCGAGTTCACAACCATAAACTGTTTGTGTACAGAGTGTGTTTTCAGTTGCTCAAATGGCTCTGCGCGCGAAGAACAAGGGTGATGATCGGGCTACCGAATACGGCAGCAAGAAACACCAGATTGCAATTTTAAATGTAAAAGACAAATATAGAGCCTTGACAATGCCGTGAGGATATATATATATATATATATATATATATATATATATATATATATATATATATATATATATATATATATATAGTTGTATTTGCAGAATGGAGCATGGTGTATCGTGGTAAACGACAAGAGTGAGAGCTTGTAAGAAAGAGCTTGTTTTATTAAGCAAGAAGACTGTGACATGCTCCTCAAGAACAGGCTGTTCAAATATTTTTTTTTCTTTCGTAATGACCGAATGTTGAGAAAGAGAAAAGTTAAAGCCATAATATTAATCGATGGTAGTAGCATGTGATTAAGAGAAAGGGACAGTATTGCCGGAATAAGTTGGAGTAAAATTGAGATAAAAGGTTGTTTTTGCTGCTATAATGATTTGTTGTAGGATATGAGGCCTAATGAATGCATGAATATTTTGCAGAGCTAGTGTTAGAAAAATAAGTAGCTGGTCTAATGAAACAGGAGCGTCGATTGGATGTGGAGTGGTTTGAACTGGCGTCGGTAGTCGCAGAGGAACGACGAGCTCAGGATGGTCCTGAATAGGAAATGAAATGAAATCTTTAAGTTTAACGTCCCACGGTTATGCCGGTTAGGTGACAATGAGAAATGAGTGAAATGGTGGGATGAAAAAGTGGGAGGAAACGGGAGAACCCCAAGAAAACCCACGAGCACGGCATTTGTCCACCACAAATCCACACGGCGCGAGCTGCGATCGAACCAGGGACCCCAAGCACCGGAGGTGAATGCTCTACCACTGAGCAACCGCGCCCTAGATAAACACTAAGAATGTTTTAAAAATTACATAAATGCTGTTACATGACCTTAACAATAATAGTTGTAGGAGTATTCGAAGTTTTACATATTTGTCCTATTATTTAGTTAGTTTTTTTTTTAATATTTACAATAGGGATCAAACTAGTGGCCACCGATTTAAGATTTTGATTAAGAAATCAGTTACAACAAACTCAAATGTAAAACATTTTGTTTATTTTCTCGTAATCCAACTTCGAAAATTGGGCTTTTGTTTTAACATTTTGTAGTAAGTAGTTAGCAGCTTTAATCACAAATTTATTTCATTGCAAAACAAATAATTATCTTAATAAATTGTATGAGGTATTAACTTTATAATTGCAAAGGTTATGACAAAATAACCAGATGAATTTGAAGACTTATGTCCAAAATACTTATATTTTATATAAATCTTTTACTTGTTCTGTGAGCCCTCTATAGTTGAATGTGTAACACACCTATGTTTGACGCAGAAATTCTCAGGTTTGATTGCCAGCGGGGTCTAAAGAAAAAATGAAATCTTTAAGTTTAACGTAACATGATTATGCCGGTTATTCTAAAGGAAACGGTGATAATGAGAAATGAGTGAAATGAAGAAAGTGGGAGGAAACGGGAGAACCCCGAGAAAACCCACGAGCACGTTGTTTGTCTACCAAAAAATCCACACGGCGCGAGCTGGGATCGAACCAGGGACCCCAAGCACCGGAGGTGAACGCTCTACAACTGAGCCACCGCGCCCCCGGGGTCTAAAGAAACTCACAGTCTTGGTGCTAGTTTCAATAATAATGATAATAATAATAATAATAATAATAATAATAAAATATTTGTTATGTTTACTACAAGCAAGAAAAAGCGCTCCGAAACAAGCATCTTTAACAAGTACACGTTACTGCTGATTTGCAACGCAGGTGTATCACTCTTTTAGACTTTTGATACAATGTTTGTTTCCAATGGACCAACAACCAGTTTCTACTATGTTTCATTCTTAGTAATTTTTGGGCCCTATGACTCTCTCACATTATACATAGAGAATGCAATACGAAAGCCATCATTCTTTTCTCAGTTGGGTTATTTCAAAAGATTACGATTATCACTTCTTATTTAAGAAGGAAAATTTGCATTTTCCTAACACCCAGTCTATTCCACAGCTTAAAGAGTCAACATAATTTAAAAATGATGAATTTAAGACATAAAACATCTGTATTTTTCGTCTATTTATAAAGGTATTTCAGTTGTAAGACTGCAAAACTCTCGCAAGTGGGCCTCATTCTTGCCTGAGTCTTGCGGACTTGGCCCTGGACTTGGTTTTGAACACTTGATCTTGATCTTGGTCTTGCATTAAATACTCGGTCTTGGTCTTCGAATCAGGGAATTTTCATCCAAGTTAGCACTCTATCAGTTCCGCACAGTAATACATGGGACTCTCGCTCATATGACCTCAACCTCCAGACTGGAGATAGAAGTCGATGGATAGTTGGAGTTCGGACGCTGAGGTCGAGTGGAGGTCGAATGGTAGTTGGAGTTCGGAGGTTGAGGTTGATGGAGATCGAATGATTGCTGGAGTTTGGTGGTTGAAGTCGAGTGGAGGTTGAGTGGTAGTTGCAGCTCGGAGGTTGAAATCGAACCGAGTGAAGGTCAAGGAATGATCGGAGTTTGAAGGTTGAGATCGTAGTTTCCGGAACAAGTGATGTCAACGGCTCGACCTGCTTGGCTCACGGCTCAGTCACCACCAAGCCGAGCCGAGAAATGAACCGAGTCAACAGCTTACCCAACCGAGCCGGCTCGAGCCCTTGGCTCAGTTGGGCCGAACCGAGCCGAGCCGATGGTTCATCTGAGCTGAGCCGAACCGAGCCGTTTTCTCACCTGAGTCGAGCCGAACCGAGTCGATTGCTCACCTGAGCCATGCCAATCCGAGCCGGTGACCCACCTGAGCCGAGCCGAACCGACCCGATAGCCCATCGCGACCGAGCTGGCTCGAGCCGATGGCTCACATGAGCCGAGCCCAGCCGCAGCTCGAGCTGATCTGATGGCTCAGGGCTCGAGCCGAGCCGGTTGACGTCACTAATCATAAATCAATTAAATTTTGTGAAATACTAATTAAAAAGTGTTTAATTCTGTTTAGTTTTTAAAAAAGGTCACCTAAAAAGAATTTCTAAAACAGTATATAAACAGTTTACGCATTTTTTTATGCAATATGCTAGGCTTAGTATTATAGTTTCTGAAGTCTTCTAAAGCTCTATTCTGCGTTTGGTTCTTCCTCGGCGACAGAGACGTGTGAAAATAGTGTTAGAATATTCCGGCAGACAGCGCTGTCTTCTACTTGGGAGCGCGCCATCCAATAACCAGATATCTGAGAACAAAGAGGAGGCAGTCTGCAGGTGGAAGAAAATGTAAAACATCGCTTCGGCATAGTGACTTGCAACAAGCGGGAAAGAGTCCTGTTGTATACTCGTCGCCAAAAGTGCCTTTACATCGCCGTGACGGGTACGTGACCACGCAGTACTCTAAGGAAGGGATGGTTGCATAGCAAATTTTGATTAATTTTGAAGAGTTTTTATTTTGACTAAGGAAATAACGTAGGTATAGGGAGTAAGGGCATAGATTTAAAGCATCAGTGCACTGTCATCTCTGAAAAGATTTGCATTCTCAGTTTTTCAAATTAGTGTCTTATATGTTAAGTTAAAAACTGCTAACAACTGCTACTAGCGCTGTTATTCTTCAGGAATTTACTACGACATGTTCGAGCTTGAATTATTTCATTCGCCTCACTGTAATTATTTGAGAATGGAAACTGATTAAGCTGAACATGATTATGTAGATAAGGTTCTTATTATTATATAAAACACAAAAGTATTTATTCCGTGTATAGAATAATATAATACAGTAACTAGGTAACATCATAATCACTAACGCCGGCAGGATTTTCCAACGGGGGAAGGGGCGATATAGAGTTTTTTTGTTTTATTCCCTATATATATTAACAGTTATAACATTTATCATTGATAGCGTATATCGTCTTTCGCCGCTGCAGCCTATTAGTCAGAACATTCATCTCCAGATATGATGTCGAAAGAAAAAATAAATTGATATGACTGTGATGTGATTAATTTTACTGCACCCTGGATCGATCTATCTTCGATATACTCATACTCCCCCAGGCTCCTTGCCCCAGGTATTTCAGCTGCTGCGTTATATATATGGTTCCATGTTAGAAGGGCCCGACAAAAGGACAAAGACCGAAAGGCCAGAGTCAAAATAGCCCGCGACAAAAGGACCCGAGTTAAAACGGTCCTGCTTCAAACGGACCCGGGTTGAAAGGGGCCCGAGTAAAAATGGCCCATGTGAAAAGGGTCCGGGTTGAAATGGTTCCGCAACAAAGGGCCCAAGTCAAAAGAGCCCGAGTCAAAAGGGACTACGCTACAAAAGAGCCAGACCGCAATGGCCGGGCAACAAAAGTACTAGAGTCAAAAGGTTTCCACAACAAAAGGGCAGGAGTCAAAAGGGCCCGAATCAAAACGACCCTCATCAAAAGGGCCAGGTCAAAAGGGTCCCATGGCAAAAGGGCCCGAGTAAAAAGGGATTTGCCTCAATCGAGCCCGGCTGAAAAAAAGCCCTTCTACAAAACAGCCCGAGTCAAACGGCCCAGGCTAAAAGACCTCCGCAACAAAACGGCCCGATTCAAAAGGGGCCGAATCAAACGACGCTCATAAAAAGAGCCCGGGTCAAAAAAACCCACGACAAAATAACCCGAGTCAAAAGGCCCCGGATCAGAAAGGGGCATCGCTGCAGAATGGCCAGAGTTAAACGGCCCGTCGTCAAAAGGGCCCGGTTCGGAAGGTCTCCGCAAAAATGGGCACGAGTCAAAACGCCTTTCATCAAAAGGACTAGAGTCAAAAGGGTCTGACGACAAAAGGGCTCGATTCCCAAGAGACCTGCGTCAAACGGGCCAGGGTCAAAATGGGTCCCGTTACGAAAGGACCTGAGTGAAATGGCCCCGCGTCAAAAGGTCTCCGCAACAAAAGGGCCCGAGTCAAAATGGGCCGAAACGAAATCCCCTCATGAAAATGGCCAGGACCAAAAGAGTCCCGCTAAAAAAGAGCCCGAGGCAAAACTTTCCCAGGTCAAATGAGCCCGGGTCAAAAGGTCTCCGCAACAAAAGGTCAGAAGTCAAAAGTGTTCCCTCTAAAAAGGGCACGAGTCAAAAAGGACTCGCGAAAAAAGGGCTTGGGTCAAACTTCTCCGAAAGAAAAGAGCAGAAGTCAAAAGGGCCCTAATCAATATTGCCGCGTCTAAAGGATCCCACGACAAAAGAGCCCGAGTTAAAAGAGACCTGCCTGAAAAAACCCGGGTCAAAAGATGCACCGCTACAATAGGGCCCGAATCAAATGGCCCCCTGTCAAAAGGGCCTGGGTCCAAAGGTCTACGCAACAAAAGAGCCCGAGTCAAAAGGGGACGAATCAAAACGCTCCTCATGAAAAGGGCCTCGGTCAAAAGAGTCCCACGACAAAAGGGTCCGAGTCAAAAGGGCCCTGCATCAAACGGACCCGAGTCAAAAGGTGACCCGCTACAAATTGCCGAGTCAAAATAGCCCCGCGTCGAAAAGGCCCGGGTCTAAAGGATTCTGTGACAAAAGGGCCAGAGTCAACAAGAATCTGCGGCAAACGGGCCCTGATGGAAAGGGGCACCACTACAATAGGGCACGGGTCAAAACGGCCAGGCGTCAACTGGGCCCGAGTCAAAAGTGCCCGCATCAAAAAGGCACAAGTCAGAAAGACCCCGCGTCAAATGGGCCAGGTAAATACGGTTCTACGGGTAAAAAGCTTGAGATCAAAGCAAGAGTGGATATCAGGCATACACAAGAGGATTTTGTCCCCTTTTTGAGTTGAAGTGTTTGTGCAAATGAAGGAAATATATATGTAGTTATTAGTAACAAATAGTAAATTTGAATGGTAATATTAGTTTTGTTTGCTTGTTGATTGTTTTGGAACACTTGCTATCGCTTAAGTCGTTCTCCGTGAAAGTTTGCTTGCACTCCCGTCATAGGCGGACTGGGTGTATTAGGGCCTAGGCCGCGGTTACCATTAAGGGCCCTCAGATTATAACACCAATTTCTAAAATAACGTACAATCAGTGGCGCAACCAGCTATGAACTCGGGGGTCCATGCCCTATCCGAAACAAACCTGGTCTATCTTATACAGCAGCGCTGCAGACAAATTTTGGTGAAATTTCAAAATAGATCAATGCATAAATGAATATTGAATTAAGTCAAAGCACTGTACGAAAGGAGAAATACCCAGTGAAAACCCCTGCATTAATTTCTTAGAGTAATAAATGTTAGTAAAGAGTGCGTCATTTTATGCAAAGATAAAGATGTTCAAAATAATTATTATAGCGCAAATTTTAAAACTTGTAACCGTTAATAATAGGGAGTTTGTGAATTTGAATTTTCATTTTAAGGTTTTTTTAACATGCTAATAATAAGGATAACTAAATTGCTTGTAATGAGGAGAATTCAAAATTTCAATTTTGTCCACATCAAGTGGTGCAGCACGTCGTTTGCAGACTACTGTACTGGATATTCTTAGCCCCTCCCGAAATAAAATCCTGGTTGCGCCACTGCGTACAATAAACGTCTGCGATGAGTCATCGCGTTATGCAGTTGTATATTCGTTGTTACTTGATAGTTGTTGCAAGCTATAATTTATCATTGGTCATTGGAAATTTGATGTCACAGCAAGCACAGAATTTCCAGAAACATAAACTATCAAGAGAATATTTATAATTATTATTGTATTACCACACGGGGTGTCTAAAAAGTCCCCTGACATGGATAACTCTGTTATTATCAGAGTTACAACAAAATGTAAGAGGAGAAACTGCCGACAAATATAATGTTTTTAATAGACAGTAACTTCATTCATTTATGTTGTAGGCCCGAGTAAATGGTAACGTTGCATTTTCATGTAACATTGTGCGCATATAGAGTGTACAGCCCAAACGGCTTGTCCGATTTGAAAAATTCTTGCACTTTAGATTGAAAACATCATATTTGGACACAGTTTTCCCGCCTATATTTTGTTATAACTCTGATAATAAGAGAGTTACCGTATGTCATGGGACTTTTGAGACGCTCTGTATAGTAGCTGAAACACTAAAAAATAATAGCGAATAAGTTTTACTATGGAATGAACAGGACAGCTTACTAAAAATTGTAACACTAAACAAATAATAATAACTTTTGACTGTGGAATGAACACGACAGTTTTACTGAAAACGATAAACACTGCTAAACCACTAAACAACTAATAATTTTAAAAAGTTAAGATTCTTTGCAGTTCAGCTTATGAATTGCGGAGTTCCTGAATAACTTCGTTCACAGACTAAATTTAACATGTCTCTTTCCATATTCATTAGCAAAAATGTGTCCAAAATATCTTCACACAAACTAGCTCTGAGATTTGTTTACTGTAACTTTAACTTTGAGAAGCACCTTCCACATGTCACTTGCGTGCATGGTAGACACAACGCATGTTTGTATACAACGTATAAATTATTAAAGCAACTAGACTGAAAGAATTTGGTACAAAATTTTCCCTGCACATGACAAACAATTTTTATACAAGGTGTTTGTAGCATCATTATCACTCTTACCGTGAATCCCGTCCAAAGATGCTCCATCTCCCATAGCATGCTCAGATGCATAATCATCATCATCTTCTACGGATTCAGGGGCATCATTCTCTTCAGGATCATCAAAAACCAGAACGTTTTGTGATAGTGAAATACACGACAGAGAACTGCTGGAGCTCTTTTTATATTTTCTCCTGTTTTATATTTAGTTTTATTTTCGCAAGAACTCTGAAAGCTCTTGCAGATACATCATTCTTCTTGATTTCTGAAAAGTGCTTGGGTTCCAGTATTTGGAGTTCTTTTGGCTGCTGAAATATATCACTGACACATGTAATAGCCGTATTCAGAATTTTCGTTGAAGTTTTTTTTTTATTCTGAATAAATCATTTTCACTTATATTTAAGTTCTTTTCCAGTTCATCAGCTCTCCTAGCATTTTCTTCTTCTTTAAGATTATTCTGTGCAGAAAGTCTTTTTCCATTGCTATCTCTACACCAGATTGCGCAAGCTGTTGATTTATTTTCACACAAAATATTTTTGTATTTTCGTAAAGCATTAAGCAGACATCTGGTTAATTTGGTTAAGCCATGCATTTGGTGTAAATGATTTCAGAATTATCCTTCTCCAGTAATGCTTTAACTCCCTAATAGCAGCCACTGAAGTTAGCAGCTCCATCAAAAGAGCAACTTACAATATCAGACATCAAAACATTTTTGTCACAAAGTACTCTTTTGATTTCATTATAAGTTACTTATCTTGTAGTGTCACTGTTTACCACTGGCGTCTCTGGCATATACAATTTGGGGAGGACATCAAAGAAAGTTATTAGGTACTATCTAGCCCAACCTGTTTATTATCTTTAATTCCATCTGTTACATTTCTGCTTACCTCCACGGACCCCGTGAGGCATATCAAGAACTCTGTTAACAGCCTGAATATTATATGACAAATAAATATAATTATTATTATTTATATGTTATTCTGTCATTAGTAAATAAATTAGAACAAAATATTGAATATTTTGTACTTCAAAATATTGGGGGGACGCGTCCCACTCGTCCCCCGCCAGAGACGCCCAAGCTGTTTACAACAACTGCTAACAGCTGCTCAAATACTTGACCGTTTATAACGTAGAGAATTACTATATCCAGCTGATTAAGCCCTGAAACATCTTGGATAGAATCAACCATTATGTTGAAAATGCCCGCTTTCTTGGCGTCTTCCATTGTTTTCTCCTGTTATTTTGTAAACTTTTTGATAGAAAATAATTTTTTAAAAATGCGCTGTTTTTTTCCATTTTTGACTTATCAAATATAGACCTACAAGATGTCTTAACTTCCATAAAGAACCAATCAGCCTGTGGTTAAATATGAACCCAGTTACAAACCAGGCACCAGTCTTCAACCTTGAAAGGGCCGCAACTACCCAACGTTATGAAAAAGAGGTTCCAGGCCCCAACAGCTCAACATGATGAGAAACATGCCTAGGACCGCAACTGCTCAATGAAATGAAATAAGGGCCCCAACTGCCCAATATAATGAATAAAGTGCCCAGGGGCCCAACTTCTCAATGTAATGAAAGAAGGCCCCAACTGTCCAATATATTGAAAGAAGGGCCCAAGGCCACAGGTACAAACTAAATCACAGTTTCTGATAATAAAAGACCATAGTGAAATATGGACCTAGCCACAAATCTAGTAACAAAAGGACCCTATTGAAAAAGATAACTTACTGATTGATGGAAAGATGGAAGAGGAGTGTGTATTGGTTGCATAATAACATTGAGCTACCGAATTATTTAGCTCTCTTTTGTTTTAGCTTTTCTTTCTCTTTCTTTCTTTATTCTCTCATCATTGTTTTCTTAGAGGGCCTAGGCCGCTATTGCGACCTAAGGGCCCTGGCCAGTCCGCCCCTAACTACCGTCTTTCTGAGTTTGTATTCTCGTCACATAGCCCAATCAAACTTTATCTATTGCGGACTTTCTCCTTATTTCTGAAATTCCATTTCTACTCCTGGATCAAAGTATAAAAATACATATTTGTATGAAAAATATTCTGCGGAAAACATTAGTTTAATTTTGCTGTGAGAAGACATATGTGGATCTGTATACAGGATTACTGAAAAGTATTGGGACAGAACAATAATAACGACATGTCAATTGCATTGATTTGGAGTGTGGTCACCATGGAAGGCATCTTGAATTCCGCCATATTGCATATCACACAATATTGTTTTAAATGTAAAAGGTTATGATTTTACACTTCAACTTAGACTTAGATATTCCCACAAATGAGAATGTGAATTCATTTTTGACATTTCATCTGTTTGAGACAGGATGTGCTATGTTTTACATATGTATCAAATAGGGACAGTATTATGACAGGGCTGTAACAAAGAGACGCATAGACGTAGGAAAAGCAAATTTTACAATTTGGCATTGGTGTATAAACTGCGTTAAATGATTTAGTGCACATCATGGCAGCCATCTTGAATTCCGAATATTGTATACCACACAATATTTTTAAATAGAAAGATGTGTGTGTTGAGTTTTGATTTAGAGTTTAACGTCCCGTTCAGCAGTGATGTTATATGAAAAGATGTATGTGTGTCACATATATTGATGCTAGAATCTTCGTAAAAACTACATTCATCGTCCGTTTCAAAAGCATCGGAGTCTACATTATTTATTATTTCCATAATGTATCCGGACGAAAATACGCCACTATCATAAGAACCACGACTTTTCGCGGTGGTATTCATTAGGGATGACCTTTTTTTAAAAAAAATCTGTTTTTCGATTTTCGGAAATTTCATTTCTCATTTTTTCGTTCGTTTTTCGAAAAAAAAAAGTTTTTCGTTTTTCGGAAATTTTTCCGTCTTTCATTTTCGAAAAATTTTTTTTTCGTTTTTTCGAAAGATTTTTCGTTTTTCGAAAAAAATCGTTTCTCGAAAAAAATTCATTTTCCCTTTTTCGATGATTTTTCGTTTCTCGAAAGGTTTTCGGAATTCGTGGAATAATAATGTGGGAGGAAATGGGAGTATCCCGGGAAAATACACGGACACGATGTTGTCTGCCACGAACTTACTTGGCCTGGGATTAAATGCACAAGAGGAAAGCGTTCTAACACTGAGCTTCCGTGCTCCTTGGATTTGGATCTAATGAAAGGATAGTGTGTAGTGCCTACTATTGATGAAACCCTTCCAATCACGACCAAAATTAGTATTGTTATGGACTGCAAAGTATTTAGTACACACGTTAAATATTATGGTGTTTGGGACTTTGGTTCCAGAGTTATTGCTAATCAAATTTGTGTTTTAAGTTAGTGATATCAAAAAATTTCACTAAGTCGCATTTGATTAAACTCAAATGATCTTGACGAAAGTTGGTAGGATTGTAAATATTGACAAGCTTGGTATGCTTGGTATGCATGTACAGACTTTTTGTTCCTGAGTTATTAGCTATCAATGTTAGGTTTGGAATCAGTGAAATCAAGAAATTTCATTAAAGCGCGAAAGATGGAACTCATCCAATTTTTACCAAACTTGGTAAGGTGGTAGATCTTGACGAGTTTAGTAACTATAAAGGTAGCCAAGAAAGATCTGTCGCTTTTTCACCCAAGACCTTCAAACATCGATAATTTAACCTAAGACATACCTGGAAGATCAAAAATAGTCTCCTTCTGCCAACGTTTTGGAAGGCCATGTATTCCATCGCGGTAGAACTTGATGGGCCGTGAATCGAAGAAGGTATCAAGTGCATTTTGCACCTCTACTAGGGATTTGAACTGGCGTTCTCTAAGCTGATTGTCCAAGGAATGGAACAGTTGGTAATCGGACGGTGCAATGTCCGGAGATTATGGCGGATGCAATAGTGTTTCCCATCCAAAGTGTAGAATGGTGTCCCAGGTCATCCTAGCCACGTGGGGCTTAGCGTTGTCCTGTAACAGGAGGACCCCTTTGCGATTCAGAAGTGCTGCCTCCAGAGTCTTGAGTTTTTTCTTGAACACGGCTCAACTGCTTACAGTACACAGTTGCATTGATGCTCTGACTAGCCTGTAGTTGTATTTTTTTCTCGAAATACTGTCCAGAAAAATTGGACTTGAACTTAGTTAAATCAATAAATTTCATTAAAACGCGTTAATCTCATCCGATATTGGCCAAAGTTGATATGGTCATAGACTTTAACGAGTCTGGTACGCGTGCGAGCTCAGCGTGAAATATTGTGATCCACAGACCCTTGGTTCTCGGTTCTTGAGGGATATAAATTAGAAATAATAATTCACAAAGGTAAACAGTGTAAAATTTATATTTTACAGAATATTGAAAAATAATTATTTACTAATAGTGATTATTAATGTGTTATCGACAATATGGCATTACTGCTGAATCGCCGGACCAATTTGAAAATCGAAAAAATGGAGCAAAATATATTGCATTCGGTTATATTTGGTTGGATTACATTAAGTTACGTTAGATTATATTATTAGATGCGCAGTTTTACTATACGGATCCATACTATAAGTAGGAGTAGGAGTAGCAGTAGTAGTAGTGGGAGTAGGGGTAGTGATAGTAGTAGGAACGGATTAGAAGCCCCACAGGAGTTTGTCGGTTTCTGTTCTCGACATGAAATATTCTCGAATTGAATATTCAAACTTAAGTACAGTAAGTAGCACAACTAAAACTCTTGGTTGGAATAGATTAATAAGATCAAAGATAGAATCTGTTCCTCGGATGCTGAATCCGTATCAGAAAGCCAATATTAGCTATCAGTTATCGTTTTTGTTCTATGGCGATAAAGATTGAAAGCAGGAATGGCTAATTTGAACCACTTCCGGCTTGAATAGAGGGTTAAGGGAGGAGACGGAATCTATTTTTAGGATGCTAAATCGATTTTAGAAAACTTCTCGATATCTTTTATAGTTTTTGTTCTATGAATATAAGTATTCGAAACGAAAGTAGTAGTAAATTTCAAGCATTTCCGTTTACAACAGAGTGAAGCAGGTTATGACGATATGTTCTTTTAAAACCCTGAATTGATTCCAGAAAATTGCTTGTTGCTATCTATTACAATTTTTGTTTTATCGCGACAAGTGTTAACACCGGAAATGGTTAATTTGAACACTTTCGGTTCAAATAAAGTGTTAACGAAGAAGGTGGAATCTATTCTTGAGATGCTGGATTAATTTTTAAAAAAAATGCATCTCGATATCTCTGACCGATTTTGCTCAATGAAAATTAGTATTACCTACAAAATCAAAAATAGTAATAAACTTCAACCATTTCTGCTCTTGTGGAGTGTTGAGGATTGTAATTGTATTTCCTCTTGAGAACCTGAATTGATTGTAGGTGAACCACTTGTCGCTATCTATTACCAATTTTGTTCTGTGGCGATTAATGTTGAAGCATGTAATCGTTAATTTGAACCACTTCTGGTGTGAATAGAGATCAAGGGAGAAAATAGAGCTTATTCTTTAGAACGCTTAGTCGATCGCGAAAAACCGCATCATTGTTTCTTCAAGCTTTTGCTTTATAAAAATCCATATTGAATCTCTATTGAATATACTAGTAAGTTCAGCCACTTTCAATTTCGACAGTATCGTGCGTTGAGATGATATATAGCTTATATACTCTTGAGACGCTGTAACGATTCGTTAAAAAAAAAAAACACACACACACACACTTGTGGCTATCTATTACTATTTTTGTTCTATATCGATCAATGTTAACCGAAAATGATTATTTTAAACAACTTCCGATCAGAATAGAGGATTAATGGAAAAGATATTGCTATTTCTAGGTAGTTGAATCGATTGCAAAAATCTACATCTCGATATCTCGTAATTCAGTATTGAAACCAGAAATAATAGTAAATACAAACAATTTCTGGTTTTGATTGAATGTTGTTGATAATTGTATGTTGTCTTAAGACGATAAATTGTTTGCAATAAATCGCTTCTCGCTATATATTACTCTTTTCGTTCTATAGCGATACAAATTGAAACCAAAAATGGTATTTGAACCACTTACAGTTTTAAATGGAGGGTTAATTTTGGAGATCGAACCTATTTTAGGGGCTCTAAATCGACTTCTCATTTCAGGGGCAAGAAATGACTTCTCAATATTTTTTACTGTTTTGCTCTGACACCTCTCGACATACAGACGGACAAAGCCATTCTAAAGACTTCCGACACTTATGCATAGCTTAAGGTGCAAGTGTAAATGGGCGAACATTGAATATATTCTTGGGACACTGAATTGGTTCTGGAAAACCGCGTCTTTCTATATGTCACCGTTTGTGTTCTGTGTTGATCAACAATGTAGCAGAAAGCGATAGATCTCTACCACTTCTGGATTAAATAAAAGTCAAATGCATTAGATGAATCTATTCGTGTTGCAAACCTATGCTTCTCGCTATTTATTGCCGCTCTTGCTCTGATACCAGCTGACAGACGAACGAATGGATAGGCAGACAGATGAACATAGCCGTTCTATAAGACTTCCTATACGTATGCATAGTATACTATAGTTTGGAAGTACTAACAAATGAAATAAATTCAGTTCGTTTTACAAAAATTATCCGTTTTCCTTTTCTCGGTAGTTTTCGTTTTCCGTTTTTCGAAAAAAAAGTTTTTCTTTTTTTTTTTTTAAAAAAATCGTTTTTCGTTTCTCGAAAATTTTTTCGTGTTTTCGAAAAAAATTTCGTTTTCCATTTTTCGTTTTCGAAAAAATACGGCCATCCCTAGTATTCATAGCCGAAAGCTCAACTAAAAAGAGGAAGTGAATGCTAAGCAAGCTACAAGAAGAATGTTGAAACAACGCTTCCACTGGCTAATAGAAAAAGGAAAACAAATATAGCTACAGATTTTTGCCTTTTGAGTACTCATATCTTTTGGGGAATATATACTTGGCATAACATGCCTTTTAAATCTACGCCAGATGTGAGCTGTACGCATGAAGGTAAAAAATATTCGTAAAAGGTAAACAAAAGAGACTAGTTTTATGCTTTTGTTTCCTAACAGTCAACTTCGTGTTCAACTGCAGGAACTGACCTTGATACCTACTACTTGACTGAACGCCTTGTAACAAGAGAGCAACTATAATTACCCATAGGTCTCTTGCAGCTACACAGCGAGATGTGTGTGTTATGTGTCACTCCCTCTCTGCCCCTGGCTGTGTTCGCGAAAATATTGTATGCTTTTCATGCTTTGAGGGAAGGAGTAAGACACCCTTGCACACCTTTGAACATAAAATGATCGAAAGACGTTAATGTAGATTGCATAGTTTCAAACAGTGGCATATACTGGTTTCAAGGCATGGGCTACCACTGACCTTGCATATTATTATTATTAATAAAAATGGTAATAATAATAATAAAAGTAATATAATAATAATAATAATAATAATAATAATAATAATAATAATAATAATAATAATAATAATAATAATAATAATAATCACAATATGCATAACAATGAAGAAAAGTGGTTGATGTGTTTTGTTTGATCTTTTGTTTTGAGACCGTTAGTGCGTTTGCACACGGCAACGATAATATCGGTGGAACCACCGATAATGTCGGCGGTGAAATCGACTTCAATGTATTCAAATCGTAGCTTGCACACGCCACCGATATTATCGGCCGATCCTCCGACACGCAGATGCTCTCGGCCAAGCCCCCGATACTGTTGGCGGTATCGCCGACACCGATTTTGTCGGGGGCAATGTTTTCTTATGATTGGATGCACACGCCACCGATAATGTCGGTGAGCCAGCGGGTTAGATGAAGAGAGTGAGTGACAAGGCGCTGTGTATTTTTGTTCCGTTTCTTGTCTGTGGAATTTTGTTGTTTCCGTTTTTTCTATTACAATTATATATTATTATTATTATTATTATTATTATTATTATCTTGACCTATAAACAACTTCGGAACAGCTTACTGTTTTTTACAGTCTCTGTTTTGGAGTAGCTAATTCCCTTTATTAAATAAATATAAAATGTGGGAAGTCTGAAGAGTACTGGTTTCCCTCTAAATAGCTATTACCAAATAGAATATAGGAAATTTAGATAACCAATTCCTTGATTATTTTCCACTCCTTTTTTTTATTTTTGTTCTTTCTCTCTCTCACACACACACACTCTTTGATGGTATATGTTTTTAATCTATTAATGCTTTTACATTTTAATACATTCTGGAAATTAACTTAAGCGTAATTTTCAAAGTTTGATACACTGTGAACCTGATGGAGAAAATCCTGATTATTATTACTTTCTTTTATTTTCATCAGAATTGTGTGCAGATCACTTTTCCCGGTTTCACTCAATAAGCAATGATTGAATAGAATATTTGTTGACAAGTCAAAGTAGAATTATTATTATTATTTTGAAACGAAACCAGCACAATCAAACACTTTTCAAAGCTCCAAGGACAAGTTACTCATTTGGCATTTTCTTGATTGTGATCTCAACAATAGGGATGTGACTTCATGCTTCACTTGTTGCAGATTTTTCCTCTCATTTCCAAAACTATCCCAAACCTCCCCTTTTTAAAAATAATTTTTGGAATGGCAATTGAAAACAAAGACCAAAGCTATGTATCCAAGTTTTTCCTCTCCCCTTTGTACCGGGATCGACCCCCTGATAGAGTTCTGTAGTTTAGCTACAGTGACTGAATGAAAAGGTTGTGTATTATTGCATTCGTATCTTTCTAGTTTTGCTTAGATTTTTAGAGATGGCAGGAATTTTTCCATTTGATATTTTAACCCTTATTGAACTTGTGGAATGTAGACCTTGCATATGGGATAATATAACAGACTCTTTCAAGGACAGAATTGAAAAGCAAAAAGCATGGCGAAAAGTTTATGCAAGACTTGCCCAGGATTTTGAGTTTATGGACAAAAAGAAACGAGAAACGACAGGTATGTATGCAAAAGCGCAAATCTGTCTTCAACATTGGCGGGGGGGGGGGGGGCAGGTAAGATCGTTCCCATATTATATATATAGCAATGTTCAAACTATTTCTCTAGAGGAGAAACAATGCTGTGGAGGATCAGGGGAGCAGAGTTGTCTTCAACATTAGGAGGCGGGCAGATTTGAGGCTTATTCTGAGTGGACACTAATTTCATCTCATTTTCCTTTCTGGCGATCGGACACAATCAAATTTCTCTCCCATAAAACACATTTCAAACGGATTATTGGGGGGAGGCAATCTCCCCAGTTCCAAGATTGGAAGGGACATGACCCCTTAATCTCCCCGGGATTTGCGCCAGTGTATGTATGGAGCAATGTAAAACAGAATTACTAATTTGAATCTTATCATTTAATCTACTATGACATTCATGTTAATTGCATGGAAAACAAAATAATATACATACAATATGTAACAGTGTTCCAACAAAGATTAAAACTAATATAGTTTGCAATGTACAGCAGCATCAATTCTCATCGAAGCGAAAATAATATGTTTACAGCATCTATTTAAAACGGCACTGCTAAATCTAAACATGTTTAGGCATAGGACTATTTTTTCTAAGTTTTGTACCGTCCTCCACACCTCTTCAGAACAGTTTAAAAGAGTCCTTGTTTTAAAACCTAATTTTCCCAATTATTATTTTTTTATTTGTTTTCATATATGGAGAAGACATTTTGTGTGTCGCTTACTTCACTCATCACCGGCAACGATATTGTCGGGGCTTCCACTGATATTGTCGGCGACGTGTGCAAAGTACTCCGACACCGACATCGATATTATCGGGGCTTCCTCCGATTTTGTCGGTATCGTGTGCAAACACGCTTAATGTTTTCCAAGGTAAATGAAATTCCACCACACATTTGCGCAGTTAACTTCTTGTGGATTGCGTTCGTAAAATGTTAATTTTTACCAATGTCACTTCCCTCAAGAGTCGCCTCTGTTACTGACGTTGGTTGTCCTTCCGTACCAGTCTACACAAAAATTCTGCAGACATCATTATAATTGTTATGTTTATTATCCCTATCTAAATCTCGAATTTTTGCGTTGTGTTAACAAACGATTCTCGGGCCCTTTTGTTGCGGAGACCTTTCGACCCGGGCCCTTTTGATAAGGGGCGTTTTGATTCGGGCCTTCTGGCTCGGGCCTTTTGTTGAGGAAACATTTCGACCCGGGCCCTTTTGACGCGGGCCCATTTGACTCCGGCTTTATTTGACCAGGGTCCGTTTGACGCACGGCCTTTTGACTCGGGTCCCTTTGTCGTGAAACCCTTTTGACACGGGTTCTTTTTATGAGAGGCGGTTTGATTCGGCCCCTTTTGATTCCAGCCCTTTAAACCCGCGAACTTTTGACGCACGGCCGTTTGACTCGGGCACTTTTGTAGGGGGACTCCTTTGGACTCGGCCCCTTTTTATGAGGAGCTTTATGATTCGAACCCTTTTGTTGTGGAGATCTTTTGAACCGATCCCTTTTGATGTGAGGCCGAATTCACTCGGGCCCTTTTGTAGCGGGGCCCATTTCGAACCAGACCCGTTTAATGCAGGGCCTTTTGACTAGGGTCCAATTGCCGTGGGACTCTTTTGATTAGGGCCCTTTTGATGAGGGGCGTTTTGATTTGGGCCTTCTGGCTCGGGCCCTTTTGTTGAGGATACCTTTCGACTCGGGCCCTTTTGACGCGAGACCGTTTGACTCCGGCTTTATTTGACACGGGTCCGTTTGACGCAGGGCCTTTTAACTTAGGTAACTTTGTCGTGGAACCCTTATGACCCGGGATCTTTTTATAAGGTGCGTTTTGATTTGGCCCCTTTTGACTAGGGCCTTTTAAACCCGCGACCTTTTGACGTGCGGCCGTTTGACTCGGGCTCTTTTGTACCGGAGCCCCTTTTGACACGGGCTCATTTGACGCAGAGCCATTTGACTCGGATCATTTGCTCGTGGGCTCCTTTTGACTATGGCTCTTTTTATGAGGGGCGTTTTGATTCGACAAATTTTGATTCGGTCCTTTTTGACGCAGGGTCGTTTGACTCTGGCTCTTTTGTAGCGGAGTCCCTTTTGACTCGTTCCCTTTTTATGAGGGTTGTTTTGATTCGGGGCCCTTTGACTCGGGCCCTTTTGTTGCGGAGACCTTTCGACCCGGGTCCTTTTTATGAGGGGCGTTTTGATTCGGACCCTTTTAACCAGAGCCCGTTTGACGCAGGGCCTTTTGACTCGGGTCCTTTTGTTGCGGAGATCTTTTGACTCGGGCCCGTTTGACGCAGGGCCCTTTTTGATTTTGGTCTTTCTGTCTTTGCCCTTTTGTCTGGCCCTTCTGACATGGAACCATATATATAACGCAGCAGCTTAAATACCTGGGGCAGGGGGCTTGGGTAGTATGAGTAAATCGATGATCGATCGATCCAAGGCGCAGTAAAATTAGTTACACCACTGTTCATATCTATTTCTTTCTATTCTCTCGACATCATGTCTGGAGATGAATGTTCTGAATAGTAGGCTACAGTGGCGAAAGACGATATACGCTATCAATGATAAATGTTATGACTGTTAATATATATAGGGAATAAAACGAAAAAATGTATATCGGACTTCCCCCCTCCCGTTGGAAAAAATCCTGCGGGCGTTAGTGATTATGATGTTGCCTAGTTACTGTATTATATTATTCTATACACGGAATAAATACTTATGTGTTTTATATAATAATGAGAACCTTATTTACATTTATTACTTCCCTTGCTTTACGAGAAATATATTCACGTTCAGCTTAATCAGTTTCCATTCTCAAATAATTACAGTGAGGCGAATGAAATATTTCAAGCCCGAACATGTCGTAGTAAATTCCTGAAGAGTAACAGCGCTAGTAGCAGTTGTTAGCCGTTTTTAACTTAACATATAAGACAATAATTTGAAAAACTGAGAATACAAATCTTTTCAGAGATGACAGTGCACTGGTGCTTTAAATCTATGCCCTTACTCCCTATACCTACGTTATTTCCCTAGTCAAAATAAAAACTCTTCAAAATTAATCAAAATTTCTTATGCAACCATCCCTTCCTTAGAGTACTGCCCTGTCACATACCCGTCACGGCGATGTAAAGGCACTTTTGGCGACGAGGATACATACAGTTATTGTGAAACATTGTTTGTGTGCCGTGTTCAAGAACAAAAGAATATATACAACTGAAGGAGGGTGTGCGATTGACTGTAATTTTCTGAGTCGCATTGCGATGTGTTGTGTTGTGTTGTGTTGTGTTGTGTTGTGTTGTGTTGTGTTGTGTTGTGTTGTGTTGTGTTGTGTTGTGTTGTGCTGTGTTGTGTTGTGTTGTGTTGAGTTGAATATAACCAAACCATACAAACTATTCCGCAATAATTGCAACCTCCTAGTACCATTTTAATCAAAATGTCTCATAAGAAAAGTGTTTCTACCACCGAAAGAAACTAGAAAATCTGGACGAATAATCTAGTGCAATTTAAAGAATCGCATAGGAAAAGAAGATATGTTCCACTAGAAGAACAATCACTAGAAAACAGAAGCAGGATACCACTCAAAATCCAAATTGTTGGTCACTATTTTTTCCTTGGAGCATCCATCAAAGTAAGAAAAGAACGTGTATATGTAATCGTAAAGGAAGTAACAAGTTTATGATAAAATAAATTAAATATCCCCAGCATATCTATGCAAGTCGTAGAAGCAAAACTGAATAAGGTGCTACACACCTATGACGAATGTGTAAAACGAGGAAAATACGATCAATTGGATAATTTTTTGGTATAGCAAAAGAAAATGGTGAGTGGCTGTGTAGTGACGATAGAAGATTATATCATATTCATGTCGAAAGTAACGGATATGTTGGTTATACAACTGGAAGACTGCGAGTTCCAAAAATTCCATTCATCCAAACGAAGGAAAATGCCATTGCAGTCTACTTCAACAGCAGCAACAACAACTAGTATGTCAGCTTCCGAAATATGAGAGACTGAGAGTGATTATGAAGAGGCCCAAACTTCAGATGAACTCACCATAAGGACAAGGAAGAAGTATAACAAAACCAAAACTGCAACAAAATTAGTAACATCTTCCAAGTTATCAACCAGCAGAGCAGCAACCATTTGCTGGCAGTTATCTCAAGATGGAATCGACATTGAGACGCCTTCACAATCTGGTATTTACAAGTCTAATATGAAAAGAACTGTTAAACTTAAAGAAGAAATCAAGAAAACACTACATTTAGAAAACTGGGAATTGCATTTTGGTGGTAAACGCATTGATGCCCAAGAATATCGAATGCTAGTGTTGAAGAATGAACGAAGAGAAGTTGAGTTAGAAGCGCTAGGTATACCAAACGGAAAAACAGATACTGTGGCTAAAGGAATATCAGATGTTGTCGATGAATACAATTTATGGGATAGTATAAAGATGATTATTGCGGACACTACTAATGTGAACACTGGAAGAAGGAATAAGATTCAATTACAAAGGCTGTTTGCTCAAAAGAAACTGGAAGTACCACAATTCTTTGACTGTTAACACTATGTTCTAGACCGAGTGCTTCGCGTTGTGATGGTTGATGAATTTGTAGGAAACAACACATTGCCCAATATCGAATATCCATTTATCCTGGAGCTTGTAAAGAACTACGAGCAGCTTAAGATTAATTTTGAGACTGGTGAAGAAGAAATAAGAGAAACAGGTGGATGGCATGTTGATATGAAATTTCTATTTCATTCAACTCGAGTTTTCCGGTTTTTTGAAGCAACTGGAAGACTTCCTAAAGTGAAGTTTCAGAAAATATCGAAATTGAGTAATGCAAGATGGAATTCTCGGGCAATACTAGCTCTTCTGGCATTTATTCTTCTACCAGAGAGAAGAGACTCTCCACTCGAAATTTGTAGATTCATCATTACAAGTGGGCAGACCATTGGTTTACTGACCAAATCTACAGTGTAGGTGAATATCAGAAGTTTTGTAGCAGCTTGCGAGTTCATGAAAAATCATTAAACTGTGTGAAAAAGTTTTGGAATTAAGAGCCACCGAAACTAAGAATTCCCAGAACAAATCAATGTGCAGAACGAACTATCAGGTGTCTCCAAGATATTAATGACGTCTGTAAAATGAAGGATAAACTTAAGCTTAGATTTGATTTGTCTAACAAATCGTAATAATTGTTTATTATGCTATATTTATGCTATTCGTACTTGGAGAATTGATATGTAAGATTGTAATTTTCAATTTATTTAAATGTTTTTTTACACAATAACAATAAATAATACATATACAATAAACAATCCATATACAATACATTAATTAATGTAAAATGAATAATATATATAATAAACAATACAAGTACAAAATAAATCTAAACTACATATACAAAATGATCCCTCGTTGCGGAATGGTTAGCACGCTCGCTTCTGGTGCGCGTGGTCCAGGGTTCGATTCCCGGTTGGAGCACAGTGGTTCCAACCCCAGATTAAACTATAGGTCCTGTCCTTAGGACGTCAATATCCCATAGAAGGCAGTGGGAAACTGCCATAGGTTCATCTTACCCAGGGACCTTCGTATCAAGGACCTGCCTTACAACGGAACACCAAATCACCATCATCACAATATATGCGCATATTGTGAAATCGTCTTTTCTTGTGGGGGGGGGGGGGGTGGAAAGGGTGACCTTCTTTTGACAACAAAATCGAATTAATGCCTTTTTCGTTATTTTTAACAAAAGTTTATCGATTTGTGACACAGGAACCTAGGGTTTCAAAAAAGTCATACCCCTAATATATATTATCTTAGCGGAGCAATCAAGTCCTTTCACAACAGAAACTGTACGTGTGTTTACACTCTATGCACAGACCTGCCTCTTGCTGGGTCGAGAGATGAACTTCCATGCATTCTCCTGGATATCACTTCTCAGCTGTAGTATACCACTAGCACCACGCTGCGTGCAGACCGTGAACTTATTGACTGCAATATATATATATATATATATATATATATATATATATATATATATATATATATATATAGAGAGAGAGAGAGAGAGAGAGAGAGAGAGAGAGAGAGAGGCGCGGGTTCAAAGGGAGGGTTATTTGGCCTATAGCCTTCTTCACGCTCAGGTATACAATGGATAAAATCGGCTTCAATCCTACCTTCTTTCCACTGGATAAAGCGGCAAACTATGGTTTAGCCCCTCCCTTAATCATATGCTGGCTATATATATGCGTGTGTATGTGTGTGTGTGTGTAGAAAGAGAGAGAGAGGGAGAGAGAAAGAGAAGACTATATGCATCATCAATCGATTTTATTTTGGGAGAGGGGTGATACATTTGTGTTGTATTTGAATGCGAAAAAAATTATCACAAATATATTTCTGCAGGGGCGTGGGCCGATAACCAACCCCTAAATGCGCCACTGTACATTAGTCAATAATTCCCATACTATCTAACATAACAACGAAACTAATTTTGAGTAGAGGCAATTTTAATAGCTATCAATATTCGAGACGAGACCGAGACTTTCGAGACTGACCTAGGTCTCGTATCGATCTCGTCTCGATTTATAGAGGTCGATCTCGTTCTCAGTCTCGTCTCAGTTATATAAAATCCGTCTCGGTCTCGATCTCGTCTCGGTATATAAAAGTCTGTCTCGGTCTTGGTTTCAGTATCATGTCTAACTATCAACCTCGTGCTTATTTATTAAAGAAAGCTGACGGAACAGTTTTCACTGATACGGATAGCATCTTAAAGAGATGAAAGATATTTTCGACGATTTGCTTAGCACGCAGCCAAAATCTAACTGAAACAAGGAGATGTCTTGTCGCCATTGTTATTTAGTTATATTCTGGAATACGCTATAAGGAAAATCAAAGATAGCAACCAGGGCCTAGAGCTGAAGGGTGTTCACCCGGTTATGATATATGCTGATGATGTAAATTTGATAGGGGATGGTAGGAGAACAATAGAAAGGAAGGCAGAGGTCTTTTCAAACGCTTGCAGGAACATGGTTTAGAAGAAAATGCAGAGCAAACTAAATACATGGAAGTGGGTCGGGAACGTAATACGGCAAATTATGGATGTGCTAAAATATTAAAATACACATTTGATAAAGTTGATACTTTCAAATATCTAGGATCAATATTATCAGACGTAAATCATATTCACGAATAAATTAATGTCGACTAAAAGCAGGGAATTCGTGTTATTATTAAGTTCAAAATCTCTTGTCGTCACGAATTCTGTAGAGGAATTTGAAGCTTAAAATATATAAAAAGATAATCATGCTTGCTCTTCTGTATAGTTACGAAAGATGACCGCTTACTCTGAGGGAAGAACAGACTGAAAGTATTTGAGAACAAGATCGTGAGACGAATATTCGGACCCAAGAGGAACGTGAGTGGGCAATGACGGAAACTTCATAACGAGGAACTACATAATTTATAATTTATACAGTATACATTGTTAGAGTCATCAAGTCTAGGAGGCTTAGGTGGGCAGGTCATGTAGCTAGGATAGAAGAAAGTAGAAACACTTTCAAAGTATTGACTGGAAGACCAATCGGAAAACGACCATTAGGAAGACCTAGGCGCAGATGGGAGGACAATATTAAGATGGATCTCGCAGAGATAAAAATACAAAGTAAAAACTGGATCCAGTTGGCTAAAGATATAAGTGAATGGAGAGCTTTTGTGAACGCGTCATTGAACTTCCGGGTTGCATAGGCCATAGAATTAGTAATATGTATATATCGTCCCAACAAATGCAAACTTACCACAAGTAGTTATGTGACCGGTAGGCGTGAACACAAAACACACAGAAAAACATGATATTGTAGTTGACAGCATGACAGAGCGGCTACCATGTTTCACGGTTAGTCGGAGATACTGCGCGTCAGTTCTTTTTTATTCGTCCACTGCACGTAGATGCAACCCGTAGTTTGAAATAATATGAATGTCAACTTATCACGACCATATCGTGTTTCCAGTCATCAACGGTCCATATTACATGTTTGTGGCACAATTTACGTTCTTCTAAAACGTTATGGCCCCTTATAAGCTTTTTCGCTCGGTTATCCGAGCCCATTAATCCTTATAATGTATCAAGCGTCGAACTTTGATTGTCGACATAAGCTATGAGGGGTGATGCTTCAGTTCCTTCGACACTTGGACTGCAATCATACCGAAGTTCTGAGTGACAGTTCGTTTTAATGTTCGGAAGAACCTGCCACTGAGAGTTTTCTTCTGATCACTGTTCCTCTTTTCCGATGCGATTTTGCCATCAGATTTATCACGATGGATCACGACTGTTATCACGATGAATTGTATCTCAAGATACGACCAAAATACTTGTCAGTTTCATCGCGTTCAGATCACATAACAAAACCAATAATTTTCACCCCTTGCAATTTAGAGAGGTTACCTATTTCACACATTCATCATGTACTCAGTGTGCTGCACACCTCCATCCTACAGTTCTTCACGTAATACAGACTTTATCTTTGCACACCATCACCACAAAAAGTCCAATACTTAGATCGTCACCTCATCCTTATCAACCAAGACATCTGACGTGTTTCCAACTCCAGATGTTTCTATTAAATTGATAAATACTTTATAAGCTTGTTCGGATTTTAAGACTCTTTCCAGCATTAAAGTAATGTCAAAGGTGAAACTATAGTTAAGCATTGACTCCGTTTACATGTGTGTCAGAATGCTAATGCTAATATGCAACGAATGTATCTTGCATTTTAAATCAGAAGTGCATAGAAATCGTAGTTTAAACATATGTCAAACTATGCAGAGGAATGCTATTGTAACTTGTATTAAACGCATAGGTTTATATATCTCTTGAACGTTTTATATAACTGCTGGGACAGAAACGCCATAAAATGGTCTTGTAAAATGTGTGATCACAATCCATTCTAGGAAGGATAAATTGCATTGAAATCTGCAATATAGTTTATTAGATTTTATTTTGCCAAGAAAGCTTAAAATACAAGTCTATGTAATTCATGGTCAGATTTGCAGCATCAGCGCAATATCATCTATGAAAATTCTATGAAAGTTTTTTTTTAATGCTTTATTGGAAGAAAGAGACAATGTTTCACCTAAAAATACATCGAACTTAGTCCTCCTCATTTACAGAAGACTCCAGGCAGTTATAGCTGCCGTAATGAACCCTACAAAATTTTAATCAATTGAAAAGTGATATTATTACTATTATTTGTTTGAATATATAAACTGCACCAATACTTTTTCATCACGTAAAATTTTATAACTGAGGAGTTCTATGTAATAAGGGTCCATAACGAGAAACCATGTTCTGAGAAAATCGCATGTAAACATTTCAAATATTGAAATATTTTTTTTTTTTTTATTTATTTAACATTTGTACCAAATTTCACAATAGTAAATCCCCACGTTAAGCGGGTTTGCATATCCAGGCTCCTAACTATAAAAACATTTACTATCACTCCAATCCCAATTATTTAACAGACTCAACCTGGTGCATATAAGTTATTAGGACGTAAAATTGAATGTAGTTAATACGAAAAATATCTTTATGCATTGCAAGACCTGTAACGACCAAATATTCACCATAAACTTATAGTGGTATCGGCAAAAAAAAAATAAAAATAAAAAAACAAAAGTGTGGAGCAGAAAACTACTTTACACAAAAGTTTAAAGAAGCTCAATGAAGGCGTACGAACTGGTCGAGCGCTTTGGGTCAATAGTCTATCAATCATAAGTTTATGTGTTCAAACCCTGTAGGAAGTATTCGTTTTCTTTCCTTTTCTTAAAAGTGTGTCCCTTATTTTTATCAGAGGACTGAAAACATTTCTTTGAATAAATATTTGGCAACTACGTTTCTCTCAAATTCGATTAGAAGGGAACATTATATGAATTATATACCTCTATAATCGGAAACACACTTAATTGTTTGCATACTTCCACAAAACCTACAAACACCAAATTTTGCATACTTGTTCGCCATGGGATGTGAGTAATGGGAAAATTCCGATATCACGAAAAAGGTGACATTTTCAATGTAAATGAAGTGTCGAAATTTTTCGTCGTTTCGAAATGCTGGTTTTTAGAGTAGTTCCGCACAACATAGAAACGTCATATTTTGTCAGACTGTGAAGCTAGAAACATAGTTTATGATAGAAAAAAGAGCATTAAAATTCGTTTTCTTTTCGCGGCGCAAATCGAAAAAATGTGAAATTTGTAATGGCTGTATGTAGGACGTTGAAATTTCGAGGTGATGTTTATTCTGATGCGTAGTTTGCGAATCCGCCCTTAAACTTGAAAAAATAGTCATGTTATGTGTAAGAAAGTGCTAGGAATGTTATAAAGGGGCGTCTAATTCTACACAACTTGTAGATATGATGGAATCACGAAATTGCGTTCAAGTGTGTAGATTACAGGGCATGTGAGGGGAAAAATCCGACATGTTGGAAAAGTCGTCATCTTCGATTCAAAATGGCGGCTCAAAAAATTGTAACCATGAAAATTGTAAGTTGTGCTCTTGGTAGGTAAGCCAGGTTTCGCTATGTTATTAAGGACGTAGTTCAGTTTAAGTGAAGAAACAAATCATTGGAGAAGTCGCCATCTTGAATGCAAAATTGCCATATTTTTGAATTGCCTTCATTTGGAATCTTATGTGGTATATTGAGGAGAATAAAACAAACAGAATTCAACGTAGTGAGTTAGCTCCGCGGTAAAGTGTCTGCTTTCTGAGTAGCAGGTCTGGGTTCGAAATCCCGCCGAACCTTCTTTTTTCTTACGTTTTTTCTTCTTATCACGTTGCTTCGTTTTATCAAAATAGTTTGTGTTGGCATTGCGTGAACAAAATATTTTCGTTATTACAGACACAGACGAAAAGAATATATTTATACACTAACTGTTGATATCGTCTCGAAACTAGGGAGTATGTTCGTGTGAAGCTTCCAGACGATACTCAACTATTTAGAAAGAAACATATGTAGCTTTAGAGATGGGGCAACACCAGTGTTTCTTTCAGAAACAATGTTCCTGAGGATCACAGTTAGTATTCCCAGGGGCACTGCTCATAGTATTCTATTTATTATTTTATTATACACGTATTATTTGGTCTCCTGCGGGGGCACTCTAAGAGCCCCAAGGAGGCAGTGTACCCCCAAAAACATTTTGGAAAAAAAACATTCAGCATCATTTCCATGATATAGTATACAGACGAGACAAAAATACATTTTGTCTCGCGAGGATAGTGTGTGCTTCGAACCGGAAACAATTGCAAACAATCTCCCTTTTTATACTGGTCGTTTAGATAGATGCGTATACCAAGTTTGAAGTCTATACAACAACTGAAAAAGTATAAGATTATAACTTTTAAGGAAATACACACACACACAGACACACACACACACACACACACACATATATATATATATATATATATATATATATATATATATATATATATACGCACGTTTTGACAATTTTCTCGTTGGCAGCGTATATAGTTATAATATACGGGATACGTGGAAAAGTGCCTCTTTCGGTTCAGTAGTTTGTTTACAGGACCGGTTGGAGTGAAATGCGTTTTATAATAGACTCAACCTTATAGGCAAACAATATATGCTATGAAAATAAACTTTCAAAGAAAGAAAAAGTGAGAAAAAGATTGTTAGGAATCGAACCCAGGTCTCCTGTCCAGTAGGCTCACGTCAATCCCCTACACTACCGATTTCCTTAGATTTTCGACTTCATTCTTACTGCTCACATAATACTGGTACGTTGCGGCCGGCATCTGTGGGGAATTATATACCTCTATAATCGGAAACACACTTAATTGTTTGCATACTTCCACAAAACCTACAAACACCAAATTTTGCATACTTGTTCGTCATGGGATGTGAGTAATGGGAAAATTCCGATATCACGAAAAAGGCGACATTTTCAATGTAAATGAAGTGTCGAAATTTTTCGTCGTTTCGAAATGCTGGTTTTTAGAGTAGTTCCGCACAACATAGAAACGTCATATTTTGTCAGACTGTGAAGCTAGAAACATAGTTTATGATAGAAAAAAGAGCATTAAAATTCGTTTTCTTTTCGCGGCGCAAATCGAAAAAATGTGAAATTTGTAATGGCTGTATGTAGGACGTTGAAATTTCGAGGTGATGTTTATTCTGATGCGTAGTTTGCGAATCCGCCCTTAAACTTGAAAAAATAGTCATGTTGTGTGTAAGAAAGTGCTAGGAATGTTATAAGGGGGCGTCTAATTCTACACAACTTGTAGATATGATGGAATCACGAAATTGCGTTCAAGTGTGTAGATTACAGGGCATGTGAGGGGAAAAATCCGACATGTTGGAAAAGTCGTCATCTTCGATTCAAAATGGCGGCTCAAAAATTTGTAACCATGAAAATTGTAAGTTGTGCTCTTGGTAGGTAAGCCAGGTTTCGCTATGTTATTAAGGACGTAGTTCAGTTTAAGTGAAGAAACAAATCATTGGAGAAGTCGCCATCTTGAATGCAAAATTGCCATATTTTTGAATTGCCTTCATTTGGACTCTTATGTGGTATATTGAGGAGAATAAAACAAACAGAATTCAACGTAGTGAGTTAGCTCCGCGGTAAAGTGTCTGCTTTCTGAGTAGCAGGTCTGGGTTCGAAATCCCGCCGAACCTTCTTTTTTCTTACGTTCTTTCTTCTTATCACGTTGCTTCGTTTTATCAAAGTAGTTTGTGTTGGCATTGCGTGAACAAAATATTTTCGTATTACAGACACAGACGAAAAGAATATATTTATACACTAACTGTTGATATCGTCTCGAAACTAGGGAGTATGTTCGTGTGAAGCTTCGAGACGATACTCAACTATTTAGAAAGAAACATATGTAGCTTTAGAGATGGGGCAACACCGGTGTTTCTTTCAGAAACAATGTTCCTGAGGATCACAGTTAGTATTCCCAGGGGCACTGCTCATAGTATTCTATTTATTATTCTATTATACACGTATTATTTGGTCTCCTGCGGGGGCACTCTAAGAGCCCCAAGGAGGCAGTGTACCCCCAAAAACATTTTGGAAAAAAAACATTGAGCATCATTTCCATGATATAGTATACAGACGAGACAAAAATACATTTTTTCTCGCGAGGATAGTGTGTGCTTCGAACCGGAAATAATTGCAAACAATCTCCCTTTTTATACTGGTCGTTTAGATAGATGCGTATACCAAGTTTGAAGTCTATACAACAACTGAAAAAGTATAAGATTATAACTTTTAAGGAAATACACACACACAGACACACAGACACACACACACACACACACATATATATATATATATATATATATATATATATATATATATATATATATATATATATATATACGCACGTTTTGACAATTTTCTCGTTGGCAGCGTATATAGTTATAATATACGGGATACGTGGAAAAGTGCCTCTTTCGGTTCAGTAGTTTGTTTACAGGACCGGTTGGAGTGAAATGCGTTTTATAATAGACTCAACCTTATAGGCAAACAATATATGCTATGAAAATAAACTTTCAAAGAAAGAAAAAGTGAGAAAAAGATTGTTAGGAATCGAACCCAGGTCTCCTGTCCAGTAGGCTCACGTCAATCCCCTACATACCGATTTCCTTAGATTTTCGACTTCGTTCTTACTGCTCACATAATACTGGTACGTTGCGGCCGGCATCTGTGGGGAATTACACCTCTAAAATCGGAATAGTAATCGGGTTATATATGCGTTTTTTTAGTATCATTAAGGAAATGATGTCTTGTTATTTAATTGTATTAAGAAATGAGAAAGACACCATTCTAATACACTGTTATACTACTATGCAAAAAGTGGTTTGTTTAAAATGCTATAAGCAAATTTTCAAAAGCCTGCAATAATATTCATATTCTAAATTACTTAGTTAATAATCGTCTTCATTGAAAATATGAGAGTAAAGATACACGAAGACTCTATGTAATTGCTCAGTGTATATAAACATTTCAAGAAGTCTTGCTGCCCAGTAAGTACATTTTTTTACCAAAGGACACCATTATCATAAGATGTACTACGTTACACTGCAAAAACTAGTGTTGAATCAAATGTTATGAACTAATGTTTAAAATGCCTTAACAAAAGTCATTTTTATAAATTACCTACAAATTGTAGTCTTTATTGAAAATACAAGACGAGAGATACAGGTTGACTGCAAGAAATTGTCCAGTAAATATGAAATATTTGAAAAAGTCTTCCTGCAGGTAATATGTACAACTACGTCCAAGGTTTCCATTATAATCCACTGTACTACATTACAGTACAAAAGTGGTGTTCACTCAAATGCTATGAAAAAAATTTAAATAATTTCCAACAATATTCATATTTGTAAATTACCTAGTAAATTGTACTCTTCATTGTAAATACAAGAATAAATATGCAGGGAGCCTGAAATATTTTCGCACTCTTATATCACAGATGTGAATTACTTTTAGTGCAGGTAATATGTTCAATTAACAACAGGGACACTATTATAATACATTGTACGTACTAAATTACACTGCAAAACAATATTTAAAAGGGTGGAAAAATTCACATTTGTAAACAGTGAGTGTTATCGGAAAATGAAAGGTTTAATTGGTAGGCTATTGCAAGACAGTTTCCGCTGTTTATGTTTCAGAAAATAAATTCTGTTATTGTCTCTAACATGTATAGATGTGCGCAAAGTGTATATAATTAGCCATGTACATGATTGCCAGAATAGAAGTAGTAATAGAGTTCTTCTTATATATTGTGTGTTTGCTGTCCAAAGTTAAATGGAAGAAATAATACCGGTTCAATTGAAGTATGTGTTGGTAACAGGTGTGTGCTGTAAAGGGAAGTGAATTCCTCAAGGAATAGTTTTCTAGAACTTGACACCTTACGGCAAAGCCATGACCGGGGGTCTGGGGGCGGAGCTACCAGCGAGCTTTAGCGAGTTGCAAATCTAAAATCCAAACCTGAAAACAAAATAATAAGTATGCTCAATATGTCATTATTATTCTTTGATTTGTAATGAAAAACAAATTATAAGCATTGATGATTTCAGAAGGTTCTCCAGCGTAATGGTCAATATATGAATGAGAGGAAATTGATAGAACATTATTAGTCCACTTTGAGCATGATCGAAGATATGACCAAGAATTTATGTCGACAGGGTCTCAAATTCTCCCACAGGTCATGCCCTGAAATCATCGCTGTTTCGAAGGTTTCCTTAACAAATACCTAGGTAGAATATTACATTTATTTCTCGTTCTACGTTTTGAAATGACAAAATCATAATTTTAAAGATAATTATATTACGATAAGCATAAATGTTTATAGAACTAATGAAGTAAATAGTCTTGTGTAAGTTATCGGTTTCTAATCAGATTAAAACTAGAATATTCGTTTGCTCGCACTTTATAAAGTAAATCCTCTCTATATATAATTCTTACTGGAAATCATGTTTAACTCCAATTACTTAATCAATATTTTTAATAATATATTTTTAATGTAAAATTTTTACTATTCAATGTCATATACACTTCATTTCCCAAAGCAAAACCTCGCAAATGTATAGTGGGCTAGTGAATATTATCAAAAAAATTATCAATAATAATAATAATAATAATAATAATAATAATAATAATAATAATAACAATAATAATAATAATAGAGCTCCTCCGTGGCTAAGCGGTTAGCGTTCGCGCCTTTGGCATGGGAGGCCCGGGTTCGAATCCCGGCGGGAGCACGTGTGGTTCGGATTCCACATTAATCAGTAGGTCCACGTTTCATATAGCCTCGCTGCTGAACGGGACGTTAAACTTAAAATCAACTCAACTCAATAATAATAATAATAATAATAATAATAATAATAATAATAATAATAATAATAATAAATCCATAGCCATATCTTATAAGAATTTCAGGCTTAATCAATAAATGAATTCAACGTGGTCTCTATTCTAAGTTCTGTTTATTCGAATCCGATAGAAGTACAAAGAGAAACTTCGAGAACAAATAAAAGGAAAATGTTACTTAGGTTGGACTGGAACTAACCTTTAAGAGTTCCTTTCAAGTTGCAAATGCCTTAGACACTTTGTTTCTTGTCTTTAATTTAACTGATTCACTGAACGTATCTGAGTAAGTTGTCTTTATTTTCTACTTGGTTATACAGTACACGTTTTTAATCATTTCTTCTAAGCTTGAACGACAGGAACACGAATGCAAAATATTTAGGTCAATTAAAATTCCCCCACCGGGAATCGTACCGGAGACCCGGTACACCACAGGCACACGTGCTAGACACTAGACCAGTGATAAGAACGAGTGAAATCTCTTTTGAAGTGTTTGAAATTTATGCCTATTTCGCCCTGATATAATATGCCTATTGATGTTTTTATGTTTTCCGCATTCGGTACTTTGAGGAACGATATATGTTATTCATATAGGTTCTATTACGTATTCGTCCATAAATACTATATAAATTATCAGAATTATTCATGTTTTTAATGGAAACTCGCTGGTGCATGCACAGTAGACGGACAGTGTAATTGGAAGATGAGTTCAACAGAGATTATATATTTCGCCGACATTATTTAATAGCTATATAGAATAGATAGCGACAACGAGTCTACCTAATGAAGATGCAATTTCGGTAGGAGATGAAATGATGAGGTGTATACGGTTTGTGGTTGATATAGTTGTTGTTGCAGAATCTAGAAATAAAATTAATAAGATGTAGAAAACTTGAGAAAGGTTTCTGAAGAATATGGGATGAAAATGAATGTTAGAAAGACCAAATCCGTGGTGATTGAAACGATGCGATCGGTGTAAAATATAGAAGTAGAAACGGGAGAAAAGAACAAATAACTAATTTTTTATATCTGAGTAGTATTATTAGTGATGAAATGATATGCGAACGTGAAATAAAAGCAAGGATAGAAATAGCGAAATAAGCCTTTAGGATGAAGAAAATACTATTTTGTGGGATCTTGAATAGAGTTGAAACAAGACTCATAAAATGTTTCGTGTACTGTATTTTACTGTATTTATAAGGCAGAATCATGAATATTATGCAAAAATGATGAGAAACAATTGAAGGGTTTCGAAATATGTGCATGGAGAAGAATGGAGAGAAATAACTGGGTCGAGAGGAAAACGAATGATAGGGTGTTGGAAATGGAAGGATAAATATGTTATTAAGAAGAGGAAGAAAAATTGGTTGGGATATTGGTTAAGAAGGAACTGTATCATGAGGGATGTGCGAGAGGGTATAGTGGCAGGAAAGAGAGTTAGGGGATTAATTAGACTATAAGAAACAGAATTAGGCTATCGGCGATATCAAAACAGAAGAATCGTATGTGAAGATGGAAAGGTTAATAGAAGATCGTGGAGCATGGCAGTTTCTCAGCCGCGGTAAGTGACCTGCTCGTAACGGCGGAATACCTCTGATATAATCATGCCGATGATGCACAGTAGAAAGAGAAAAATCCACTTTAGTGTCATTACTAATACGAATCACAATGTAAATTTTTACAAGCTGTCAAAATACCTTGCTATAAAGGCTGTAGAGAACAATCTGTTACTATAAGAGGGGAAATCATAGGTCGAGTAACTATGGGACAAACTGCCATCTAGATAGCTATGGGTATGGTCTGTGACAAGAAAACAGTGAAGAAATTGATGTAGTGATATAAAGGAGGTAGTGAATATTTCACATATCGGCCAAGAAGTGGGAGATCAATAATAATAATAATAATAATAATAATAATAATAATAATAATAATAATAATGTCAGCATTTATATTTATTTAAAGCAAGTCTTTCGCATACCCTCCTAGTACATTATAATTTTTAAACGGTCATTATAAAATTGTCAAGCTAAATTTTAAAGAGTCATTATAAGTGGTGCTTTATTTATTTATTTCACAATTCATTTCTGCCAGTAGCTTTCGCCCCCTTACTCCCTCTTCATGCTTAACCAGGAGGAAGCTGCGCGTCCTCAGATTGGGAACCACTGCTTCCGTTTGACAACCCGTAGAAATTTGTGATTCGTATTAGTAATGACAGTAAAGTGGATTTTTTCTGTTACTACTTTTCATCATCGGCATCATTATATCAGAAGTATTCCGCCATTACCAGCGGGTCTCTTACCGCGGCTGAGAAACTGCTATGCTCCACGATCTTCTATTAACTTTTCCATCTTCGCATACGATTTTTCTGTTTTGATATCACCGATAGCCTAATTCTGTTTCTATATAGTCTAATTAATCCCCTCCCTCTCTTTTCTGCCACTATACCCTCTCGCACATCCCTCATGATACAGTTCCTTCTTAGCCAATATCCCAACCAATTTTTCTTCCTCTTCTTAATAACATATTTATCCTTCCATTTCCAACACCCTATCATTCGTTTTCCTCTCGACCCAGTTATTTCTCTCCATTCTTCTCCACGCACATATTTCGAAACCCTTCAATTGTTTATCATCATTTTTGCATAATATCCATGATTTTGCCTTATAAATACAGTAAAATACGGTACACGAAACATTTTATGAGTCTTGTTTCAACTCTATTCAAGATCCCACAAAATAGTATTTTCTTCATCCTAAAGGCTTATTTCGCCATTTCTATCCTTGCTTTTATTTCACGTTCGCATATCATTTCATCACTAATAATACTACTCAGATATCGAAAACTAGTCATTTGCTCTTTTCTCCCGCTCCTACTTCTATATTTTACACCGATCGCTTCGTTTCAATCACCACGGATTTGGTCTTTCTAACATTTATTTTCATCCCATATTCTTCAGAAACCTTTCTCAAGTTTTCTACATCTTATTAATTTTATTTCTAGATTCTGCAACAACAACTATATCAACCCCAAACCGTATACACCTCACCATTTCATCTCCTACCGAAATTCCATCTTCATTAGGCAGACTCGTTTTAGCTATCTCTTCTATATAGCTATTAAATAATGTCGGCGAAATATATAATCTCTGTTGAACTCATCTTCCAATTACACTGTCTGTCTACTGTGCACGCACCAGTGAATTTCCATTAAAAATCATGAATAATTCTGATAATTTATATAGTATTTATGGACGAATACGTAGTAGGACCTATATGAATAACATATATCGTTCCTCAAAGTACCGAATACGGTAAACATAAAAACATCAATAGGCATATTATATCAGGGCGAAATAGGCGTAAATTTCGGACACTTCAAAAGAGATTTCACTCGTTCTTATCACTTGTCTAGTGGAAGTTGCTCGGCAGACGCCGTGCCGTTCACCAGGTTGTTCCGGTAAGGTGTTCGAGTGGAAGTAGTGAGTGTGTTAACTTGCTTCAACTCTACCTGCATTGTCAAGTGGAGTATTTTCTACTACCAAGTAGTTCGGGTTCTATTTACTCTTTTCATCATATTGTCTAGTTTGAAGTACAGGTTTACTTACTAAGTGCATTATGTCTTTTATCCGAGTGAACACTTTACGTTTGTCATTTCAAGATGTTGTGAACAAGCCTAACACATTAGTCTTGCATGAATGGATCCGCAATACTTTTCATCTGCTTCCTGATCAAGTTATCAGTATTGAGTTTGATTATAGTCGCAAACAGTTATATGTTAAGTTAATCTCGCAAGTGATTTGTGAACAAATTCTGTTTCGAGCGAATGGAAAGGTTAGTTATTCAGGTGACCTTGGTACTTATAACATTTTAATCGATTCTGCCAGTTCCAATATTATGACTGTGCGTTTACATTTGGTACCCACCGAGTTGGAAGATCATCATATTTCTCGTGTGCTTTCTCAGTACGGTGAAATTAAGTCAATTACAGACGAAATGTATTCTACTGGACACATCTATGAAGTAAGGACTGGGAGAAAGATAATACGTATGAGCATTAAGCGCCCCATACCTTCTTATGTGACTTTCTGTGGTTTACGTTTGTGGTTAACGTATGGAGGTCAAGTTAAAACCTGCGCCATTTGTGACTCACCAAATCATTTTCTGATGGAATGTATAAAGCGCCGTATTCCTCCAACCGTCCCAGCTTCAGTATCCAGTGTCTCACCATCAAGAGCCCTGCCCATGCCCGGCAATTTGAATAAAGTGGATCCTGTACCAAACGTTCATTCGTTTACTAGTTTTCCTGTGTTAAGTGAGAAACGTCCTCTAACTTTACAGGAGAACCTTCCACCTCCAACTGCAACTTCTACAAATACTTTCGTTAAGGAACTCAACGAAACTGAATCCACTTGTCCGCTTGATGTTCCCCCAAGTTCTACAGCTGCATCTCACATCAGTTCTCCTGATATTGCCTCCCAGCAGACCCTCGCTTCCAATACAACGCAGAGTGACTCATCCAGTTCCACTACCATAGCGCCTAATAGTTCGGATATTCCACAACAGAGTATTACTGTTTCAGCATCTTCCGCATCGGAGATGGATACGCTCCCTGAAATCACGGTAAGTACTCCACCGTCAGTGGGCATTGATGACTCTCACCAGGAAGTGAGTGATTCTTTCGATAGAGATTCAGTATCTACAGAAGCATCCCAGTTTCCCTCTCTACCAGAGAAGAGGCGTTTCAAAGGTCGATCTCAGTCTTCCCCTCGTGATGCATCCAGTAGAGCCAATAAACTTCAGAAAACTAAGAGTGTTCCCCCTGTAAACAACAATTGTGTCTGGTTTCACGAGGTCACGAGTAGATCCCCATCATAGGGAAGCAAGTACTGAGGCAAATGATAGTGCTGCCTCTTCGGACAAGTGATCATATCACCTTCCAGTATAGAACGAGAATGTGTGCGAGTGTTGCCCCCCGTCTTTGTTTTTTCAAGTGTATTGTGTCATTTCCTTGTGTCGTGCTTTTTTGGTGTCTTTTTATTTTTCTGTGGCCATTAAATATGTATGCCACGCGTATAGCCACTCTTAATATCAACGGCATTTCTAGTCTCACCAAGCAAAAAGCGCTAGCCGATTACATCAACACATCTTCTCTGGATGTAATTTTCCTTCAAGGATGCAACATTGGCAATTTCTCCTTTCTTTTTAATCATTTGTGGGAAGTCAATCCTCCCGAAACTGGTTCTGGAACAGATATTATATACCGCAAAGATATCTCATTAACCGCCTTTTCAAAATTTACGTCAAGTCGTATTATCACACCAATTATGAAAGCATACACTTTTGTAATTTATATTCGCCGTCCGGGAATAACAAACGTGCTGAGAGAAACTCCTTCTATCTCACCGACGTTCCAACGGAGTTACATTCTGGTGCCAGAGATTTGATTTGTGTAGGAGACTACAACGCAGTGTTAGATCCTATAGACTCAAGTTTTGGTTACAATACTTCTCCTACATTACGTAAATTGATTCAAGACTTTAAGTTAGTTGACGTATGGCGTCATTATAAAGGTAACGCCCCAGGGCACACTTTTTTCGACGAAATGGATCCTCACGTTTGGATAGGATCTATGTCAGTACCACTTTAATTAATTTTGTGCGCTCCACAAACGTTCAACAGGCATGCTTTTCTGATCACTGTGCTGTGGTTTGTACTATTGATCTACCTATCCGTAAGTACTTAAAGTCATCCTTTGTTTGGTCACTCAATAACAGGATTTTAACTGACGAGGATCTGGAGTTGCTAATTACCAATAGGTGGAACTATTTAATGCACTTTAAATCTCACAAGAAAAGTTTGTTTTCGTGGTGGTTACATCACATTAAACCGTCCTTTCGATCTATCTGTAAACAGCACTGCAAAGACAGATCCTCTCTTCTTAAAGAGCAATATAATATTACCATCACTTATTATGTGACTACTATAAAGAACTTGCTCAAGGAGTAGACCTACTCCCTCGTATTAAGGAAATTAAGGCACTCCTACTCACTTTACATCGTAAAAAAATTAAGGTTTTTTCACGAGAGGCAAAACAACGATGCTTTAGCATGAAGTTCCCTCTTTACATACAGTTATCTGTGAAAGGCGCAGAGGTAAACAAAACCTTATTTCCAAGGTCTCCTTTCCTAACGGTGTAGTTCACGAGCATGATCAGGTAATCCCAGCTTTGTACGATGCATACCAGAACCTATATTCCCCCGCTCCAACCCATTCTTCTAACCCTTGCTTCGAGCGTCCGACTGGTACTTTCACCCCGGAGGCTCGTAACATATTCAATGCGCACTTTACAGAAAGAGAAGTCAAGCACGCTCTTTTTGCGGGGAAGTTAAATAAATCTCCGGGACCCGATGGTCTTACACTAGAATTTTACCGCCAATTTCACAGCATTCTTACGCCTTTTCTCACAGAAATGTGTAACAAAATCCGACTCACTCCCATGTGCATCTCTTCTTTTACCTAAACATGCAGGTGCGCATGACTTTGATAATTTTAGACCGATTACCCTCCTTAATCTTGACCAGAAAATTTTATCTCGTTGCCTTCCCTATCATTTAGAACCGTTTTTAAATCAAGTCTTACACAAAGATCAGTATGGCTTAGAACATACAAAACCTATGTGTTTAGCATTAAGTAATATATGAGAAGGTATTCATTGGTGTCAGAAAACAAGTTGTCAGCAGGTCGCTTTATTGGCTCTTGATTTTCATAAGGCATTTGACAGATTGTTACATGATTACATGTTTAAGGTACTTGAAAACTATGGTTTCGGAGATAGTTTTCTTAATTTGATTAAATTTCTTTATACTCAACGATATGTAAGATTAAAGGTTAATGGTGCACTTACATATCCTATCAATGTACGTCGAGGTATTGCACAAGGTTGCCCCCTGTCTTCCATTCTATATAGCTTGGTTCTTGTCCCCTTTCTTTTAACACTGGAACAACAAATTCAAGTTATACAGATTGGTGCAACATCCTTAAAATTACAAGCATTTATAGACGATATACATTGTTTCATTAACAGTTCCCAGGAACTGTCACGTGTTGAAATTCTCATATCGAACTATGAGTGCGTTTCAGGTGCTATTCTCAATAAACAAAAGTCACGCCTGATGTGTATAAATACGGTTGACCAACACGTGTATATGTCTACGATCCCCTTTACTGATCGCATCAAAATCTCTGGCGTAACTTGGCAACGTCGCATAGCAAGTACTATAGACTACAATTTTCATACCGCAACCTGTACTTTGGTTGCACTCATACACCAAAGTAAAGTCCGGCAGGTAAGTCTTGCAGGCAGAGTGTAACTTTTAAATGCTTTTATTTTTAGTCGTCTTTGGTTTCTGACTCAATTATTTTCCTTGCCGAAGAAATACCTAAGTATCATACGAAAACACTCAGGGCAACTGCTGTGGCATAATCACTGCCTACGGGTAAGTCACGAGACTGCGTGTTTATCAAAACGTGATGGTGGCCTTGGCCTTAAAGACATTAAACTTCAGAGCTACTCAGTGCTGATACATCGCGTCTGCCAAACATTATGCTCCTACTCAGAGTCCTTTTCCAGAAAGGCGTTATGTGTATCACTCCGTCCACATTACCCAATGACAAACTGGGAGAAAATCTGGGCAAACATTCATACTCCGGTATTGTCTCCTGCCATGCAATCTCTTTGGTACAGTGTTGTTCACAATATATATCCTACTAACGGGAGACTTTATGAATTGGGTATCTGTAATATTTCTTTCTGTGGTACTTGTTATGTTCTCGATAATCTCCAACACCGGCTCGAAAGTTGCTCACGAAACACAGCTATATGGTTTCGTTATCAAAAAATCAATGCCCGTATCTGCAGAACAACACCTTCTAATATTCGTTGTACGCCATTCATGCTGCTTCCGGATTATCAATTTTATTCCAGCACTAAACATAACGCAATTTTATGGATCACGTCCCAAACTATCGATATTCTTTTATGTAATGATTTTAATAGTAATGCGACTTTGTATGTCAACCAACTGTTGTTCCGTATGCAAACTCTAACACTTTCAATTCGTAAACAAAACTTTGCTTATTTTCTAGCAGCAATTTATTGATGTGTCTACTGTACTTTTTTTTGGTATAATTGGATGCTCACAGTACAATTTTGTTTGTTAATCTTTTTCTGATGTAATTGGCTAATAAGAGTACAATAAAGTATTTTAAAAAAGTGGCTAGCACGTGTGCCTTTGGTGTACGGGTTCTCCGGTTCGATCCCCGGTGGAGAAAATTTAATTGACCTAAATGTTTTTGCATTCGTGTTCCTGTCGTTCAAGCTTAGAAGAAATGATTGTAAAACGTGTATCAACCGAGTAGAAAATAAAGACAACTTACTCAGATACGTTCAGTGAATCAGTTAAATAAAAGACAAGAAACAAAGTGTCTAAGGCATTTCTAACTTGAAAGGAACTTTTAAAGGATAGTTCCAGTCCCACCAAAGTAACATTTTTCTTTTATCTGTTCTCGAAATTTCTCTTTGTATTTCTATCGGATTCGAATAAATATAACTTCGAATAGAAACCACGTTGAATTCAGTTATTGAGTAAGCCTGAAATTCTTATAAGGTATGGCTATGATTTTATTATTATTATTATTATTATTATTATCAACATTATTATTATTAATTGAAGTACGAAGTTTCAAATCAGGCGATGCAGTATTTACGTAAACTAAATGATAATTTATTTGATAATATTCACTAGCCCACTATACATTTGCGAGGTTTTGCTTTGGGAAATGAAGTGTATATGACATTGAATAGTAAAAATTTTACATTAAAGATATATTATTAAAAATATTGATTAAGTAATTGGAGTTAAACATGATTTCCAGTAAGAATTATGTAGAGAGAGGATTTGCTTTATAAAGTGCGATGCAAACGAATGTTCTAGTTTTAATCCGATTAGAAACCGATAACATGCACAAGACTATTTACTTCATTAGTTCTATAAACATTTATGCTTATCGTATTATAATTATCTTTAAAATTATGATTTTGTCATTTCAAAACGTAGAACGAGAAATAAATGTAATATCCTACCTAGGTATTTGTTAAGGAAACCTTTGAAACAGCGATGATTTCAGGGAGAATTTGAGACCCTGTCGACATAAATTCGTGGTCATATCTTCGATCATGCTCAAAGTGGACTAATAATGTTCTATCAATTTCCTCTCATTCATATATTGACCATTATGCGGGGAGAACCTTCTGAAATGATCAATGCTTATAATTAGTTTTTCATTACAAATCAAAGGATAATAATGACATATTAAGCATGCTTAATATTTTCTTTCAATTTTGGATTTTAGATTTGCAATTCATATAATGTTCCCTTCTAATCTTATTTGAGATAAACGTAGTTGCCAAATATTTATTCAAAGAAATGTTTTCAGTCCTCTGATGAAAATAAGGAACACACTTTTAAGAAAAGAAAAGAGAACGAATACTTCTTACAGGGTTTGAACACATAAACTAATGATTGATAGACTATTGACCCAAAGCGCTCGACCAGTTCGTACGTCTTCACTGAGCTTCTTTAAATTTTATGTAAAGTAGTTTTCTGCTCCACACTTTTTTTTGTCGATACCACTATAAGTTTGTTGTGAATATTTGGGCATTACAGGTCTTGCAATGCATAAAGGTCTTTTTTCATATAAACTCCATTCAATTTTACGTCCTAATAACTTATATGCAACAGGTTGAATCTGTGAAAGGATTGGGGTTCTAGTGATCGTAAATGTTTTCATAGTTAGAAGCCTGGATATGCAAACCCGCTTAACGTGGGGATTTACTATTGTGAAATTTGGTACATGTGCACCCTACAACAGAAACATAGATTTATTCTCTTTTTTCTTCTAGAAAATACAAAGAAACTCACAGTTTGTTTCATTATAACACAAATATGAATGTTTACCAAAAGTCATCACGGCCATAGACACACACTAGAGGGTGATGTTCACATGATGTACACTTTCAGTGGGGGAGTATGTTGTAACCGGATTTTATTAGAAAAAGGGAGGAATAAATGGAGATGATAAGTTGTTTAAAAAGTGATAGTGTCTTAGTAAATGATAAGAAAAACCTTGAAAAGAGGAACATTAATATGTCAAAACGACTAGTCCTGGAATAGAAGATAATGAGACTTTTTTGTAAAAACAAGTCATCAAATCTTTAATGTCAAATTAAAAGACTGATAAAATTGGAAATATAGGAGGACGGAAAAAAGAGAAGGGGGACTGATACAGCCTAGAAGTTGAGGGTGGTCGGAGTGAGTCATGTGGATAGAACGGAACCAAGGACTTTGGATGAGAGGTCTCTACTTTCACCTGTAATTTCAATTACCTCTAGTAAAACTCAGCTAGAAAAGTCATTATGTGCCGTAGTAATTGGTCTCCTAACGGAAATCTTGTTGCAAATTGTATCTTAGACATTGTGCAATTAATCTTATTTTGTATATAGTGGAAATAAATATTGTACCAAGTATCTCGAGGTATATTAGGGTTCTTTTACTTACTTCTATAAAGAAGAGATCAGAACCTACCTCACATGCTTTAATGAGACAGCCCGGGATACAAGTCGGTGTGAATCATCTGCCATACCTAATTATACTTATTTAATTTAATCATTTTATTAATCCCTAGTCTATCCTGGTAACGCTCTCCAAGATATAATATAGTTTATTGCCATGTGCATTATATTCAGTTTTGAAAGGGGAAATTATTTCAAAAATTGGTCCAGTCATTTCTCAAATTGCTTTCTCGAGTATAATATAACACAATATGGACATCAAGCTTTCCCGGCCTAGTACTCTGGGGTGTAAAATCTAGCCTATTACCATCTGTATTAAATCTGCTTGCCAATAGTGGAATAACTTTTAAAATGATTCTGTAGTTCCTCTGATTCCATTTTTAATGCAGGAAAGAGAATGCGGGTCACAAGTTATTCCGTATATTTAATTCCGCTACATAAAGCATTCTTAACATGCATAAATGAAATTATACGTATTATACTTAAATACTTGGTATGGCGCTACATGAGGCATATGGATTTTTCATTTATCTTATACAGAATACCCATACTTATTGATATGATATCAACAATTGCATTAGGAATAAACTCATAATTGAAAATTAAAATTATTTGTTCCGATGGTTTTGTTTAAATATATATGTATGTTATATTTACACATATATTCATTTCCATATTACATATATTACACATTATGTGTATTTACATATTTACATATATACAAATATCATATGTGTCATTATATGTTATTTGCAATGATGGTATATTTAAAATATTTACAATATATAATATTTAAATAAGATATTTATTATGTTTAAAATATTTACCTGTTTACGCTGTATACCTATAACGTAAGTGCCGATCGATGGGTGTAAAAGTTAGAGAAAAAATATGAAATTCACCAACGTAACTTATCCGAGAATACCCTGACTACGTCTGTATGTTAGGACCAAGAGGAATCATTAACACAATGTTTCCTTCCAAACCAACATATTTCACTATTAACATGTTTACACTATAATTTACATATTTTCAAAATATATATATACAAATATTTGCAACACATTCACTCATTCATACAAGTAATGCCATTAACCGACACTCCTAATACTTTGATACACATGTGGCATTCCTCTATGTCAGTTTAAGTGTTATGATCAAGACGTTGTCGTTTATTTACAACTTTTTCATGAATCTTAGTGTACAAACCTTGGCTTTCGATTGTTTCTTGTCAATCTTATCCCGTACTAAATTATAAAATTTTTAGAAATTAATTTTCTGTCGTGCCCTGTGATTCTAAGTTATTCCACTAATTTTAAACATATAATCTGATTTTCTCGTCCTGAACTCTTTTCAAAGGAACACGTAATTCTTTAATTTGTTAATTTCCCATCCCTCTGGAACTTTGTTAGTAAGGTCACCCAGGCTGGAACCCAAGGAAAGCGGAGGTTTATCATTACGGTTTAACATTATACTATCCATTTCGCAGTACAGAACACGGTCAGACCTTACAGCTGTCAATAAGTCGTAAGGATTTAGACGTGCCCACGAGGTGATGAACGCGGCAAAGACAATCTTGGAGAATTTCCACGGTTTGTTTTTGTTCTCTATGTTGTATACGTTAAAACGAGATGCCGATCTCCAATGAGCAATACAGTTTCCACCTCATATTGCGTTAGCTGTCCTCATTTTCATACAACGAATTGATCAATATTTTAGAAATATATCTCAGGTCACGGTTCAATTCAACTTTTTCATGGTTTAACAAGATGCATTCATGAGCATAATTTTCTGCAGTGTAACTTTCTTTGTCATTTGTTTTACACGAATTAGGAAATTCAGAGGATTTTTCCTTCATTTTCAGGAATGGAATTCACATAATTCTTAAATAGACTCTCCGAATTACCCTCCTCACAACCGACCAGGTCACATTCCCAGATTTCGAGAATTTGCAGAATCTTATATCCGGCCTTTAATGCTCTATGGATTCAATACTTCTTTCCGTATATGTGCGGCACAAACCAAAGTCGACCATTACATTAAATGGCACTATCCGAAAGTATATGTCTTTTGGGGAAAATCGTGCATTTTATCAGCCCATGAATACTTTCGACCTTTGGAAAGTCCAGCCCTTTATACTTTTGGTTCACCTAGAGACATCGGTTTACATGCCATCACCCAAGGGTATAATGATATTAAATCGTAATATGCCATACATTCATACAAAGTCTTCAGGCTCTGTCATCACGTTGGTTGAACCCAGAAGGTGGAATAATCGGAATAACCCCTTTGCGTAAACATAAGTAACTTTAGGTCAGCGTTGAGAAACTACCAATAATAGCGGAGGTGATAAAATACTGGATACCATTAGTTTTCTCCTCAATTAAGTTTCAAAATTTATTACAGACTCTGCTGAAATTTTACATCATTTCCTCAATAACCCACATCTCCTTTGCAGGTAATACTGCTCCCCGCGTGCACCACGTTCTTGGTACCAAGCGATAACTTGCTGTCGATCTTCCGTGATCCATGATCCGGATGGAAGTATTATAATGCGGGTACCGCACCAACATAATTTGGATTTCCAGAAGTATTAAGTAAATATGGAAAATCTCTCGTTTTCAAATTTCCACATATGTTTACAGTCTTTAGGAGTTTGGAGAGCTTAACACTCAGATACAAAAACATTTCATGGAATTAGTTCTTTAGTCCCAAACTCATTACAACATTTTTTGTCCTGATACTATCATTGTAGGTAAAATATGATAAGCGACTATCAAATTTCTGGAACATAACTGTATATCATAGTTACTTCCATTATGTGAAAGCACAACATTCTTTTTAAATATTGATCGACTTATGAATACGTAATTAACAATTCCATCAATGCTCTGGAACCCACTCAAACGGATCTCATTTTTATCTCCAATTACAAAGCATGGATCCTGCAGCTTCGTATCCTTGCAATTATACAAGGCATGAATAAAATTCACGAAATTCACGCGATGCTCCTGTTCTTCCAATTCATTTTTAGGAAGCAACATAATTTCTACATCAAAAATGATGTACATAAAATATATACATGCTGCACAATAAATGCCTTAATAGCAAATGTGTTTTCATCCTGCACATGCGTATGTTTTAGAATATAATTAATAAGTTTCGTACTTGATTACATCCAAACATATATGATAAGTTGATAGTCTAAGCTAAAACTCCGTATAGCCCAATCAAAAATCACATAAAATAAATAAGATATTTACCTCTGGGTTACTTCCGTTTCCTACTACATTTTAACATTATCTGATATATGCATGTATTGTCAATATACTAATCCTGCACTGAGAATCTCCCTCTCTTTACCCCATTGGAAATGAACGCGAGATCAAGCATAAAGTATTTCCTAACAGTCTTCCTTACCATTGAAACTCTTTAATTAATAATTAATTTTAAACTTATTTTTTTTTTAGAAATAAAACCAATTTATGCAAAAAAAAATATATTGTGAAAATCTTGTGAGAAGCCTATTTGAGAAAGGAAGAAGGAAGCTTTATTGCTCTATCATAAAAACAATCGCAGGTTGGGTCATTGTCCCACCATAAAACTCAATTGCAGGTTGAAGGACGGTTTACTACCCTGCTATAGACTCTGATCGCCGGTGAAAAAGCTATAAAACATTTTTGACAGCAGTCAAAGCAAATAATATTTTTCTTTAGTAATTAAGTACCATCTTCAGGAGATGCCAAAGAAATTTTGATTCGCCCTCGTTCTTTGCATCATCTCCTTTCAGCTATGATTACATCGCTTTCTCTGGACATCACAAATCTCTGGGCGGAATATAGACTTGATAGTTCAATCCCTACAAATTTCCCACACGCGATAACACAGGTTTCTCGATTGTTGCACTCTTTCAACAGAAGGTAACAAGCTGAGGGAAACTAGGACCTTCTACTTAAAGCTGAGGGAAACTAGGACTAGGAAACTGCTGAAATGGGACTGTTTTAAGAGTACGTACATGTGTCGTACTCTCGAATATGTGTTTACTATACGAATCTTTACTCTGAGAGGTCTCTCACCCGCTGTATTACTAAAACATTAAAATCACCAAAAAAGTGTATAAAATGCACCGCAACTAGCTTAAATTTATGAAGGTTGTAAAAAGGTTGAAATCGAAAAATTTCCTAGAACAGTATAAAGACAAAAAAGCGATAGAAGTTGGCAACACCACGAAGTAATTATTTCCTACATACCTACTACTGTCAGACACAATGCAGTTGCATATTTTGTTTTTCATTTATTTGTTTTTTTATTTCATATTTTTTGTCGTTTTAACTTGCTTTGGTTTCATGCTAAGTCATTACATCTGTTTCTTGAAACTGTTCTCTCTGTTTCGATATGTTAGGTACTGGCATTTTCCTATACCTTTCGTAAATGCATCCATTGCTTGTTTATCCATTGTTTCTTCTTTATCGAGTTCATTTCTGGACAAAATGCATCTTTCATTCTGATCATTAAAGGGGCTTAGTACTGCCTGGAAACATATTTCTTTATAATTAATATTAGAAATTGCTTGGGTAGTTACCTAGAATACACTTTTCACCTTTAGGCACCAATCAATCCAACCAATGAACTTTGTTATTAGGGTTTGAATTGGGAGGCTATTCATCCTTTCTAGATAGATTTGCAAAATGTGTATGATTGATTCTTTAGGATGAGATGGTTCGAATGTTACGAATACCAACCCATCAATACACTCTTTGTTACGAGAAATTATCCGAATCAACAAACAACTGCTTACTTTACAAGGGGGCACATACCTGTTCTTGTAGCCTCACACCCGAGAATTTCTTTAAAATTCGATACACCACAAAGAAAAAAAAATGTTTATTTTTCCGCATTATAATAATAATTTACAAATATCCTGGACAGAGCAACTCAGATATGAGAGGGCTATTTCCGTATATTCTCAGAGGTTCTCTGCAAACACCAATAATATTTTACATCATTTTGCACTAACATATCTGTAAAATTATCTGAGGGATATGTTGAAGTCCAACCAACAAACCAACGGCTCGCATATTTCTGTCTCGTCTCGAAAGTATGCAACAAGGAAAATTTTGTCACTACATTCAATTTCTGTAAACAGTTCACATATCGTATTAATTTTTACAATCATACAAGTATTACCTACTTTCTGAGGTAATCCCAGAACCCCTGGTGTTGACCACGACACTCAAAAATTTATAATTTCGAAAATTTGTCATGTTTCACAACGAGTGAAATTAGTCATTTTACTTATTTATGTATATTTTTCAAATATGTAAGTTATATTCATATTTCTGGCATTGGATGAAATACCAATACCCAAGAGACAAAGCTGCCTGGGTACACCTCGACTTGTGCGAAAACGGGAAACGTCTCGAAAACTGAGTTCTGTGTTCTTTCCGATAATAATAACAATGAATAAGGTATTTCAATTTCTAATTATGTACATATCAATATACCCGATTAATGCAATGTTGCCCACGGGAAGATATGTCTCAAAACTATCCCGAAAATATGTTTTGTTTTTATGCAATTACAATAATAATAATAATAATAATAATAATAATACGGGAATTGCCTATTTAGATTATGCGTGTAACCTATATACAGAACATCCGGAACGACAATGTAAAAATTTTCGTGGTCATGTTATTACAAAATCCGTCTATCAAGGGCTAGAACTGATCATTCCAAATTATATGTAGAATGTCCAAATAATGAGTATATCGCTAACATAGATATGACGTTGTTACGTAAGTCCGGAATGTGTAAAAGAGACATATCTGTCATTGATCCTAAAGTAAACATTGGCCGTGACTTTCATGCTGTAAGAAAAACTCACGGTCTGATAAAATGTAATTTTATTTCACCATCCGATCTGTACTTTCCAATCCTCCCTTGTTTAACTGATCTTTGGTTGAACTTTGGATTATCTAAATCATTCATGAGTGAACATAATGATCATGAATGTACACATATAGACCATAAACGTGTAAATACCAGGAAGTTATTTATACCCGAGTTGCATGAAACATTCAAATCACTGTATGGAAAGGGCGCAGCAAAGTACAGCCACGGCTCAACGTGTAATCATGGACAGTGCAGATGAACTTTTTGAAATTTTTAACCGATCTGAAACATGAAATTAAGGCTGCAGCGCCACTTTATGAAAATCAATTAATCATTCAAAATAAAGACTCTAAAACTGAAAACGTTCCACTTGAGTTCTCAAATGTTGCTTGGGTTTGTTATTAACGTCATGAGCTCAATTGCAGTTGGAGAACTGTTGGACAATACAATGCTATCTAGTGCGATACGGACAGTATTATGTTTCCTCAAATTTAGCTCTTATCAAAGTGGATTAATAAACGAGGTTCCCGAAGGCTATGAAATACGGAAAACAAAGCATTTTGTGCAAAGAATTAGTTGTATTCACCTCAGTTAGTTATAATGGGGAAATGAAACACGCATATAAAATGCGGGGAAAATACTAGATCACAGAACTTGAAGTAAAATTAATTTTGAAAGTTTTTTTTTTTGTGTGTGTGTGTGTGAATTTGTAATGGGAAAGTGAAAAGAAATTGCTATTGAAATGCTGTCAAAATTATTCGGAAACCTAACTTAAGTATGTTTTCACTAAGACATCTAAAGACACATAGAATTGTGACTAGCAAGCGAAGACGGATAGACACTGAAGTGACAGACGTACCAAAAAGTGTTACTGTTCCCTATAGTTACATAAGATTACTATGACATAAGATACTTTGTATTGCATTTTTGTACTATATGACGCGTTGTTATTCATTTTAAAATTGTCTGCAATGGCTAATCACAAAATGTAAATCCTTAAAGGTAAGTTTGTCACCAAAGATGTACAAAGTAATATTTAAAAGAAAAATAGGTAGTTCTTTACACTTTCCTTGCTAACATTTTTTAGTTTTTTTCAATATTTGTAATAAATACTCATGTATTATTTTTAAATGTGGTTTGCTTCGTAATGAAACCTATACAACACATATAAAGTATTTATTACATTACCACTGTAGTAGAATTACTATTAATATATGTCTATTTCTAGTGACAAGAAGATTTTTGCTTCGCATAATTTTAAAATCATTTTTATGCATTTTTACCTATCCATAATTTATTTCATATGGTTTAAATCTTTTTCGAAATGTGACTAGGCTGAAGATGAAGACGGTGTTCTTCGAAAGTACTTCCTAGTGATGTGGTTTGTTTCTTGCGGCGACTATTAGCCTTTTACTTACGTTATTTCTATTTATTGTATTATTTAATAACAGTGAAAATATTAAACTTGATATCCCATTGTTAAAGGCTGTTGATTTCTCATTTTAATGTAATGGTTCAATTGTTATGCATTCCAGCAGTCATTTGCAGATTTTGGTTCTAGCTGATTATGAACTGGTCAAGTTTCGTTGCAAATGTTACCTTATAATTCTCCTAATGGTGAACATCCTTTTGTTTCCAGATCCACATTTCATAGTGCAGATATTTTCTTAATCTAATTGGATTTTTCGGCATCTTTACAAAACAAGTTTATATCTGGTGGACAAAATAGTACATAATGTTACGAATATATGATACAAGATAGCCAATCTTACTAGACCCCGAAAAACCATGAAATTTTTTTTTTGTACGCCGACCATTTATTCTTTGATAAGCTATTGGAAATTATTAAACTCTGGGGGTAATTTTACTAAACAGTTCAAATTTAATGTATCATCATCTCACGCAGCAAGACAAAATTCGCGTATCACAAATTGTTTCGAAGAAACAAATAATCCCCTAAATGTCTGCAATATACATTTTACTACAAATTAAATTTGACACGTAAGTTCCATGCCAGCCTTAACAAGTTGCCGAATAAATTCAGTATTTTTTGAACATATGCCAGTTTTAACATCAAGTTTGTAAATGAAATTTTACGGTGTTGTTCATGAAAAATTTCGAAGAGTTATACTGAAGCCTTACTATTCAACAAGTAATTTTCAAGAAAACTTTCAGGATTGTGCTTCATACCACATAATGGATTTCAGAGTATATATAAACTTATTGTTTCTAACTCGCAAGTTTCACTAAAGTTTTGTTCACAGTTCTTTCTATCACAATACTTGATCACTACTTCATTAAAATGAAGAAGTTAAATTTAAAAAAATCAATATATTAAAATAAAGCAATAATGTTTAACAACAAATGCATTTCTCTACATGTCCGTTTATTTCCCAAAGTATTTATCAAACATTATTTCTACTAAACTAGATTTATTTTCAAAATCCCACACAAGGTACCTAAAACGCTCGATAAAATTTCGCGTCACCACAAAAGAAAATCGATGCTTTCTTCCATATATGCATCGAATAACTTCTGTTATTCCATCCATCGGTTTTCGTTCAAGAGATTCCGCATTCTACACAATACAGTTATTCTTCCGTTGACTAGCATCCCAAAAACCGAAAACGAAACAAATACATACATCATGCAGTTTTCAATATGCTTTACTGTATTTAATACAATCCAACGATGTATTAACTATACACTTATACTATACACCCACACGCTAAAACTAAAACTTCGTCCTGTTCTAAGTTGAGAAAAAGGTAAATTTCTGTCGGTGAGGGTGAGGGGTAATATTCTTCTGTTTCATGATTCGTACTCTTTCCTTCTTCGCTCAGATTACAGGTAAAACTGTTCTAGATACCGGAGGTTGCGTACTTACTGCCGGCTAAGATAAATACTGTGTTCCAGGTAAAAATTCAGTTTAAATTGTATGAGATTCCAAATCTTCCAATTTGGGCGAAAAAATCAGTTCCTGTGTCGAAGATTGCGTGCTCACCGCCGTCAAGGCTAAATGCTCTGTCTCTGGCAAAGATACCAAGTGTTGTGACTCTTCCAATGATCCTAATGACTTTGTTAAATCAATACTTAAAGCGTCACCTCTCGCACTTAAATCCCAAACTCTCGGTTATTCTGAGGATGATAACGTAAAAATTAAATTACGTCCATATTCTTATAAAGTCGATGTAGAGAGAGACGTCTATAAATCCTTTTTACTAGTACATTTTACGTCAACAACACCAAATTTTTAAATGTTGATTCCATCATGTGATACTCCAATTCTACTATCTATTCCATAATAGCACAGACCGGAACCCAATTCAATTTTGTTCGAAACGGAAAACTAATTGCGTTTTCTCAAATGAGCACCCATTTTTGTCTATGTCAATTAGATAGTAAAAAAATCATTTTCATGATATTTAATCATAAACAAACTGAATTTATTTCGACATTTAATTTTTCCTATGCATAGCGGACAAAATAATTAATTTCATGCTTATTATCATTCGCATAACAATTCATTCTCCTGCTATCTTTAATTAATTATTTTTACATATAGTATATTTAATTATCACAAGTGTTATTTTTATTATTTACACTATTAGATGAATTAAAACACGCCTACTGATTTTCATCCATTCAGAACGCGATGACGAGAAGTACATAATATACTTCTTACATGGAATAAAATTCAGTTATTTTGCGAATGGATTGTGATCGAAGAACATTAGGGCATGTAGGTACTTTAATTTCGGAAATTTCGGTAGTTTGATTTGAAACCTTTTTTGTATGTATCGCTGCATTGAATGGTCAACCTTCTTTTTAGTTCACTCAAAAATTGGAAAATGTGACTACCATTATGTACGCCTGAGTTGCCCGAATATATACGATAACACATTAGTGATAACAAACTATTTCTGTTTGGTTAGATTACTGAAGAAATGAAATCATATTTCTAGTTTCACGCCCTACGGCTATACCCAGTAGGGTAAGAGAGACGGATGAATAATGAAACTGAATTATCATGAAGTAATATATGAAAGGAATATATGAAAAGAAACGTCAGAACTATGAGGAAATGCATGGTGACGATGTTCTCAACCATGATGCAAAATGGCCATGAACCGAATTAGGGACCCCTCAACCAGACCAGGGACTAGGTACACTAACACCACCTGTCTCCAACAGGTTCAATACTTTTCGAGTACATGTTAAATTGATTTATTTTGTTTAATGTTTCAAAGAGAGGTAATATATAAAGATAAAAATATCGTCACAGTTAAATGTTATCATCATACCTTACAAAAATTTGAACTCAAATTAAATCAAGTAATGTTTAATCATAAAAATCCGATTTTATATACAGGGTGGCCTATTTAAATCTTTCCACTGAAATATGTCGAAAACGGTCGAACGTAAATCAAATGAACAAAAAACTCAAATAGGAAATGCCGTGGCACAAATCAAACGGTGATGTCGCAGCGCCACACGAGGCTACTCTTCAAGGTGGCCCGGGGCCCAACTTTAAAAATTTAAATGGAAATGTGTTGCGACTGACACCTCGTTCGATAGATCTTTAAACACTAAAAAGCGATGAGGCAAAATAATTTTCATATCGGTCAAAGTATTTAACTCCATGATATGGCCACCAAGATGTGTTACCTGTATAAGATAAACGTACAGTACCATTATAACTGTCCCAATGTTATAGGAGTATTTTTGTGGACGTTCTGTATATTTCGTAAAGACAGTAATTGTTTTCTCATTTATAGTTTATTCTGGTTTGTGGTGAGAACATTTAAGTGAGTGGCAAAACTTCTCAGAGTTTCTACTTTACGTATTAATATGCAAAAAATATTTTTACAGATATTGGGAACTGAATTAAGTGTATTCTCCAATCATTTATGGAAATTCTGCGACCCAAAGCACACCAGGTGTAGGAGCGACAGAAGGACGCCAGCCACATCACTTTACCAGTTCGTTATCTGAACGTTCCCACCATTAAATTGTCGCAATGTCTTGTGCGTCGTGGCCAGTCTACTAAAATTAACGTTAATTCTTTTTTCATATTTAATTTGAATGTACATACAGGTGATTTAACATGAGTACTTTTGAGAATGAACTGCCAACATTGATCAGGCGATCAGTGCAGCTCGTGTCCTGAACCTCTGCGTTCGAGGAGTCTTATTCCGTAACTGTGAGCAGCAAGCGCGCACGTTGCATCGGTCATCAAGTTTAATGTTCTGCTAAGGGGTATACGTTATTAGCCAGTGAAAGTAATGTTTTCCAGACTAATTTTGAGAAGGTTGTATTTTTAGTTACAGTATGTCCTAGAACTAACTGAATACTGAGAAAGATTTCCGTAAAAATAAACTTATTCTGTTTCTTTCCAACAGCATGAAGTCATAACGTTTTGTAAAAATTACTTTCTGTCGTTTATCTAACATGCTTGACGATTTTTAATTTTAATGTCTTATAAGACAGTTTTCAATATCTTTCTGTAGCGAAGATGCCTAAGAGAATTTGCCACAACTAATTTGTAGGGAATTTGATGACTTTGAATTTTAATGTCTTAAAAAGTGTTTTGAATATCTTTTGTAGCGGATATGTCTAAGAAAGATCAACTGTCTTGGAATGACATAACTGCTTTGTGGGAAATTTAGTTTTAATGTTTCATACCGAAAATAATGTTGTAATGTCGTTGACTATATTTTTGTGTTTGTATTCCATGCTTTTCTTTTAATAGATCTCATGTATTCTATTTTGTAGATACATTTTTACGTTGCTACGAGAGTATTCGTATTTTGTGTGTTAACATATCTTCTCCTAGGTGTAAGACCGAAGTCGGTACCTTATGTTCTAAGGAACATACGTGTATTTTACTGAATATTAAAGTGCTTATATTTCGGTTATGTATGGAAACATTTTATAAGTACGCATGGTTGCAGGCGTCTTGCCACGTTTCTATCTTTGCATCTTTCTTAACGATGGCATTTTTGTGTATAAGTACGTGCAGTATTACACATTTTTCCCACCTAAGGTCTTGGTCAATTCATGGCATAATGACCATTTATTTTCAGGAATGTTTGGACTAGTAAGACAACTTCCTTGATTCGGACCTTTGAGAAACTTGGATCTAAACTGTATAGTGTTCAACGTTTTATGAATAATTTTCCAGATAATATCCACACGTTCTGGTAACCCAACAATATTTACTTTTTTTCGAAATGAATAAAAAGTATTACTCTATGCCTAAGCTAATAATAACTTTGTTTCAGAATGAAACCATTTGTTGTATTGAGCATTACTGAATTGAAGTCTCGGTTTTCACATGGCGAGCAGATATTGCTTTTGACCTTATGTCGTACCGAATTTTCTTCATGCATGTCAACGAAGTTAATATCTCATTTCTTGATATAGAGAATCATGCTTGTTTGTTGGAATCACTATGTACGTCAGCTTTAACAATTGAGTTTTTTTTTTTTTATTTTTGTAAAAACGATTTTTCGTCCTTTTTCGCTAAACAACAGAAGGCAATATTTAAAAATGGGACATACAGTTGAAGAACTTATTTTGTTTGCATATTGTCAGTCTATAGTGTGTTCATGTTTCATTCATTTTACTATTTTAAGGATTCTTATATTTTTCGAATATATTACAGTAATATTGAAACCATGAAAATAATGTTAATACTTTAATCTGTTTTAGATTTTTTTGCTATTTGCCTATTCATTCATTGTTTAATGTTTTAAATACAGATATAAGTATATTCTAAAAGGAGAAATTTACTAACTTTTATTGAGATGTTTGATTATTATTGAAGTCAATATTTTCAAGAATAGTTATTGTGCGTGTATATTTACTTCATATTGTACAAAATAAAGTGATAGAAACGGAACACTTAAAAACATTTTGCGAAAAGCGTCTTAATAAAAGAAAAAAACATAAGTAACTAATTAAATAGCCCTATGAAGGCTTTCTTCGCACTTTCAGTGAAAAAAATATATACAGGTGTTGAAAGACATACCTCGTTTCTCACACCAGTGTATTAAAAACAAATATTCACTTCTCCCCTCATCAACAAACGTCAGAAAACAACATGAGACTTTTACCATAGGAAGACAAAATTCACTCTATATAGGAGGAGAAATGACATAAAGAAACCAGGCTGCACCAGTCATTCAAGAGGTTCTTATTACCTTATGGGACATTTGGACTGGATATTGCTCATGCAGGAACCTCAACATGTTTTGTTGGCGTAGGTGGTCCTGGCCCCCCCACCATCACGCAGTTCTTCGAAAACAATTTAAATCGTTTGTACTTCGTTTGCTCCCATTTGCTCCGCAGTAGCTCCGTTTGCTCCCTTACCGTTCCCGAGAAAATGGAATCTTAAAGTGGGGGGCCAGAACAACGTCGTTCCAGCCCCCCCCCAACTAAAAATAATAGTTGAGGGGAACGGATGGTGGCATTCGTTTGTACTTCGTTTGCTCCCATTTGCTCCACAGTTTCTGCGTTTGCTCCCCTACCGTTCCCGAAAAAATACAAATATAAAGTGGGGGGCCAGAACAACATGGTCCCAGCCCCCCACCCAATAGCAGAGAGAAACGGATGGTGGCATTCGTTTGTACTTCGTTTGCTCCCATTTTCTCCGTAGTACCTCCGTTTGCTCCTTTACCCTTCCCGAGAAAATAGAACCTTAAAGTGGGGGGACAGAACATCGTCGTTCCAGCCCCCCCCACACCCAACTAAAAATAATAGTTGAGGGGAACGGATGGTGGCATTCGTTTGTACTTCGTTTGTTCCCAATTGCTCCGCAGTAGCTCCGTTTGCTCCCTTACCGTTCCCGAGAAAATAGAAATTTAAACTGAGGGGCCAGAAAAAGGTGGTCCCAGACCCTCGAATTAAAAACAGTCACAGAGAGGAACAAATGGTCGCATTCGTTTGTACTTCGTTTGGTCCCATTTGCTCCGTAGTAGCTCCGTTTGCTACTCTACCGTTCCCGAGAAAATAGAACCTTAAAGTGGGGGGGGAGAACAACGTCGCTCCAGCCCCCCACCCAACTAAAAATAATCGCTGAGCGGAACGGATGGTGGCATTCGTTTCTACTTCGTTTGCTCCATAGGAAGACAAAATTCACTCTATATAGGAGGAGAAATGACATAAAGAAACCAGGCTGCACCAGTCATTCAAGAGGTTCTTATTACCTTATGGGACATTTGGACTGGATATTGCTCATGCAGGAACCTCAACATGTTTTGTTGGCGTAGGTGGTCCTGGCCCCCCCACCATCACGCAGTTCTTCGAAAACAATTTAAATCGTTTGTACTTCGTATGCTTCAATTTGCTCCGTAGTAGCTCCGTTTGCTCTCTTACCGTTCCCGAGAAAATTGAACCTTAAAGTGGGGGGCCAGAACAACGTTGTTCCAGCCCCGCACCCAACTAAAAATAATCGCTTAGGGAAACGAATGGTGGCATTCGTTTGTACTTCGTTTGCTCCTATTTGCTCCGCAGTAGCTCCGTTTGCTCCCTTACCGTTCCCGAGAAAATAGAAATTTAAACTGAGGCTCCAGAAAAAGGTGGTCCCAGACCCTCGAATTAAAAACAGTCACAAAGAAAAACAGATGTTCGCATTCGTTTGTACTTCGTTTGCTCCCATTTGCTCCGAAGTTTCTACATTTGCTCCCCTACCATTCCCGAGAAAATAGAAATTTAAACTGAGGGGTCAGAAAAAGGTGGTCCCAGACCCTCGAATTAAAAAGTCACAGAGAGGAACAGATGGTCGCATTCGTTTGTACTTCGTTTGCTCCCATTTGCTCCGCAGTAGCTCCGTTTGCTCCCTTACAGTTTCCGAGAAAATGGAACCTTAAAGTGGGGAGACCAGAACAACGTCGTCCCAGCCCCCAAACTAAAAATAATAGCTGAGGGTAATGGATGGTGGCATTCGTTTGTACTTCGTTTGCTCCCATTTGCTCCGCAGTTTCTGTGTTTGCTCCTTTACCGTTCCCGAAAATATAGAATTTTAAACTGGGGGGAAGAACAACATGGTCCCAGCCCCCCAATCAATAGCAGAGAGGAACGAATGGTGACATTCGTTTGTATTTCGTTTGCTCCCATTTGCTCTGCAGTAGCTCTGTTTGCTCCCCTACCGTTTCCGAGAAAATAGAAGTTTAAACTGAGGGGCCAGAAAACGGTGGTCCCAGACACTCGAATTAAAAACAGTCACAGAGAGGAACAGATGGTTGCTTTCGTTTGTACATCATTTGCTCCCATTTGCTGCGTATTAGCTCTGTTTGCTCCCTTACCGTTCCCGAGAAAATAAAATCTTAAAGGGTGGGGGCAGAACAACGTCGTCCGAGCCCACCACCGAACTAAAAATAATCGCTGAGGGGGAACGGATGGTAGCATTCCTTTGTACTTCTTTTGCTCCCATTTGCTCCGCAATAGCTCCGTTTGCTCCCTTACCGTTCCCGAGAAAATAGATATTTAAACTGAGGGTCCAGAAAAAGGTGGTCCCAGACACTCGAATTAAAAACAGTCACAGAGAGGAACAGATGGTTGCTTTCGTTTGTACATCATTTGCTCCCATTTGCTGCGTATTAGCTCTGTTTGCTCCCTTACCGTTCCCGAGATAATAAAACCTTAAAGGGTGGGGGCAGAACAACGTCGTCCGAGCCCCCCACCAAACTAAAAATAATAGCAGAGAGGAACGGATAGTGACATTCTTTTGTACTTCGTTTGCTCTCATTTGCTCCGCAGTTTCTGTGTTTGCTCCTTTACCGTTCCCGAAAAAATAGAAATTTAAAGTGGGGGCAGAACAACATGGTCCCAGCCCCCCACCTAAAAGCAGGGAGGAACGGATGGTGTCATTCGATTGTACTTCGTTTGCTCCTATTTGCTCCGCAGTTTCTACGTTTGCTCCCCTACCGTTCCCGAGAAAATAGAAATTTAAAGTGGGGGCAGAACAACATGGTCCCCGTCCCCCACCCAACTAAAAATAATCGCTCAGGGGAACGGATGGTAGCATTTGTTTGTACTTCGTTTGCTCCCATTTGCTACGAAGTTTCTACGTTTGCTCCCCTATCATTCCCGATAAAATAGAAATTTAAAGTACGGGGCCAAAATAACATGGTCCCATCCCCCCAATCAATAGCAGATAGGAACGGACTGTGGCATTCGCTTTTACTTCAGTTGCTCCCGTTTGCTCCGCAGTTCCTAAGTTTGCATCCTTACCGTTCCCAAGAAAATGGAACTTTAAACTGTGAGGGGCCAGAAAAAAGGAGCCCGGGAACTTCGAGGGGCCAGAAGAAAGTGTTCCCAGCCCCTCAAATTAAAGAAAATCACGGAGAGGAACAGATGGTTGCAATCGTTTATACTTCCTGTGCTCTAAATTGCTCCGCAATTTGTCCGGTTGCTCCCCTGGCGTTCGCGAAAAAAATAGAATTTTAGACTGGGAGAGTCAGAACAACATGGTCCTTGCTACCCACTCAATGGTAGAGAGGAACGGATGGTGGCATTCGCTTCTACTTCATTTGCTTCAATTTTCTCCGCAGTTTCTCAATTTGCTGCCCTGCCGTTCCCGAGAAAATGGAACATTAAACTGGTGGTCCAGGAAAGCGTATTCTAGCACCTTGAATTGAAATAATTTCAATGAGGAACGGATGGCGGCATTCGTTTGTACTTGGTTTGATTCCTCAACCTCTTAAAAAATGTAGTAAAAAATATGTTTTTTTTGCGTGATTTGAAGCGAATTGTTCTGGAATAGTTTCACTTTCTTCCCTACTGTTCCCCGATTTTTAGGAGGTTGAGGACTGGGATCACATTTCCACACCAGCCGCTTCAAAATTCCTCTTTCTTAACATCAATCGGAGTAGACGAGTACTCAGAGCAATTGTGGAGCAAATATGAATAAACGAGATATAGCCAACATCCACTCCCCTCTGCGATTATATACGTCGGGCGGTAGCTGAGATCAGGTGTTTAAGTTCTGCTTACTCGAGAACGTTAGGGAAGCAACCCAAGTAACTGTGAAGCAAATCGAAGCTAAAGAAGTACAAAATAATGCCACGATCCGCTCCCATATGTTATTATGTTTATTTGAGTGGGATGCTGGGAGAATTTTGTTCTAGTCTCCACTTTAAAGTTCCGTTTCCTCGGGAATGGTGAGTAAACATAGCTAACGCGAATCAAACCAAGTACAAACGAATGCCGCCATCCGTTCCTAATTGAAATTATTTCAATTCGAGGTGCTGGGATACGCTTTCCTGGACCACCAGTTTAAAGTTCCATTTTCTTGGAAACTGTAAGGATGCAAACTTAGGAACTGCGGAGCAAATGGGAGTAAATGAAGTACAAGCGAATGCCACAATCCGTTCCTATCTGCTATTGATTGGGGGGCTGGGACCATGTAATTTTGGCCCCGTACTTTAAATTTCTATTTTCTCGGTAATGATAGGGGAGCAAACGTAGAAACTGCGGAGAAAATGAGAGCAAACGAAGTACAATTGAATGCCGAAATCCGTTCCCCTCAGCGATTATTTTTAGTTGGGTGAGGGGCTGGAACGACGTTGTTCTGGCTCCCCAATTTAAAGTTCCATTTTCTCGGGAACGTAAGCGGAGCAAACGGAGTTACTGCGGAGCAAATGGGAGCAAACAAAGTACAAACGAATGCGACCATCTGTTCCTCTCTGAGACTGTTTTTAATTCGAGGGTCTGGGACCACCTTTTCGTGGCTCCTCAGTTTAAATTTCTATTTTCTCGGGAACGGTAAGGGAGCAAACGGAGCTACTGCGGAGCAAATGGGAGCAAACGAACTACAAACGATTGAAATTGTTTTCGAAGAACTGCGTGATGGTGGGGGGGGGGCAGGACTACGCACGCGTTTTGTTGCAATGAGTGAACAAGTTACTTAAGTATTTTAAATAACTCTTTTTTCAGGTGAAAACCATTGAACTCTTCTACACGGAAATCTCGTACCATATCACAGTGTTGCCAACTAACTAAACATATTTTTTGGTGAAAAACCAATCTTTATTTCAATCTTATTAAACGGACAGGAATCCTCAAACTGCACTTCGTGTACACTTGACATGTCGGTCCCTTGCCGGATGTCAATCTATAACCGTCACCAGGTTATAGGAGTATTTTGTGGACACTCTGTATATTTCGTAAAGACAGTAATTTTTTTCGATTTATAGTTTGTTCTGAGACGCAAAATAGTTGGTCTTCGATGGAAATTCTCTTTCTTCCCACGCAACAGGACAAAGAAGTCTTTATCGTTTACTCATATATATATCTAAAAAGTTGGCTTGAAGTGAGAACATTTTGGTGAGTGACAAAGCTTCCCTGTTTTTCTATTTAACATATTAATACGCAAAATCTATCTTTTATAGTTATTGGGAACTGAATTAAGTTTATTCTCCAATAATTTCTGGAAATTCTGCGACCCAAAGCACACCAGGTGTAGGAGCGACAGAAGGACGCCAGCCACATCGCTTTACCAGTTCGTTACCTGAACGTTCCCACCATCAAATTATAGCAATGTCTTGTGCGTCGTGGCCAGTGGACTAAAATGAACTTCAAGTCTTTTTTGATATATTTGAATGCAAATGCAGGTCACTTAACCTGACAAGTAACGTACAGAACAAGGCAGGATCAGATCCGAGTCAAACTTCGCCCAGACGACAAATAATAGAAAAGGAGATAAAATGCCAAATTGGAGCTTCCCACATTCAGAAACACCGGTAAAATGCTCCGCAACATAACACACCACGCGACAATATGATATAAGGTAAACGTCGCAAGATACCCATTTATGTCGGAAACGGAAATAATGGGCAGCTCCAAAATGACATCAAGATATTTAATATGCTATAACACTGACTTGGCGGCCACCTTGAAAGCCGCGATCTTGTCTATAGCGTAAGGTTTTCAAATGAGAAATTTGGTGTGTGACGTATCAATGTAAATTAAAATGTGAAAGGAAAATCAATTATTTAACCGCGAAAAACATGTGTGTAATGGTGTGGACGGGACGAAGTGTGGAAGACGAGCAAAACAAAGGTGTATTCGAAGGACAGAATAACAGGGCAAGACCCCCACGACCATGGTACGTGACAAGTAACTGTAACATTGTCTGTGCATGGAAGTGCATCCGCCTTAACAGATTATGCCTTTGGAGGATATTAGGATTCCGTTTGGAACAGTGAAAATCACAGTTACAACCCGCGATACGAGCTCTCGTTTTTTAGACTACATAAACTACAAAGAATTATCTTATGGAACAGCAATTCGGCAACTCGCTCCGGAGTGTAGGAGACATCATCTTGGATTGGCAACCTACCTGGGATTGGAGCGCACTCCCGGACAACGTTTTGTATGTTTCTTGTTCAATATTCTTGCTGTTTTGTGTAAACAAAGGACATTTCGGCCCACGTTTGTTTATAGTCCGGGATCCACAGTACATGTCCGTAAAAATTTGTGGGTGCATGGAGTTTTATTGTTGCATCGTGTTCTTCGACCTATCGCTTTCTATTTTTTCTTGGGTAGACATCTCAATTATGGTCGCTTACCTCCACAGAAGCCATTTTCCAATATGGCCGCCAAATAAGCAATCACCTTACATAACTAAGGAACTAAGTCATCTAGGAAAGTGATCTTGGTGTCGAATCATAGGTTTTCGGGGTCAGAGAATTCAAATATTACCTTACATTTGAGATATATTGAAGTCTTGTATATAATATAGCCAGGGGCGTACGCAGGAATTTATTTCGGAGAAGGTCCAAAGCTGACACACCGATACCAAGTCATTTCAACTTAAGAGACTTTACAATAGGAGCTCTTGACAAGTTCGACTTTGAGGATATTCACCGCTCTCAGATACATTTGAGAGCCATCGTACTGTGGTTCTTTTTCGACATAAAAGATCAGAAGAGATCCGCAGAAAAAAATACTAACTGCAGTGATGAACAGAACTTGTAAACTTTTGTGTGAGCTATCGTGTCGAAAAAAAATACTACCTGGTAAATCAAAGGAAGAGTACCAACTCTGCTTTTCCGAACAACTTTAAAGTAGCTGAAGATGTTGGTATTCATTTATCTGATGAGGCATCCACATTTACTCTAAAAACTGAGTTTGTTATTTCTCTTACTTGATGTGGTGCATTTTCAGGCGACGGTCAGCTCGTATCACCAACATGGAGAAATATACACTCTTTAAATTCATCCAAAGTTGTACAAATTAAACAAGTTGGGTTTCTGCCAGTTATTCCTTCCCCAGTCACCGATTACGCTACTGTGTGTACTGCCCTTAAAATATTTGAATTTGTGAGAAAACTATTGAGACAACTCAACCTTCCGGTCTTCTGAGACGAAGGAGTATTCTGTACAGTTGTGTACATAGTTCTAAGTAACCAAAAGGAATTTTATGACATATTTCCAATGCTTAGAATGTTTCATTCCACAAAAGTGGCTCTATGGTGTGGTGGGAGGTATCTCCTTGGTAGCGGTTTCGATGATGCTCTGGTTGAAACAGAGATCTTCAGAGTAAATTCAGTTAAGAGTGTACTAAATGGAAAATATTATGTTCGAGAGTTTCAAGGAATGTTAATTGTCTCTGAAGTACTCGAGAAAATGATTTGGGATGCTCTCTGGAGTAGTAACGAAAAGGAAGCATACAACAATTTGCTTAAAGAAGTAAATCAGTTTCAACTGGCCTTGCAAAATAGAGAAGAAAAATGTAAATTCCTCCATACTCAACTGTTAGTTTCAAGTCGACAACTAAGAGACTGCTATTTAAGATTTGTGAATGAATGTAACGAAAAATCAAAACTTTTCAGTTACCTCAACAATTTCCTTAATATTGAAGGACTCATCAAAATCTTTGTAACGTCTAATCGAGAAGAGACTGGAATTTACATGTTGAGACCGTTGGGTCATTAGTCCCTATATTTAAGCAATTCAATTACCTGAATTATTTACGTTATGAATCATGATACTTGGAATTAATTAAGCGCCTTGGAATAGATTATCCTTACTTGCATGAAAAGTTCTTGAATGGTCAGTTTGTAGTTTCTGGAAAGCCGGCACCACTACACGCAGTGGGTCCAGATATGAAACAATTCAACGAGCTCTAAAAAGTACGAGAGGAATAATTGGACAAACGCGTAAAACTCAGTACGTCACTGAATAGCAACTGACCTATCACGAAGTCTCGCCATTGCCAATGTTTGAAACAATCTTATACATGCACAGGTAGTGTCTCACAGCAACTGAATCGTTTGCTTCAGTTCATAATAGCAGAAGGTAATCCATTCAAATTTGATGGCTCTTTTATTTTACACAACATTGCGACAAAGCAAATTGTTTCTGAGGATGTGAGGGCGAAAATTTTACGTGTATTAAGAGATACAAGGAGTAACAATGAAAAATTTAGGAAGGAGCTCTTCTTTACCAAAGAGAGGAAACTGACGGACAGAATTGAAAAGTCTATGTCCCCACTTTCGAAACTCTTACCACAAACAACGTAGCTGTAACACCTGCCATAATCAAATCAAGGGATTTTGCACAGATTCAGAAGAAAATCACATTACAAATGAAAGAGGTTTGACAATGCAAGAAACATTCTCTCATGATTTCGTAAATCCAAGTTAGTTGTTTGAAGGTGATGCACCTTCGAGACCAACATAGTATGATCAAGTATCGCATCTGGAGAAAAAAAAATGACAAGAGTACCTCATTTCATCCAAAATTTCAAACACGGACTACTGTAGTTGTTGATTTGATGTTGCAGATAAGAATGTTGAAATTGTCAGTATTTAATAACTTTGGAGAAGCAATAAACGCTGTTATTGAACGAATCACTAAAGTATGCCCAGCCAAAGAAATACACTTTATTTTTGACAGTTGTTGTGATAATTCACTCAAAGAAAGTAAGAGAGTGCGTCAATCAGGCACTACCGGATCTATTCCTCTCGCTTGCCTTCAGTCTCAGACTCATATACCAATCCAAACTGAAATTCTGGAATGCTGTTCAAAATAAAATAATGCTGCAAGCATTAGCAAAAATAAATTATATTTGAAAAACCTTCAACAGACTTAATTCTTGTTACAAGCGGAATGGTAGTAAATGACAATATCCTTCCTGCTACCGTAGGCATAAAAGGAAACGTAACTAATATTGAAATGCTCACATCAAAGATTGAAGAAACCGACCAGAGAATTGTACCTCACACATGCTGGTAAAAAACGCGGCGGGCAGCGACTTGTCCAATGATACTGATGTGGCTATTTTGTTACTAAGACATTTTGCAACCTTGAGTAGTAAAGGGCTGAAGCAATTGTAGTTAACGTCTGGAGTGGGAGAAAAGAATCGTTTCATTCCTATTCACCACTTATATGATACACTTAGAGATAAAATGAGTAGCTTCGTCCTCAAGGCTCACATTTTCACTGGCAATGACATTGTAAGTAAAGTGGGTACAAACAATGCAGCACTGAATGCACAACCAACAAATTATCTTCTTCATTTTGCTGAAACAAGCAGTCTCTCAGCTGAAGACATGAGGAATGCAGACACATATTTTACGAAAGTGTGGGCGAAAACGACTAAAGTTGAAACTTTTTGATGGTTTATGCTATGAACGTTATCGACTGAGGCCTAAACTCATCAGAGCTGCAACTCACTTCATCTACTATTCGAGGTCCCATTAAACGCGCGTACTTGGTCATCGGAGAATCTCTGTTGTCATTAGAAAAGGAAAATATTACTGAAAGACCTGTGAAATTTGGATGGGAGGAAGGAGACGGTTTTCTGAGACCGAAAAAGTGTTTCCGATCTTTACCAGATACTGTATTGCGAGTGTGTTTTTGCAAAACAAACAATTGTAAACAATATATATGTAAGACATTTCAACTGTTGTGTACAATGTAATGCTTTTGTTACAAGCGCTGTGAAAATTCTCAGCTATAAGTCATATTCATTTTGTTTCAGACATAAATTTGGACGCATATTAGGTAATCTTTAATCTTTATTTGCAAAAATAAACTACTTTTGGTGGTTTAAATAATAAGGTAGCTCAAATGTGAGGTATAAGATATGTGCGGGAAAGACTTAAATTGTAAAAGGCTAACGCAGTGCTCTTTATGAAACCACTTCATTTTATGTGTTGATATTGATATTTTATATTTTGACACAAAAATATAGCATATATTAAACATGACAAAATAATATTCGAGACTGTAAATATTGTGGTTGCTAAAATGTTGTGTATAATATTGTTTATATGTGGGAAATATTGTAAGAATACTCAGTTGTTTAGCCACATCAGCACCTTTTCTAATGGTTCAATTTGTTTATATTAATGATATTTTGGACCATTAACAAATATTAATTCTTAGTGGTACTAATAGCACAATATTTGATTTATTGCTTTTACATATATTGTAAACGTAAAGTCATTTTGTGTATTAACTTTGTTTCCGAAATAAAGCCTTTTCAAAAAGACAAATTTTTGATTTCTTATAATTTTGTTAAAATCTATTCGAAATAGTCAAATCATGATGATAGTATTAGACACTAAGGTGCATTCGATATGTCTTGTCCCGTACGTCTCATTTGCGTAATTATTATTTCAGAAGCCTTCAATCTTTGGTTGTTTTTAATGTTTGTGATATTTTAGCGTCGTTAGTTTACAACACTGAGCAATAAGTGTGGTATTGTTTGTTTTCTTTTTAAATGTAGATTTGAAATTTGTAATGACCTGACGTAGAGACTTTTAAAAAATACAACGTTGTGATGGATTGGCAACACTGTTAATATGTTGGTATTGAGGAGTACGCCAAAATGTATCTCTCTTTGTTGTGAACAAATATAATTGAAAACTTCTGTTGATTCGGTTTGTGGTTTTCGAGATATTTCCGTGAATGAATTAAAATGGTCCACCCTGTATATACATAGTATATCTTTTGTCTGTAATATATACAATTCTTCAATATATAGCAATTTTATGATAATATTTCACTTTCTTGACCTCAAAACCCTATGATTCGACACCAAAATCACTTTCCCAGGTGACTTAGTTCCTTAGTTATGCATGTTGGTTGCTTATTTGGCGGCCATATTGAAAAATGGCATCTGTGGAGATAAGCGACCATAATTGAGATGTCTACCCAAGAAAAAGTAGACAACGATAGGTCGAAGAACACGATGCAACAATAAAGCTCCGTGCACCCACAATTTTTTACGGGCATGTACTGTGGATCCAGGACTATTAAGTGTGTACGGATGAGAAAACCCAGCCATGTTCTAGCTTACATTTCGTTTACTTTGTGCTGTTTGCTACACTGTTTTGCGACGGTTCCTAACAGTCACAATGTCAGGAAAAGGCAGCATTCTGCATTGACTCGATGAGTTCCATGAGCTGTTGCAGTCTCCCATGAGTAGGCTAGATTACCACACAATGAAACGACTCGAATTGTATCTGCTGGTTTCGAAAGTCTGGTCCACATTCACTTTTGTTACATCATGGTTGTTCAAAATCTCCAGCATGTGTTCAGTTGTTTGTTGTTTGTCCACTGTGGGTTTTGTCGATTGGACGTACACTTGTTTTGGAAGTACACTTTGCATCAGGAACACCACATTCTGAAGGTTCGCCATTGCAGCTCTACATTGGTGTTTGTAGATGAACGATACTGCAGACATATTCACTACACAGGATTTTGTGCGTTTTGGCTTGCGTATGCCACAAACAAACTATCACTTCTAATTGGCCGGCCCCTGCTGTCGCATTCACTTCGTTCCATAGGTGCAAGTGAAACCAGTAGACACAATTCGAGTCGTCTCACTGTGTGGCAAACTAGCCTTCTAGTGGGAGACTGCAACAACTCATGAAATTCACCGAGTCAATGCAGGACGCTGCCTTTCCCTGATATTGTGACTCTTTGGGACCGTCTCGAAATAGTGCAGCAAACCGCGCAAAAGAAAAGAAAAATTGGTAAAGAAGTGTAAGCTAGAACATGGCTGGGCTTTCTCATTCGTACACCCTTTGCTTCAGATAGTGTTGTTTACACAAGCGTGGGCCGAAATGTCCTTTGTTTACACGAAACAGCAAGAAAATTGAACAAGAAACGTGCAAAATGTAGGCTTCTAGGAGTGGGATTCAATCTCAGGTAGGTCGTGCTTTAGTACGCCAATCCAAGATGAAATCTCCTTCACTACGGAGCGAGCTGCCGAATTACTGTTCCATAAGAGATAGTCGTTTGTAGTTTATGCAGTCTCCAAACGAGCGCTCGTATCGCGGGTAGTAACTGTGGTTTTCATTGTCCCAAACGGAATCCCAATATCCTCGAAAGGCATAATCTGTCAAGGCGGATGCACTTCCATGCACAGACACTGTTACAGTTACTTGTCACGTACCACGTCATGGGGGCCTTGCCCTGTTATTCTGTCCTTCGAATACACCTTTGTTTTGCTCGTCTTCCACACTTCGTCCCGTCCACACCATTACACATATGTTTTTCGCTTTTAAATAATTGGTTTTCCTTTTGCATTTTACCTTACATTGATAATTCACACACCCCATTTCTCATTTCAGTACCTTACGCTATATCCAAGATCGCGGCTTTCAGGATGGCCACCAAGTCAGTGTTATAGCATATCAAATATCTTGATGTCATTTTGGTGCTGCCCATCCTTTCCGTTCTCGACATAAATGGGTATCTTGCGACGTTTACCTTATATCATATTGTCGCGTGGTGCGTTATGTTGCGGAGCATATCTCCGGTGTTTCTGTATGGGGGTAGCTCCAATTTGGCATTCTTCTCCTTTTCTATTGTTTGGTCTCCGGGCGAAGTTTGAGTCGGATCTAATCCTGACTTGTTTTGTACGTTGCTTTTGAGTGCTTTTGAGAATGAACTGCCAATATTGATCAGGCGATCCGTGTAGCTCGTATCCCGAACCTCTGCGTTGGAGGAGTCTTACTCCGTAACTGCGAGCAGCAACCACGCTACTTCGTAGGATTAGCACTGTGACACTCCCATAGTGCCAATCCCCCATGTGCATTAATGGTGTGAGAAAGCAACTGTATATATATATATAATTGATAAAGGCTATAGTGTAGTGAAAAAGCAAAATGTGATTTTATTAATGAAAATATTTATACATATTCAGTGTTGAGTGCTTTGATTGTTTCTCTCCGTTATATTTTTAAATATTATTTTAATAAATATGCATAGTGTCCTTATATCCAGTGTGTTTTTGTTGTATGTATGAACAATGTTCGTCTGCGTTGTGGCCCGAGTGACCGTCTGATCGGCCGTGAGGTTTTCGAGACGAGACATCCAAACCTCTCGGTGCCAAATGTTCGTCTCGTTATTGAGACCGGCCGGCAATTTGGGAACAATTCTGTAATCCCTTTTTGGAGATGTAATCTCCGTTGGATTATTCTCGAGGCGTGGAATGATAAATACCATCTGTGATTTCATGTACGAGTTTTATCCTGTTCATTTATCTTCAAACGTTTTCATATTAGTGGTACTGGACTTTTTTTATCTTGTAAAGGCACCATGTCTTGGCGCCCATTTTGAAAACGGTGACCCATATGAACAATCTTTTACCACAACGCTGTTTAGTGTATGAAGATCTATCGAGCGAGGTATCATTTGACCCATATTTTCGTTTAAACTTTCTAAGATGGGCCTGGGCCCCCATCACAGGCGGCCCTGGGGGCACCGTGACAACATCATTCGATTTGCTTTCCTATTTGATTTTTTTTTTTTGGTTCACATAAGTTCAACCGTTTTCATATTAGTGGTACTGGACGTTTATCTGATACAGTTAACATACCTTGGCGGCCATTTTGAATACGGTAAACGATATGAAAAATCTTTTGCCACATCGCTATTCAATGTTTAAAAAATCTATCGAACAAGGTGCCTTCGCCCAATATTTCCATTTAAAATTTTAAATTTGCGCCCCAAGCTCCCTTGAAGAGCGGCCCTGGGGGGACCGCGACATTACCATTCGGTTTGCCTGATGATATTTCCTATTTGAGTTTTTGTTCAGTTCATTTATGTTCAACCGTTTTCGAGATATTTCCGTGGAAAGATTAAAATGGGCCAGCCTGTATATATACGGGCTATAGACTCCCCCCTTGACGCTCAGATATACTCTAGGGATGGCCAGAACCGGTTCCCGGGGGAACCGGTTTTCGGGTCTGAACGGATCCGGTTCTAGAAGATCCGGTTCCGGAACCGGTTTTTCGGATCCAGGTCTGGAACCGGTTCTTCGGACCCAGGTCTGGAACCAGTTCTTCGGATCCAGGTCTAGAACCGGTTCTTCGGATCCAGGTCTGGGACCGGATCCGGAACCGGTTCTGAAACCGGATCTCCAAGAACCGGTTCCTCGTGAAACCGGTTCCGCTGGAACCGAAACTTTGTGATCATCCCTACGCTAAACCCGAGCTGCTGGCAGGCTGTGAACAGTATGCTAGATGAAATGGTGGAAGCGATAGGCAGGCGCCCAGTCGGCGGCAGCTTGTCTCATTTGGCTAAATAAACTGGGTAACTGGCAAACTCATTGGCTAAACAGGCAAACTGGCCAACTCATTTGGCTAAACACCCACTGGTGGACCATTTTTTTTTCTGGGGGCACAAGCGGGTCTGGGCGGGGTAGGCACAAGCGCATGGTCTTCTTTGCATTTTTTTGAAGGTGAACTTTGTGCCTCCTTTACGGGTCTTTGGGGGCTTTCGGATCCAGGTCTGGAACCGGTTCCTAAGATCCGGTTCTGGAACCGGGTTTTCGGATCCAGGTCTGGAACCGGTTCCTAAGATTCGGTTCTGGAACCGGGTTTTCGGATCCAGGTCCGGAACAGGTTCCAGAATCGGTTCCGAAAACCGGATCTCCGAGAACCGGTTCTTCGCGAGATTAAATCAATGCTGAGTGTTCGGAACAGATACATCTTTGGAAAAGACTACAAAACGGTAACCTCTTTGGTTATTTGAAAACAAAATTTTATTTATACTAGTTCGACAAAAAATTTGTTCCCATCATATATTTCAATGTATTTTGTTCACGTTGGAATTTGAAACATGCTACATCTATGAGAAACATAAACTTTTCCTTTCGAACATTTGTAACTTCATTACGATACAGTTTGGACTTTTAATGTAGGGCATTTCTGATAGAAATTTAGCAAAATAGCTCTCATTCAATTTTCTCTTTCTTTCTTTCTTTTTCTTTTTGCTTCATTTTTTGTTTGTTTTCCGTTCAGTTTCCATTAGTAGTCTGAAACGGAGGATATGACCAACGCTGTGTACTGGGTATATTAGAATATGTTTTTAATCAGTACGTCGAATGAACACTACCTAATTTACAATCGAACCACGCAGAAGCAAACATGTGTGTTAAACTTTTGACATTATCCTAGACGTGTCTCGGAGATATACAGTTGTATTGGAATTTGAGTATGAAAGTGGCATAATGAATGTTTAAAGCATCTTCTATATAGGCTATTTGAAAAGTTCTGGGAATAATGTAGAAACAAACATTACTTCTATATTACTGTTGGATTTCTGGAAACAGAACTTTATAATGTTAGGTTCTTTCCGTACTGCGTTTGAATTCCACAGTTTATCTGTTCTCCCTTTTCTTTTTATTTTTCGTCTCTCTTCTCTCTCTCTCTCTCTCTCTCTCTCTCTGTGCCTCATTTTTGAATCTGTGTAATAGACATCCATTGGTTTCAACTGTTCATTGTGTGTGTTTCAGTATCTCCCTATATCAACCTATAAATCTTGTTTCGTCTCAATTTTGTTATTTTATTTTATCGTAACTAATATGAATTGCTCTGATGTTCTTGTCTAATTTTAGTATGAGAGAGAAGAAAGGAGGAAAGTGAGGGGGCATCGCTACCTGGCCCCATTATGGGATAAGAAGACGTATATTGGGTGGCCTAACTGCACGGCGTTAGCTGTCGCATTTTTTTTTTTTTTTTTTTTTTTTTTATGCGGAGTGTACAATCACAAAGAAAATTGCATTCTATTACTATTTTATGATTTCAAATTAAAATTCGTTTTTATCACAGTGTATTATTCCTGTTATCTCCAGAGGATTCTTAAAAATGTATATCATTTTATTTTATTATATTTAGAGAGTACGTATAAATGTATATATACTTACAATACGTTCTATGCAAGTAAATGTGTTGTAAAATTGATGTAGTAAATCAACATACTTTTACACCACTAAACAGTTTAAATTTATATGTAAGTATATTTTCTAAATTTGACTCTATTACTGATATTATGAACATATTACATTTTTAAACGTTATAAGGAAATTAGGTTAGGTATCGGTCAGAAGACACATGTTTCACCATTTAATCGACATTTGCGCATACGTATTTATGTTCACAATATTTCGTGATACTGACTTATCTTTATAATTTTGTACGTAACATTGCCACACACGACATTTCTTCCTACCTATTTCAAGAAATTTGATGCGTTAATTCATGTGTAAGAGAAGTCCGAGTACCGCTTCAGAAATTCGAGTCACGAGACAGGAGACAGACCGACGTCTATTACTAAAGGTAGTTCGGGTTGTATTAATAGTAATTAATCTCTAGTTCTACATAACGTCTACATTACTTTACGAACTGGTTGCTTTTCATCACTTGTAAAGTAGTACTTTGCTATTTTTAGTGCAAATGGAAATTAAACTTTAAAAATCATATTATTAGTTATATAAAGTAAAGTCAACGAATTTTATTTTTTAACCTCCAAATTATCTAAAACCTAGAAGTAAATGATAATAAATAAAAATAATGTAATTAGTCATATGGTTCGTATGGGGTACGGACAAAATCTCGCGGCCGAAACATCGCCGCCCAAAATCTCGCCGGCCAAAACCTTGCGGGACAAAATCTCGCCGGGCCAAAACCTCGCGTGGCCAAAACCTCGCCGCCAAAAACCTCGCGTGGCCAAAACTTCGCCGCCCAAAACCTCGCGGGGCAAAATCTCGCCGGGCCAAAACCTCGCCGCCCAAAACCTCGCGGGACAAAATTTTGCCGGGCCAAAACCTCGCGTTGCCAAAAACTCGTCGCCCAAAATCTCGCCGGGCCAAAACCTCGCCACCCAAAACATCGCGTGGCCAAAACCTCGCCGCGAATGAAACTTTTCTTTAAAATTTACCAAATGAGTTTCTTAATATGCAATTTCACATTACAAATAATAATAATAATAATAATAATAATAATAATAATAATAATAATAATAATAATAATAATAATAATAATAATAATAATAAGAAGAAGAAGAAGAAGAAGAAGAAGAAGAAGAAGAAGATACAAACATCGTGTGCATGGGCTTTCTCGGGTTATTCCCGTTTCCTCTCACTTTCTTTATTCGATCATTTCCTTCATCCTGGTCATCTACGTCTCCTTTAACCTACAGGAAATAATCAAGGGACGTCGTAAAAATTCATATATTATTTAATACTTTCATAAATATTATTAGATTTTTGTTAAAATTTTAAGTTTTTGGATGTTCCAAAGTTCACGAAACTAACCCCGTTAGTTGTCATTACTTTCCTTATGCAGACTTTCTTTCCCTACAACCAGTTTAAAAACACTCTGTCGCCCTACCTTCACATTGAAATCCTCTAACACAGAAATATAATTTTCATATGGTATCGCGGGACTTAGTTAAATGCCCGTGATACTTGTTCTGAAAGCGCTTTTTTTTTTACCGTCATCCTTATCATCTGTTGGAACGTTTACATTTTGGTCAGGCGAGATTTTGGGTATTGCGATATTTTGGGGCGCGAGGTTTTGGAAGATGAGGTTTTGGCAAGGCGAGGTTTTGGCCCGGCGAGATTTTGGCCCGCGAGGTTTTGTCCAGGTGAGGTTTTGCCCCCGCGAGATTTTGGCCCGCGACGTTTTGGGCGGCGAGGTTTTGGCCAGGCGAGGTTTCGGCCCGGCGAGATTTTGGGCCGCGAGGTTTCGGGAGGCGAGGTTTCGGCCCGGCGAGATTTTGGGCCGCGAGGTTTTGGGAGGCGAGGTTTTGGTCCGCGAGGTTTTGGGAGGCGAGGTTTTGGCCCGGCGAGATTTTGGGCCGCGAGGTTTTGGGAGGCGAGGTTTTCGCCAGGCGAGGTTTTGGTCCGCGAGGATGTCGCCGCGAAGTTCTGGCCGCGAGGTTTTGTACCCAAACCGGTTCGTATAATTTGGAAGATAAAATAAATTGAACATAAATTATTTAACGGGAATTAATATGCCAAGGAAAAAAAGAGAATATTCCCATTTTTTTATTTTCCTTCCCACCGGGGATATTCCCACTGCCCATCATTAATCTGAAGGTACGAAGAGTCGACTAGCTTTACAACAAAAAGAGAGTTATGGTAATAAACTTCTGATTTGGGCCTTATTGTAAATCTGCACCATATACTTGTTCACCAATAATAAATATTCGAAACTGAAATGAAATTATTTTTTTAAGTTTTACGTCGTACGATTATGCAGGCTAGGTTAAAGGAGGCGATGATGGTGAGAAATGAATGAAATGGTGGAATGAAGAACGTGGGAGGAAACGGAAGAACACCGAGAAAACCCATGCACACAATATTTACACTACAAAGCTCACTTGGCACGAGCTGGAAGTATATATTCGAGTACGATGATATAATTTAATGTTAATGAGAACATCAATAAAAAAAAACATATTATTTAGTTACGTTCATAATATTGATACATAGTTTACCAATTGCGATATAGCATTTGTTTCACCACAACTTTTCGCAAATGACGTCGCGGTTAACCGTAACATAATCAATATATCGATTTTTATGGTGTAATCAATTGCCAAACTACCGCTTTAACAGCATGCATATGTGGAAACTTGCAACATGGGGGGGAGGGCATTTTGCCCGCTTATTCTTGATGGATTACGACCACAAACAATAGCGTTGTTTGTATAAGAGTAAGAAGGAAAACACAACATTTCATGAAATTCAGGTAAGTTTTGGAGTATTATCTTGGAACAGATGGACAGACACACAGTGGTATATATAAGATCAAGTTAAGGTTATAATAGAAGAAATGTAAAGAAAACATAATGCAAAGAAAATAATTAAGTAGATGAAAATAATTTGAAAGAAAGAGAAAACGTTACGACACTTCTCTTCTTCTTGCAAGCAGAATGAAAAGTTTTCCTCTCCCTAACATTCGTCACACCCAAACGAGGGTAGGAGTCATGTATCGTATGTGTACCTTTTCTCTGTTGTAATGGGTTAACTCCGCTACGCCGAGGAAGACGAATGGAATCTACATTAAAACGCAGAGTTTATTTGTAATGCTTTTTCGGGCTGTGTTTATGCACGGGTGTGGACATAGACCACATTTCCAGGAAGCCACTGTTTACTCACAAAATAACGCCGAATGCACGGTGAGAGAGGGGTTGGGAAAAGTTCGGGAGAGAGCTTCTTGCCTGTGCTCGTGGGAGCGGAGTTAGGCAGGTGTCGTGAGCCAGGGCCGTGAACCAGAACATATTGTGCTTGTTATATACATTCAGCGCTTACTATTCTAAAATATTACTAGACATGAATTATACAACATTTGTTAGTCTCTCTTATTTTGAAGCTGTCTTACAATGCCTCAGAGGAAATTGTTGCTTTCTATAATAGAATTTTATGACCGTGCTTTCGAATGTGCGTATTTGTTGAGAAACCTCAAGAACATTTTTGTTGCTCTTCTGGTATGAAGAAAGAAAACAGTGTGAATAGATATAACTGCACTTTAGTATTTGTCAGTAAGGTTACGAGGAATCATTAACAAACATGCTGCAACTCTATCGCTGTTCAGTTACACTGAGAAAAAAAGGTTGATATTAAAAGCAACTGATTTATGATTGTTTTTAAATGCTATTGATTGTTAATCTAAGATTAATTAGTATTATTATTGTTTCAACTACATGCCTTGTGTTTCTCTTTACTGCAATTTGAAATATGCGATGGAAGCAATTCTCCCTGCGATTTCTTGTAAATGTGGCAAAAGCAATACATGTAGAAGGGAAAAATTGCATTTTTTTTTTCCTTTAATTCATGTTTCATGGAAATTTCATGAATGGATTTAGGTCTTTTTTTTCTGAAACGTTTACGGAAGTACACTGTATGTCACAGCTATTCAGTTCCACACGATGGTGTTATTCATGCCGTAAAACAATACGTAGAATTATTCAATTTACTATCTGAACTGGGGTTGTATATTCAGTTATTGGTTTCAAAGTTTAAATGATGTTAAAGAGCACATATTCATAGTCTACTGTAATCTATACCGTGATGCGGAGCTCCCTATGGCATTTGAATATGAAGTAGATCCATGGGCACTATTGCATATATCTCTTTCTGGTTTGTTGGGCCAATTGGACCATGTTAGTACGGTGTCCCATTCAGATCGAGTTTAGGACTTCGAATCAACGAACATAGCTCGTGATAAACAAAACATCAAGAATATGTAATGACATGTAAGCAATGAGTTATTTGGGTTTTAAGTTTATTTTACGTCGCTTTCAGCAGAGATGCTATATGAGACGGGACCTACTGATTAACGTGGAATCCGAATCACACGAGCTACCGCCACGAATCGAAACCGGGTCTCCCACTTCATAATCAATTGTTCGACCGTGTTCCAGAAATTGAGCTTTCATTGCTTTCACAGTTCTCTAATCGTGGTTCAGATTCAATTTCAGACACAGTCTTAATACTTTCATTTCGCTTTTGTATAGCGCCGTGAGAACAATGTCTGAAATTGCTTTAATGTAGTAATGCACCGGGAGTTAAGAATAAGAAAGATAATAAAAATAAAGTCAATGTATTGTCCATTGTCCATGTATATACTCTTCATAAGCTAAAAGCCACATTTATTATTATTATTATTATTATTAGTAGTAGTAGTAGTAGTAGTAGTAGTAGTAGTAGTAGTAGAGTAGTAGTAGCAGCAGCAGTAGTAGTAGTAGTAGTAGTAGTAGTAGTAAAACAACCTTCGAAACGCAGAACCTACCAGCCAAGTTGTGGTACTCATGCATTTTGGGGTGACGTGTGGTCAGTACATCGGCTCCCCAAGCTGTTAATGTTGGCTTTGTAGACTGGAGTTTGCTACTACTTTCTTTCATGTATTTCCCCAATTTTCCTCACGACACTGGGTGGATGTTACAATGCCAACACCATGTGGTGAGTACAAAAGACCACTCATCTTTCCTCTGACCAGATGCGACACTGCTTGACTTCGCTGATCTCACGAAAAGCAGCATTCCAGTGCGGCTAGGATGTTGGAAATTATTATTATTATTATTATTATTATTATTATTATTATTATTATTATTATTATTATTATTATTATTATTATTATTATTATTATTATTACTGCAGAAAAACATGCAATAACGTTTGAATAATCTGATCCACTTTTCACATAGACCTATGCAACTTTGTAGCATGGATTAATATGTAAAATTTGTGAACACAGTTGGAGACTTGGACTCAGCCTACTTGAAAACAATGGAAGGTATTCATTCTCGATACTTGAAGTATTGTGTCGGAAAATTGTATGCCAATAATTTAAGATTTCAGAAGAGATTTGCTTACTGGCAATTGACAACGAAAGCTAATCAACGACCACGAGGTATATCAGTTATAAAATTATTTTTAGAGATAGTGCACAGTTCAATCGAGGAATCGATAATATACACTACACTCATAGCGAAAATCAGTATATAGCCTACTCACTACGCATTTTATCATCAATAACTTTGGAACAATTAGAACAAACTTTGTTTAGATTGATTTCATCTTCAAATGACGTAAGTATGGGTGCAATAAGGGATTCCAGTGCCGACATTATCCAGAAAAGAATATATAAAATGTTTATACCCATTTCCCGTCCCGGATGACCAAGTGACTAGTGTGTTTCTCTTTGGTACACGTGGTGCCGGATTCAATTCGCGATGCAAGAGCATAAATATTAATTTCACACGCATTTACTTCCATTAAACCTTCGTCCCTTTTAGCTTAAAGAGCATAGCCGTGTGAAACTAATCTAATAATAATAATTTAATTCTATACCCTTTCCATTGATAATTATCTGTTTGGATAATAAGGTAGGCTTCAGAACCTCATAGGAAACTTCAGTTCATTAAGTTCACAAATGTTCTGTTGGAGGGATTCATTGAGAGGAAACCGAAACTAATAGTAGTAATAACAATACTACTAATAATAATCTGCACAATCTACTCATATACATGTGCAACATCCTCCGCATCAAAATCTTATTTTTACTTGTTGAATGACATTCGCCCTCTTTAAATCAAATCCCCTTCAGGCTGTTCCTTCGTAACGAACAATTTAATTCAGTCTCATTTTTCATTACAACTTGCATTGGCGGCATTAGCGGGTAGGCCGAGTAGGCACGGGCCTACCCAAAAATTTTGAAAAAAAAATATATAAACGCTAAAAGATACAATAAAGAGTAAATTTATTTCCCAATATTTATATTAGTGATATATAATTATTTAGCAAATAGCATCAACTACTACTGTAAAAGTAATTTTCTACTGTCATTAATCAATGAAATGAATATATGTATCCATAAGCGAGGGAGAAACCCTACCCAAAATTAAAATCCTAAAGCTGCCCCTGATTACATCCTTACGTGCTCACTGATGAGTGTCACATCAGCAGACAAGTAAAACACTTGATGCCTTAAATACCAATTAATCTATTTTTAAAAATTCTACTTCCAGTGGTGATAGCAAACGCAATAATGTTGTTTATCCGCATTAATTGATACAGCAGGTATGCGTCTATTTAAATATGCGTTGTTTCGCAAAGAAAATCACTAAAGTGCATTGTTACCTTTATTATAATATGTTAGCTTGAAGAAGTGATGGCGAAATCTCAAGGAACCTTCAAAGCTTTGAACTATTAGACCCACGACTCTGACCCATGATCCACGTCCTCATCTCCATTGACTAAAGAGTTTGCATTTGTAATAAAACAATACAGTAAAATTATCACTAATCGGAGTTTGAATGTCTACGGTCAATCACCGCTTTGTTACAATACCACTTGATCTTATATTTACGATATAAAATAGTAAAGTATTTGTCATGAGCCAAATTACGATAGATTTGAATTTAATTAACATATATTCGAATTATTTCCTTGTTGAATTACAGATACTTTTCAGTGGAAAAGGATGAAATTTGAGTCTCAAATCAGGGTATGGTAGGACAAAATAAATGAGAAAAATGTTTAAAGTTTTCCATATAATTAAACATACCATGAAAACTTTAAACTTCTATGTAATTAAGCTTACAGTACAAATTTTATATATATTTTTCTCACAACCGTATGGCTTCATTGTCTTGTGCTCTGAACGCTCCATATACGTAGAATTCTGAATATATGTTTATTAAATGCTCATTTCACCTAGCACTGATGGCTAGTTTTAGATTTAGCATCGATTTTCAGCACGAGACGTTGGCCTACGTTTCAATTTGGGATGATCCGAAACACTCAAGAGCCTAATACTAGTAGATATCGCACCAAGACCTTGCATATTACGTACAGTAATGTTGATTATTTTACCATGAGAGAGTGAGTCCTGAATGTTCTGTCAAATATGCAGCCCTCTAATATATTCAACCAGAGCTGAGAGTTTTATATACATACTGTGAAACAGTGTAAAAACATGAGCTTAATCGCCTTATAACAGCAAATATAAAATAGTGTAAGAAATGCACATATGCGTTTCACGAACAGTATTTTGAGACACGTATTACTCTTGTACCAGCTCTCTTTGCATTCTCTAGACTGAAGTCCTGAAAGCGAATAAGAAAATTGAATCAAATGTGTCATGTACTAAATGCGTGGCTTAATGTCCAACTGAAAAGATATATATATTGCAATTGTTAACCCTTATCCGGGCAAGACATTTTTGTAACGTGAACGGGCAACCGGGGCCTGTGAGGCCCAGTATATATTTTAAGTGAAGAATACACAAAATCAATACCTATTGTCACTTACTGTTTAGACTAGTCTAGAATGTACCGGTATATATTTTTGTCAAGTAGCGAAACTTCGTGTCACGCTTTTGTAAGACAAGCAGAATAGCAAATCTGGTCCAGACATTTTTGTAACGTAAACGGGCAACCGGGGCCTGTCAGGCCCAGTATATATTTTAAGTGCAGAACACTCAAAATTCAATGTCTGTTGCCGCATACTGTTCCGACTAAAGGTTACAATAGTCACGTGTTCAATATATAATTATATGACAATTTGATCTAATATTTGACAGGAATTTCACTAAAGTTATACGGGGCCTCCTAGGCCCCGGTTGCCCGGTTACGTCAGGAAAAGATTTTCAAATTAAAAAAAAAATCATTAGCTTTACCAACTTGATATGTTCATGATTTTAACTTCGACGAAAGATAGAAGAATTCAGTATTTTATGTCTTCGAAATATGTATGGTTATTGAGAAATTTTAGAAAAATGAAGCTACTGGGCCTGGGAGGCCCCGGTTGCCCGGATAAGAGTTAAATTTTGAATTCTCAACTCCTTTCAGGCGAAATTTTGAAAATTGTTCAAGTGAATATGATATTTGTATTATGTGTGTCTCAAAGACCATTTATAATATAGTCCATGCTTTCATCCTCATTTGTTTAGAAGAAACATGTAATAATATGAAAACTCCTTCTATTCTCATACTTTAGGGTGTAATTTCAAAAATTTATACAAGTGAATTTTATGTTCGTCTACTCTCATTAAAAAGTCGCTATGGAAGTTCTATGTCTATCAATTATGGAATAGATCATGGGTCATCGGGTCACTTTAGTTACTGCATTCTCCAGGTCCACCGGATCTGGATTTCACTTCTCAGACCCAATCTGACCCTGTGACCCGGACATATCCAGATATCCAGCCAGACTTTGACCCGAACAGATCCGGGGACTCAGACCAGAAGATTCGAAGAAACATCGAAATATCATCTATGCACTATATAGTGCTCTGATAAGCATTGTACTTATCTTTCAGTGCAATGATTGACACTTGTAGACGCAAACAACAAGCGAGAAGTAAGATTGTGTTTAGTGAAAAGACAGCGAGAGAGAACGTTTGTTAGAACTGCATTAGTAGCGTCACACATACTGCCCATGTGTATGAAGACGTTTCATCTCCGGGTCCTACCAGATCATTCCGAATCATGGGTCTGTCCTGGTCAGACAAGGTCGCTTCCAATCATGGATCCTTCCAGGTCACTGGATGTGGTTGGTTATAAGTCTGACTGCCTCTAGGTCTTCCGGGTCAAGTTCTTTACACATTTCATCACTGGTGCTATATACATGATGATCAGAAAGATACATATTTCCACCCTTTTTCTGTACCTGTCGTGTTAAATTGAGATAAGTAAGTGATGTCGTATGTTTTCATTCTATCAAAACCCTCATGTACCAATTAAGTGTTCTTTTGATCAACGAATGCCTTTACTCAGTCGCGTTCGTAGTACTAATAATAACCGGTAGGGTCTCAGATCTTGTACTTAGTCTTTGGGTAACTAATAGTGCTTTCAGAACTTTTCCTCCTGGTTCTTAATAATATTAAAGTATTGGAATGTATGAATTTAGAATTATATTTACATAAAAAAATGGTCCGAAAGTATTACTTTCCAGTTGTTTTATACGACTAAAATCTGAGTGAAAACTTTCAGTAGAAAAAGAAGACATTCTTTAAAATCTAAATTTAAGAGATGCAATTGGATAAAAGGAACAAGCATACAAATAAACGGAGAAATTTCACAACCTCTAACTTCGCAATAGTTGCAGATGACCAAATATCGTACGCATAATAGGAGTGGAACATCTAACATGGTGAGGACATGCTACTCCCATAAGAAATAGGATGTAGTCTGTGTTGAGTTCTAGTTGACAAGCCTTTTAAATTGATGCATGCAGAAGAATAAACTCGGAGAGTTATATAAGGACGAAACTTATGTCTTCGACAATCCTTCATGTATTATCCTTTAACAGAATATGATTAGATCTCAAGCTTTTGTTTCTCTGGATCTGGTCGGGGTTTCGTATGACAAAGAAAACTAATAAAATTAACCGCGCTCAACATTTATGACGAAATTATGTATTCAGGATCTATCATATGTTGCATTATTGTATTTATTCCTCATTTTTATATTATTATACCTGAAACAATCGTTCCCAACCATATCTTGTAGCTTACTTTCTGAGTACCAAGCAGATAGACACATTGCACAAAACTCGGGCTGGAAATTAAATATTTGTCGCTGGATGATAATGCAAGTTCTAGGAAGTACCGCACACAAACTGAACAGACCAAAACAGTCGGCACGATGTTGGTTTTCCTGCCGCCTATTGTTCTTTGGCGCTTGACTTGTTTATTCAGCTTGAAACTCCATCTTGAATATGAAATGAAAGAGGATATGGGGGCGCTAAAGAGCTCACATTGTAATAAACGTTACCTTTACAAATGATGAAATGGTAGAGTTTGATATGCAAATCCAGAAATAGTGTATGGATTGCACTAAAGAAGGAAACAACAATTGCATTTTTTTTCTGTCATTACACCAAATATAATGCCGCTTCGACCTAAGCTATAGCGTGTGATCATAATTCTCGTACTGAATAATAAATAAGATGTCCATTGTTTGATAGATCAATTTAGCAACTTCAGGCTTTTGTTCAAGGAAATATTGGATATACACGTCACACATGGTACTTGTACCTTATATTTTGTTTTGTAAGTTGTCTTTTTTTCATCATTCATTTTTTCACCTGACTTGTTATTCTAAATGGGAATTATATGAGAAACCCAAAACTTTAGTAGATGTGTAAAACTGTAACTTGTTAATTCATCTGGAAGGGACGGGATGGAGTAGGAGAAGGGGAAACAAATCACGAACTTTTATAATAATATTTAGTTTGGTTGAGTATTGTAATTAAGATCAACGTGAAATTGCTAGGAGTTAGGAATTGGATGCATTAAAGTATATAGTGAATTAGAAGCACAATGGTGGGACAATTGAGGAAAACGATTTTCTCGCTTCCTTCTGTAGATGAATTTGAATTGAGTTTAGTTATTTGATCTGGTCTGATCTGTCCGTTCAAATGAAATCTCAATCACAGCTCGTTTTGATAACAAATGTGCAATCTGAGCATTTTACAAATCCTCAAGACAAAAGCTTTGGATTAATTCCCTTCCCAAAACAGTGATTAGAACTGGTAAAATAAAAGTCGAACAGATAAATACGAGAACGAGAGACAAAGAAAAATAGAGAGAAGTACAGAAAGATAGAACAGCCAGTTTTGAGAGAAAATAGAATTAGTGTGTACCTTCTTTTAATGAAACCAAAGTTGCGTGCTGTTGTCAGCTTTGACAAATGTGTGCGATTAACTTCCATTTCAATGTTTAGAAGATAATGAACTGAGTAGGCAAGTATGCAAGCAACGCATTCTCCCTAGATCTTTGTAGTTGAACTAGTTCCAGTTCCATGGGCAATTAGTATAACAGTCTATTTTCTACGTAAATTTTACGAATACATACTTGATGTGTAATATAGCAATATGATTCGAAATGCAATATGTTTCCTCCTAGTGCCGATAGCTTTAGATACATTATATCTTTTTGAAGTCACTGTAAGAGGGTCTGAATTTTATTCCTCCTTTTTATAAACGCTTAATGTGAACACTTGTACAGGTATCTGACTAGGGAACATTCCGATTTGGCGAATTTAATTACTGAAAATGGTTGCTAGTACTGGATTCAGCACCAAAAGAAACAGATACAAAGAGAGTGTTTAGTGGCAGACCTTATACAGGGTGGGAGATAAGTGAGGGCAAAGTGCGAAGATAGAACGTAGAAAATGTCTAGAAATGTCTTGTTAATTTTGAAACGAATAGAGAGATTGAGATCAAATGTTGGATATGAGGAATGTATGTAGAGCTCCACTGAATAGGCGTAATGCGAATCATGGGGGACATCCGAAAGGCCGCCATGTTGGAACTGGCACAAGAAAAATATACGGGAAAGGGGTCATGTGACATATGGCTCTTGATGCACACCGTCTATTGAATACGGTTTGAGACCTCTGTTTAATTGCAACTGTTATGGAACTTAAGAGTGATTGTTGGTTGATACAAAAATGGAGACAGCAGTGAGCACATTTGGGAAACGATAAAGATTGTCAATCGGGCTTGTCATAGCTGTCTGCGGTATTGTAATTGAAGCAATAGTCAACAGGTGTGATGAATGCGCCAGATGCTGTTTGCAAATATCCAGTTTTGTAGAAACCATACTAAATCATAATTAACCTTGGTGCTGTAAACTGGAAGTGGGTGAGTGATTGCAAGTTAATGAAGTTGTCCCGTTGTTATATTTTGAAGTCAGATGAGAGAAAAATAGTGCATGTCAGGCGGAAGAAGAGCACATCCAACGGTTGTATGAGTGACGTGCAACCTTCAGGGCTAAGGAGTCTGGTAAGTTCAACATTATCCGGTTTCTGCATCAACTCTTCATCTTTATTGGTTCTCCATGAATCAACGAGGAGCAGCAGTTTTATCTGCTCTATGGAAGTCCAGAAAACGTTAGTCGTGAACTCTTTAAGGTTGTCCTTCGTCATATTTGCACTTTTACCAGCATGGGAACGAATATTGGGCGGATTGGGACGTTTGTTGGCTATAAAGTAGCCTCATACTCCTTTCCCGTATATTCTTCTTGTGCTAAATCCAACATGGCGGCTTTTCAGATGTCTCCCATGGTTCCATTACGCCTATTCAGTAAAGCTCTACATGCATTCCTCATATTCAATGCTTGACCTCAACCCCTCTACTCGTTTCAAAATTAACAAGACATTTTCTACGTTCCATCTTCGCACTTTCCTCACTTATCTTCCACCCTGTATACGGTCTGCCACTAAACATCCTCTTTTTCTGTGTTTCTTTTGGTGCTGAATTCAGTACTAGCAACCATTTCCAGTAATTGAATTCAACGGAACGGAATGCTCCCTTGTGAGTTCGACTTTCATTGCGAACACACGTGATTGACACTCCAAATCAAATTATAGGTTCACTTTTAATACTAGCTTCGTACCGAAATGAGATGCTAAAGCAAACACGTAGGATCTGATGAATGTTTCCCTAAAATTTCTAAATAAAGACTGGGTGCAGTGGTTTATTCAAAACGTCACAAACAATTTTGATGGAACTCATGTAAATTAGCCCCGTCTCATATAGCCTCGCTGCTGAAAGATACGTTCAACTCAAAATCAACTCAACTCACGATAAGGAGCAGGTGAACCAATCTATTAGAACAAAATTATCACTTCCAAAGAACATGCCAACAGATGTAGTACAATGTGATCTCCATGATATCGCTCATCATGCAAAATGTGAATATGTGTAACAGATGAAAATGAGGAAGGAATACCGTAATGCAGTGGTAGCAATAGTAATAGTGCATCCTTCTGTTATTTTTTGATTTATACGCCTATCTTGCATAATACGTTTCGAGACATGAAGATTTCGAATATCATTTTCAGCAGAGAGAACCTAATGACTTTTTTCTTTTCTTTTCTTTCTTCTTTTCTTTTTTTTAGAATTGGAAGGAAGGACGACACACAAGTAGGATTGCAAATGTACACACTTTCTTGCTTACCTTAATACCTAACATAAAACAACAATTATTTATGCGTAATGGATAACTTTATTAACTACAGTAAATATTCCATATTACTATAGTATTTAATATAAATATTTTATTAATAATAAAATACGGATTCTAGTCGCGTATGAATCAATTTTCAAATTCGGGGGAACTTACGGGAGAAAATATGTATGCATAAAAGATGATACACTCCTGTAACGGCCAATATTACTGTCAAATTGATAAGTTTCAGGGATGCTGATATAAATACAGTAATATTCTCGATGATGTTAAAGTCAAATTTTGGCTCCCATCGTCATCAGGGGATAAATATAAAATGTCCAAATTGATTGATATTAGTGTCAAATGCAAAATTTCCGGGATTGCTAAGCTGATTGGTGATATTCTTGATGACGTTTAAGTCCAAGTTGAGTCAAGAGGTGAGGTGAGGTGATTTTGAGGTTTACGTCCCGTTCAGCAGCGAGGCTATATGAGACGTGGACCTACTGATTAACGTGGAATCCGAACCACATGAGCTCCCGCCGGGAATCGAACCCGGGTCTCCCACGCCAAAGAAGCGTAAAGTTGAGTCAAGAAGCGACATGTCAGCTCGAGAATTGAAAGGGGCAAGCGTTATTCTTCGTTATTTATTTATTTCACTAATATTGAAAGGGACAGAGACAAAGGCATCCCTCTGTCTTATTTATTTAGTTCATTCACTTTTACACGTTTGCTTTTCGATTTTTGGCTTGCTAGGGATTGGCGAAGGAATCAAAATATTTGTAAACCCATAAAAATATGACAAATACCCGGAGCAAAGAATGTTAATATCAAATTCTTAGTTCTTGGGTTCGCTGACATGAATAGTGGCACTCTTGACACCATTTAAGTCCAAGTTTAACCTTCATCATCATAGGAGGATGAAAAATTGTATGTCAAAATACCGATGTTAGTGTCAAATCCACAGTTTCAGGGATCGCTAAGCTGATCGGTGACAGTTCTTTTGACATTTGGGCCTAAAATTAAGTAAGATGTAACATGTCGACTGGCCAAAGAATTGAAGGAAGAAACGCAGAAGGCGTTGTTATTCTTTATTTGTTTATTTATTTTATTCATAGAAGCAGAGTCGTCGCCGAGGATGTAGCTCTTTGTTATTTATTTTACTCATGCTGAGAAGAGCAACACCAAATGCGTTACTCTCCGTTAGTTCACTCATATTGATCGGTAAAAGTCAAAGGTGTAGCACTGCCTTATTTTAAATCTCATTCATGTTTTTGCTTTCAAATATTTTGCATAAACCTTATCCTTTCCGTGTGAAGAATGGGCATTTTAGTTAGTATTAAATAATACAGTTTACAAGTACTAAGCTAATCTTATCTCGTTTGACATGTGAATATTACTCTTGTTAGCAATGAAACTAACATAACTTAAATGAAAATAAAATATAGGCCTATCTAAAGAAAACAATTATTATTAGTAGTAATTTTTGTTACAGTTTCGACAAAACAAAATTAATACCTTCACCAAATATAAGTTCATATGTCTGATGGACACAATGATACATATTAAATTATAGCAACATTCAGTATTACCAAAGATGATTTTCTCCTCATCCCCCTTGTAATTCGTACACTGCCAACAGATGTAGACACGAAGCATCAAGAACATTTTTACACAAGGACTGTGGTAATCATAACTCGTTAGATTTCATTATGTTGGTAGTTAATTTGGAACACTGAAAAAATTTACAACTGATTTGAACATTTCTATTGTTTTATTCATTATAAGCATACAGTGAATTAATATTTACTTGTAGTTACAAAGGGCTAGTTTATTGGTTGAAGGGAAAACAGTATACTCGAGTGGGTATCGAACTCGCGATTCTTTGCACGTTAGACGCAGATTCTCCTCACTCTGCCACACCATAACTTATTAACTTTACGCGTCGTACGGCATGTGTGGCGAGTCGTAAACTTTAAGACGCTTTTCTCCCTTATTTTTGGCTATTGCACTCTCCCAGTTTTTAATATTAACATTTTAGATGTGCACTACCACTTCGCGAAAAATGGCCCCGAAGTTATTTTACCAAAGTCTGCTTTCTCATTGTAAGTGCTTTGCACTATGCCTACACTAAGATGCGTTTTCGACGCGTTACCCCTGCAGCGAACTCAATCTTGGTGGCTATTGGGTAATTTTATTTTCGCCAGAGTTCTACATCATACTGAGAGCCAGTCAGGGTTTCCAGGTTTTATTCTTTTTTTTTTTTTTTCATTTCCCGCGCCGGAAGGATAGAATTAAAATGAACTGTTTCAGTTGGTTTCTTGTAAGAAGACGTGAAAGACTTGTTAAAATCCCCTTGCCTGGCAATATGTCTTTCCTTTTTTTACCTTCCTTTAGTAGGCGGCTTCCTAAAGCGTTCGCAACGCGTTTTTATTGCTCATGTGTACGCTTGAAATACACTGACTATGTATTTAAATGTAGATGACTAGTCACAATGCGCTGTGCAAACGCGAAAACAATAAAACGCGCAGAAAATGTCGCTCGAGCGTATTTGGTGCGTTTCACAACAATAGACCGCCTGTTGTTTAAAAGATGTCAAAGGGAAGGAAAAAGGAAAGGTGTGTCGCCAAGAAAGGGGATTTTAGCAAGAAACGGCTGTTTGGAAGTTGCATAGTATCAGAACTCTGCTATTATAGACCTGGATCTGACACAAAAAAAAGAAAAGAAAAAAGAAAAGAAAGAATCTGGAAACCTTAACTGGCTCACGCATTCTCGAACAGCCAAAGCATTAGACATATTTTATTGATTCAGAAACAACAAGTGATCTATTGTTCCGAAACGCACCAAATTCGCTCGACCCAACGTATTTTACGCATTTTTATTGCTTTCGCGTTCGCATCGCATTGTGATTAGCCATCCACATTTAAATACATGGTCAGCGTATTCCAAGTGTACGCATGAACCATAGAAACGTGCTATAAAGGCATGAATTAGCCTTCTACTTAATCAAAAGCGGATCAATATTCAAATGGTTATCAAATTAACTGAAAGATTTAAAGAAAATGCAAATGCAAAGAAAACATTTTCGACAAAGATTTATCAAAAGTTTTCGTGTGGACTTAAGTATTAAAGAGTTGGAACGTAGTCATTACGCATAAGTAACGATAAATAAATATAAAAAATTGATAAAGTGGTTTAATTACAACTGGATAACAATGACGAAGTTGGTTGATTGGTTAGTTGGTTGGATTGGATTTAGTGTCAACTTCAGCACCGAGGCTAAATGAGACATAAGGACCCACAGTTAACCGTGACATCCGAACCACATGAGCTCCCACCTGGATTCGAACATGAATCTCCAGCGGCGAAGGCAAATACGATAAACATAAATGAAGTGTTGGGAACAATAGTGGGGGGAAAAGAAACATCAAACGTAGAAATAATTCAAACATAGGAGAAAAAATTGGCCAGAAAAATATTTGTGAAAAAAAATATTCTAAGTGATGTGGTAGAAGGTATTTTCAAAGCACAACAAGCGAAGCAGCGGAGAATGCTACAATTAATGGCCCACGAGCAATTGGCAAGATAATGTGACTCAACCATGACCAATTTGGATGCACTTCCGTAGAAAACGTGTAATAACGAGTTCGTTAAATAATAAAATCTGCGCACGATATTATTATTTGTATGTAAATCAACTACAAAAAATATCTAAATATCGCTCTAATTTCCAGATTATCAGTGTATGTTTTGAAATTCGAAAGCAGATCAATGCAACTACAAAGCAGTGCTTAATTTGTCTAAGGTTTATAAATAAGACAATAATGATGCTTATCCGCAAATGGTCTCCAATGATCCAATAACAGGACATTAACAAAATCGGTAAATTCACTGGTTCAAAAAGGTTAATTAATAAACTTATCACAGCCTCCGTTCTTCATAATACCACTCGAATTTACGTTGAATATAATATTGAGAGACCTCAGCATTTACCCTGAGACTCCCGGTCTAAGTCTTTCATCTTTCTCTTGACAGTTCACAATTATTTTCTTGTGAAGTTTCCGTCTATTGAGATAACCTTAAGAACTGTAAAATAATGAATATTTGCATTTTTGTTTTGAAGTACTTTCATTCCTCTTTCGAGTTCTTCTTTACCAATAATCAGTAGCGTAACGCAAAAATGTCGCGCCCCCCTCCCCCCCGCAGAATTATTTTTGGCCGTCCCTTCCATGCCCATTAAATTCCCGCTATATTATGTCCCTGTAGAAGACAGTGGTTCATAAATCATAATTAGCATAGTAACCATGAAATAGAATTAAATTACAATTAAAATTAATGCTCATCAAAAAAAGCAAACGAACTGCTGAATGTCGAAGTTCATTTGAAGCAGTGTAATCTTCTATCATTTTTTTCTGAAAATATTTCTATTATATTACTTAAGTCTATTGCACTTGTTCTCTCACATTCAACGCTTAAAATACTGAGACTGGTCAACCGTTCTTGAGGCATGAAACTCTACACCGAGAACGCTAGAAGCCAAAGTATAGTTATCTATTAATAGGAGATAGGTCTATGCTAGTTTTCGAATTGTTTTAACTTTATTTCATTGTGTAATATCAATTTGAAATCGCATTAATGTAAGTTATAAAGGTTCTGAACTGAGTGTAGTAATAGGGATACGCATTCTTTTTGCTTAAATTTTTACACCAAAAAGATACATTTTCGGCACATTGTACAGTCGGCAGCAAAATTATTTTCCTTAATACACGACTGCTAAGATGATTTTTTAAGCTGATATTACTAGAATGGATAAATTTTCATCCAGAGCATATTTTTCATTTTGTAAAGTAAATAATATTATTCTGAGAAATGGATATTCTGTATTCAGCTCACTTTTTTGTTGCTTATAGTTTTCAACATTTTCTTCGCGGTGGGTCCCTAAACTCTGCGGCCGCGCCCACCGCTGCAGGCCCTTCGAGACCCTCAGTTACGCCACTGCTAATAATCTATTTCTAGTCACTCTAATTGAAACCAGAGTGTCTGTTATACAAATGTGTGCCGGTATAATTTTTGAACGTCGGCCAATTCATTAATTTTGTCAGCGAACTGCTTGCTCTGGGCTTTTAATTCTCTCTGATTCTCAAATGTAACTTTGACACAAAATATGTTCTCTTACAGCTGATAATACTAAAATTATTTTTGTAATCTAGAATGTATTTATCACTGGCAACAAAATGTTTATAATTAAGTTTTCGTTGGTCTGCAAACTCCCAGATTCGTTTATCTGCATCACGAATATATGTTCCAGTTTTTCCCGTTTCTTCAAAATCAGCCACTGTGTCATCACGTATTTTACGCAACAATTATTTTATATCGTCACCTGCTTTAATTTCTCCACGCCGGAAATATATCGTTTCAATCTGTATTGTACGAAAAACTATCGAAGATAGTTTTCGTGTCTTCTTTCCTTTGGCAGTTCATGTTTTGCGTACTTAGTTCCACGTAAACTTTAGGACAGCCAATTTCTGTTTGTTTGTAATTTTGTAATCATTTGCTTTCCGATGTGAAGCAGCAGATGGATCAGAGTGGCGGTTTCGGACTCGAAATCGGTCAGAGATGAAAAGAAAAAAAGACGTATCATAGTTGGTCGTAGTCTTGATAATGACCTTGCATTCATTTTTTTTCCTGTGTAACTTCTTTATCAGATGATTAAGTTAGGAATAAGCATGTGAAAGTCTGAATAATATGTTTGTGTTATAATTTCTTAATGATAATTTCAACGATTTGCTTTGCAATGCATTTCTCTTCTTCCTTAGATCCACCACTTTCGTTTTCGTAGCTTATCGTACCTTTCCATCCACGAACAAGAGTATCTAACATCCTATCGATGTTTGCAGGATTAATTGAAGACATTCAGACATATAAAGAAAGTATATTTAGCACAAATTAACAGAAAATAGAAAAAAATATGAAGCACATCACTTACACCTTAACATAAATCACAACGGCTGCCTACAGGGAGGGGAGTGCGTGTTGATTACTTTCAATCGCTAGTAATCACAAATGTTTTGAATTGTTACTTTTCAGAACTAATTCAGCTAGATGTGATTGCACACTGTTAAGAACACCGAAAGCTTTAAATTGCATTTTTTACTCGAATTTTGTACGAGCTATGGTGAATTTTAGATGACAACTTAGGTGTCATTTACGAAGCATAAGAGTATGCACAGGTTTTATTAGCTTGGCACTTACTGAATTAATTATTACACATAGTATACGGAAGTCCTTTGCTGACTTGTTATTAGAACTGTACAACCCATTTGTATGCTTGAATGGCGAAATGAATATTTAGTAAGAAGATAAATATATTTTGTGGGTCATGGAATAGATAGTTAAGAAAATAAACTCATAAAATGATTCGTGTTTAGTAGTGTATAATCTATGGAGCGGAAAAATGGATATTATACAAAAGCAACGAAAAAGGACTGGAACTTTTTGAAGTGTGCGTATGAAGAAGAATGGATATAGTTGCCTGGGTCGAACGGCAAACAAATCAGGAAGTATTAGAAATACTATGTGAAGAAAAGCATATTCAACTGGAAAAAAAAAAAGGATGAATGACGTCCTAAGGGATACAGTAGCCTAAAAAGTACGGAGAAGGCGAAAGAGGATAGAGTTGGTCAACGCTAATAAAAAAAAAGAAAAAATAATAAGTGTTACGTGAAGACTAATATTCTATGTTAGCTGAAGACCGTGGTGTGGGGAACTTTGTCAGTTTGCGACAAGTGATCTGCCAATGATAGGAGAAACATGTATTACGTTAATATCGATTTGGTATTGAATTACGAAAAAATGGAACAACTAACAAAGATCAGTAGTCAAAACAGAAACTGTCACTAACACAACACTCTACCACTTTTCTTATATGAACTGTTAAGTATCTACTTTCTACTATCATGCGCATTCAAAATATCGATATAACATTTGAAGTTTTCGTTTCCTGCCATTCTTCAGAAATACACAGTCTTTCGCGACACACATTTTTTCTTTATATATATATATATATATATATATATATATATATATATATATATATATATATATATATTTGTGTGTGTGTGTGTGTGTGTGTGTGTACCACCATAACTGTGTAATGTCTAGATAAATTTTAATTAAACTCGGTACGCATACTAAAAAAGCAGGGACGATCGGGGCGATTGCCCTCCCAGAAGAGGAAACTTTCTTATTTTATATATATAAATAAAACATATCCCAAAGTGTGGAGCCCTTAAAAGTAGTAGTACGACAACCCACCGCCCCCCCCCCCCCCAGAAGTCGTTCCTGGATCCGCTCCTGCTATAAATGTAACCAAGAAAGTTCTGTCGCTTTTTTACCCACCATTTTCGAACATAGATGTCACCTAAGACGTACCTGGAAGATCACAAATAGTCTCCATAAGCATCGATGACCTTCTGCCAACGTTCTGGAAGGCCATGGATTCCATCGCAGTAGGCGGTGGGGCCACTCGGTCGAAAAAGTGTAAAAGCTCTTTCAGGCCAGCCACCCTGAATAAGGTTTTCCTGGGTTTTCCTCATTCACACCAGGCAAATACCGGGGTGGTACCTAACTTATAGGTCCCAGGCCACTTCCTTCCTTCCCCAATCCTTTATTCCTTCCCTTTCCCCGGATTGTGTGCTCGCCGAGGGACGTCATCCCTCAAAACGTAAAGGGCTAAATGGCCTTAGATGCCGAAAGCCCCGAAATCTACACCGTACCCTACCCTATCCATCGCGGTAGGACGTGGTGGGCCGTGAAGCGAAGAAGGTACAAAGTGCATTTTGCACCTCTGCTAGAGATTTGAACTCGCGTCCGCTAAGGTGATTCTCCAAGAAATGGAACAGGTCATAATCAGACGGTGTAATGTCCGGGAAGTACGGCGGTTGTGATAGTGTTTCCCATCCCAGGCGTAGGATGGTGTTCCGGGTCATCCTAGCCGCATGGGGCTGAGCATTGTCCTGTAACAGGTGGACCCCTTTGCGATTCAGAAGTGCTGGCTTCAGAGTTTTGAGTATTTCTTGAGCATGGCTCAACTGCTGATAGTACGCAGTTGCATTAATGTTCTGACCAGCTGGCAGCTGTTCCCAATGCACGGTGTAGTGAGCAGTCCACCAAACACACAAGAGAACCTTCTTCTGGTGCACTGCTGGCTCATGGGATGCTAACCAATGACGTCTTCGAGTTTTCGTCACAGTCCTTAAACTTGTTAAACCACCGCTGTACTGTTCGCGCAGTGACGACACCCTCACCAGAGGCCTGATATATCTTCCGCCCCGCTGCATCGGCGTTTGACCCCAGTTTGAACTCGTACAGCATTCAGGCCCTTAAGACGCTCTGTGTAAGTTCCAAAATTCACTCTATCCTTACGCAAGTTCACGGTGTATCTGAACTGCCACAACCAGGTAGTATGTTGGATATACCCACACCAACAACTACCTTCGTCTTATCTCAATTCGCATTGAACTCACGGAGTGAGGGCCAATTGAACACAGAGCTCCACAAAAAGCGATAGAACTTTCTTGTTTGCCTTTATGCTTCGGTTTGGAAAAGAGTACTGCTGGCGTAAGACCCCATAGCATACTAGGGGAAGGGAAAGGGGACAGACACACAAAATTGATCGATAATGAACGATATTAATGTCAAATCCTTAGTTTTTGGTGTCTTCGATCTGATTAACAGTTTCGATGCAGTATAAGTCAAAATTCAGCCCACGGAGCGGATAATACTCTTTTTGTTAACTTAAGGAGAATTGGTGGGGAAGACATAGAAATGATCGTAAACGACCGATATTCGTGTCAAATCCATAGTTTTCGGAGTCCATGAGCTAATTGGTGACAGTTTCGATGTTCTTTAAGTTCAAGTTCAGCCCCCTAATAAGGGGGGAAACCTTTACACACCTACGGGAGGGAATAGATGCAGGAATGATCGAAAACAGCCGATATTATTTTCGAATCTGCAGTTTTCAGGGTCGCTGAGCTGCACAATAACACTTCCGATGCCGTTTAAGTCCAAATTCACCCCCATTAGTACTCTTGAGGTGGGGGAGAATTTAACATAAAATTAATTAGTAATGACCGATCTTACTGTCAAATTCATAGTTTTCGGAATCATTAAGTCGATTCGTACAGTTTTAATTATCTTTAAGTCCTAGGTCAGTTCCAGTTCTGGGAAGCTCCACTAACATTCCTAGGGTTGATGAGGAGAGGGAATGACTCATAAAAGGTGATCGAAAACGAACGGTATGTTTGTCGAATATATGGTTTTTGAGGTTGCTGAGATAAATAGTGACACTCTCGATGCCATTTAATTTCAAGTTCAGCTCCATTTAGCACACTGGCGACATGTAGGAAATATTGAAAACGACCGATGCTAGGGTCGAACTGTTAGTTTGCAGCATCACTTAGTTTGCTGGCTTTCCTGATACCGTTTAAGGGTCTTCGCTTCAGCGAAATTAAACTACCACTATTTTTTTTAGTTTTTTCTGTAATATCTTCAAAACAAATAATATTCGAAAAGCAAATACGCAGTGAACTAGACAATACAATTTTCCATGTGATACCTTTACCATAATTCGTCTATCTGCTTTTGATATGCCGCTATTTACAGAACCCACAAAAAATGCTAATTTATCTACAGTTGCAAATCGAAAGCAAATATATGAGTTGTGATAACGGTATCACATGCAAAATCGTATTGTCTAGTTCACTACGTTTCTGCTTTTTGAATATTTTTATTTGCTTTGAAGATATTACAGAAAAACTAAAAAAATAGCGGTAGTTTAATTCCGCTGTAGTGAAGACCCTTAAGTCGAAGTTCAGCTCCCAGTGAGTGGAAGACCACCTTAGCCCTCCTAGGGCGAGAGTGGGATTGGCAGACATAAAGATGATAAAAAGACCGACCGGTATTAGTGTGTCGAATCCATAGTATCCGGGGTTCCTAAGTTGATTGGTGGCAGTTCCACTGACCATTAAGTTCAAGCTCAGTCTCCAGTAGAGATAAGAGCCCTTAGCACATCCAGGGCGAGTGGAATAGGGTATATATACAATGATAGAAAACAGCCGACATTGGTGTAAAATCCATAGTTTGCAGAGTCGCTGAGAAGAATAGCGACACTTCCGATACTGTTTAAATTCCAAGCTCAGACCCTATTAGTACCTCTGAAGGGAGAATGGTGACATGAAAAAAAAAATCAGAAATGACCAATATTAGTATTGAATCCATATTTTCTGGGATTTTAAGTTGATTAGCGACATTTCCTATATAATTTAAGCTTACATATACCTCCAATTACCACCCCTAGGTGGTGGGAAGGTGTTGGCATATAAACATATTAAAAACATCCGATGTTGATGTCGAATTCATAGTTCTCGATGTCGCTGAGAGTAATAATTACAGCCTCGATAGCGTTGAAGTCCAAGTGCAGCCCCCATCGGCATGGAGGGTGAGAAACAGTGAAAAATAAAATGTGTCAATTGTCTGAGATTAGTATCGAATTCATAGTTTGGGTTCGCCAGGCTATTAGGTGACAATCGTGACTAAATTTAATACCAAGCTTAGTCATGAACGGGCATGCCAGCTGAATTGGGAATTGACAGGAGCAAGGCCAAAGATGTTGCCCGCATACATATATATTTGGATATATGTGTATGAACGTATATTCCAGCGTAACTCCGGGACCCCTACAACAATACTAACCAAATTTGGTAAATACATGACTTTCAATCTGGAAATGAATACTGTAAGTGTAAGACACCTCAAAGTCTGGGAAGTGGAAGGAGTGACATATAAAAATAATGGAAAACGACTTATGTTAATGTGCAATCCATAGTTTTCGTGGTCTAAATATTAATAGTGACGCTCCAAATGACGTTTAAGTCCAAGTTAATCCCCATCGCCAGAGGGGGCAGATGAGAAATAGAATGTCAGAAATGACAGGTTTGTGTCGAATTCATAATTTTTGTGCTTGGGAAAGGTCTGGCCTGTTTGAAATAACTTTCGGAAGATAATTGTTGCCCACTTCAACCTGGAGTTTTTTGATCATATTAATTTGGTTAAGAGTTTTCTATGGAGGTAGGGTGTTTGAATATTTATGCCAAAAGTAGAGTATCTTCTGCATTTTTATATTTGCATTTTCATTGAAATAAATATTCTGAGGGATAAAGGATTGAAATGTTTCCCTAAACCTATTATTTCCGTATAAAGAACGGTCATTTAAGCTATTCATATAAAAATAAGTATCTGGTATAAGAAAAATGATACTTCTGTTTGTTTTACAAACACTTTACAGAGAGAAATCGTTAGTCAAATCAGCCGAAAATAATAAGCACTTGAAGGGGTTAAGATCAAAGTGATCACGTCAAACTGTACTTCTATTATTATTATTGTTACATATATATATATATATATATATATATATATATATATATATATATATATATATATATATATATATATATATATATATATATATATATATATATATATATTCATTTTATTGCCAGAGGTCTAAATGTCATTAGGAACAGAATATGCTTTTAAAAGCAAAATAACCTTTATGTTTTGCTCCCTGGTGACAGTTCTTTGTTTCTTTACGTAACAGTACAAAGTTCGTTTTCTTTCCTGAAGCGCATGTAAAGTACTGGTATCAAACATGCGAAACTTTATTTAGCCTTAGCGAAAATATACTATATTCAGTAATCAAAAGAAGGGAAAAAAGAAATCCGTGATAACAAAAATATCCTGATAGTTTCAGTTCTTTAGGTTGTTGTATAACACTGTAGTATTTTCTTCTTCTTTTTTATGTTTCTTGAAGTATGCTGTAAGTTTCACTGGCTGACAGAGACTGGTCTCTCTACAGACTTACTCTATGAAAAGAGACTAAGAATAGTGAAATGAAATAGCTCAAACTTCAATTATATGTTCTTAAAGCATTTTGGAACAAAGTAGAAATTACATCCAACGTAATTTGATAAGAAATACCATTTATTTAAATTACTGTTCTAATAGTGTGTGAAGAGTGATATCTCTCGCTAGGCACACTATTCTAGAAAAAAATGCGGGTGGCTCAGTAGTAAATCGTTCACCTCTGGTGCATGACTACAGTCCGATCCCAGCTCCCACGAAGTAGGCTTTGTGGTTGGCAAATACCTTGTGCAAGGGGCATTCTCCCGTTTATTTCACTTTCTTCATTCCACCTTTTCATTCCCCCATTTGTAAATGGCTCCACACGCTTTCGGTCCATTGACAACGACAGCAGGACCACTCGGGTGTATGAGCACATTAGGGCCAGTTTCGGTAATTGGGTTGTGGTTACTGTTGCGGTGAGTGGCTCGATTTCGTATTCGGAGAGAAACCGAATACTGTGCGATTACACTTCTTTTTAACCAGGAGGCGGTACTGTAACAGCGGACCGCAACCTGGTTTGCCGGTTTATTCCATGTTGGATTGTTCCATACCGGATTGTTCCATGATTCATTCGGCCGGCCATGTTCACTTAAGGGTGTTACATTTAAGGGTGTTACATTGAATTTGTACTCTGCGGGTAGATTTTTTTGTACAGTTGAGTTGATAGGGAAAAATGTTGAAACAGATTTTGGTTTAAAAATAATCGGGACATAATCTACATCCATATATAGAAGTTACATGGATTTTGAATCCGAGAAGCAATTTAGAATAACTTTGTTCATGACAGGAAATTTCTAATTATTATCTCCACACACACACGTTGAGTGTATATATATAGCATATATATTGCAAATATCAAGCAGAGAATTCCCGGTGGGAGAGCCTTCGGAATTTTGCCTGTCCTCGACGTTTCTGTTTGTGTCCCTCTTCTTAAAGGTCAATGGAAAACAGTAACATGAACTCAAAGTAATGATAGTTAGAAATAAGTTATTCAGGGACGTTTGGCAAATCTGTTAAACAATAATTTTAAAAAAATAATGGGTAACAGCTGAGTGTTAGTGATCATGAGGTTGGTGGTTCAAACTCAGTCCTCGGAAGTTGTTTTTTAAATATATAGTTTTCTGATACCTTGCTCAAAAAGAGAGAGCATTGGCAGGGTAGTCACTGCCTCAAAGCGGTGGATCGCTTTCGGTATGATTTCGTTGGCAGTCTTACAGATACCTCGTGGCATGATAGCCAAATAAGAACTTGATATTACTCAAACTTACCTTGCAGTTTTTTTTTTTTTTTTTGAATACTGCAATAATCGACGCCATGACCTCAAGTTTATTAGGTGAGAACGCTATTCTAATCGCAATATTACTCTACTCCGTTTGGTTTTTGAATCTTATGAGTTATGCATGAGAAACGATTATGAAACATGATGCATTTTAGATGTCCCTAAAGATATGTAATTTCACCAAGTTATCGCTTTTACTCCGGTAGGAGTATCAAGAATAGATGCCGGGAGCTTGAAATAGTTATAATGTTTCACAGTAATTTTTCCTATGTAGGCCTATATATTATCTACTCGTCTAGAGTTTGTTAAGTCAACAGCAGGAATATTTTGACAAGTGATAAATAAAGAACTGCTTAGACAGCATTACACAGTAACGAAGGATAAAGTTCAAAATCTGCTCCTTGTAGTTTTCTGTTGCATTGTTAATATTTCCATTCAAGCTTGAAGTTCGTGTGAACAAACTCGGAGCGGGAAAGTATCACCTAATAGACTATTGTTCTTTGATCTCAGCGCACGAGCAGAGAGGGTTCTCAGGCGCGGGAAGAGCAAAGTACTGTTTCGCTGAGACACAACAAGATCAACAGAGAAAAATCTAGATGCAATAACAGTGAGAGATTGTTCTCCGTTTCTTCTGGAATTTTGACTAGACAAAAGTTTTAATTTAACCGTTCCTTTTTTTTTTTACATTTATTGACTTGCAAACCACCAACAGGAAAGACATATATACGTACATAAAAGAAGTGTTTTGAAAAGACGTCCAGCAAGTTATTTAAAAGTGTCTATAAAGAACGTAAGTACCGTAGCTACTGTTTTATATTGTTTTCTATCCCTTTCCGGTATGATTAATCTAATCACTGAACTAAAGAATTATCTCCAATGTTTTTCTCCTTTTCTTTTCTTTTTTTTTCTTCTCCAGTCGTTTTTTCCCTTTCCCTTATTTTTTCTGACTCCTTAAATTCTCAGAATTACATTCCAAGGTTTGGGCAAAAAGTATAAAGAACCGTACCTTCAACGAACTGAAAAGAAGTCGCAGTCTTTGTGGCCCATTTTGTGGTCGAAATAAATCGAAGATGGTAAATAAACTTTAAAAAAATTTAACGATTCCGAGCACTTAGATAGTATAATTAATTAACGTGAGTCGCCATTGTTCGGGTGCATCGCTGTAAGAAAAATGGGTAAGCTGTCAGTTGCACATCTCTATTCTGTTCCAGAGAAATAGGGCGGGGGAGTCTGAAGTGAGGGGCTTGGCTCAGACCTCCACCGGAGCCTATTTATTTTCCCCGGCAGTGCTCGATAAGTCCTGCGTGCATGTATGTTTCTGTCTGATAGCAAACACCGGGCCGTATTGATCAGTGCAACCCGGGTAAACAACTGTCGGCAGCGGCGGCAAGGCCTTGCTTACATGTCTCCCGCCTCCCTCTTTTCTCCCCCAGAACGATCCCCTCATCTCGGAGGTTGCTTGCGTCTGAAAATCCACACAGATGGTATTGTAGTTTCCGTGGTGCATGTTTGGTTTATGATTATTCCCTAACTGTCAATCAGTGCCAAACAGTGGTTGCGACTACAAGTTTCTTTTCTTTTTTTAACTTTCTTTATGCGCGGGCTAAAGGGGTTTCGGGGCGAGGACGTGGGAGGAAAAGGCCGTGTTGGCCGAGATGAAGAGTTTATTCTCTCATCTTGCATGACGCACAGTAGTTGTGTGTGATAGTGGTTGTCGGTCGGTCAGTCAGTCAGTCCGGTTGTCATCATGTAGAAAGCAAGAGCAGACGCTTTGCTGTACTTGCTTTTGCTTCGCTTTCTCTCTTCTACCGTCACGAAGCAATCCGAGGTGGACCGAAAGTAACCGAGACGATCCGAGTGAAGTCGCGGTGTTTTGAGAGAAACGAGGAAGCAGAACTAGGCAAGAGTCGCTGGCGAAAACGAAGCGGAAGGCGGGTCGAGGCAAGGCGGGGCTAGCATGCTGGAGCCACGCTGGAGGCCAGTCCAGGTACCACGCCGGCACCGCACTGTAAGTCCGAGCTGACTCAACAGTGTGGACAACCCGGCACACACACACATAGTGAGTGAAAGTGAGCGGTGTGTGAGGAGGAGGGGTTCGAAATGGGTGGGGAAAGTAGGGGAGAGCTTTGGCCACATCCCATTGAACAGCAGTGAATGACGAAGTATGTCCTCTCCTCCGATTAGTCTACATGGATGTGACGTCATTAGTTCTTACTTCGGAGGAGATATTTTGAGTCCGCGGGTTTCGAACTCCGGACAGTGAATAACTTCGAAACTCCTCCTCCCCACACACTAGTAAATAAGTGTTATGTCTTCACCAGTGCTTCAATGTTTTCAGTAGTCAAATTGATAATACATATAGGAATATTTATAGTAGATGTGTTATTTTCTTTTGCTTCTTGTTCTTTGATTTTATAAGCATCATTATTTATTTTGTTGTCCAGTGCCGTGATGAATATAATCGTTGGCGGAAAAGTTGCCGAGTGACTTTGTATGTTTGTTTATTTTGTTGTGGTTTCTGCGCGTGCGCTCGCGCTCGCGCGTGTGACCTACGGTGTGCGTGACGTACGTTTTGCGTGTTGGCATGTCTCTCGGAATAATTAAATTGACGTTAGGTACTCAAGCACTATTGTTGCTCATGTAACTTGGCGCTTTGTGATTCATTTAAGTTATCTGTGAAGCTCAAAGTTCAAAAACATACATATTGAAGAATGTTAATGTTTTATATGTTTTTGCGGTAGGGAACTATCGATTATCCAGCATTGTTCGCAACTTGTTTAGCCGCGTTTTCCTTTCCCGTTCTTTTTCTTTCTTTCTTCTTTCTAGTTTGCATAGAATATTTTGTTATTTTTGTGTGATTAAAATAAATTAAAATAATAGAGCCAGTAGGGGCAATTAAACATGAAGTTCTCAATGTTTTGTTGATTAATATCTCGATTTGTTTTTATCTTTCGCGAAAGTGGGTTGTAGTTCAAGCGCTCAGGGGAAGGGAAGAACACAAAGGCGCACAGTACATACTAATAGGGAGACAGACGTAAAAGAAAAGTTTTCATTTCCGAATGTGTGAAGAATTAAACTAGTTTGTGTTCTTTGAGGTAACAAAGAGTATTACGAAAATTGGTATAATATATTATGAATATGATATGATAATACGCAGAAGCGATATCACTGGATGATTTTATTTTTCATTGGCATTTATCAAATTTGTTGTCAGGTTTATCTCTGATCGTTTGTGAAAAATAACAATTATGTTTAAACTATTTCAACTATATATTCCTCCTAGTGCATTATACTGTCCTGTAGTTGTTATTTGAAAATTATCAATCTTCGCTTTATTGTTTTCCTGTTTTACTTTTAGTAATGTTAGAAAAATCCCGCGAGATTTGTTTAAGCCATATTTCAAGCACGCGCTCGGCTGTCCGCATGGAAATTGACACGTGCACGGCTACCGCAGTTAACAACAATCGGTCTGTTTTCTGGTTCCCGTTCTACCCTCAGAAATGGTCTTCAGGTTCATGCAGGTGTAAAGATTACGAGGTTTACATCAACACAAGAAATGAATTTGCATGCTTAAGATTTTTTTTTTTTTTTTTTTACAAACCAACAGCTGATTTTGTACTTTAAAATAGGGATCTCTTACAATATTTTCCTTACTATTATTTATTGAATTCCATGCTGTAACTTCTGTAGCTTGAATAGAGAAATAACGCAAACCTTAATTTATGATTAATGTATTGTGATATTCATTTCGAAAGGTATGTTGGAATCAATGGTTACATTTAAACAATAAATTTGATTTGTCAGAAGTTGTTTTCCAGTTAGGAGGAAAGTTACTTTGGCGTTAGCTTCTCCAACTATTAAATTGATTAGAATGATAATAATAATAGTCTTTGACATGCAACATCCCGGACGATATCTGGGCTCAGAAGCAGCGTACTTAAGCTGCACAAAACCAAATCACGCGCGTCAGTAGAATAGGAGTTGTGCTAACCGATAATAAGAATGGCTGTTTAATCTTTGTCTTTCAAGAAATACTTTGTTTCATATGTTAATAAATGTATATACTTCTAGTAACTTACTGTCAACACAATATAAACTTTATTATATAAGCTTTGAGTGAAGGTACTTTTGTTCTCTATACTTTGATACGATTTTCTTTATATAACTTTTCGGTTAGTGATTCTGTCTTAATTCATTTCAAAAAACCGCACACGACTGCGTTTGGTGTTCGCCACCGGAGGAAAATTTATGCTAAAAAGTTGGGAAACGATCTCGTGACAGAAGCGGTAGGAAGGCTGCGTGTGTAATGACAGCACGCTTCGCAGCTGTTTTCAATGCGCCTTCATCTGTGACGAAATTTTGCACATGGCTATGTCTTGCATATTTTTATTCATGTCTGACGGAAACAATAATAATAATAATAATAATAAAGAAAAGAACAAGAAAAATGTTCAATGATACGTGAGGGAGAAGACTTGCAGTTAAATCATTTGACTAAGACTGAACACTTCGATCAGATGAGCATATAATTGCAGTTATATATTGATAGTTATTGACGTGAAGTAGTTAATAGTGTGTCGTAGATATTTACATGTTAAAACACAAAAGTGAAGAACGTTGTTAATAATTTTATACTTATTAATAGTTACGCAAGTTTTCAAATTATCATAGTAAAGGGACAAATATATAAAATACTTGGCTGAGTTTAATTCAGAGATCTCTAAAAACGCCATACAAAGAAATTATTGTTTTGTTCTGAACCATAGTTTGAGTTGGAAGTATAGTTAATGTAATGTATCTTCCTTCTCGCATTTCGTGAAAAAAATCTGGATTCGTAGTGAGGACGCATGTGTTCGGATCTCACGTTCATCTCTAGGTCCACCACCGTAAAGGCTTGATTCTGAAACTGGTAATAAATGTAATAAGTTCTTGTTGTATTCTTTTGAAGTGATAATTACGGTCTACACAGATAAATTAGCTTCTGCAATATATTCTTCTTCTTCTTCTTCTTCTTCTTCTTCTTCTTATTATTATTATTATTATTATTATTATTATTATTATTATTATTATTATTATTATTGACGATGATGATGATGATAATGCTAATTATAATAACAATAATACAAACATTTCTGAATATAATTAATGGCGCGCGATACATGTTATTTGTAAATCAATAAGCGACTTACGGAAAACTTTGATCCACGAAGATTATTTTTTCGTGGATAACGCATATTTATTAATATCTACGCACTCTACGTTTGTTCTTCACGAAAATGAAAATTATTATTTTATTTTTTTTTCTCAATTACACGTCTTAACATTTTATCAAGAATATGTTCTTGAAACAATTAGCGCGTAGACTGAAATACTGATTAAGGCTCGAATTAGAGTGTTCTGCAAACATATATATATATTTTTAATATAAATGATTCGAAAAATAAGAAGAGAACTCTAAAAGTAGTTAGGTAATGCTTGTATAAGCATGCAATTCTCATTTGCAATTAGTTGGAAATTCATTAAGAACACATGCACAATTCTTTAAATTCGTCTGAATAATTATTGTTCATATTATTCGTATTTTCTCTTGCATTCGATTAAAAATATTAAAATAGTTTCAGTGTTGTGCATTGTCTTATCGCGTCGAAAATAATTTAGTTTCGGCTGCTATTTGAACAAAAATTTCCTCTTAGAACAGATTTTACTTTTGTCAATATGTATTTGTTTATCCCGCTGAATCTTTCCCCGCCGTCATATTACCAAATGAAATTAATTTGTAGTTGTCTTGAATTTTCGCCTGCAACTATAAAAGTCAGAAGACTATTTTGTTTCAAATGCCAAAAAAAGTTATTCGAACTTAAATTGCAAGAAATTAAATAATATTGTAGAACTTGAGTAAATATTTCCTTATGTACAATGTGTTTGATTACTTTCCACTTTTGAATTAGACATAGCAAGTACTGCCTTTACTGTTACCTTCATATAGCTGAAAGGGATGTATACTTTTCTTATCAGCGGCATAAGTATACGTCATGTTGTTATTCTGTCGCAGAAAATAGTTAATTAAGTTAATGAAGTTTTGCTTTTAAGTGTCACAGTAATTTTCTACTCCTCCCAATTTTTAATGAAAAAGTTACCAGCAATTTGCATGGTAAGGTTATTTCATTTCAATGAATTTTAGCTTTCTCATGAAATATCTGAGAACACACGAAGTCGCGACATTGATTTGCCTTACTTTATACTTATTCTTCCCAACTCATTTCCACATAACATCAACTAGATAGCATTAAACATACGGGCATATATGTACGCGTATTTATTTTGCAATATCTAGTTTGTATTTATGAAGAAAATACGTAAAATAAATTGTTAAAATTACCTTGATGCGGATCACTTACAATTCCTTATTTTTCGCGAACCTTTTCTTTTATTTCTAAATTTACTATAAGCATCGGTGCAGTTTTGGTAATTGAATGTGGTTGTATGTTTCCTTGGGTTTGCAAACAATGAAAACATATTTGTAAACAATGAAAAGTATTCCTAGTAAAAAATACGAAACTTCATTAATTTTATTAATTTATTTCGTGTGGTATAAAAATTGGAACCTCTTTATTTCTGCTTGTGTGCCATAGGATTTTCCAATAAAATTACGACTAATCAATGCAATTTCATTATTATTAAATTGTAGCAATATATATATATATATATATATATATATATATATATATATATATATATATATATATATATATATATATATGATTCCTATTAAAATAATGATCAAACGCTTTTTCCAAGAACAGCGGTAGATATTATGTTGCGCATCTTCGTAATTTAACAACGAAGGAATATCAGGACGGTAATTTGTGTCAAGATGTTAACACGGATACTAAAACATGTGGAGGATACTGCGTATTGTACACTTCTGTCTTTCTTTTATTTTCTTTTTTAAATTAAATTATCAGCAACAGAACGATGTTAACAAGAACAGTTTGATTTTGCGCACTTCTTCAATAGGAAATTGTTTTCCGGCGTTGTTTTCTTGTTCAGCACAAAGTTTTGAATTAGATTGAAATACGATGTTAAAACAGTTGATGTTGTCGTTTTATACGTTCTTTTGTTCTGTTTGATGTAAGAACGGATATTTTCTTTCTTTTTCTCTCCAAAATTATCTTTGCTTTGGCAAAGTAGTGCCGCGGAGTCTTGTCTCCGGAACTTCTGCTAAGAGTTTGTTAGAGAAACTCCGCAGCTACCCCAGGCGGGCAGCGCGAGTTTGCAATTGACGGCCAGTTATCGCACAAGCCAAGAAATCTATTTCATGTTCAATAAGACCGTTTGTTTGATCGTCAAGATAATCGACTTTCGTCATTACTAAGTATATAGTTGCTGGCGTTAATTCTAAGCTATCACTAGCATATAGATACCGCAAGCGTAAGAGGGAAGAGAAAGTGTTTATTATTTCGTGAATATAGTTAAAACTTCTGAACTGCTAAAGTTTGGTTTTGCGAACCTCAAACTGTATGTCAGCATCTTTTAGTTACTATTAGTTTTGTTGCATAAAATCACTAATAATAAAACACTGTCCTTTTATGTTTAATTTGAAAGTTCACGTAATATAGTTTTCAATTATTTATCTGATTTCGAAAAAAAAAGTTGCTTCTCATATCATGGACACCTTCTACTTATTTCCTTATTACAGAATGATTCCCTCTTTCGGGATGATTATTATTAACAGTTTGATAAGTAACCGAATATTTTATTTTCGTTACATTTTGTTCACTTACAGCGATCTGAAATTGAGACCGCTACAGTGGAAGTTGAAATATGACGAGATATCTATCTATCTATCTATCTATCTATCTATCTATCTATCTATATATATATATATATATATATATATATATATATATATATATATATATATATATAATCGCTTTTAATCAATACAGCTCCTAATTCTCAGATGAAAGACTATGTATTTCATATATAATCAAAGTACACTAAATATGGAAGTAAATAAAACATACTAAAACTTTATATTCTACATGTTGTCATAGCATATGCGATAAGAAAACGAAATCACGATAATTTACTTGTGTACAAATAATACTGTATTTAATATTACCTTGGTGTTTCCTGGAAATAGTTATCAATAACTAAATATATAAGTATCTTTTAAAGTCACAATTTATTCATACTTAGTGCACTACGATTTTGCATCTCTTACTACCGACTATAATGATGATAATAATAATAATAATAATAATAATAATAATAATAATAATAATAATAATAATAATAATAATAATAATAGTAATTTTGCTCTGTATTGTACTTTGGAGGAAATAATACGAGTGTTCGCGTGTTTGCTAACGGACACACTAAGAGGCTTTCAAGAGTATATATATGATAAGTATTTTTAATAGTCTCCTTACTTCCTCGCCATAAATGTTCCGGTAAAGTTTAGAAGTGAATGTGTAATATGAAGTCGTTTTTTTTCTTCTGCGTTTTTTTGGATTTGGACGTAAGGATGATTCGAGTAAAATAACGAAGAAATAAAATTTGGATGTTCGTGGTAAAGTTCTTTATTTAGGTCTACATGTAGATGTTTTAAGTAAATTTTGCGCTATCCATAATTATAAAGAAAGATCAGTAATACATATTCAATAATTCCAAATCTGTTCTAAGTTTTTTTGGGGGGCACTATATCTTGTAACTTCTTAATTCCTTTTGTTCTTGTCCTACTTTCAGTCATTTTAAATGTTGGGATAATTTACTTACTTTATTCCTTAATTACTTATTTAAATTACTAGTTCCTCAGTTATTAAATTTTGCTCTTTACTTTACTTCCTTTCGTAAGGAATCCAGATTAAAGCTAATGAAAAGTTTTGTTTTGCTATTTGAACTGTACACGTACAAGTAGCAGATATTATCAAATTCTTTTCTACAAACGCTTGTTTAAAAGTAATATATTTTGGATTTCAACATACTTTTATTTATATTATTTACAAATTCAACCTGTTACTTTTGTATTAATTGCAAATGATATACATGCACTTCGAACATAATTATATAATTCAAGAACAGGTCACTCTTTTAAATAACTTGTTTTATTTGCTGGACTTTAGTATCCCTTTGAGCACGGAGTGTATCTGAGACGCCTATATAAAGCTCAACGTAGGATATACCTACATGCACTCCCACCGGGAGTCGTGTTTGGACCTTCCGAAGCGAAGCCGATAGCACTAGCCATTCCCTTTCGAACCATTGTAGATAATATTAATACGAAATATTCCATGAAATTAGTTAATTACATTCTGATCAGAAGAATTCGACTCTAGAAATATCAACGAAGTTCCTATCGTTAAAGCTTGCCATCCCTAACTGCTATATACGTACTTCACCCTAAATATTCAGAGTGTAATACTTTTAAATACAGTGTAGGAAACACAGAATAATTAGGTTGAATTATCTAGTAATTGGGGACATCAGTTTCACCAAAAATTACCAGAATATTCTCTGTGAAAATATACGTACGTGTGATGCTTATATTTCTTTCCCAGTAAAATTGTTATCGAATTTTTATGCCTTAAGTATTAGAGTGGCACCAAAAATTTTAACAAATATTACGCACAAATATAAAGGCTTTACCTCAGTTTCACAACATTTGTTTTTTTTTTTTTTTTTCGCACCTAACATACAGGCTCGGCGATAACGCAAGAAAATCCCTTCAATGAAGTCACATTTGTCAGAATTTCTAAGAACCGGGCAGCTAGTCAATGATTACATTCTTTGTTAACTTCCTACATTAATCAGCATGGATACACCGCTTTGGATATCGGTTTAAAAGTTCGTTTATTACCTACGCTTAGTAGATCAGCATTAAACTTAATTTTAAATATGTATTTTATAAATAGATATTGGGTAAATAATAGCCTTCACTTTATTATGCAAACTAACTACAGTTATTGTGATCTTATGCGGATACGCACTAGCGTAATTGACATTGATTTTGTTTGTTTTATTAGTCTTGTATTTACCATTTCTTGTGGTGTTAAATGCCTAACTAGATACGCTGGACATATATTATATTACAGATGAATGAGTTTATGCATACATGTCAAAATAGCTGTACAATATAAAGGAGTTTTAAGAAGGGTCGCACTTCTGGCTGAGTACGCACTGACACGGAATTATTATTATTATTATTATTATTATTATTATTATTATTATTATTATTATTATTCAATAAAACGTCAAACATAAAAATAACTCCTGCACGTTAAAAAAAACTGTTCGAATGAAGTTGACTATATAATAAATATAGAAAAAAAAATAACAATTTGGGTCATGGTTATGTAATAGAAGAAGATTATAACACACTTCCCGAAAATATCTAGTTTGAAATATAATTCGCAGCTTCTTATTGCCAACGGTTAATGCAACTTGCACATATTCAAATTTGTGTTAAAAGACCGGACAATGAAAACGGTCATTTTAATATCAGATTTATTTAGAACTAGGTAAAAGATATATTGACAGCAAAACTCAATTTTTATTTTGATGGCACTTTTTGCGGGGGAGGAGGGCGTCATAGTCTCTCATCACATGAACTTTTAATGTTTTTTTTTATTATTTACAAATACATTTGTTCTTATTAATGTGGCTTTTGGTTGTTCTGCGTTGCAAAAATTCATCAGATTTATTCGGCAAGTATGATGTGAATCATTTGCTCTGTATTACTTTCAATAGTATTGTGCTCCTTAATAACGTTATTATGTAGTAAGAATGCCATATAACACAAAAATACTGAGCAAATACATTTCACGAAACTAGTAAAAATACGTTTTGCACTTTGGTTATTGGTAAAAGAAGAAGAAAATTACTCGTCTGTTCAGGGCCTTCGATTTTTTATCTCAGTAGAATGATAGAGAGAAATTTATTTTACAAAGATATTACTTTTTATATTACTGAATTATATTGGACCTATTTTCTCTCGATGATGTAAGAAAGAAAACTGTGCATTCTCTTATTTATTTATTGATTCATTTATTATTTTATTTGCATACTGTACTTAGCTTAAAATATTTTTTTTAAAAAAAAATCTCTTAATTAGATATTACAGTTGTCAAATTTCTAGACATTAAATGAGAACGAAATGCATTGTCATGTTATATTATAGTAGAAAGAAAACTTAAAAAATGGAAGTAAAACGAATAAGCACACACATAAATGGATCTATAAATATAATGTATTTTAACTAATAATTCATATATTCCTGAAAAATATTATAACATTTATGAATGAATTCAATAGTCGATAAATGTTGACTGGGAATCATACGTTTTCATCAGTTTCAATTATATATTTAGTTTTGAAGTGATATTAAAATTCAATGATTAATACTCATAATTTTGTATTGGAAACTGTGCATCATAGACTAATATAACAACGTTAATAAGCTGTGAACTGAAGAGCACTGACCGATCAGGTGGCGCACGTTTTACTTCATAGAGAAATTATTTCGTATACTCAAATTAAAAAAAATGATATATAAAATAACAAATTATTTGAGAAATAAATTAATTTGAAAATACATTTCCTATGTACGACAGTATTCGTATGTGCTCCTTTTCCGGCGGCTGTTATATTTTGATGACGAAGTATTCAAAACGAACTCATTTTTAATTTTGAAAACATTACAATTAAATATCTTATTGTATTAGTTTTACTGCCCTCAAATATGTCACCATAATCTTCGCATACATTATAAAGATACACTTCCATCAGCACGGAATGGCAGATGTAGGTCAATTTGCGTTATGTATATTTTACTTGATATTGCTTACATTACTTTGAGTTGAAATTTATTCCTTACTAATTTTGTGTAAAAAGATTTTTTTTTAAATCAAAGAGGATTAAATTTAATAGATTTTTGAAATAAAATAAAATATATGCAAGGTTCAGTTTTCGTAAGATAATTATTTCACAGACTGTTATCAGTACAATATCTACATGAATACCACGATGAAATTTAAAATTGATAGTAAATAATATATTAATAAAGAAACTAATTTATTCAATTGTGTATTCTAATTACGTTGAATAAAGTTAGAATATTTCTGTTTCTTCTTACCTTGCTGTGTATGTTTAAAACTATAATTTCTGGTAATAAAATATTGCAGTTTTAGCTAATGCTATAACTATGATAAATATAAACCATACTCTAGGAAAAGAAACATGATTTGTTTATAAAGGAAAATTAAACTTTAATAAGATACTATATCAGATGAGATATTCCCGATCTTTATTTTAGGATCCATAAACAAATGAGATGAATTATTTATAAACGGAAGGTTTTAGTGTTATTTACCATACAATGACTTATTTATTAGTTTGGACATAAGTATTTACTCCCGCTTATATTGACTTTTTATTGCGTGCAGGGAATGGGCACCGTTTCTTCGGGTTTACTGTTTTGAACCCACCAATAGTTTTTTTTTTCCTTCTACACACAATTATTCTAGGATACTAGTGGTGTCTTAGTATAGTTACGCGCTTCGTAAGTTTCTTTTTTTTACGTTTCTTAATGACTATTATTTCGATTATATATATAGGTTTCAAACCAATAGACGTAGGAGATATTTATGATTTATAATTAATTGAAATACACTTTATCATCTTGTATTAACATCGCAGGAATGTCGTAACATTATTTTATCTACATATAACTTTTTTACACTTGTTTTGGAGTACATGTTACTTCTCTTAATTACAATTTGGGTATAAACCAATTGCAATATGTACTGTACTTAATGAATTAGATACTGTTAAATTTCCGTGAATATTGACTTTCCTATTAATTAGTTTGCGCTCATCTCTGACACTTTAATACTCCTTGCAATGTTAAGGTAGCGTGAGCATAACAAGGTATTGCGTAGATAATTATGAAAAAGAAAAACAATTTTAGAACCGTGAAAATTTCATATTTTCTGGGGGGCTGGAGTGAAAGTAATATTGCAATTTCAGTGCCTGGTGTTGTAATTTAAAAATAAAACTTCTCCATTCCAGATGTCGCTGAAAGTTATTTTCCGTTACTTTAGTTAAAACAAGTTTTAAGTATTCAATCGACAAGGAAAAAGTTGATGTTTCCTTAACAACCTAAATTTATCTTCAGATAAACGGTTCAAATGCATTTTATTCTTAAATGAACCTAGGTAGTATAACGACGAGACAAACGTAGTTATTTTCTTGACTGAATCCAAATGTATGATTTATTTTCAAATAACCCCTGTAATCGTATTTTGCTTTGAAAACCCCCATCCATTCACGGAAAAATAAATCGGGCATTTTACTGAGAACCAAAATCACTAATCCAATCCTATCCTGTCATAATTTATAAGTAAACAATTTATTTTCGTTCTCTCCATATTAAAATATACTTTATGAATTGTCATTTCAACAAATAGAACCGTTTTCTCTTAGTGATTTGAATGTGCTTTGTTGTTCTGTTGAAAATTTTAGAATGTTGCTAACGATTGAGGGAAGATGACACGCTACACATGCTATATATTAAATATAATATTTTTTTCTTATTTTGATATATCGTAATATATCTAAGATTCACTAAAACATTTTTTCTTTTGTTTTCTATTTTTAAGATTTTAAATCGTACTGTTATTTTAACTAGAATTTGTTTTCAAAATTATTGAGAATATTTAGTGAACGCTAGAGTTTTAAATAATTAAAAATGAATAATCCTAGATGGTTTATTGTACAGGAAGTTATTACTTACGTATAGATGGATAAGGAGATGGATTTTGACTACAATGGTGTGCATATGTTTCAGTTGAGAGAGACAATGTTATAATCTAATAATTCTGTGTATAATCCGACTTTTTTATATTTGTAAGAATTTACTGTTACGGCGTTTATCTCCCATTTGTAAGATTGAGTAAGATAGCGGCCTAATGAATTCCTTAAAATTATTATTATTATTATTATTATTATTATTATTATTATTATTATTATTATTATTATTATTATTACAATAATAATAATAATAATAATAATAATAATAATAATAATAATAATAATAATAATAATAATAATAATAATATAGAAGATGCAAACTTTTTTGATGATATTGCTATTTTGGCTTACTCAAAAGCGAAATATTTGTTTGGGAGATCCGTCTCCTTTGGCCAAGCCGTCATAACTATGGGACGTAAAACTTAAAAGATTTCATTTCATTTCATTTGTTTGGAAGGTTGTAATTTGAAACTGTCAAAATTTGTTTGCGTTTAGTGATTATCTTTTTACATGTTGATAACCTACAATCAAATTCAAACTTAAATCATTACAAAATATCCTAAGGAATAGACTACTGTTTTGAAATTAACACATTGTAATATTTTAAATGTCACGAATAAAACTTTCCCGTTTATATATATAAAAGAACTAGGTCAAAACGTTTACAAATTATATAGTCTCTTCAAAAAAATAGAAGTTTAGTACCGTTTACCATAACTTATCTACAGTACTCCATTTGAGGCAACCGGAAGCCTCCCGAGACTTTATTCATCCACTCATAACTTTTTAGTCAATTTAGATTAAGTTATTTTAGTTATTTATTTGAACTGATTCAGAGTTCTATTTTAATTGACATAAATAATTTATAAGATATTTTATTTAGGACCACGGTATACACACATGCGAACTTATTCTCTTCGATAAAGATTTATCTCTATTTCTCTTTGTTAGATTAATTATTGATAAGCTTTAGTTATCGTTCCGAAATGGTATATTCAGCAACTCTTGTAGCTTTGTTATTTATTTTAATAAAACTATTCTGAATTTATAATAACATTATTTTAAGCCGCTAATCACCTGTTAACCTCTAGTTCATGTGGCCTGTTCGTGGCTAAATAGTTAAAGTCCATTCTTTCCGTGCGCATGATCCCAGTTGTATTCCCGGTAGAGGTTCTTAACGCAGAAAAAAATAGGAATTTTTAGGTTCCACTTTAAATAGTAAGTATTGTTACGTGTAGCCTCAACACTGAAAAAAGAGCATTAAATCTGCAGTCAATTAAAAATCAAATTCACATGTTTTGTATAATACGTTGCCGGCAATACAACTTCGGTCTTTATAGCAAGATAATTTATCATTATACGTCAATTATCGAGTCTAGTATTAAAATAATTTTTATTTATGATTTTTTTTCTTTGAACTTATATTAACGTTAAAATGAAATCCACTTTCATGTAATTTCTTATCCCGTTAAGTTGTTCCGACATATACTTGATTTTTATACAGCCGTTGCAAACAATTTGGCGCCCTTTAGATTTCTTATGTATCCACTAGACCCAATGTCATGCCCTTTATAAACATGTTCAAAATAATGCAGAAGAGATTGTATTCATTTTTACGGGTTAATAATCAGTTTCAACCCTGCTCATTCTAATAAAATATACGCAACTCATTATGCAGTGATGTTTGCAATGTTGCATAACTTCTAATATGAAAACTTGAAGAAGAAAGTCATTTTTTTGTGTGTGTTTTTAATAATCAAACGAATAGTGCATGCGAGAGAAATAATATATCTTTTAAAGGAAAATAATACACCTCTTATTAGGAAGGAATGAAGGAACTCAAATAGCTTTACTGTCTCTCTTAACCTAAGAGGCACAATCATAGGGCGATAAAGTGAAATATTTCAGTTCTTTTTCATTTTCTCAAATAGTTGTACCTCTGTTAGGTGAAAATTCTGTTATTTTGATAAATCTATGCTAACTTGTTAATTTTAATGAATAATAAGTTTCAAATATTTAAGTCTACTCATATATTGTGTTATTTACTAGTATCAAATTAATGTAGTAGTTCTAGATTGTTGTTGAGCCTATTTGAGAGCTTAAAAATTAATTATTTACGCTAGGTTAACTTGACCAAGTGAATAAGATATGATCTGAGAGAGCATATGATAGTGTGTTTCAGTTTCTTTTTAAAAGTGGCTCCATTAAAATCCCAAATCGAAAGCGATTGATTTGTATATTGTGAATATATTGTTTCCGTAGTCATATACTGTAGTGACCATGCCTGTAAACAAATTATTTGGAAGGACAAATACATCATATAAGCCTTATAATCAATGGAATTTGTGATAAGCTTTATAAATTAATTACTGAGGAAATTTATACGTACTCAGACAAACTGTAAAACGTTGCAATTATTAATGCGCAGTAATATCTGAACGTTTATAGAGAGCGAAACTTTTTTTAAAAACTAATTGTATATAATGATCAAATAAAGAGTTCAACCACTTTCTTTTAAATCAGTTTGCCTATAGAAACAGCAGAATAACAGTTTTGAAGTAACGTGAATATTCCAATATTATTTATTGAATTTATATTATATGTTGCAGTTCTAATATTTCCGTTAATTGATAATACGGTACCTTGAGAATTATATATATATATATATATATATATATATATATATATATATATATATATATATATATATATATATATATATATATATATATATATATATATATATATAAGTACACAAACTTAATCCGAATTTAGTTCATTTAACATTCGATTTTGGTGTTAAGCATGTATTTTATTTTATTTCTCTTTTTATTGTGATTTTGGAGATTTATTGAAGAAACAAGTATTGCATTTGGATTTCACATGTATATGTTGTTCTAGGATTTATGGCATAAAATCTAGAATTGTGCTATAAAAACTTTCTTCATTAATAGCATATTTATATCGGTAACGAGAGTTTCTTCGTCGTATTTTAGGACAAAAATTGTTGAAATATTTTCATGTAACAAGTTTCTGTTCGCGGTCGGTTCAGTTTGGAACACCGAAAGTGAATGCGTTATTTTTAAATATACCAAATGTTTGAGAAACACTAATATATTTCCACTAATATATGACTAACGCAAGCTCAGCATAACCCAAATGAATATATTTATGATCAGCGGTTTAATTATTTTGTTAAGTCTTATACACTATCTAACTTCTCACTCCCTTGATAAGAAATTTTGGTTCGTGTTTTGCTTTACTTGTAGTTATATTATTATTTCGAGAAACATTTTTTATTAAAACAATGGAATAAATTCATTTCAACACCACGACCAATTTATTTATAGAAATATATAACAGCATGTTCCGGAATGGTCCAAATGTGTTTTCTTTAGCGTAATTCTTTAACTAGTCGCCAATTGTATTTGAAAAAAAGTATATATATACATATATATATATATATATATATATATATATATATATATATATATATATAGTATATTTGCATTTTCACAAATTATTTTATCAAAGAAGAGGGAATAATCTTGCTCAACAATAAATTTATGAAAATAATCAATTATTTGCTGATAGCATTATTTCAATCAAAAAACATATTATTTATTTCCTATATATAACTAGCTGAAATGCCGTTCTTTGCACGGGAGGAGTAAGTGTGTGGAAAATACTTCAATCCCCTTCTCCCTTATTATACGTAATTCAGTGAAAGCGAAATGATAAAAATAAATAAAATACTCTACTTCTGGTATAAATTTCAAAATATCCTACTCTCACAGAATACGCCCAGTAATCAAATTAACATGATTACAAAACAGCTTGAAGTGAGTGCTAATTACATTCCAAAAGTCATTTCAAACATGTCAGCAGTTTTTCCGTCGCCGAAAACTATGAGTTCGACACTGATCTTAGTCATTTTTCTGACACATAGACTCCGAATAAAGGATTGAACAATACACAAGATACGTTGAGGATGGTATTGAGATAATACTTCATACGGTATCGGTCTCGTCTCAATTGACAGATATCGGTTTGTATCTCAGTCTCGTCTCGTTTTTGGTTTCGTCTCTGTCAAGAGATGTTTCGAGTTAGGCCTTCATCTCGAATGTCAAGACTCAAAATAAATTATGCGAAAATTAAAAATGTGTTAGTACTATCATATTATAGCTTTTTTTGGCATTTTTATTTATTTATTTATTTTCTTTTTTTACTTGATTCTTGTATGGGGAATTATTGTTGCCCGCGTACTCTCTCAAGCTAAGCGGCTAACATTCGCACTTTAGGTGTGTGCCTTCGTGGATTCAGTCCTGGATGGATGTATCAAGCCTTTGATATAACCGGCTAATAATCCACACGCTACTTTATGCAATAAATCTTGTCTCAAATAGTCTCCCGTTACATTCTTTTTTGACTGATGTGTTCACCACAAAATCACACACTTATCTTAATGCACATCAGCTCATGTCAATACCAAGGTCATGGAAACATAAAGTTGTATTGCCCTTGGGCCCAACCCAAAAGGAAATGATAGCTGCACCTTTTACTTTCGTGAATGACCCTATCTAGTACTGAAATTCCCGCAACACAGAACCTGTAGATTCACAACAAATATCGCGATTGTCTAGTTTGCTTAGAGGCAAAGATAGATAATAATATTTGCCTTTGTGTGGCTTAGTAAAACACCTTCATTAGAAATACAGTATTAATACAGACTTTGTTACACATTTTAAATGTAAAATCCTGATCCATCCATGGTCTTGCGCTAGTCTGTTCCAAAATTGCGGCTTCTACTCTCTCCCAATCTGAGATTATTTTAAGTTTTAGCCCCTTCTTGGGCCACTTTTTTTTCTACAAGTAATAATACGATATCTCTTCCATGTTACACAACACAGACTCAAATAAGAAAAGGAGCGAAAAATAAATAAATATTTTTTGAGTGCAGTTCAATTGTCCTAGTGAAAAAGGCTGATGACTGTAATGGAAATAACGCTTCCCAAAAAGTTCCAGTGGAACAAATAAGAGCGTAAGTACAGTTATTTGGCGGGATGTGTACTTTCTATTGCTCACGAAAGGGTTAAAGGAAAGTTAGTATCATTGCTTATGCGAGATGTTGTAGTAAAACAGCAATTTTTTTTTGAACACATTATATCCTGGGTAATTCCTGAAGTGTGTGGGAAAAAATATTGTTTGGAGGTTATAACCTCATGTGTTTGCTTTACAAAATTACGTTTCAAAATATGTTAGTAACATGCACTTTGAGTAATTAAAATGACTGCAAATATAGTAAAGTATGTTGAATCTCACATGAAAATTGAGTACTGTTTAAAACGCTTTCGATATACCATGTGACTAATTAATGGTGGATTTGCCCCACTCTCTCCCATGTATAAGTCCAAGGCTATGACTACCCAAGGAAAATTATTCTACCACTTCTTATGAAATGTAATAGTGCACGAATTTCGATAATATATAATTTCAGTACTTTTTGTTGCTAATATTTGAGACGAGATCGAAATTGGGCGTAGTCTCGATCTCGGTATCATCTAGAGTAAGTCTCAATATTCCGAGTCTCGGTTTTGTCTCGATTTACATCCATCCGTCTCGATTTATGTATTGTCTTGAAGTTTCGAGACGAGACTGTCTCGGTCTCGGTGCCGTTCCTATGATAGATATAAAAGCAATACCTTGGCTTTGTGTCTGTAAATTTCCAATCTACCTGGGATGTTGTTTCTTACCTAAGCTTGAGCTTAAATTAAATCCGGATTGTCACCTAGAAGTATAGGGCCCCAAAATCTATGGATTCGACACAAATATTGATAGTTTTCGATTATTTTTACATTTAACCCCTCTTCCCACCAAATAAGTATACTAATGGGTGATCAACTTGGGCCTAAACGACATCGGGTGGTTTTATCCCATACAGTACTATTTTCCAGACTGTATATAATGTGTGTACTAAGTTTGGTTAAAACTCCTCCAGACGTTCCAGAATTACGCTCAACTATACGCATATGCATACATACGTATATCAATTTATGTACAAAGAGAGAGAGAGAGAGAGAGAGAGAAAAGCAGAAGCTCAGTAATATTTTTAGAAACATAAAACATATATTTTTATTGCATCCAATTTGCAACCATAGATAGTAAATTTAAACATATACAGTATGCTACAGAAAGAGCTGGAAAAGTGATGAATACCGTATATAACTCATTTTCTGAAATATGAGGGGCTAACTATAGAGCATCTGGGAAGTAAGATTTTTTTTACGTGGCTATGTTTTTTGTGATAAATTATAAAAAAAATAGAAGCCATATCATCATACCACAATGTCGTATCATCAAATCACCAATGAAACATAATATATGTAAGCAGAATTCATTTTCAATATCACTGGAGTAGGTGGAGCTTGAACCGGGTCACCCATCCCTCCCTGGCTACGCCGTTCGTACATATATTAATGAGATACTTCGTTTTCTCTTCCGTCGGTATCCTTCCAATTTTTTCAACGTTATTCATTTCACTTTATTATTAGGCCTTAACTAATGCACATGACCGCGTGTCTTTAAACTTAAAATTTGATTTTATTTAATTTATTGGACACTTTCCGTTCAGGTAAGGTGCAATTATTTTGTGGAAAAAAAATATACGTAAATATGAGTCTATCTAAGTCTGTAGTTTCGTTGCATTAATATCGTTAAAATGAATCCTATATTCCTGAGTAGCTATTATCCAACTCGAAGAATTAGTGATCTTAAGAAATGTATAGTATAAAATTCTAACTTATTAATTACGATTACATTCACATTTATAGTAGAACCTCATTTCTTTACGTTTTTTTACTAAACACTGATATTCTAGTTTTAGGGTAATTTATCGTCCAATATGCTATCATAATTTACGTCTGACACATTAATAATAATTTTCGTAACAATTCATTGATTGACAAGGAAAGCTATTCAACTCCTCAGCGTGTATCGCATTGAAACTTGTACAAGTAGAAGAACGTGTTGAAAGATGGAAATATGCTTACTCTTACGATTCGCAACGTCGTCGAACTGGAAGTAGAATGATCGTTCCACCATAGCCCCTGAAGGTTATGTACTCTGGTCATACACGCCAGAATGCGCTACACTGGAACCTATTTTCTCACGAAGACAAATATTGCAAACTCAAGATGATAACAGTCGGGGTGATTGGGATCTCTAGTACGCCATTGATGCGAATCGCTGTCAAATGGAACACGATACACGATAGTAAGTTCCAAAGGAAGACGTTTACCAGGTGCAGAAAATGGACACGCTGAAACCACAACTCAAAAATAGCTTTCTATGATTATTGTTATTAGTATGACTATTATTATTATTATTATTATTATTATTATTATTATTATTATTATTATTATTATTATTATTATTAGAAGTAATAGTAGTAGCAGTATGATTAGTATACATAATAATAATGAGAAGAAGAAGACAACAAATGCATTGTTGGGCTCGTTAAGTAACCAAGGTGTTCGGCCCGTCTTGAGTGTTTTATAGCACTGCTATGAAGGTTTTAGAATCCACAAATAACCATACCCCAGTCGAGATTCGAATTCGGAACCCTTGAGTCGCTGGCTTAATGCTTCAACCCACAGGAACACAAGGTCTGCAAAAAGAAGAAATAGTATAGAACAGAGTTTATCAACCTGGGGGTCACGAAGATAAGCGGAAGAGAGAAATATAATTAGAATCTAATACCGGAAATATATTTAAATCATTATTATTTTGATTTTTTTTTGATAGACAATTTTTTTACGTATTTGTATACATACTGCCAAGAAAAAATGGTCTACTAAACATTTTCAACAGGTGCACAGTTGGTTAAAAATCAATTTAAATTAAAGAGGTACGTTATGAAACTAATGAGAACTACATATTGAAATACCAGAAGAATGCAAATGCACTTTATATTTTTATCATATGACCAAAAATTAAGGGAATTATGAAGTTTTAAAATTTGCAAACGGCTTTCATTTTGATACAGTATGATGGATCGTATTCGATATTTGTAATATGAATGAACGAACCAAATGTTGTTTTATTCCATTAGTTTTAGGGAAATTACTGTATCCACTATATACAAGAAATGGATCCTACTATTATAGAAATAATAGTGAGATCTCCGCAATAGGTATATTAAAAATCAGACACAAGCTTATTACAAGCCACAAATTATAAGGGGATCGCTGGCAAGAGGGTGTGATAATATGGGGTTCGTGATCGGAATTAGGTTAATAACCACTGGCATAAGATTATTATTACAATTGTGATTATTATTATTATTATTATTATTATTATTATTATTATTATTATTATTATTATTATTATTATTATTATTATTATTATTTCTTTGTCGTCTTCTTCGTCTTATTGCCAACCTTATGTTCGTGTTTGTTGAGGCGTCAAGCCAGCGGCTCAAGGGTCCTGACTAGTGATGGGTAAATTTCCGGGAAGATATTTTTTTCGGGAATATTCCCTGGGAAGATTCCCAAAATAGGAATTTTCCGGGAATTTATGTACAATCACAAAGAAAATTGCATTCTATTATTATATTATAGTTTCAAAGTTAAATTCGTTTTTATATTACAGTATATTATTACTGTTGTCCCCAGAGGAGTCCTTAAAATGTATATTCTGAACGACGTTATGTTGTTTTATTAATATTTTATTATATTTAGAGAGTACATATAATTGGACATGTATTAACAATATGTTCTATGAAAGTAAATATGTTTTAAAAATGGTATAGCAAATCCACATACTTTTAAACCGCTAAACAATTTAAATTTACATGTAAGTGGATTTTCTAAACTTGACTCTACTACTGATATTATAAACATATTAAATTTTTAAGTTATAAACAAATTAGATTGGTAACTGCCAGAAAACACATGTTCTACCATTTTGTCAAAATTTGCGCATAAATATTTATGTTCACAATATTTGCAACATACTGACTTATCTTTAAAATTTTGCATTTAACATTACCACACACGACCTTTCTTCCTGCCTATTTCTAGAAATGTCATGCGTTAATTCACATGTTAAAGAAGTCCTAGTACCTCTTCAGAAATTCAAGTCAGAGAGAGGAGACAGACCGACGTCTATTACTAACGGTGGTTCAGGGTTTATTAATAGTAGTTCATCTCTATTTCTACATAGTTCTACATTACTTTACAAAATAGATCCTTTTCATCATTTGTAAATTCGTACTTTGCTACTTTTGGCTATTGTTTAGCTTTGGGGGGCCAGATTTTGAACCTACTTTTTTGCGATATTCTATTCCGATGCGGTAGTTTTATGGTTTCATACGTTGAATTACGTTACCAATATTAAATTCACACAGCATTGCCGAGAGAGCGTAAGTGAGTGAAGGCGGGTTAGAGGGCCCGTTGTTTTCTACCTTCGTTACAAAAAATTCACTTTCTTTTCTCACATAAATCACTTCCCCTTACCTTTACGGTATGTACAAAGTCCCTACTGCCCTAAAAAAATGTGTTGGATACTTTCTTGACTACTTGAACACCACTATCAACTCATTTCTTCCTTAAATAATCCTACCTTTTGATAGTTTTGCCCCCAAATACTAAAAAAATACCCTATTTTTAGTACAAATGGTAATGGAACTTTAAACAAATCATATTATTAGTTATATAAAGTACAGTAAAACATTTTTTTTTAAAAAAATAACCTCCAAATTCTTTAAAACCTAGAAATCATAATAATCATAATATATAATCATAATATATTAAAATAAAGTAATTAGTCATATCGTTTTATAATTTGGAAGATAAAGTAAAGAAATGGAAATAAATTCGTTCCCGGGAATTTATAGGCCAGGGAAAAACCCGGGAATATTCCAATTTTTTTAAATTCCTTCCCACCGGGAACATTCCTACTGCCCATCATTAGTCCTGACTTCAAATACCAGCTGGGGTATGGTTGTTTGTGGATTTCAAAACCTTTATAGCAGTATTAGAGGACACTCAAGACGGGCCGAAGTCCTCCGTTACTTAACGAGGCCAACAATATATCCTATTCTTGTCTTCTTCTCATTATTGTGATATTCTTCATACTGCTCATATTAATAATGCTAATCATACTACTACTACTACTACTACTACTACTACTACTACTACTACTAATAATAATAATAATAATAATAATAATAATAATAATAATAATAATAATAATAATAATAATAATAATAATAATAATAGTCAACTACTAACAATAATAATAATCATAGAAAACCATTTTTGAGTTGTGGTTTCAGCGTGTTCCTTTTCTCCACCGGGTAAACGTCTTTGGTTGGAACTTACGATCGTGTATCGTGTTCCATTTGACATGACATAGTAGAGATCCCAATCACCACCGACTGTTATCATCTTGAGTTTACAATATTTGTCTCCGTGAGAAAACAGGTTCCAATGTATCACTTTCTGGCGTGTATGATCAGAGAACATAACTTTCAGGGGCTATGGTGGAACGATCATTCTACTTCTGGTTCGACCACGTTGCGAATCGTAAGAGTAAGCATATTTCCATCTTTCAATGTGTTCTTCCACTTGTGCAAGTTTCAATACGATACTCGCCGCGGAGTTGAATAGCTTTCCTTCTGAGAGACATTCTAGTCATTTTATGTTTAATATTAAAAGTAATATTTTTTTTTTCTCTTTCTGGGTAAAAAAAAAATGTAACTATAGCCTATTGTTCAAATTATCAGTGCTAAGGCAATAATAATTTCGCTTGCAATACACCGCTTAAAGTGGTTCATATCGTTATATTCTTCCTTTTTGAAGAAATTTTGCTAACGGTATGTTTTAACTGCCTTTCAACGAAAATTACAAATTTAGCCTCCCTGATATAAAGTTTCCTATATATTATAAGAGTAAGAGAAACACACTTTAGTGTATGTTGTATGTGTAGGAGTTTCGTTCACGATATACTTTAGGGTCTATTCAACTATTGTACGATGAATGAATAAAAAACATGTGCGTAGCGCCAATTGCTTGAAATTAAACGAACTATATTTCTTGTGCATATTTGATTTATTTATTCCGATATGGTTTCATTAAATCATTTTTGTTTTTATTTTTATTATTTATTTATTTATTTATTTATTTAGTTGGGAATAACAACTACTGTTGAATTGCTTATAAATATGAACTGTCGTGTTTATTAATCTTGTAGTATCCGAAGTTATCTTTGTATAACTTCAATATACTACAATATAAGCGAAATTACTTTGACATGAAAACTACAAAACTTATTTCTTGTGAAAATAAATTTTAGCTATGGCTAGAGGAAGTTTAAATTTTAATGCGTAATGTTCTGTCACTCAGACCTATACATTTATGTATGAACGGAGAAACGATGGAAAACATCCTTTCTTCGTGATACGTTTCTAAAATTAGCTTCTAGCTGTAACGTATTTTCTGCATTAAAATGCTTGCAACCTCATTAATTGTTAGGTTGAATTTCATAGTCCATTTTTAGTACTGAGGCTATATTAGATGAGACATACTGATTAAAGTGATACCAGAAACACAACTAGGGTTTCTGTCCAATACAGACACTACCGCCGTTAATCCAACTTGAGATCACATGCACAGAAAGCGAATGCCGTAACCACTCGGATACGAAGGGCAGTCTCACAACTTTGTGCAGGAAATTAATTATATAGGTAACATGTTTTTGTTGACGTTGTTTTTGTTGTTGTTGTCATTATCCAAATGTTGAGCTGAAATCTTGCGAAATTGTGTGTTCACATTCTACATTATATTTGAATAGCAAAGGAAGAAAAGGTGAGTATGTGACGCAGTTATCTGAGTAGAGCTGGAATAAATAAACGTTACAAAACGTTTGTTTAAAATAATGGAAATAGGTTATTTGTTTTAGATATTTTAATTGCTTATTACACGGCCTTTTTTTCTTTTGAGCGTCCAAAGAAATGAGAAAGTTATTGTAAAATCGTTAGATGCAATTTCGTGATCTCACCACACCAGCAATGCGAATGTTAAATTCGTGTTCTTCTATCTATTTGGGAAGACCTAGGTGCCACACCGTTCCAAGGTTTGCGAACACAATTTAAATCTGGTAGCATTAGGCAGTTTCTCTGTGGATGTCTTATTTCGTTTCCAATTCCCTCCGATAAAGGTGTCTTACTAATGAACGAAAATGGAAAATTATGACACGCCCCCTTAAAAACAACTCTAACGATTTTGTCAATATTTCGTTAATCAAGATATCATTAATAACCTTATAATATAACTTGATTCCTTTGTCTCGGAAAATCGAGAAAGAGTAGTTCTACTATTGAGATTAACGTTCATTCACAGTTGAGCAATTAAGCGAAAAAAACGTGTTACGGTGCAACCGTGCTCTTTATTTATATTTTTTTTCAAGTGATCTTTCTTCATCTACGACATGTTAATCGTTCGTTATTTGTAAAGCACTGAATAGGAATCTGTTGATTACTTTCTTTATGTGATTTTCTTTCCAAATATGCTGACAAATGATCTAAGTTCTAAGATTCTATAATAACAATGTATCATCAGAAGATTAGTAATGTTTTAAGTTTTGCATGGTTCAGGGGTTTAAGTGGGTATGATACATCTTAATGATTATGTTGTTGCGTATTATTTGCTATATTCATATGCAACTATTATTATTACTGAAAATATGGCATAACTACATCTTGAAATATATATATATACGATACACTGTTCCTAAAGTAGAGAATAGTTCCAAACAGCATGGTTGATCCTCTTTTCGCAACCTAATATTGCAGTATTTAAACTCTGTACCTTGTAAAGCAATTTAATTCATGTCAGTGTGATGTTTTTTAATTCATTGATAACGACGATGTGATGGTAAGCTATACAACTCCAACCATAAAACACGAAAACTTGCTAAAATTGATCCATTCCTTTCGATATTATCAGCGATTTTCTGTCGGTTTGTTTGTTTCTTCATAGGGTAGTAAGACATTTCTGTCTTCGCTATATATTCAAAATTGAACACACTTCGTTTTCCACATATTGTACACATCATATGTATTTTACCTGTCAAAGAGCAAGTCATCTATAGAACAAGTTTTGTTTCACTTGTAGTGGGAAGTATATCAGCCAATGGGAGTTGCTTTCTTTTTTAACTCATTATTTCATCTTCAGCTTTTATAAACATCACATTAAAATTGCAATTCATATTGTTTTAAGAACGGTGTTTAACGAGCATGGAGGCCATTGTGTCCAACAAGAGTAACTGAAAGCTTTCTTTGACTGGATTTATGTATACTAAAATTCATACATCAAAATATTCCATAATAATAACTTCTGTGAGACTTGGAACAATGAGTTTCAAAGGTTGATCGAATGTAAGCATCTCTCAAACGGAATGCAATTGAAGAAATAGAAAAAAAATCTTTTGTTGGTCAACACTATTCTGAACAATATGCATATGTGTGTAAGTGTATGTGTATTAAACGATTCTGTCCAGTAATGGCCAATGTATGTACTGCAACTTTAACGTACATGAAAGCGCATGTAAAATGTAGTACTTAGTTTGTATAACTTCTAAAAACTAAATCAACATAGCACACGAAAAAAATAATTAATTAATTAAAAGTATAAATAATATTCTACAATTGCTTGATATTGTAATAGTTATATCTCTTCTGTCTGAATTATATTAGATATTGGAGTCATGGATTTTGTGGAAACCCCTTTACAGAACCTAACATTTTTGACTGCGGATAGTCATTCGATGGATTCACTTAGCAAAATATTGTAAGTTATTAAAGAAAATAATACATTAATATATCGCATATGCGTCTACTGACTATTCAAGTATCTGCAACGAAACATTAAGATAAGACTAATGCACGTACTGCCTACATGATATTAAATTGCAGGATGCTAACATGATATACAGTTAAAATATTTTATTTTTATTGCATGCGTCAGAGAAAGACATGAGACCTATTATTATGGATTATTTTATGGATTATTTTCGTTCTAAATAAATATTTATATAAAGATAATAATTATAATAATAATTTTCCGAATATTTGACACAACTGAAAAGATTTTTTAAAAATATATTATTAAAGTGTAAGTTTTTAAATGTTATGACACAATTATTACGTACAGCACATAAGGAATATAATTCTAGATAATTGCACTTGACGTGTGAAACTGAATTGAGCGAGCTTATCAGCAACGCTTGCGCTACACAAAATTTGAAATTATTGTTTAATGTTACTCCAGCGAGATCATTGGCCGCCCGCCATTCCTCAACCGCACACGGTTGATTTCTTGCTTGATATATCGACATACAAAAATAACTGTTCTTGTCAAAACTAATATGACATAACTTTATGCTCTTACTGATACATCTATTTCTCTCATAGGGCTTCCCACCTTCTGAGGTGATACGTTCGATCGGAACGACGAATTTTGAACGCTCGCTTCTTCGAATATATCGCTTTCGTTATTATTATTATTATTATTATTATTATTATTATTATTATTATTATTATTATTATTATTATTATTATTATTATTATTATTATTATTATTATTATTATTTGAATTTTAAGTTAAATTTACAATGGAAATAATATTTGCCTTGTCCAAACCAAATATAAATATAACGCTCTTAAGTACGTTCAGGACTTTATCACCAGTTTAGTGAGAAATGTCTTATGCACGAAGTTCATAATGCAGTTACAAAGCGACATAAACAAATTGATACAAATGCTATTCTTTCTGGCAACACGTTAACTAACTGGTCAGTGTGACAACGAAAATTACAATTCGTACAGTACAATGTTAAGTATGTGGCACAATATTGCGGTCAATATTTCACAATGACGAAGGCAATCATTACAACTTTATGTAGGATGATTTTCTTTCGTGACCTCTAATACTGCAAATTTTGTTGAAGGTTATTCAAAAAGCATTATTATATATGTGAAAACTTCAGCACTTTAAGGATCCTTAGTTTGCAGCACTGAATATCAAATGTAACTTTTTAAGTTTTCGTTTAGCATGTAGATTTGCACTATGTAATAATTTGAAGTAATGTCATTTGAAGTAATAAAACTTATGTTGGGTTGACAACACTATGGACGTTGTCGTATAACGGAGTATGCCAAACAATGTCTCCCTACGGAATAAGAGTTCGACATTTTTGTTCATTACTTCGAAAGTTACAAGAGCGTATCAAGACAAATGGTTCACCCTGTTAAGTGAGTCATAAACGGCCAAATGAAGCACATATATAAACATTCAAGTAACATATAAATTTATTTTTAACTTCCACCAAATGGACTTTGTGGTGGACAAATACCGCGTGTTATTTCGAGGGTTCCCCCGTCTCCTCCTACTTTCATCATTCCACCATTATAATCCATCTCGTCGTCATCGTCTCGTTTAGCCTCAGTGCATAAGCGTCGGACGTTAATCTAATAAACAATTAAATAAATAAATAAATTGCTCGGTTAGCTTAATCCGTAATGGCTCACTTCTAATGCATTATTTCTTCATAATCCGCATGCACACTACAGCTAAATTCATTTTTAAGCACAAGTGTATTATCCTCAAAAATAAAGCAAAATCACGAAAACGCTAATAACGCAACACGAAGTATGTAAATCAAAATGTTACTATACACATACTAATTTACGAATTTCAATAAACTATCTTTTTTATATCTTGCTTTTGTAAGCTCAAAACATGTCTTTTTCTGCAACAAAAGTTAACGGTAAACGGAGAATTGGGTTCAGTTCTGTCTATACGTGTTTACATAACCGCAAAGGCTTGCCAATTTAATGGAAACAACCGGAGTCGAAAACACATCAGGTGTCTAGATTTTCAATGGTCACACGGCGACCGCAGCGTCGAGCTGTTGGTGGTGGTGAGAGCGAACCCCGTACTACGTGAAGATAAATAGAACGACAGTGTGCAGTAAATTGAGCAGACGGTAATAGTCTAAAATGAACAACTTTCTTGATTCCCAAAGAGAGTAAATTGTTGATGCTTGGTTATGTGGTGTGACCATGAAGAAAGAGACAAGTGTGTTTCGTTTGTCGTGAGGGATAGTGACCAAGTGATGATGGCCTACGAAACTTACACCAAAGCCACTTCGATGAAGAGGAACAGTAGTTAGACGAACACTTTCAGTAACAGATTCCGCTAAGTAGTAAAGCGGATTTTCACTCAGAACCGTTTTCCAACTGCGATGCAACTGACAGAGGAACTCGAGCAGCACATCTCACAGCGTGTCTACAATCACAATCAGTGGCAATATATTAGTACATGGATGTGGAAGAAGGATCAAACCGATAAACTTGCTGATAACGAATCGTAACGATTTAGCACAACACCAATGGCACTGCCAACATGCAAGATTGACCACTGATTACAGAAAATATGTAATATGGTCGAGTGAGCCTTTGTCATTGTTATTTGAAACCATGGGACGTGTTTGTGTGTGGTGAACTACAAAGAAGATAATGATCCGCAGTGTATCCGCTTAACCGTCAAATATGGCAGCAGGTCTGTGATGATGTAAGCTACAATATTCTGCTTTCGGTGGGTCATGTGTTGACGCTCACAGGTCTAATCACTGCCCAATTATATGACCATTTCAGGGAATCATGTGCATCCAGTGGTCCAGATGTTGTTTCCGGACAATTAAGGACTGATAAATGCGACTATTCATAAAACTGGAGCTGTTGTGCGGTTGTTTGAGGAATATCGAGATGAAATTGAATATCTCCTCTGGCCCGCCTAATTATCAGGCAAAAACAGAACTGAGCATCTGTGGTCGAATTTGCAGACATGAATCTAGTAAAGATTTCCAACTGCATCCTCTCTTATGGAACTGAATATTGCACTGCATGTGGAATGATGTAATATTCCACTTGCAACTATTCACGGCCTCTAGGTTTCTATTGTAGTAGCATGGGAACTGTTCTAAGGGCGAATGCTATCCCAAATGCAATATTACTTTTGTAAATTGCATTTTTTGTGGTGTTTCCATTAAATTGGTAAGCCTCTGTATATTCATCGATGCATTTAGGGTAACGAAAAAGTTTTATTCTTATTTTCTTATTTTTCACACACACACACACACACACACACACACACACACACACACACACACACACACACACACACACATGTTTTGCAGGTAGTAATATATTATAAAATAATAATAATTTAATAATTTGTGTTGTTTTGAAAACACGGGAAAAAGAATATACTAGCCGACCTCCGTATGTTTTACTGGCCTAATAATTCCGCTTAGTTCTGCTAATGATTTGTGTAGAACCTTCTTTCTGGTAGTACTTCTACACATACCTATAAGTACAAGCTAAAATATTTGAAGTTGTTACTTTTCGATAATGTGACTAACACTGCTTTATAATAAGTACAAAAATAGTTTGACTCTTTCAAGCTTTAAATCGTACTACAATGATGAAATATACGGTACGGTATACCTCAAATATATTTTGTTTACTTTTAACATTGACTGTACACCTATCCACAGAAATCATTTTTATATAACATTTTGATAACTCTGCATATATATAGCTATGAAAGTATACAGGGTGCTTTTTAAAGGCTATTTATAACTCTTGAAAGTTGAACCTACTCATAGAAACAAAAATAATTAAGTTTAATTAAACATTTCCATGGAGTCGCTCACTTGCAGAGTTGCAGACTGCCAAAAGCGTGGGAGAACTAACTTTAGAGGTCCCAGGAGTACCAGCCACCGAGCTGAGGCATCATGTTGTTGTCTCAGAATTACAATCTCCTCTATCCAAAATAGTGCAATTCAGATTTTTATTTTTTTAATGGCTGTGCAAGGGATCCCCTCAGCGGAAGTGACAGATTCCCGGATACTCCGTTTAGAAACGTAAGTCCGATTCACGACATATGGAACGACACCCCAGCTAATGATATAAACTAATTGAGACAACAATTATATTTTGAGCAGAATTAAGATTAAAAAAAGAATAGAAGCAAAATATGATTGTAAACTACAGAAGAAATGCATGTGGTGAATTAAATTAAACTAAATTACATGAAGCATTCACACTGAAAAAAAATGTAGATGACGTACTTAAAAAGGTAGGGCACATCCGTAATTCCTGTAGTTTTTGGACTTAGCGTACAGCAGACGTATAACTGAAAACGCAAGTTTTATAATACTTTCCATATTATAAAACCTATTATAAAAGTTTTCCAGTATAAAAGTATTCCTAGTATAAAAGTATTCCTTTCCGTATTATAAAAGTATTCCACCTATACGTAATTTCCGTAAGAAAGAACATAGGCGGTTAGAATCTCACGTATAAATAGACGTATATAACATATAGCTGAGGAATGTAACATAAGTATACGCATGCGATATACGGAAAGCTTTTAGATGTCAGAAATTCTGCGACGGCATGATGTAACATATAAGGGTAGTGCGTATGTAGCATATGAAGAACGTATGCTCCATACTGATTTCTGTGGTAAGAAAGCGGATTCCTTATATTTGTAAAATATACCGCGGTACGGAGAACTGGTTTTTCTCAGTGCATTTTGATGGCCCACGATCCTGTCTTCTGGGCTAAACAAGACATAATTAATAATTTTACAAGAATTGGTGCAATAAGCACGTGGGAGAAAATGAGAGCGACCTCCAGGAAAATAACGGATGATATTCACCACACTTGTGGCCTGGAACATACCGTACAAGCTTAAGGTTTCAATGTAATAAAGCTTACAGAACAAATTTGATGTATACTTCTTCTCACAATTTTATTGCTTGATTGCTTTGTGCTCTGAACGTTCCATATAATAAACACAAACTTCAGCAAATTGTAATAGAAAGCAGTGGATACATAATGCGACCGTTTTCGATTTTTTTTTTTTTTACAAATCATGTAATCTGTAGAAGGTGCCCACATAAACAATAATTTCAAACAGTGCTCTGTTTATTTTTAATAAAGAGTAAAATACTGAATTTCATCTCCCTAAGTTGAACGGCTTGTGAGACTTTTTTGCGCAAAAAATTCGAACTCCTACTCTCCACTTAATATATGTATTATAGTGAATGCGATAACATAACATCTCAGTGGGATTGAGGCCTAACTATACACAAAAAGTCATGTCATTGGACTTTGCAGTTTAGCCGTAATGATCAGGTACACATAGTTACATTCAAATTTTATATAATAATTCATATATCATAGTGATTCAGAAAATATTTTTTTTCGGTAGTTAGCTCATCTAAAAACTCAGAGGCTGGATCTCGAAAGCTAATTAGTAAGTCCTATTGCTATTATTACGAATGCAAGTATCAATATCCAAAAGTGCCTGAAGTTCTCTTTTCATTTTGATATACTCATCTCAGGTAAGTGAACAGAAGCAAATGAAAAAGGAATAAAAATGGAGGCCTTGAAGGTAAATCGTAGATAAATTAACCAATGTTCAGAAGATGCAGTCTACATTGCACTGAGCAGAGTGGGTCGGTGGGTCAGAGTGAATCTGTGGATCAGAGTAGGTCACGGTGGATGGTGGATCGCAGTGAGTCACGTCCTGTTGATCCACGACTCACTGACTCATACACAGATCTTGATCCATTTGATCCACCGAACCACTGACCCATTTCACCTTTGCTCTACGTTCTACCGATAAAATGAAAAGTTATTAAGTTTTATTTATTTTCATATATATATATATATATATATATATATATATATATATATATATATATATATATATATATATATATATATATATATATATATCCCCCTTCCCTAAGTTCCACAGCCAAAATGAAAAGGCAACAAACATTCTAGGCCCAAGCCTCATCTATGTTGAAAATTTCCTCCAGATCGGTCGGGTGTTCAAGAGTTATCAAGTCACAGACATAGTCCTTTCATATATATATATATATATATATATATATATATATATATATATATATATATATATATCCCGTTCCTCACCCTTGCGTTGCGCCGTTAAAGTAAAAAAAAAATCCCAGGCCTGAACCTCATCTTTGCTGAAAATTTCATCGAAATCGGCCGGGTGATTCAAAAGGTATGAAGTCATAAACATAGTCATTTTCATTTTTATTAAATTACCAGATTATCCTTACTATTGTTTGATCTCTCCTGACAATGCCACACTAATTTTTAACAGTGGGACACAGTCCTAAAGTAACGCACACATTACTTACAATAATAATATTAATATTATTATTATTATGATTATTATTATTATTATTATTATTATTATTATTAATAATAACATACTCTAGTCGCATTAGTTGTTACTACTTACTTTTCTGTTTCGTAGTTTCAAACAAAAAATAGGCAGTAACATTGTTTTAGTAACATGGAAGATAAACTATATTTTCCAGATATTTCCCGTATTACCTATGCATTAAGGGAATATAGATTTTACTATGGTTAACTCTTTTCGGGTATGCAAAAAGAAAGATCTTTTACCATGGTCTATTAGTAGCATGGTACTCTGTTTATTTTTAATTCATTACTTTTTAATAAGAGACTAAATATTTTTCTTAATATTCTCATAAAGAGGTTAATTCATTTATATAGAGCCCAAGTCAATGTGCAACTGTATCGCGCATGTGCAACCCATCGCTGTAAGATCACCACGAGGCAATCAACAATATCTCGTTAATTACACAGTAGAGCAGTATGGTCGAGCGTAGTCTGATGCAGCCGAATCTCAACATTTCTGGGATGGGTTCATTGTGGCCTTTTCTGACGCTAAGTTCACGTCGTCGCTCATCGTAGAAATGTATAAAGTGCGTAATTTGCGTGTAGGTCGTGGAACTTTGAATCGTATAATACTGAAATATGCGGCACAGAGCCATGAGCCAACCGCACCAAAGCGAGCAGCTAGAAAATGGCGTCCCCTAAAGAGGGCTCACTGCTATTGCATGTGGTTCGGCATACGGCGATCTCCGAAAATCCACACATACACAGGGTGCTGCGCATCGCATGTGACAATCAGTCCTGTCATTCACAGGAATTTACGCCTCACGGTCATGTGGTAAAGTTTGCTCCATTACACATAGATCTGTTCACACCAAGAACCGAAGCACATCCTTTCTCCACTGCGCAGAAATTTTCCCAGATCGGTTTATGATTGTGGCCGGTTTCTCATACAGGAGCACACTACGTCTCTGGAAGATGAAAATGAAATGAAATCTTTAAGCTTTACGTCCAACGGTTATGCCGGTTAGGCTAAAGCAGACGGTGATGATGAGAAATTAATGAAATAGTGGAATAAAGAAAGTGAGAGGAAACGGAAGAACCCCTAGAAAACCTGCGAGCACGGTGTTTGTCCACCACAAAGTCCGCACAGCACTCTCCGGAAGGTGAAGCAAAACATCAAAATCAATACTGCGTGCTAGTAGACTCATGTCCTGACTGAAATGTGCCAGCATGAAACCCCAGCATTGTACGGACAAGACGTAAACGAGGTTGAACTGCACCAAAACAAGGCATTCAGCCACACGGTGGAAACGTCATTAACATTCTATAGCCGTATAAAATAAGAAACTCGAATTTCGGCAATTCGCTTCTCTAACACCCTGTCAGGGTTCTAGATATCAGGCTAACGAACTATTATGCTTTAGGACTCTTTAAGCGGCGCCTTTCCCATCGTCGGGTCCACACCGTCTCCGGCCTGTAAAAAGTCTGTAAAAAGGAGTATGATGCAATACCCATGGACCAGCTGCGACTGAATGTTCTGCAATGGAAACTCTGATGCTAGGCAGTGCACTGCAGATCGGACACAACCGGTGGTGAAAACACAGTGGTTTCTAGATAAGTTGTATATTTAAATTCGGCTCAATATAAATGTATCAACCTCTATATTCCCGCGACTTACTTTGCTAGTATGCAGCAAGTTCGAAATACTATAATTATGAATATCCAATTTGCGTGAAGTTGGCCCAATCACTTTCTCCGATTTGAAAAACTTTCACACCACGTATTACTGTTAATTCGTACCCGAATGTCAGAATTATTTCTGGTCTCGTTGAAAAGTCAGGACCAACATTTTTGCACTGGCCCAACCACTTTCTAATATGTATATACAGCTGGATTATTAAGTATCGCTCTGTTTCAGCCAAAGATTAAGAAAAAAAAATAGATCTAAATAACTTCTCATTTTGTATGCTTTTGATATTACTTGTTTTTCTTGATTCAGGTGAATCCAAGAATTCTTTACCTTTAAGCTCTGACTCATGATTTTAGGGAAATAACCACAAGTTGAAAATGGTTCACGGCGAATGCCACACCGGAGAACGTCCATGACAGGCAAAATCTACGCTATGCAATACAAAATAATTTTTTCTACACTAAATGATAAATGGGATATGACAACCTCGTAATTATGTAAAGACAACGTAATTTTTTAAGAAGGAAAACCAACATATCACTATGTCTCCAATTATTGGTAACTTCATATTTAACCAATAAGAGATTAGAAATGTTGCCCGTTCTGTACCATTTTGCGGTGTTTTGAATATGTCACGTCAGAAACCACATATCTGTAGACTGATTAATTTACTACTTGGGATTTTTAGTACCTTTCTATTTGTAATCTAAACATCTAACCTGAATAGAATTACACCATAATTGCATATTGCATTTTTTAAGATAATGCATAATTAATACATTGGATGTTACCAGGGTGACTATAATTTCAACAGCTGAAATATGAACATACCCAGACACAAAAATTGTAACTTTATTTTATTTTAGAATAAATAAATAAATTAACAATAATACATTACCACAGAGTGAAAATGTAAAATAAAACAATTTTATTGTGCAATTGAAAACACAACAAGCAGTTATATAACAAACATATAGCTGTCTTATAATAGCAAATAATTATGATGTTTCGTTGTTTAGTAGGGCAAAACTCTGTTGGAAAATATGTTATTTGCTCATTAATGGCGACAATGCTTTGTGTTCTCAAAACGGAACAATCTCGAGTAATGTGGACATACTGTCATCGTTGGTATTGCCAACATCCCGCGCCAGTCAAAGTATTGTTCATTTACATGTGTTAAATCAATGTTTTTCTTTCCTTAAATTCATGTACTTCGTTGTTGACGTCTTTTAGTGGTACGATGAGTGATGATTCTTACAAAGATCAGATTACAAACACAAGTTAAAGACAAACTAGCGATTTTTGTTACAAAATAATAATAAACACTGTAATAATGTATGGATAAACGAAATGTTAATAACAGTGCATCCCAAACTTTTTTACTAACAACATATACTGATATCATGGAAATCACATATAATACGAGGTGTGTTCAAATAGACCGAATTTTTAAATAACCGACACAGGGAACCCGCTGCGGCTACTGAGTACAACTAGCGGTAGGTTTAGGCAACAAACTGCTGTTTGTCTAGTTTCACTATGGCTGTTAGTTACTGAGCTACAACCGCTGATTTGAGCACCTGCGCAAGACGTTCGTCGGGTTAGTGACAGAGTAGCAATGAAAGAGGGTGGGGAACAACTTTTTTTGTGAGATTTCGGTACAAACTTGCAAAACTTTTACAGAAACATTTCAATTTCTTATCAAAGATACAGGAAGGATTATGAGTCGGTCAAAGATCAAAGTGGTGCTGGTTGGGTTTCCATCATGAATTTGTAGCACGTGGTCAGATGGTAAACAAACAGTTGTACCAGGAAATTTTAGCACGTTTGAGATATGTTGTTCGCAGGAAGAGGCCTGAATTATGAGAAAATCAGGCTTGGATAGCGCACCATGACACTGCACCTGCTCACGCGTCGTGCATCATTTGCAGTTATCTTGCAGATCATCAATTTCCCGTTATGCATCATCCATCGTATTTTCCGGACGTGGCTCTATCAGACTTTTTAGAATTTTAAAACTTAAAACCACTTTCAAATGACGTTGTTTCCAACCACAGACGAGAGTGAAGGTAATGCGATAAGAGACCCAGAAAATGGAAGAAACATTTGGAATGGTGTATTGCCAGTAGAGGGAGACTATTTTGAAAGGGAAAGTGCTTAAAATGTTGCAAAATGAGCAATTGAAATCTTGTAGCAAAAGTGTAGTCTTTTCTGAACACACCCCGTACCTTTCCTTAGCATGGTCATTACAGTACATTGAAAGAGTGATGTAACTAAAGCAAACCTTTGTCTGACAGGATAACTACTTTGTCGTTATCCAAAGCAACTAATACTGACATCGAAACTAGAATTGTATATTTACCAAAGAAATTCGATCCTCCCGGAGTTTACATTATTTATTCATTTGTTTATAATTTTTTTCTCTCTATTTTTACATTTTTGGAATATCAAAAAATTAGGAAATTTATACGAGGCTGCATAAGCTTCCCATTCAAGTCTGAAAGAAAAAAAAATGCATCGATTGATCATGTTTCCTGTCTGGACAGTAAGCATGTGAGTTATGTATGGACGAATCTCTATAATTAAATCTGTATTATGGCATTCCTTCGTAAAACGCATAAACAACTATTGGAAGGAGGCACTTGACCTGAGTTTAATATCGTCAATGAAAATGGAAAAGATCAATAAAATTGATCTGGTGGTATTAGGAAATGAATTTAGTATTTCCTAATGACAAATTAAATGTTTCCAGCACTGCTGCATTGCATTTCAAATGCACATTAGTCTTTCAAAGCACTTTTCTAACAAAATGTCTTCAAATCAAATTATTTAGTATAGGAATGGCCAATTCCGGAACTTTTACTTTCCGAAATCAGGAAAATAAAATCGAAAAAAAAAAAATCCTCCCAAATTTGGTATGCATAGCTATCTGGAAGTTGAAGTTTCAAGTGAGTTAAGGGCAATTTTATTTTCTAACGTTGTCATAATCTACAAAATTACTTTTGTCATTTTTGGATTTAATTTTGCACTTTGAAGGCTATTACATATTTTCCTTTTAATTCAGTTTGCATATTTGTTTTTATTTTCTGTTTATCCTTTTATTCCCTTTCTTTTTAATATAATATTCCATTCGGTACTAAACCAGCATGGGCATCCTTGCTCACTTCGTTAAAGACATTCAAATTCAAATTTCATTTTTAGAGAGTGGGGAGTTTTAGTACTTTCCAGTGTTGCGAAGGTTGGGTACATATTTTGTTACCTTGTGGGTTTTGTTGCTTAAAGTTAATGTTATTTACAACGTCTCAATTTTAATCTACCAGAATTCCTGTCGTCTACATGCGAAGAGTTAGGTTATTGAACATGTTTAAAAGATACATACAAAAAGTTATTACTTGGAAAGTAGTTGTTGATGCAAGTTCGATTTCAGTACTATTATGGAAACCCTCATACAATCACTTATAAATAACGTTCGTTTAACATCCTGCAGTTTCGAAACTTAGCCAACTCAACTTCTCACATGAGATATTCATATTATGTGCACATGCGTATAGTAAAAAATCGTGGCTGTATACTTAGGACTTCAAGCGAAATTGGTAAAAATATTCTTCGGAGTGAAAATAATATAAATTCCATGTTATACACAATTTAAGGTTACAGAATAATATTTGTACGCAATTCCAACTTCCTCGAGCTACAAACGTTTAATCCCTCTTTTCATGCTTTTAGATGTTATTTTTCAGAAAATCTAGTATTACGAGAAGAACTGTAAGGCATAATTTGATCTTTCTAAGCCAAATTGTTTGAAATATGTAATGAACGGTGGAAAAACAAATCCAAGTCCGATTTTATCCTTAAGGGTCGCATTTCATTAAACTTCGTATTTTCCTCAGTTAACGTTAATGATGAAGCGTGTACAGAATTCCAAGTTTCTACTTCAAACTGTTTCGGAGATCTCTTAAATGACACAAAATCCTTCAAGGCGGCTTACCCCTCATATGAATAGCTTTCCTTACAACTCCGCGTTATCCTCAGCCTAGAGTTCAAGGATATGTATAACATTTCAAGTTCCTACAATCAGGAGTTCTGTTAAAGGTGGAAAAAAAAGTTCTACGCCTCTTTTTTTTTCGACTAGAAAACGACTTTTGTTAGGCTTATGGTTAGCATTGACGTAAGGTCCATTGACAGCATCTGTACGGACAGATTTGAAATTTATACGGTTAGTAATTTCGGGGATCTGATGAACGGTGAAAAGAGTTCCAATCGGGGACGCAGCACTAGTTCTAAACTGCAAAATTCCTAGACTGAGTTAAACATCACATACGCTAGTCAGAAATGGTACAAGCCCCAAACAGTGTAAGTCTTAAACGGCAGAAGTCCTAAAATTGTATGTGGCGCTACCATTACGTCTATGCCAAGAATAATGTAAGAGCAATACGAATAGATAGTGAATACCACTATGTTTTATGGAATATTTAAGTTTGCAGTTTGTAGCAGGGGTTAACCCACTGTGAGACATTGACATTTTAGATCTTCGAAAACCAATTTAATTGAAATTTATGTCATCATCATAGAAATGTATTTAAAATAAATTCGTATTTTGATGAAGTTCCAATGCCATTATTACTTTCTTGTCACTCGTAGAATAAGTATTTCAAATGTCCGTGAAGTTATTCGCGCAACAATCGTCACAATCACATCCACAGAAAATTGTACAAGTTAATTTTGATGCGCAACATCCACGTCGTGCGATCGAAGACATAGGCTGTAAACAACCGCAGTGTATTGCAGGAATTAGAGTTACATTGTCTGGAAACATCACTGGCTGAAAGGATTTTATTGTCTCAAATAGAAACCAACCATATTCTAAAAAGTTACTGAGGAGGGGATTGATCCATTGTGTATTTCCAAATGCAGTACTCAAAGTGAACCATTTTAACATAACGGGTGAAAAACTCAATTTTTGGTGATATTGGCCATAAAAAGATACAGGAAAGGTTTCCGGTTTCCCACCTTTTTTGTCCGCGTCTTTTACGGAATGTCTGAATGGCATTTCCTTGTAATTCTACATCACATGCTGAGATTACTTTCGTTGCTTCTGTTACTATTGTATTAATATTTGTTCCTTGGTTGCCAATGATGCAAAGTTTATAACTTGGTGCGAGAAATTGAACAATCCTTTTCTTTCTAATCTCATGAAGACTTGCCATGGCACAACATCCGGCTAATGCAACCAATTGCTTGATGATGTCCAAATTCTTATCCACTGATGCAGAAATATTTATGATTGTTCTTTCATTAGCTAGATATTTCATTGTGATTTTACTACGCGCGTAACTTCTATGCAATTCTTAAAATAAGTATGTATATGTCCTCCGAGATGATTTTAAAGTGTTTCTTTTCCTCTCTTGCCCTCGTCAAAGGTTGAATAATGATGGCATCTGCTTCTTCATCCTTATCGTGTAAGTCTTCAGTGGAGGTGTAATATGCTGTGTGATTTCAAAAGGAATAAATACCGTAACTACGAGATAATGCAAAGTTTCAAAATTTTTCATCCAATCCGTAAGGTAAGGTATATAATATATGTCTTACACTTTGGAACTTACTATGCACTACTGTAAGCACTATTTTCCTTAATGGAAGAGTACTGTTCACATTTAGTCAATATTGCGTAATAGCAGAACCGTGGAAAATCTTGATGGCGTGAGAAATGCCAAGCGCTGTTCAAGTGCTCGCGCGAGGTTATAAACTTTACAACATTGGCAGCCAAAGAACAAATAATAATACAATAGCAGCGGAATTCATCTCAGCTTGTTGTAATGTACAATTAAACGAAAAGGCCACGTCAGACATTTGTTATATAAGATGTGAACCAAAAAGATTGGAAAACCGATAATATATCTTGTATATCTTTATAGTCGATACCACAACTGATTTTTTCAGTGAGTATATTAAAATGCTCACTCTTAGTGCTGCATTTTGAAATCTGCAATGGATCAATCCTCTCCTTAGTTAATTCGTTAAAATATGATTGCTTTCGAGATGACACAAAAAAAAAATCCTTATGGCCAATGATACTTCTACATCCTCAGACAGTATTCTATGATTGCTTACAACCTATATGTTTGATTGCACGGTGTGGGTGTTGCAAATCAAAATTATCTTGTACAATTTCCGTGAATGCAATACTGACAATAGTCGTGTAAATAGCTTCACGAAAATTTCGAATACTTACTCTACTGACGATAAGAAAGTGACGTTCAAAATTCATGAAAATATGTATTTTGAAAAGTTTCAAAATATGTATTGTGTAATAAAATGTATATTATTCATGTAATCGAAGATTTTTAACTTATCATTTTTAGTGTCAAGAACTAAATTATCTTTTAATATGTCCAAAGAAAACATACATGAAGTAAAATAAAATTTAACGATGTTTAAAAAGTTATTCTACGCGTTTTACGATTATTCTAGCCGCTTGCTTCAGTTTTTGCAATATATGAGTGAAAAGCTGTTTAAATATTTTAAATTGTTACTTTCTCCTAATTTTAAGTATAAATGTCAATAAATGATACTATATTGTATCATGTTGTTTTCTACACATTTCAGTGTTTGGATGATAAAGATTGGGCTAAAAAATTATGATATACTTGAACATTTAAAGTTAAGACTACGCTTAGTCTCTAACCGCCATATTGGATGACCATCTTGGATTGCCCAGGGATGACAAGCTGGCATCCGTCGGATTCTCACTTTTGATGGTCCCATGAATAAGAAAATGCAATAAAAAATGAACACTGTGTAGAGCATAATGCAAGGTTCAGTGCCTTGGCTATCAGACTATAAGATAAACAGCATTGGATTTGTGCAGTTTGTAAAACTTTTATTACCTCTGGTAAGTTTTACTGTTATAGTCTTCACTGCCTCAATTTGTGCACACTTCATTTTGTTCCAGAAAGGCTATGAAGGGATTGTGTCCAGTGTGTTTTAGTAATCTATTTATCTGGTTTCAAAAGTAACCAAGTAACTACAAAAGTCACTAAAGTCTTGTATTATCAATTAACTAAATAAACATTAGTATTATTGCGAAAGGGTGTTTCGAAGATCGTTAAATCCATATATTTAAATCTAATTGTGTTAATTTAATATTTAAAAGTTATGAGAGAAAAGTTTTGTCACGCTTTACTCTGAAAGGTCTGGGCCCCGACATTTGTCGGCATTGCCATGTCCGTTATGGGTATTCCTGCTGATGTGCCTAGATTCAAACAGACACAAACTGTACGTCATATTCATTTGGAAACGCATTTGGCGCGGTTCGAAGCACATAAATCATTACCTCGAGCTCTTGAACTCAACTGAACAATCTTAAGTATGGTGTTAAAAGCCGGTAGCGCAGGGATCTGATAACGTGGTGGTCACTGTCTGTAAGTATTTCGTTCAGACATATAATGTATTTGATTGTTATAATATAATTATGTGGCCCATGGGTCCATTTAATGTCAATCTTTACGACTATGAGGCAATATAAATCACGAACAACAATACCGTGGCAGGCAACAACAAAATCGAGTTCTGGAAAGCGACTCTGTAGCAAACTACACGTAATGATCGGGAGAATGTCTGGAAATTATGCACTGTAGGGAATTCGTTTGGCGTACATTGCACCTCGCCGAAATATGAATTTTTCTAAGACGTGTGTATGGCTTTCTTACGCTGATATGGACGCCACTCCACTGTACCTCATCTTAGAAATAATGAATGTTGCAATCTATGTGTTCCACGATTTTGGATGCCCCTGACTCTGAAACTATGCACTTTTCCTCAAAATTTCAAATGAACGATTTTTTTTTTTATTTATTTTGATGTGAGGAATCACCTCTTACACTTTGTCGGTATAGTTCATTGACATCCTCTGTACATACACACATGTCCTGTAACAAGATTCAGAAGTCATTTTGTTTTTAAATTCCCGATTTTCATACTTCTTTAGTAAAGGAATAATGTTCCTCATACATAAATTCTTACGCTTATTATTATTATTATTATTATTATTATTATTATTATTATTATTATTATTATTATTATTACTATCATTTAATAATAATAAGAGTGCTTAATGCATTTCATTAACCGAAGTCTATCAAAGGTAGATATTGCAAGTTACCATACCTTTAACTGTGTAGTATTAATCTTTAGTGTATTTCATTTAATGTGGTCATAATGTTTAGCAGTTCGATTTACTTACACATAAGTATAGTCGTTCACACTTTACATAACCTGTAATTCTTTCTTTTTTATTATCTTTTTTGTAAGAATGTAGAAAGCACAGCAGAAAGGGTAAATAAGTGCACACTCTACACGTAACACACACACATACACACACACACACACACACACACACATATATATATATATATATATATATAATATCTGTATGTGTGTGTGTGTTGGAACTACTTTACATAATTGTCAACATTTATGACTTTACGTTCTATTATCACATTCGTAGCGTTTAGAAATTGGTATCGAGTGTGCAAATCTTCCGCGTAAGAAGTAATAAATGTAACTTCATCTTTATTCGTCGTTGTGTTTCAAATGTGTCATAAACTAGTCATTTCATTCATTCTCATTTTCATAGTCGAAATAAGAAATATATAACGCTTTTTTATTACCTTTTTCTCACTTCTTTGAATTACTAAGCCTCTACTTGCAATTCTAAGATATGTATAATTAAAATGTTTGTTAGGCTGTATTTTTAGTTACTATTTATTAGGATCACGCACTGAGGCTTAGAAGATTGTTTTGCTACTCTGTCCGACCGTGCGTCCGTTATTCTGCACAATAACTCTTGAACAAATGAAAATTTGTAAAATATGTTTCTTGCAATAAATAGCTACAGCAATTATCTCAGCCGAGTTCGTTAATGAAGCCAATCCGTTAATATTTTAACGAATAACAGCGACTTTAATAGTAGCTATATTTATAATCCATATCCCATGCATGTAAGCAATTTGTTAAAGTTATGTTTCTTTACAGTAGATATCTAGAAGAATTTTCTCAGGCGAGTTTGTTAAGAAAATCAAACCGTTAATATCGTAACGTGTAACGACAACTTTAAGAGTTGCTATCTATAGTCAATATTTTATATATATATATATATATATATATATATATATATATATATGTATAGTGTATGTGTGAGCGCGCAATACATATCTAGATGAATTATTTTAGCTGAGTTTCGATTAATTATTTCGGAGGTCCAAACACAATATGAGTGTATTTTATATTAAAATTCCTAAAATTGCCTCTAAAATTAGGATAAATTTACACAAAAATCTAAATTTTGGGTGGTCCGGACCCCCAGGACTCACCCTCTGCGTACGTCCCTGCCATATCCCGTGAATGTAAGCGATTCTTTTAAAATCCGTTTTTGCAGTAGATAGCTAAAGGGATTTTCTTAGGCGAGTTCGTTAATGGAGTTAATCCATCAACATTGTAAAATGTAACGAGGACTTAAAGATAGCTAGCTATAGTTAATATCCCATATATGCAAGTATTTGTTTTAATTGTGTAGTTTGCAATACATGTCTATTATTTCGACCGAGTTCGTTAATGGTGTCAATCCGTTAGTATATTACGGGTTAGCAGCCACTGAACAGTGGCTATATGTAGCGCATATACGCTATGCATGTAAGGGATTTTGTTTAATTCTAATTTTTACCATAAATAGTTAGAGCAATTATCTCGGTCAAGTTATTTAATGGTCAGTCATTTAACTTCATTGCTTACCTGTACCCCATATATGTAAGTGGTTTCTTATTTTATTTTATTTATTAATTTATTTATTGTAATATACAGCTAGATCGACTATCTCAGCCGAGTTCGTTAATGGAGTCAATATGTCAATATCTTAATCGGAAACGGGACTTTAACAGTGGACATACATAGACTATGAATGGAAACATTTTGGTGATCCTCCCTACTGTCGTATTATAATATTAGTGTATCCGTACATCCGTTACTTCTCACAACTTTTGAACGTAAGCGAACGTTTGAATTATTACTAGCCATAAATAGCTAGAGGACTAATCTCATCCGACTTCCTTAATGAAGTGAATACGTTAACATCTTAACCCCTGACCGCATGGTGTGCCATATATAGCACATACCCCTTTTTTCACTTTAGCTTTTTTGATTTTTCAAAGGCATCAAGTGACTGTTTTGTCTTCTGTGTGAGATATTGACGTGCATGAATAAGAGATTTTTGTGTCATCTGGCATGTTCTTTGAGAGTTTTAAATGTGACACTTACTTATTTCTCGTCGGAATTAAGTGAAAAATCTAAAATTCAAGTTTTAATTCATTTTTCATGTTCCCATATGAGGATTCCCAATACTGATTATTTATTTTATTTTATTTTATTTTATTTATTTATTTATTTATTGTTGCTAAAAAAATCATGCAGAAAGGTGTTAATGGGTAACGGTGATTTATATTTTCCGTTAGTGGGCAAGATAATTCTTTAGGGATGCGCACGAGACAAGATTTGTGGCTGTCTCGTCTCGAAAATGTGCTGTAAAAATGATGTCTCGACTCGAAAAATGTATATTTTTCTATTGGAAGAGCCGTGTCTCGACTCGAATTTTGTCACGAAAATCCTGTCTCGACTCGTCTCGTGCGCATCCCTATAAGTCTTAAACGAAAGCGAATTTTTTGAATTATGCTTTTAGCAATAGATAAGTGGTGCTTTATCTCCCCGCAGTTCAATAACGGAGACAATCTGTTTACATCTTAGTAGGTAAGGGTAACTTACGTTTGTCCGTTAATGCACACAACAACTCTTGAATGACTTAGGATTTAGATTTCTGGGCTTTCGGTATCTAAGGCCATTTAGCCCGTCACGTTCTGAGAGATGACGTCCCTCGATGAGCACACTATCCGGGGAAAGGGAAGGAAGAAACGACTGAAGAAGGAAGAAAGCGGCCTGGGACCTATAAGTTAGGTAGCACTCCGGAATTTGCCTGATGTGAATAAAGAAAACCCAGGAAAACGTCAGTCAGGCTGGCTGGCCTGAAGAAGCGTTTTACACTTCGACCGAGGACCCCCATCGCGAATCGAACCCGGGACCGCTAAAAGGGGCCACAACTCTTGAACGAAAGTGAATATTTGAATTATATCTTTTGCAAAGGTACCAGAAGCTGCATATATCGCCGTTGAGTGGCAGCAAATGCTCTTCAGCAGTTATCTACGGGAAGAAATTGAAACTTCTGGAACTACATAAAAATCCGCATTAACGAAGTAGGTTGAGAGAATTGTTCTAGCTATCTTTTGACAAAACTTGGTTTTAAAATTAGCTTCTGTTCAGTGATTATCGTGAGGAGCAACGGACAAACGGAAGTATTAACATTATAATATTGTAAGTTCCATTTGCGTAATCATAATAACATACTAATTGGAATACGTTGTCAAATGAAGCATTTCTGCTGCATAAAATCATATATACTAACAATGATCAGCAACCGTCTTTTGATACATTTTTATCTACTTATTTGTTTACTTTTGATTTGATTTGATTTTCAGTTTATTGTCTCTTTCACCAACGAGGCTATGAGACGTAGACTATAGCTTAACATGAGATCCGAACCACATCAACTCCCATTTAGAATCGAGCCCAGTCCCCCACACAGAAGACGCGTTCACTAACCACATAGTTGTGACAGAGTTCAGGAGCGAGAATGGATCTAAACATAAAAAAAGAGGTTTTGATTGAGGTTAAGTTGCGTGCCGCTGTTGTGCTTTTAAGCAAATTTAATCCCATACGGGTATAATTTAGTAAAATAATTGTGAGCAATGTTTGCAATGAAACGAGACGAGATATATTTTAGTGTAGGTGTATGATACGAAACAAAGTTCTTTCAATAGAAATAAATTACATTTACGGACGAGACAGCCCAAGTTTTTGCCTAATGGGCATTACTAATTGTGAATCACAATTTGAGTGATAAATTACTGAGTTGTGAGTGAGGTATTCAAAACATTAAGCGCTTTGATCACACAGTTATAAATATATGCACAACTAGTAAAAATTAGGTTGTAAAATTGTGGCATCGTAAAATTCTTCCTAGTTTAGAAAACTTTCATAACGTGTTATGACACTGTTGATGGTCAGATTTCGTTATAGGATTGCACGTAATTGGAACTATTTAAATTAGATAATAGTATTATGAACTGTAATAAATGTTAGCTATTTCTTGAGCATGTGTTTGTGTCATGCATTAAAACTTGATAGAATTTAGAGCTACTCAAAATAATATTATGTTTGAGTAAAATCAAGTAGCGAGTTCAGTTTAAATTGCTAATTTTAATAATATATTGCATTTTAATTGCATTCTTTGCGGATTTTTAAAGCTAATTAATTGCAGTACAAAAGTGCTGTAATACATTAGACCAGCATTTCTAAAACATTTTTTTTTTTTCAAATAAGGGCTACTTTTATTAGGCAAAAAAGTTATACGAACCACTCAGTTCTATTCTCCTAGAATCAAAAGCTGTTTGTATTTGTCTTAAATATGTTAATACCATAATATTTATTTTTTAAAAATATATTAATTAAAATATCGTTAATATTGTATTAATATTTACACAAGAAAATGCGTATTTTATTTTTAATAATTGAAGGTCATCAAGAATATTACCCTACACAGAAATGCATGTATGCCAGCTATTAGATTTTTTACTATCTTTAACACGTTGAGCCCTACATCTGACAGTAATGTAGATGCTGTGCTTTTCCAAGATCCCGACGCGAGCAACTGGTGGCGCATGCCATTCTTCCTTAGTTCCCGACGTGCACCACTGATGGTACACGATCTTTATTCTGATACTCGTGGCTATTCTAGTTAGAAAAGTAGAATAGTGTTATTATATACATCATAGTCAATCTATGGAGGAGACTTGTAATTTTTAAGGGAAATAAACCTGATATTCATTGTACGTAAAGTGTGGTTAGTATGACATTTTTATAGCACAAAATACGTATGGAAATGTACAGATAATCGTAAATAAAACTTATTGGGAGAAAAATGTCATCAACAATTTCGCCATCAACAAATTTCATACATATAGTAACACGTTGAGTGATATCAAATTTATCCTGCAGCCTATTTTTTTCTTTTTCAGAGAAAGGATTTACCTACATGTTGCCTTACAATCAGTAATGCTAAAATAATGGTATAATAAACACGGGCCGTCATGAGCCACCGACGGCGCACGAGTCCAAATATGCGAAAATTTCAGGAAAATAGTATTTTATGTCCAAAAAGGCACCACAGAAAGGATTGCTTCGTAGAAACCACAAATTTCCCTGAAATTTTATTTTTTAATGTAACGCTTTTCCAACTGCGTTACTTTAATTACATTATTGTGTAAAACGTGCGCCATCGGTGGCGCACGTCCGGGCTGAACGTGTTAATGTATGAAATTTTATATTATTTTTTTTTATAATTTTCCATTTCGGAAAGTTTCAACTGTTCATGATAAACAATGTATCCGATTTTTCTTTTTCTTTCCTCTTCTTTTTTTCGCTTAATATGTAATCTAAGAGAACCTAGATGACATACTTCCAGAACTACTACCGGTACAAGAAACACTGTTGGCAAATGCTTCATTAAGTCTTTTTTCTCTTCTTCCTCTTCTTTAAGATAAAACGTACTTTCCTCCCCGTTTTCCATTTTCCTATCAGTAGGAAAACAATATCTGACTTGAAATACAGGGTGTCCGGAATGGAACTGACGGTTTTTAAAAGTGTATAGTTTTAATATGGTGAGAGATACAGAAAAAAAACATGCATTTTAAAGGAGAACTCAAAAATTTAACTTGGTCTTACTTACAAGTCTTTCTAACTCAGTGTAACTCCGCGTGAGCTCCATTTGTAACTCTTACAATATCTAGCCTAAACTCGATCTCTCTCTACGTATTCTGTAACACCTGAGGTGTTACTGAAGCAATCGCGTTCCTAATACGGTTCTTCAGTTCATCAAGGTTACGCACTTTTTCACCAGAATACACAAGGTTTTTCACATACCCCCACAGGAAGAAGTCCAGGGGTTAACATCAGGAGAGCGTGGAGGCCACCTAATTGATCCATCACGACCTACCCAACGGCCAGGAAATTCAGTATCAAGGTACTCCCTAGCTTGTAGGCTCCAGTGTGGCGGGGCATCATCCAATTGGAATATCACTTGAGGTTACAAATGTTGTAACTGGGAAACAGCAAAGTGTTGAGGCATGTCTAAGAACATATTTCCTGTTATGGTTTGGTCTATAAAAGCAAGGAACCTATAACTCCACTATGTGTTAAAGCACACCAAACATTCAATTTGGGGCTGTCTCTAGAATGTTCTGTGTACGCATGAGGATTCTCAGATCCTCATATCCTAAGATTGTGTCTGTTAACACAGCCAGACAAGTAAAAAGTTGCCTCATCAGAAAAAAAAAAACAATGCTCAATAGGAAATTATGGTTATATTCAATCCTGTCCAGAATTTCAGTAGCGAATGCTGCTGCCTGTGGCTTATCGTTGGGCTTAATCTCTTGCAACAATTGCATCTTGTACCCGCGCAAACGTGATCGTTTGTGTACCACATCGTGCACTGTTGATTTTGGAATTACTAATCGCCTGCTCGCTGCGCGAATTGACTTCCTTGGGCTACGTGAGAAACACTCTCTCACTGCTTCCACATTTTCTTCTGACACATGCGATTTACCACCTCTGTGTTGTTTTACTACACTCCCCGTTGATAAAAATTGATCCTTCCGCTCCTGGATACTGTTGCGTGATAGGATTATTGTGGTAAACATGTCGAAAGTTTCGTTGAACTTGAACAACATTTTTGTCTCTGGAAACCACCACACGCATTGCGCCTTTTCGACTCCCGACTCCATTTCTGTTTATCGGCGATACTAGCGCGTCACCGGTAGTTGTTCACGTATGATAATTTGCTGAACAAAACTTTTTGAGTTTTCCTGCAATATGAATGTTTCTATTTTTCTTCTGACCGTATTAAAACTATACACTTTTAAAAACCGTCGGTCCCATTCCTGACCCTGTATTTTTTAATGCTCACTAGCAGTAAAGGCCAAATGGCGGCCCACGTACCAGATCTAACTTGCGAGTATGTTTCATCTGGTCCATGAATAACAATGGAAATATACGAATTGTTTATATTTTAAGTCCATGCTCGACAAGAAGTGTGCAGCTGGCCATTATAATATGCCAGAATCGAGATTTGAAATATACTTGAAATTGGCTTAACCTTTTGTTTACCTACCTGAATTCGCAAGTTAAGGCTGTTGGTACTGAACTGATTTCAAAATCTTAGTTTCAGATATTCGTGGCTCAGATTTCCATTGACCTAGATATATGAAACAAGAACCAGTATATTCAGAATAGAATAAATATTCACATAATAGAATATGAATGTAGCATGTTCTTAAATTAACATCACAGTATATGTTTACTTTTATTTATCTTTTTGATTTTAAACTCCCTTGGCTCTCAGGTATGGTTCTTATTACGCCTTTGCTCGTTGTGCATTGTAAACTGGTCACAACTGCTGATTAACTGTTTAAGACGTTAATCCGCTTCTATCTGTAACTCCAAGGTTTGTTATTGCAAATGAAATCTTATACACAATAGAATCAGAAATAGCTTTTGAAACGTAAAGTAAATATTTCATTTGTAGTACGTTTTATTATTCAATAATAATACGTTTGTAATCTTATTATTCTCGTAGTATTTATTGTGTTGGTTTGATTGATCCGATTAAGATTGAATATTCTTGACATCGAAGGAGTAAGATCATTTCCTGTGTCGGTATAAATTATCTTTCGTGTTTTGTATCAAATTCACCGTGTTCTTCATGAGTTCACAGTTCAAATTACCTATTTAAACTTGAGGGAAAATAAGCCCTAAATCTATTCAGAATAAGTCCAATTCAAATATGAAAAGACTTGCAATTAAAGCAATAGCTACAGACTTTGGAACAAATGTTACTTCGTCCGAATTTGTTTAATATGAACACCCAATTTAAATTTAAAAATCATATTTCCAGAAAATCTTATTTTACAATTAGTATCGCTAACATTGTAAGAAGATGATTCAAGATGCTAGAGGCAATCATTATTATTAATTATTATTATTATTATTATTATTATTATTATTATTATTATTATTATTATTATTATTATTATTATTATTATTATTATTATTATTATTATTATTATTTCTAAATTGAATGTCTTAATGTCTTCGTTGACTGGGATCCTCTGCTAATGATTTTTTTTTTGTTAGCCATACTTTAAGCAAGGAATGTGAGAAAGAGTTATTTGCGTTACTGCATAGACCTAAGAAGATATTATGAATCCACCGGAACTTCTTTATTAGGGCCACGGAAGCAGCAGCATTATAGTACGTTAGCTTAAGTTTGTTTAAATTTATTGTTTATAAGAATATTATCACGTTTGTCTCATTTTTATTTCAATTTTAGAGTCAATATACTAAAATGAAATGTGTCTTAAGATTTTTGCTCATAGGTGTATATATATATATATATATATATATATATATATATATATATATATATATATATATATATATATATATATATATATAACGGAGAAGTGGGCAATGGCAATCACCTAAGAAAAATGGGTTATTACGTAGTTTCGTTTGCAAAATATATTGAAACAAATTTGTAAATACATACTCCAATCCTTCTGTAATGAGTGTGTAAAATAAAAAGAGGGTCATTCTTTCAGTTCGGGAACACGATGGATAAAACTCAAATTGCTACTTTGGTCGCCAGTCCTATAACATGTTGGTAATAGCGATTACAGTACAAGCTTAATAAAACACTCATAGTTTCTTAGGCAGTTCAAGTTTTTTTTTTTTTTTTTTTTTTTTTTTTTTTTTTTTGCTAAATTGTGCCTTTGAAAGACTGAGAAACGTCAACTGAATGTTTTATGGACGTTTTTTTTCAAAGACACGTCACAGATATATGATCCACGTGGTGAGTCCACAACAGTACAGTCAGCATGCACCCACGATCCACAAAGGTTACACCGATACCAAAGTTTCAGTGCATGACTCAAGTAGGCGTATTACCTATCTTAGGTCTAGCCTCTTTTATAATTTTTGGCTGAAGAAGTACTCCAAATATTGGTTAGGAATGGCGATAACCACGATGGTAAACCGATCACGTTGATCGGCATTCCCAACATTGCGCCATTTTGAAAATTGAGCTGGTTATACTGCAAAAGGTAGTTTATTTGAAGTATAACTATGTGTCGTGCATTACACGTAAATATAACTTTTTTATGAATCTTCTTAACTTCAAGATCTTACAACTAAAAATTGTACGTATCGTGAGTTGAAATATGCAGATACTTATAGAAAAATCAACAAAAACAAGTTTCAGCACGCTGTAGACTTCAGTCTTCTCTGACGACTTCCTCTACAATACACAAGAAACCTTGCTACAAGAGGCAGATGGCAGCACTAGTTTGACTTCTCTTTGGGTCACGCAAGAGGGCGAAGTGGGCTGATTGCCATTCCCAACTGATCGCCATTCCCTTCCTCTCCCCTATATATATATATATATACGTGTGTGTGTGTGTGTGTGTGAGAGAGAGAGGGAGATGTCTCTTTTACGTCCCGGTTACGTTTTATGGTTATGCCGGCTTAGCTAAAGGAGATGGTGATGATTAGAAACGAATGCAATGGTGAAGTAAAGAAAGTGGGAGGAAACGGGAGAACCCCGAGAAATCCGACGCACACGTTGTTTGTCCACCACAAAGTTCACTTGGCTTGAGCGGGGATCGAACCAGGGACCCCATGCACCAGAGGTGTTCGCTCTACCACTGAGCCACAGCGGCCCCAATGTGTGTGTATGGGAGTATACCTATTTCCACATATATTTAGCAAAGTTAAACAGCTGGAAAAGCTACGTGGGTGGACAAATTAGCAAATTTTACTGTAATGTAATTGCATTTAAAATACAGGGTGCTCCTAAAAGTTCTTTAGAACTTCGTAAAATCATGTGAATTTATTCAAACTACTCACATAATTATTTTGTGAGTGTGTGTGTGTGTTATTTCCTAGCACAGTAGACCATGTTTTATTTTATTTTATTTCTTACCGTATATTTAGTTAGGCTCAATGTGCCTTTCATTAGTGATTTTGCAGACATCCCATCGGAAGTTGATTTTCTGCCAAATCCGAAGCACATCAAGCGTAACTTCTTCTTAGTTAGTTACGCCTTATTGGTCAAGTGTTATATATGCAGCATTGGACTGTATGGTTCAGAGACTTGGACATTACGGAAGTTAGAGAAGAAATATTTAGAGAGCTTCTAAATGTGGTTGGAGGAAGATGGAGAAGATAAAATGGACAGAGAGATGGAGAAGATAAAATGGACAGAGAGAGCAACAAACGAAAATGTTTAAAACATATAGGAGAGAGGGGAACACTTCTAGCAACCATCCTTCGTAGAAAGGCCAATTGGACTGGACACATCTTACGAAGAAATTATCTTCTTCACATCGCCATAGAAGGAAAGATGGAAGAGAAGCGAGGAATAGGAAGAAGGAGAACACAGCTGATCGATGATTTGAAAGATAGGAGAAAATATTGGGAGTTAAAAGAGGAAGCTGAAGATCGACAAAAGTGGAAGAAACATTTCCAGTCCCAAATCTAAACTTGAAAAAAAAAATACTCATTAGTCCCAGGACCTGCCGAAAGGCAGCATACTTAATAATAATAATAATCGGGCGTAACTTCTTTCTCTACGTTGCATATGATTGCCCGTACGGTTTGAAATGCAAACATTTCTCAAGGGACACGAAACAGCCGCACGTGGAACGCTCAGGCCGTCACATGCACGATATGGTGATTTTGTAAGACTGTTAACGGAATACAAAGTAGAAACTGGATGCAGTTAGCTATGGATAGAAGTCAGTGGAGAGCATTTGTGAACGCGGCATTGAACCTCCGTGTTCCATAGGGCATAGAGTTAGTTAGTTAGTTAGTTAGTTAGTTAACAAAGCTCTGCACCACTAGCTCAACGACATCCTTACACATGCGAGGACATCACCTTTGTTGCAATTGCTGCTAGCATTTGTAGTGCTGCTTTTCGATACTATGCATTACACGAGTCAAAACTTGGTCTATTTTGCAATATACAGAGTGTCCCACAAAGGGGTTTACACTGTTTGAACTTTAATAACTAGAGCCAAAATAAACACAATATATATTTTTTTAAGTCCCAAAGATGTTCAAATGTTGTTGATGTTGTTTTAATGTGGCATATATTCAAAATGTTGTCAATTTTCAGCAATACATCGTCGTTAACAGTATGGAACAGACCAACGATACCTGGTTTTGTGACGTAGACAGTGTTCTTCAGAGTTCCCCACAGAAAGAAGTATTTTTAACGGCGTTAGATCGGGTAATTTGGGTGGGTGTTCGACTCTTACCCATTGGCCTATACATCTGATGAATTCCCTCACGTCTCGAAGGTAATGTGGCGGTGCGTCATCTTGTTAAATTATCCATCTAGATACAATTGATGAACAGTTGGCACATGTTTTTTCCCTGCAACATGTTAAGGTACTCATGGTTCGACACATTCTCTAACAAACATACCACACCACTGATAACCCAGGAAGATTACATTCGCTCTTCCATAACATGGGGATTACTTCTTGCCCATTACACACAGTTGTGGCGATTGATGGTTCACGTGGATCATGTGAAGCTTTCCGTATGGACTTCTGAGGGGATATTATCAAAGTCTGTAACACTGCTTCCACTTCTCTTTCGCCCGATACTGATTTCTTCCTGCCACATCGTCCGTTTCAGTTTCTCCCCTTTCAAACTTATCACGTAATTTCGTAATTGTTACAGGTGACGGTGGCGCAGTATCAAATTCTATTCACCATTGTTTCTGCAATTCTTTCATGTTCTCACATTTCCAGAAACACTTTAAAACCTATTTTCGTTGCTCAAAGGGAATATTCCCAGCCATCATTATAAATTACTTGTCGTTACTGACAACTGACCTGAAAATAAAAGAAAAATAAAACAAATGTAATAGAAAACAGAAAAAAATAAATGAATGCCTACACATAGGCATAATAGTCATGAGAGCGCCAAACAATAACAATTTGATCAAGTTATATTTAATACCTTCTCTGTTGTTAATATTCAAACAGTGTAAGCCCCTTTCTGAGAAACTCAGTAATGACACCAAAACCAGGTCTGTAAGTGGTACGCATAAGTTTATATGAATTTACAAAATTGTAAAGTCCTTTTCGAAGCACCCTGTATAGCTCTGACAGCTGCACTTACAACAAAAAGAATAATTTTTAGCGTTTCAGTATATGAATAGAAGTATTGATGTTGCAAATCAAACATGGACTTAAATGTTAGAGTTGAGGATGGCTCATTGGATATAGGCATGGGTTTCTCCAAAGAGGCTTGAATGAATTAACTTGGAATTGTATTCGCTTGCAACTACGATCAATTTATTATCCGGATTGGAGGAGGCGGTATTGAAATGAAGACCTTAATTAACAAAAGTGTAGGTACTTGAGAAAACAAGCTAAGTAAACAACGTGAACGAATGGAGAAACTCAAATTAATATTAAACGAATCCCAGGAAGATAAAGCAAAATTAACGTAGTTTGTATTTGTTTCAAGAACCCATCAAACATTGCTGTACACAAATGTAGGTGTCAGTGGAGCCAAATGGTGTTTTTGATATCTGTGTTGGGGTTTGTTAAGTTTACATCGCAACTGGAGTTGGGGGAATCCCAGTGTAAAAGAGACTAACCCTCGTTATACCGCCCGCGCCAGACCAACCAAGGCAAGTCGAGGTAATTACTGGAGGAAACAGACCTTCCGCGTCTTACGTGGTGGACGGTCTCCAAGTTCAGAGGCACGGCTTTGTCGCATTTGAACGTATGTATATTGGCCTATTAACCTTATCTAAATTACCTTCTGCTGAGATTATAATTTGGAGCGCAGTATGGACTGGAAAAGCTGGCCGCTTCGGACCAGGCAAAGGAAGTCGAAACAGCAGGAGGGAAAGGGAAGCGCAGATGCTAATTGCAAAGACAGAGCGAGGAAGAGAGACAGAGTGAGAGAGAGAGAGGGAGAAGGTTTGCTCCAATCAACCCCTCCCCACCTTCTTTCCTCTTCAACTAGTGACCCGATCAGAAACATCCGGTAAACTTGCGAAGTAAGTCGGCACTCTAACAGCTGACCAGGTGCATGTATTCGAAGTAAAGTGGATTGTTTAATATCTGCTGAACCATGTGACTCCAACAGTGGAATCACATGATTGTATCTCTGATATATATATATATATATATATATATATATATATATTAGACTCTCGACTATCCTGCTTGCTTTTCCGTCACAATACACAAAAAAAAGAAAGAAAGAAAAAGCGGATAATCTGGAGCTCTATAATTACTTCTTGTCCCATTCATATCATTAAACGTACACTTTAAAGGCTTCCGAACTATGCTATGCATAAATGTCGAAAGTCTTCTAGAACTGATTTGTCCATCCGTCCGTCTGTCGGCAAGTATCAAATCAAAAATGGTAAAATAAATTGAGATGCAGTTTTTCTCCATCGGTTCACCGTCCCAAGGATAGCATTCATCTCCTAGCTTAACTCTGTTTACATCGGAAGTGGTTTAGATTAGTCATTTCCGGTGTCAACGTTTATCACGATAGAACGGAAATGGCAACAGATGACTCTCTTTGATAAACGATTGAGCATATCAAGACGACACATCACGACTATCTATAACATTCTACTGAAACCGGAAGTGATTGAAATTAGTCAATTCCAGTCTCAATACTGATTTCCATAAAGATGTTGTGTTTTGCAACCTTTTCAGCGTCCTGAGAATATGCTTCATTTCCTCCGTTGAAGCTCTATTGAAACCGGAAACAGGTATACTTAGCCATTTCCGCTTTCAACGTTTATCGCCACATGATAAACATGGTAGTATATAGCGAGAAGATTTTTTTTTTAATGATTTAGCATCTCACGAAAACATATCATGATTGTACATAATATTCTACTGAAACCGAAAGTGGCTCAAATTCACAATTACCTCCGGTTTTAATACTGATTTCCGTAGAGCAAAAATGGGAAATGTTTTAATGCGTTTTTTTTTTTTTTTTCAGTTGATTCAGCGTCCCAAGAATAAGTTTCGTATCGAAGCTCTATTGAAACCAGGATTGATAAAAATTAGCCATATCCTGTTTCAAGTTTACCGCCAAATAACAAAGACAGTAATTGTTAGCGGCTAGCTTTTTTTTTTAACTCTTTAGCGTTTCAAGGCAACATATTCGTCTTCAAACACTATCGAAAATAATTGAAATTACCTATGCACACATTGCATCACATTTATTATTTTATTATTTTAGAATAAAACGGTGGTTTGCTCAGCATTTTTATCTTGATGTAAGTTATTGAATATAGCAAAGCTAGTATGAATCGGTTAGTATTTTTTGTTCCGGTTTCTATACTGGTTTCCTTAAACCAAAAACGGTAAAATATATCAGGAAGCGGATTTTTGCAATCGATTCAATGTCCCAAGAATATGATCTATCTTCTCCGTTAGCCATCTATTCAATCCAGAAGTGGTTGAAATAAACTATGTTTGCTTTCAACTTTTTTTTTTTTTTTTTTTTTTTTTGCGCTACGATAGAAAAGCAGTAAAAGAAAGCGTGTAATGGCTTTTTTAGTATGAATTCAGAGTCTGAGGAAAGGTTCTCTGTTTGATCTTGTTACTCTATTGGAACCAGTGCCTATAGATGCACTACTTCAACTTTGAATATTGAATTCTCATAGTTTGGAAGTGTTACTTTCACCTATGAAATGATACTCACTTGTTTTGAATACCAAATCCCCTGTTAAACATATTTTCTGATCTCTTTGTACAGGTAATACTTTATAAATGTTTGCTTTGTACCGTACTTTCGTTCGAAAGTTTATTACAGAAAAAAAAAGAAAATGTTCATCACAAAAAATGTACAATGTTTGACCTAATTGAAGGAAGTTGAAAAGTAAAATGATGTACAGTCTAATTTTAAAACAACAAAACATTAATCTAAAACATTGGCCTAAATCTTAAATATTCGCAAGTGATTTCAACTGCTTTACTGTTTGTTGATAAATCATTACACAAATTTGAGAAGGTGGATCTTAATGTTTCAAAATTTAGTTTTTAGTTTTTTTTATTTTTTTTTTAAATCATTAATAAATGACTCATTTTAATTAACGAAGTCGTGTGTTTATGGACGCGTTACAACTCGAGTATATAGATTGTTCAGGACAAAGCAATGCGTATATTCCTATTTCTTTGTAGGAATTGTTGTTTTTTTCTTCTTTTTCTATGTATATCTATAGTATATGTACACTATACTTTCATAATTATTACTCATTGAAATCATGGATGTATTGACGGCTTCAGAACTTTCGAATAAGGGTGGCACTCTTCATACAGCGTCCGAGTCACGTTGCATCCCCACCCCTAATCTCTGCTTAGTTTCTTACGTCGATGTTTTACAACTTGGTATTTATGTAAATCGTTAGGAATATGTGTACAATTAGTATATTTTGTAAAGTAAAGTGATGGAAGAATGCTTCTATAAAGAAACTTATCCATATTAGTGTTTCTGTTCTTCGTTGGCCAAGAGTTAAAAGCACGTTGCATGGTCGAACAGCTTGTAAATTCAAATTCTACTTGCAGCTAGGTCATTACACGATTCATATAATTAATTTTGTCTTTTAATTCACAAACATTCGACATCGAAAGGATTAGCTTATCATAAATTAATATCACTAATTAACACGCTTTAAAACAATATAATTTAAGAGCTATTAAAAATCCACAAAACTAAGCTTGTAACAAAAATATTATTTTTTCCCACATGCTATAACAGGTAAGGATAGACATTTTAACTTCACTAATTTATCGTACTTAACTTACTTCATTAACTCAGTAATGTACAAATGGGGCGGGCATTCAGTGCACAAGCGATTCAAGTGAATTTTTGTGTTTATTTATTTATTATTCATTTTTTACATATTCTGCATTTTATATATATTCTTGAAGCGCCTTTCGGTGCTTAAAAATTCATGCTCAGATATTGTAAATAATTCGTATAATATAACAAACATTGTTTACTTTTCTATGCGTTTAAATGGAGCGTACAAATTTCATCTCTTTTTCTCACAACTTGGGTAGTTGATATTCAACCGCTTGCACTTCGATCGCCCCAAGTGTTGAAAAACTTTTTAAAGATTTAAAATATTAGTCTTTGGGGTCAGTAGCTTATATATATATATATATATATATATATATATATATATATATATATATATATATATATATATATATATAAGTTTATGTTGATACATTCTCACATCGGTTTCTATCGGTTCATCTCTACACACATCATCAGATGGGCCTCCAAACAGCCCTCTGTTATTGTGCTCAGAATCTTAGGGAAAGTGTTCTCTCGGTTGTCACAGGAAGATGAAAAAAGCCTGGAGAACTTATTTTAATGTTAAGTAGAGGATGGATATTGAAGTGTCGTTAATGCACGTCACTATTTAACGTAAAATTGAAACATTCATGAAAAGCAAATATTTCCTTATTAAATAATATTCTTCAACGATGTCACCAGATTCGATACCACACGTAGACGCAACTTTCTTGATAATGTTTTCCGAGGATGTCAACATATATTTTAATGCTTATAATACACTGACAAATACCTTTCAGGAAAACAGTTCTAGAGTCCACTCAAAGGCTTGTCCATTACGACATAAAACATTGTATGTTTCTTCTCCTTCATAGAGTACGTATATTCTGTCTGGGGATAATCATTCATGCGTATCATCTCTCAGAATTTAGAAGAATCAGGGTATCAAAATCTTGGCACTCAACTTTTCTTTTATATATGTCGAAATTTGTGTCTAATCTTGAGTCTTCGCTTGCTGTATTAAGAGTTTCAAGAGGGCGCATAGCACTATCAATATCTTGATCGGCCTCATTTAAGTTGTTTGCTGACGCTATTGATGGAGTTTAAAGCAGAACTAAGAAAAGTTATCCATAGGATCAAATCAAAGCGCTTCACAGAGTGTAATAGACTCCTAGCTTTACTCGCAAGTGACGAGTACATTGCCTAATTTTGTAGTTCCTCTTAGCAATTAATAACAACACATATTGTATACTATCTGTTACTGCGTTTGCAGCTTCGACCGTGCAGGCCCATATTACTATATCTATATATATAAACAACATTTGAAATCGTTTCAAATATGACATGACGTGATACACTTCCTTCTACGTACGTATACCTACTGTACAGTGCATCTAATGTACCGAAGAAAGAAAATGCTTCTCTCTCCATCTTCATGCTATCCACAAGCATTACAGCACATTTAAGCAGTGGGCTTAACAGTGCACAGTGATAACTTCTTTAGCACAATTGTCAAAGAACCTTACTTTAGTAATAACTATATTTTAATGAACAATGAATGAACAGCTGAGCAGGTTCCATTTTTATCATTACACTTCTATTGCAGCCGGAAGTTATAGATCTGTTTCAATATTGAAATCGCATAGTTTGAAACTGTACCATAGTTCCACAACTGTGAAACGAAACTCACTTGTTATTGTCAGTTTTAATGCATACATTTTTTGCCTCTGCATTCCCTTCTTTTGTATTGATTTTATAGAAACACTATATCATCTGTTTGATCACCTCTCCCTCTTGTTATAATCTTTGAGTATAGCGTGTTTTTCTTATGTAAAGTTTATAGTTTAAAAAATATAACATTTTTTGTTTACTTTATGATTTAAATGTTTCAAGTCTCGAACTCCCCTTAAATTTCAGCGTTATATTCTGCATCGTAGCCCTCTTTATTGAGATCCTTTCAAAGAAGGAAAGAAAGAAAGAAATATATTATTGTTTCATTGATTGTTTGGAGTTCATGTCCCTTTCTAGCACTGAGCTTATATAAGACAGTTTACAGTTTAAAATGCAATCGGAACCACTACTCAGGTTTTCATCCGAGGCAACTATCTGCACTGGGAATCGAATCTGGAGTAATCTGCCTCAATAGTGTTGTTTATCTGGAACATCAGTTGCAGTGGTACTAAATTAAGGTTTATAGCATGACATTATCATTTTTACTAATAGAATGTGGTCAAGGGAAACCTACTGACCAGCGTAGACTCTGACTTTGTAATTCAGAATTCCGAAAATTCAATTCTGCTATCATTACTATTAAATGCATTACTGGTACTTGTCAGTGTCTCTCTTCAAAAATTCCTCTCCTTATCACATTATTAATGTTTCAAACCTAAATTATTCACCTGACTGTCTGAATCTGAAACTGTGGTAATAATATTTAAGTGGTTGTGAGTTCAAATGACAAATTCTAATTCATCTTCATAGGATATTTTTACTCATTCTTAAAATTAGCTGTAGTCGACGGGGGGAAATTATTCGTAAAAACCAATGTTATGTTCTTAGAACTTATTTTATTTGCATTTTGATTTGATACTAATAATTCTGTATTTGAAACCACTGTGTAATTGCTAGCAGTGAGCAAGATATAAAACGCATAAGTATTCTGAGTTAGAGTCACACTATGGTTGACAATCCCAACTAAGATTTCGAAGATTGAATTGAATTCGCACAGACAAACGTTGAAATGGTAAACAATTTCCTTTCCATCTCTTTGCTCTCCGCTCACAAACTGATTATAAGGAATGAAAATCTGCATAAGGAATGTAATGAAAACGATGTTATACTCATGAACTTTGCAACATACAGCAACATTATCCTGAAGAGTACAAAATTCCCACATTGCGACATTCGTAAATATACTATGAGCTCACTACGGACAAAAACCAAATTGATCATATTTTAGTAGATAGAAGAGGTCAGTCTAGCATCATTGATTTTCGGTCGTTCAGAGGAGCTCACTATGACATTAATCATTACCCGAGTTGACTTTGAGTTTAACGTTCCTTCCAGCAGCGAGGCTATTACGAGACGGGACTTACTGATTAACGTGGAATCCGAATCACAGGTGCTCCCGCCAGGAATCGGACACGGATCTTCCACACCAAAGGCGCGTACGCTAGCCCCTTAGCCACGGAGGAGATCTTGATCACTATCTGGTTGTAGCGATAATAAGAGAGAGAGATTGCTGAGCAAACAAAACATTCAACATCTGAAAGCGGAGAGGTTTAATTAAAAGAAATTAGAGAAGATCCAAGGAAGAGGGGATTACCAGATTGAAGTGTCAAACAGATTCTCGGTTTAAAAGGGTCGCAGTGTACTAGTGTTAAGGATACTTGGATTGAAACGTTGACATCAGTCGGGAATCTTCCAACATTTCTAGAAAAAAGAAACGCGACTTTTTTTTTGAAAGTTAAAAATAATGAACTTGAAGGTAATAATAAAAACAAAAAAAACCTTCCGGATATGTATAAGGGTATCAACGAATTTAAGAAAGGATATCGAAATCGCGCTTATATGTTTTAAAGAAAGCTCTCAGAAAAATTTTCATTGATAGAGGTAGCATCTCAAAGAGATGAAAAGATTTATTTTGTAATTTGCTGGAAACGGAGCCAAAAACTAATGTTAGTGGAGAAAGTGAAATAAACACAGCAGAACCGTATATTCAGAGCCAAAGTAGATACCACTATAAAGAAATTAAAAGAACACAAACCCCAGGGTGTAGAAGAAATTCCGGCTGAGTTAGTTTCAGCTTAAGAAAAAAATGTGGAACAAAATACACAAACTCATTCTCCTTATCTGAAACAAAGAGGAATTACCACAAGAGTGGAAAGAATCAATCATTGTTCCAATTCACAAGAAAGGTGACAAAACTGATTGTAATAATTATCTAGGCATCTTTCTTCCGTCAATATCTTTTAAAATTCTCTCAAACTTTCTATTAGCAAAATTGACCCCATTGGCAGATTCAGTTATTGGAGATCATCAGTATGGATTTAGACGAAACCAAACAACTATCAATCATATATTTACCATTTGGCAAATACTCGAAAAGAAATGGGAATACAATACTCCGTTTCATCAATTATTTATCGATTATAGAAAAACCACCAATCGGTAAGGAGGGCAACATTGTATGACTTTCTCTTAGAAAGAAATGAGTGTTCTTCAATTATTAATTTTCTTTCATTCTCAATTTTTACATGTAAATGTTCGTACCAATCTTGTCCTTCTTGCATAGCTCAGTAACATCAACACTTTCAAAGCTTGAGAATTGGACATATGTTCTTATTTGTATTAGTAGTAGTTATTTATTATGAATTATAAATAAATGTTGCACTGAATCGAAAGAGCAATGTTTAAGGTATACAGGGGTGGGTGACGAGGAGTTCAGCGTCTAAAATATTGCAAGGTCTCAGAAGTAAACGTTTTCACCCAGTAATTGGGGATTTGGACAAAGTGCATATATTCGTAAAATACTTCCCCCGATGTGTTAAAAATGTGAAATATGAGCGGCAGACATCAAATAGTATAGTAGTAAGATGGGTCTAAAGCTAGCATTGTAATATATGAAAAAAAAAAACACACACACACACATTTATACGTTAGTCGCGAACTTCTGAAAGCTCTCCTTACTGGGCTATCGAGTGTGAATTTAGTGCATGTGGTCTCAGTTTTGATACCAGTGCGGGAGTACAAAAACTTAATTTTACAATTATTCACTTTATTAGTCACCCGTCTTAATTAGCATTAATAGCGTAAGCTTGGAACTACAAAATTAAAACGTTTTTTTTATTATTTTTTGGAACTTCTACTACATAAAATGTTTATATGCAGACACATTAAGTCTGACAAAAGCCCAGAAGACTTGGTAAACGTTCTTTCCGAACAATCCGGGATCTGTGAACTAAACATATATGTAGATAGAGGGGTTCTGGAGGGAATACAGACAGTGTGTGCCAGGCAGACAACAAAGGTTTGGGGAGCGGGAAGCTTCTAATACTGTGGCCGATATCAGGTTAGAGAGGCACACAATTTAAGGGAACAGGAAAAGAAAATACATGATATACCAAATGTACACATTTATTTCAGTGCATATGCACATCTACACAAATAATTCTCTCTTCTAGTCATCTTTTTGCTGTCCTGCCTAATGCTCTCCATGCCTCTCTGCCAGATTACTTTATGTTTTTCTCACCACTGTATCTCTCACTTATCTATTAATGTACCTAGGCATTCCTTTATGAATGAATGTGTGTCATCTCCTTTCCACTCTTAAATGTGCAATTTTTTTTTTTTTTTTTTTTGTCCTCGTCAGTCTTAATTTGTCTGCATATAAAACCTTTAACCTATTTAAGAAGGTTTTAAGTTGACCTGTATGCGTGTATAATTGTTCGCGATTATATAATGTATCATCGATGAGGTTTTCACTAATCAAATAAGCTGTTTCTGTCGAAGGATTTTACATATACTATCTTTGAAAAAACTAATTAATTAATTAAAACCCCTGTAGCACCTAATGAAAAAAAAAATCTGAACTATGCTACAACCAGTAATTCAACAAAGTAAGATGGGTTGCATATAACCATGGGAGTAATGACATCTATGGTGTCAACTTCCTCTAACAATGCAGGGTACCCCAGTGTAACACACCGATTGTGGTAAGATTGCACAGATATAGAAGGCATCGAAAAAAGAAGCGACACGTGTTTTTATATCAGCCAACAAGCGCATTGAAAGATCAAATAGGGGCATTAAAATGAGATCAAAATGAGATTATGTGGAATATAGCGAGAACGACAAGAGATACCGGAAAAGGTTAAATGTACGAAATAATACCCATAGTCGATACAAGGCAATGAAGTAGAACACACCTATGTGAAGAAAGTATACCATCCGGAAATAGACCAATTACGTGTATAACATTGTCGCAATATGTTACGGAAATGAGCGAAGAGTGGCAAGGAGCAGAAAGAAAGAAGAAACGAAAATAGAAAATACTTGTTTTTCCTTTGGGTACATATGTCGCCCGTATGCGAAAGAGGCGCAAATTCATCTCAATGCACGAAGATAGGAGAACGCGCAGGAAGGATGCAAACGCCGTTCCCATAGTCAGCCAGCAAAACACTACTGCGCAGTAGGTTGTATATATCGCGTAATGGAAACAAAATGCATAGCACAGTAGAATGTAATAGCAGGTGGTCCACATACGTAAGATCAACAACAATAGTAATATCAGTATCACGCATGAGTATCAACGTTGCATAACTACGAACATACGCGTACAACATAACAGTAACATTTTTGTCTTTGTGTTACTACTGCCTACACACATTTTCGTTTCCAACATCCATCTCATCATTGTTCCCATTACTCGATATATGCAACCCACTGCGCAGTACTGTCTTGCTGGCTGTCTATACGAACGGCGTTTGCATCCTTCCTGCGCGTTCTCCTATCTTCGTGCATTGAGATGAATTTGCGCCTCTTTCGCATACGGGCGACATATGTACCCAAAGGAAAAACAAGTTTTTTTCTGTTTTCGTTTCTTCTTTCTTCCTGCTCCTTGCCACTCTTCGCTCATTTCCGTAACATATTGCGACAATGTTATACACGTGATTGGTCCATTTCCGGATGTTATACTTTCTTCACATAGGTGTGTTCTACTTCATTGCCTTGTTTCGACTATGGGTATTATTTCGTACATTTAACCTTTTCCGATATCTCTTGTCGCTGTCGCTATATTCCACATAATCTCATTTTGACCCCATTTTATGCCCCTATTTGACCCTTTCAGTGCGCTTGTTGGCCAATATAAAAAATAAGTGTCGCTCCTTTTTCGATGTTCTCTATGTCTGTGCAGTCTTATCACAATGGGCGTGTTACACCGGGGTACCCTACTTTGTAAATGATTTAAGACTGTTTTGTGATGGATGTTTAGGTCAATCGCCATGTCATGACTATTTGTATGCCAGTCGTGCGTAAGTTTTCCCAGAATGTCATCAACTTTTGTGTGATTGGTCTCTTACTGTGAGGAGCGTCTTAGACATCGAAAGTACCAAAACAAAAGCGAGGGAACTGACTTCGGGCTGTCGATGATGCATCTTGCCCATAAAGAGTACATATTTCTTCACTCTCCTGCGTAACATTGGTTCCATTATCAAAATAAGATTGAACAGGTAGCGTAATTTTGCTGAAAGTTCACTTATCTTCACGTCACACGTCTGATTCTTAAAATTTCAAAACTTTTTGCACATCTACTAGCCTCAACTGTCAGCTCCCAAACGACGGTAGATTGAGCCTGATGCGACTCCTGGCCCTTGCAATTTAGGACATAGCAAAGGGTTAAGTACTTTTTTAGGCTGTTTGAAATTTTGATTCGGTTTTCATTACTGTAATGAGCTATTTCCACAGAAGATTATATATATATATATATATATATATATATATATATATATATATATATATATATATATAGCTAGATAGACAGATACTATTGATAATTAATTAGTACGCATTTATTCGCACATGTATCGTAAATAGACCCATTGTATAGGGAGTTAGTGTCATATATTTAGTTTAAATACGACTTGAAATAAACGGTCTCTAAATTTTCCGTAAGGTTATGCATTATGCAAGAAAATTGTTCAAAACACTGTGTGCTCATAAAATTTTATTTTGCCTTACCACTATTTTCTGCTGCTTTCGAGCTTGGGAATGTATATCTTGCTGTTTCCGACATGTCATCTCTGGTAAGATTAGTAAGCAATTTGGAAGTGAAATTTCTATTGCTGTGCTGGATGGAAGTGCACATTTATTATTTAACTTCTACAAGCAATTTTACTGTAATTTTGGTTAGGATCTGTTTTTTTTTTTTTTTTTTTTTTTTTTTAACTAGTAAATCGTATAAATGCGAAACATCTTTCCTTATCTCGCTTCCAGTCTGAAGCATTATGCAACACTGTTTTATTTGCTTCGTTTTTTTTTTATTTTCTTTCTTAACGTTGTTCTTCAATTTAATATTGGACAGTCTATGTTTCTTTTTTATGCTATAGTTCTAGTCGGATGAGGAAACAAACTTCTGTATACAGTCACTCTTTTTACGCACTGCTGGATATGCCTAATGACAACACGTGTTCACAAAGGTGAGTGTTCCAAAGAAATTACTCTTCAAAGTATGATTTGCATTTCACATGAGAATGAAGTTGATTGCTGTTAGCAAGGCAAATATTTTGTAATACTTAATAGATCAGCATTCGAATCGAAAATATATTAACTAAATCGAGTCCGTAACTTCTTTGAGGAGCAGTAATACGCTGCCAAAATAAACAACTGTTTTAGTTTTACTGTCACTATGCAATGTATATGTGCATTATTCCTGTAGAGTTCTATTTTATTTCTCTTGGAGGACAGAAGATGTTAGTAGTAATCACAGTGCATACAAAAACATCATTATCTTTGAAAAGTCAGCAATTGTGTAGATATATACGAATACAGTGGATGATTTGTATTAGCTATAGGGTGGGGTAAGAAATTACATTAGGCCCCAGCATGCTGCGATCTGCGATGTGATCGCAGAAAATTTGCCGCGCCTGTGCAGAAAAAATGTCAGAGCAAAAAAAAATATATATATATATATATATATATATATATATATATATATATATATATATATATATATATCCAACAGAAAAGTGTAAAAACATGCCTGCTATGTGTAGATGTCTTAAATGCACGGACGACTCGTATAATTATAGTTTGAACTGATTTTTACGTCGCGCAAAGCGTATTTTTAGCAATCACAAATGATTTTTCTACAGGAAATTTTTAAAAAATTCGTGCAGATTTTTGACTTACAAAAGCTCATCGAAGAAACGCAAAGAAAGTTCTTTCATCGGGACATTACGATTATTAATTGTAGTTTTAAGTCGTATAAGTTCAATACGTTTCATATAATATTCACATCGGTTAATAATTCCAGTAAATGATAAATTTTCACGTTATGTAACCGGAATAGTACATACAAGATTCCCTAAACATTTCTGATACCGAAAACACAGTGACTTTCATATGAATACAATTTCCGCTTTCCTTATCTAAATTTGCCATTGCTGCAACCCTAATTTATTATCTGCCTTCGGTTTAATCAGCGTAGTATTGATCATTCTGTTCCACAGGTTTATTTTATGGAAGAAGAGAGTCTGAAAATGATATTTTATTAATATTGTGTTATTGATTTATCTTAATACACTATAAATTACATGTCATAGAAAGCTTTAGTCAAAAGAAATCATTGGGTATTGTCATCAATCACTATATATATATATTGTAAAAAATTTAAAAATGGAGAAGTAGTTAGGTCGGGTGCCATATTTGTGAAAAATTTAAAAATAGAAATTGTTTTTTTGGGCGCCATATTTTGTAGAACTTAAGAAAAATTAGTGGGGTGTTGGTTTCGTGTTACGGGTGCCACAATTTGTAATGTGTCCCACCGTTGAAGTCTCCGTTCTTGGAACTAAAATGGTTTATGACTCGATGAAGACTGATTTCACGACTGATAGGGTTTTTAAACCCTATCTTCCAGCGGTATCCCAGGGCTTTATGGAAATAAGATCCCCTAAGCCGAGAGCAAACCTAAAGCGAGCACATTGATTGTACTTACCTCGAGTGGAATCAGAGTAAACGTTCGAAATGTCCCCTATGGCTATCAATGCACGCATGTATACGTCGCATCAATGACTGGCGCACTCTGTTCAATATTCCGGACTGAGTCCGCACATCGTTACAGGCAGCATGGATACATTGCTCCAGAGTATATGCTTCAGGCACAAGCTCAGTGTAAATGACACTCTTAAGATATCCTCAAAGTAAAAATCAAGAGGATTTAGGTCTTGTGACCGGGCGAGCCATGCAACAGGGCCATACTGACCGATCTACCTACGGGGAAATGTATTGTTCAGATACGCATGAACGGCAGCTAAGAAGCTGGGGAGTTCCATCGTGTATCAGCCACATGTTGTTTCGAAATGCTGGTGGTACATCATCAAGCAAAAGGGGTAGTGTAACTTGCAGGAGCTGCAGATACGCGTCGCATGTTAGTCTTTATGTTAAAATAAATGGCCCGATTAACTGGTTACCTAGAATCGCAGCACAGACATATATTCGAAACGGGTGTTGATGGCCATTAAATGTGGATTTTACTGCACCAAGATATGAATAGTGTGGAAGCTGATTATGCCATTTCGCTCGGACGCAGCCTCATCAGTGACAAGGAAAAATGATATAAATTCCAATACAGTTGTAACTTGTTGGAGCAATCAACGATAGAACGCCTCCCGTGGGGGGAAATGGGCAGCCTGGAGACTACGCATACGTAGCAGGTGGTAGAGATAAAAGGGATTCTGGTGTATAATTCGCAAGGCAGTTCTTTGACCAATTGCACGCATACTGGCTAGCTGCCTGGAGCCCACACCGGGGTTTCTTCGCAACATCTTGTAGCACACGAGCGTCCATCTCAGCTGTTCGATCCGTACACGTCCGTTCTACGTCCGTATACATATGTGCCAGGGTCTCCGTCTCACGTATACAGCGATATACCGCAGCAAATGTTCGTTGATTAGGTTGCTGTCGTCGCGGATATGTTGCATGGTACAATCTGCCAGCCTCCCGAGCATTTCCATTCGCTTTGCCATATGTAAATAGCACATCGGGTTCTTCCTCGTACTAATAACGGACCATTCTTACAAGACATACCATACTTACACTGTGGAGCCTTATTACCCACTTTACCCACTTTAACTGCCTCCCTCACAGATCACCTACACCACTGTCACGATAGTTTTGCCGTCTCACAACACGTTGTACTACTACTGTACACGAAATTTCAGCTTTCCTTCAAAAAATACTGTTTTCATGAACAAGTTCTGCACTCAAACCTTTTGCTTCACTTACACATCTCTGTGCTACAATTGTTTCCTCGTACACAAATACTGTAAAGTACGACTTCTGGTACATAAGATATCGCTCATGCGTACCATACATTACCAAATTATATTTCAGTATCGAAATTAGATTCCATTTTATTATGAGAAACTTTTCTTTGAAGTTACATTGTGTTGTAGTTGCATAAATTCTGAATACAATATTGGTTGTTACATGAAAGGGGAAGGTGATATAAGTCATTTTTGATTACTAATAGAGAAATGAAATTAGTTTGATATAACATTCGCATGCATGTTATTACTTATGCTTAATTAGTACTTAAATGTCCTTCCCCGTACACAATATCCCTCTATACAATTCGTTACATTTTACCTGAGGATTCCGAAACATGGATATTTAGAGCGTATACTAGTTCCTGTGTAATTCCTTGACCAATTAGGTCAATATTCCTCAAGCTATGAAGCTTTAAAGTTTATTTTCCGTTGTTTATGCCATCTTATAACTCTGAAAGGACGCATTTTCCACAATATCTTTCCGCTTCTTTCGATATTTCCTGTAATATGGTTATCTTCATTAGCTCCATTGTTTTAGCACCCGGCATATATATTAAAAATGCTAAAAAAAGTTGTGGCCAATGTTTTCGACAGTGAGTTCTCGGGAACCATAGGCTCTAGATAGATGCTGTTTTTACTGGTCGATTACAAATTTTGTGTAGATTGTTCAGTTCTAATTGAGTATTTACAAAACATGGCTGTCCTTTCTTTATTACATTTTTAGGGTACAATGGAAGTATTGAAATTTTTTAAAAAGTTAATCCGTGTATCCTGCGAGTTATACATTCCAGCATCATTTATTTGGATACAGGGGTTGTGTACAGTATCTCTCAGGCGTTTGTTTCATGGCCAAATTATAACGAAAAACAAAGGATAATCATTTCTCCAGTCTAATATGAATCTTTATTATTTGGAATATTTTGCCCAATGAACACTATATATCATTGACGTTATAGTTAATTGTGTGAAATGTATTTCCTTATTACATACTGCATTCAAGAAGAAAAAAAACACTGATCATACATGAATTACAGACTCCACAAAGGAGTAGGCTCAATCTTGCAAACGGTGCGAGATATTTAAAAAAAATAATCGAAAAAGTATCCATTTTATGACATCCCTTGCCGATTTTCTTCAAAACGTCTTTCATTTATGTCTGTAAAGGTACATGTACAGATGTTGTGAGGAATGACAAGAAGATTCATGTTCATATGTGAATGATGTGCTATGTAGAGAGTGCTGGTTGAGCTAGTACATATATATATATATATATATATATATATATATATATATATATATATATATATATATCTTAATATCGAAGGAAATTGATAATAGCGCATAAGAAAAATGATTGTTATTGTAATTATTTGTTTACGTAGCAGATGTGAGTATCGCTGAAGCGAACTTTTGCTCATAACTTCAGAAATTGCATTGTCAACTTAACTTTTGTAGTAGTGCACTTTGAAATGTAAGTTCCAACTACAGTAGAGCGTCGATTATCCGAACGTCGGTCAACCGAACGACCGCTTAACCGAACTGTGTACTCACTCGCACCTGTTACTCTCCCATCCTACCGTCCATCATCCCCCTCACTCCCAAACCAAGTTTCCCACAGTAGTCGCTTCACTGAGCCACCGCTGGCGTAACATTGCTTCTAATGGGGTTTTCATAAGGCGCTGCTGACCGGCCAAGCCGCCAGTCGCTGTGTTTCAACAATCAGCACACTTCTTTTTATGAATAAATTTACTGTACAGTACTTCTTTTTGGCAAATAAACATGTACAGTTCGATTATCCGAACAAACCAGTTTTCCAAACACCCATGTCCCCCAATTACTTCGGATAATCGACGCTCTACTGTATCTACAGGGGCTGCAGGGACTAAATCATATGGCGCTCATTTCTGGCTCTGAGTGTCTTTGCTTTAATCCCAAAGTACTGTATTTGTCCAGAAAGTAGTAGGACTGTTCTTTTTTAAACCAAAAGTTATTCACAATTTTCACTCATCGACTTAATAGTTTTCAAAATATGCCCCTTCTGTATCAACACACCGATTCCAGTGACTCTGCGGATCACTGAAGGCTCTCTGGAACTTATAAATTGGAATGCTTTTGAGCTCCCTCGTTACGGCCTCTTGAATGGCCTGGACCAAGCCGTAGTGCAGACCTTTTATGGCCCTTTTCAGCCGGGGAGAGAGATCTACAGGAGCGGCATCTGGGGTGTAGGGTGGCTGGGGAAGCTGTGTGATGCCATGTTTGGTCAGGAAGTCCATGACAGCAAAGGCGGTGTGTCTCGGCGCATTGTCGAGATAAAGCTTCCATGATCCATCGATTGCTGGACGGACTCATTTACTGAGTCTTTCAAGTACTTTCAGGTAGAATGCACCATTCACAGTCTGGCCAGGCGGTACAAACTTTTTGTGAACCACTTTTTTCAGTTATAAAATATGATCAACATCAATTTCATTTTCGACTTGCTCAATTCGTGCCGCTCAAAAACACTTGATCGATCCATGGCATCACTCTCATAAGCAGTCTTGATCACGTCACGGCTCCAACTCACAGTTTCCCGGTTTGTCGGAAAATTTCACCGTGTAACTCTGTTCTAACAAATGATTCATTATGGAGATGACTAGACACCTTGAAAGGGGTTCACCTTAAATTCGATCTACACTCTGCGAAGGCTTGATGACGACTCGCGACTGGTGCGCTGGTAGCTAGGACCTCCACCATCCAACCAGCACAGTGACGTCCCCCTCTTTCCTCACGTTTCGGCGGGGAAAAAAATCAGTCGTACTTCTCTCCGAACAAACCCTATATGTGAGCTCCAGTATAACAGATTCGAGCCCATACGGTCTCTTAAGGTTCTCCTGTTTCCCTTTTCCACTCCACTAACCTTTTTCACTTGTATTTCTTATAATATTCTATTCCCGGAGGGAGCTCCTTTGGTTCGGATTCCACGTTAATCAGTAGGTCCACGTATCCTATAGCCTCGCTGCTGAAAGAGACGTTAAACTCAAAATCAACTCAACTCAACTCTTATCATCTTCTTTATCCGTAATCACGGGTAAATAGTTTTATTTTTTATTTCTCATTATTTACTGTGACTATGCTTGATATTTCGAATAAACAATTATGCCAGATTTTATGTCCATGTAAATTAAATTGGACTCGAAAAGTAACATGTTAATCTATGCACAATCGAGAAGTTTATGCCTGAAGGCGTTTCGAAAGATAACACATAACGATGTAGTGAAATAGTGTTGGCAATTAAAAATTGTCAAAATACACTGCTATCTCGTACATTTCATGATGTTCAGTAGATTGTACTATTTTATTAAGTAGCAGTGAGTCACTAATTAATACTTTCACGTAGTTCAATGAGACACATTTCAAGGCGTTATTATTTACTTGTTGAAAAGAAATGTAGTCAAAATAAAAGGTCTTGTTCACAGAACAAATACATCAATTGGTGTGTATCGGTAACATGAAAAAGTCCAACAAGATGTCTTCTTCTGTTCATATTGTTCCAGGTTTAATTCCTGTGATCAGCGATAATGAAGAATCACAATACAGCTTGCATTTCACTTGATATTTCCAACTCATTCATTTTATATACCATTATTATCTTTAATTAATAAAGCAAACATTGAAGTTGTGTGTTTACAGTATTTTTTTCACTTAGAAACAGGATAATATGAAATGTATCAGGAATATAGTTACCAATAAGTAGACAAATTAATAAAGTCGCCCAGAACAATCAACCTCGACCTGTTAAGCAAATGTAGTTTACAGCGTAATTTTGTTGATGTTTCCTCAGGATGAATCGATGTCGTTCCATCGAGTCAACAGAAAATACCTACTTGTCCAATCTATTTAGATAGGCGACAAGCAATTTGCTTACTTATTTATTCGTTAATCAATTAATTAATTTTTTGTTTAGTTTGGGAAATTGATTTGTTTTCAGTTGCTTCATTGTTCGTCGTGCCTTGCTTCTCACCTGTTTATATGCGTATATCTAAAACTGTGTTCTAATTTAATTATTTCACGTTAAGAGTTATCTTGTTTATTCAGGTAATGATTTAAAAGAAGATAGAAAGTAAACCATAGTTGTTACCAAGGGAAGTTTGTTACTCAAGTTGCGTATGAAATTATCGGATTAAATATGAAGCAGTTACGCAATTTTGAAGTTCCATATATTATATTCTACAAACAATGATAAATACATAAATTAATGATCACCTGGTAAATGCATCTTGTACTTCTCAATGTTTCAAATTCTTTGGTGTATATATGTTCTTATATTGATCCACAACATTGATTTTAGACATTTTCTGTAACATTTTCTTTCAACTTTCATTTCTATATCTAATTATATGAAGAGTTTTAATGTAAATCTTAGTCGATGACCTGAGATCTTTGTTTATATTTAAACAAAAATTATTTATTGTTATCCATATGTAGACTGAAGTCCGTATTATTTGTATAAACAAACAAAATAAACTAATATTAGAAAAAAATGTAATTTATGTGATAAAAAAAAGCATATTGCCTCCAGATTCGAATAGGAAATACTTTTTGGATTTTAGTGCACGTGACATGTTTAATACATTACACTACACACGACACATGTCTCTCTCTCTCTCTATATATATATATATATATAATGGACAATTTACCTTGCTCATCCGCTATAACGGAGAACCAAAAGAGAGAGAAAAGCGAGACTTTTGCACGAAGCAAATATACGGAAGGGGCATCTTTGCTTGTATTAAACACCCACACATCCAACAAACAGTATTACCAACCCAATATAAAGTTATGCTTTTCTCAAATAGCACTATGCCAGATTATTACATATTTCAAATCACCATGCCAAACGAAAACGTAAAATACCATATTTATTATTCAGTTTTGTAAACTAAGGATGTTATAGTATCAAAGATATCCAAAGTTTGGAAGTCTTTATCACACGTACAACACAACAGAGATGGACAGGATAATACACATCGGAAGTAAATTAGCGTTGGATACCATGTTCATGGTGTGACCTATCTTGAGTGAATAAGAACTAAGTTACCAGAGCTTGAGAATTTGATTTTTTTTCGTAGAACTTTATTTTTTAAAAAAATGCTTAGACAAGTATCATATATGTTTACATGTATGGTTTGCAATGAACGGACAAACTATTTTCCCGACTTCGATATCACAAACCGCTCTGGAGATAAGATGAACATTACTGAAATGCACAAACACTCAATGGAACTACTCAAACAAAATATTTTATGGAATTCCGCCTTCAAAAGATGAAAATCTTTTGTCGATCCCTTAAGTAGCGTAACTATACACATCTCCTGAATTTCTAAAAAAGTACGATGAAAAGTATGATGCATACCTTTTTAAGAACAACAAAAGATTTAACATTTGCAATCGTTGCAGTAAACATAAGTAAGATATGTAAATAAGCACTAATTTAACTATGTACTACTAGGAACACTAAATAAAGCATGAAAACAATTAATATAAGCAAACAAATATGCAAATTATACATATAAAAATAATACATTTCTAAACATCGTGGCATATAAAGCCACATGGGTGAACTACTGAGCAACTTGCCTCAAGCGTTGAAAGTTCATTCTTACAATGTGTGGATTGATGCAGAGTGTGAATTGGTGCAGTGTTGTCTTCTCTTTACTCAAATTTCGTTTTATATAAGATTTGGTGTAATTATATTTCTCACATGTCCGTGTGAAAAGTACCTCTCACCCCTCTTTGCTTTAGCTCATGGCAGTCAGGACGACAGTGAGATCAAGTTTATTCATGATGAAAGCACCGTAACAACTAGCACCAAAATCTAGTCGTGGTAGTCGGTACGCGTGACAATCAGCATCATAGCCCACTACCAGGGCAGTTAGTTGTATACAAGAAGTGAGATACAGGGAGACGCTTTTTAGCTTTTGAGACTGCCTTTAAGCAAGTGTTTTTTTTTAACGAGTTTTCTGAGAATCTAGCTAAACTGAGAATTATACTTGAATTAGTATAATAATTGTAAGAATAATATCGCGCGAGGTCACTGCGTAATGGGTAATGGAATCAAGCCCACTTTTGGTCAGTTTCAATTTGAAGTTCTCTATCTGGAACTCCTTTCAGAGTCTAAAAGATTCATGTCCAGATATTAAAATAACTTCTCTATTGTAAAAAACAAAGAAAAGAAATAAAAAAAAGAAAGAAAAATATTGACTTTTCCATCATGTACTTACATGAACCGTACGAACTCTGTATCTTTTTCTCACAACTTGGTAACTGGACTTGATTCTCCTGTATCCTGAACAACTCATATCAGTTCTATCACGCAGAATACTCACACCACTACCAAATTTGTCCGTAGAATTTTTTTTTTTACTTGCAAGCTGGTTAGCACAAACAGACCAGGTCATGAAATGAGTTGTCTCTTTTGTGATCAAATGCTAACACTTTAAGTTCAGAACAATCAATTAATCCTCCTCCTCGGCAAAATGATTTACGTTTTCGGCAGAATTTTCATTTTTTTTAACCTACACAGAATAACCTTTGGACATAAAGCTCAATGAATCAAGCAGTAAAGATATTGGACAATCACACGATTTTTTTTTTCTGGCAACTCTGCTAGAATTAAGAAGTGTGTATTGGTTTCTCTTCTCTCGATAACAAGATAGTTATGACTCTGAAAGCGAAAAAAGAAAATCAAAAGGGACGTATGCGAACCGAGACAGATACATATTTATGAAAATTGGTACTCCGACTAATTGTGGATCGCTAGTAATTGTGGTGGTAGTCACTCGGTGCGGAAATGCCTTGTTTACCCGCTATGTAAAATACATATACCAAGCAGTGACCGGGTGAGATTGTGCCGAGTTATAACCCCGAAATGCCGGATAAATGCAGAAATTGAAAAATGTGTGCAGGTAACCTGATGCCTACGGGATGGGGACACGTGACCAAGAACACGGCAGTTGTGTTACGCAAGCAGTGTTGCCATCCTAATCCAAAATTTTGGTTTTCAAATAGAACGTATACCATTTTATGGCATGAAGACAATTGACATAAAACGTGAAAGAAAATAAGCAAAAGGTGGGTCATCAGTGTTGCCAAATAAGGAAGATATGAGGCTCTAAAGGTGAGAAATTATGAGGTCCGTACAGAGAAACGAATAAATGTATAACAACAACAATACTGCAAAAGGAACAAATGTTCAGTAGTGAGAAACTACAGGACGCACAGCTTCCATAACAGGCTTGATACAAGATTAACTCAAAAAGGTGTACATGTTAGATTAGCTGTAGAAAGAAGAAGTCGGGTGCGACATAATGCGGAAATGTGAACAGAAAGTCCTTCTGTAGCGCAGTAATTCCAATGGCGTTTTCATGGAATCTATATCTCGAACGATTCCGAGAGCTATAAAATGAACTGTCTTGATGTTGCAACACTGCATACAATTTTGCATCCTTCCAAACCACAGAAACGACGGCGTAGCGCCTGAAAAGAGTACATAAAATCTGTGGCACGAAAAGTATAAATCTGTGACAAAAAATATAGATTCGCAATAGCATAGATTCAGAATACGTTCACAAAATTACTGACCTGTGATAGTTGTCAGTCGAGAATATAGGAAACTTTAGCATGTGAGACAGCGACGAAGACAAAACACACTGTATTTAGGTGACCAGTAATATACAGGCCCAAAATATTTAAACATAATTTCTGAAATTTAGAGCCTCATATATCCCTTATTTGGCAATACTGATAACCCGCATTTTGTTTATTCTCTTTCACGTTTTAAGTCAATTGTTTTAAAACTATACAATGGTACGTTCTATTTGAAATATATATATATATATATATATATATATATATATATATATATATATATATATATATATATATATATATATATATATATATATATATATATATATAAGTTAGTGTTGGGATGGCAACATTGTTTGTGTGACACTACTGTTGTGTTCTTGATCACTTGTCCCCTTCCGTTGGTATCAGGATTCTGCACACATTTTTCATTTTCGTTTTTTTTTCCGGCGCTTTTGTGGTGTAACTCGGCACAGCTTCACCCGGTCACTGAGTGGTGTATGTATTATATGTTGAGTCTAAATAAGGCATTTCCGCACCGAATGACTTTTACCACATTGATTATTAGGGATGCGCACGAGACGAGTCGAGACAGGATTTTCCTGACAAAATTCGAGTCGAGACACGGCTCTTCCAATGCAGAAATATACATTTTTCGAGTCGAGACATCACTTTTACAACACATTTTCGAGACGAGACAGCCACAAATCTTGTCTCGTGCGCATCCCTATTGATTATCGATCCACAGTTAATCAGGGTACCACTTTTAATAACTATCTAGCTGTCACCGTTCACATACGACCCTTGTTAGAATACTGGTTGTCCGGGCATAGTTTGGACGCACTCTTCGTTCTTTATTGGTGATGCAGTATTTACAAACGACAGCTGAGTATTTAGTCGTAATCTTGTATCATTTCGTCTGCTGGCAGATATGCATTCAAAATGGTTCACACTTATTTATTGTTTACTTTTTGTAACAATTATTTTAAATAGGGTCAACATATGTGCACACATGTACATGTAACACTCGTTATATATTTATTATATTAGTATAGGAATGGGGATACAGAGTAAATAAGCAGTTTTGGTTCATTGTTTCCTTCATTATTATTTTGTATGTACATATATCGTTTTACATTCCACTAGTGAGTATGTATATTAGATTGACCCCAGTTGAAACTAAAGCCCAATTAGTTGAACTAATGGGAAATCTGTTAACCCTTCGGCTATTCCCTTAGAGTGACTCAGACCCATTATTTTGCGTTATGCTTAGCCTATTATTTTCAATAAAAAAAAAATCGTATGCCCTTGAAATCTTGGTGGAAGCTATGTCCAAATCATACAATATTAAAAAAAAAAAAAAATGCGTCTAGATTATACAGCGTTGATCTCTAAGTTCATGATTTAATTATAGGTTGGTGTATTATTTTGAGCTACACTGGAAAGTTTAGACAAATCTTCGTACCCAGATTGAAACTGACTTAAAAGGCTCAGTGATAGTTGACTGTTCTCAGTACATGTTTTATAATTATTTTCATTTGTGATTTATACATACATATACTATACGTCGAAAACTAATATCGCTTTCGATTTGGTGAAGATGTAGACAATCACAAACTCTCCTAAATTAAATTATTAAAAAAAAAAAACTTGTACTAAAGTTGCATACAACATCAATAAATAGCCGAGTACGAATATCCAACTGTTTGGCTGTACAAAGACTATCAGAAGAGAGAAGAGGGTACGACAGGATGATACTATTTATCTCAACCATTTTATAAACATTCTTGAATATGTGTTTCTGTCTCTCAACTAGAGAACAAAGAGTTAAATGTAAACGGGGAACATCTTACCCCTCTTCGTTTCGCTGATGACATCGTCTCTTCGCAAATAACTCAAAGCTGTGAGATATGATAGAAGACCTTAATTTGAAGAGCAAGAAAGTCGAGTTGGAAATGAATATGGAAAATAAGAAAGTAATCTTCAACAGTTTCCATATATATCAGCGTTTTATTAAGCGGCATCTCATCACAGTTTGGTATACGATATTATAAAAATGCAATGCAAACATAAAATTGCATTGTAAAATGTGATTCATCTACGATCATAAGCATTTTATTTCCTTTATCACGGAAGGGATTTTCTTTAATATCATATATCTATCTGCTAAATTTTCCTTAAAATTACGTCACTTCCTTTTAGACGCATCTTACGTTCTCAATAACACATTATAATTTACTACGGACCAGAGACCATCACACCTGTAGCCAGAGCACTAAGTCCCTGGTTTAGCTTACAATAAAATGAACTACAGAATCGAGAATAAATGACTGCGTGTAGATTTTTTTTTTCCAAAGCCGATCTTTTCCGGTTTTAGATATATTATAAAAAAAAACACTCTCCTCCATTTGCGTACCAAAATTCAGCTTTGAACTAGTCTTTTTATCGGATTGATCCTATAGTTTAATCAGCATAACTTCACTATATAAAATAATTGTTTATTTTATTGTTTCGTGTTCACTCAAAATATTAAAATAAATGGATAGATAAATAGTATTTCTCATTACCATTGCTACCTAAAATGCCATGCAAAATTATGAATTGTGATGCAAATTTAAATTTGTTTTGCAAACTGCTACACAAAATGAACAAAACTAAGAATAACGTTGATATATGTATGCGGAGATAGGATAAATATTGGTAAAGTTGGCAATACTGCTTAAGATGACATATTTGTGAAAAATAATTGTTTTCCCTTCTTTCTGCGTATAATATTTTAGCGATAGTATTTGATAATTGTAATTTCAAAAAGTTCTTCTAATTTCATAATTAGAAGCAGTGTTGCAAACATTACCAATGTATGTTATATCTCCGGAGCGATTGAGAGGTCATATTTCTGTAAAGAGTATTGTGATTGTATTTCTGTTGGAAACCATAAAATAGGTACCATAATTTTCTAAACACCGTTTTAAAATAAAGCATTTTTAAAAAGTTAAATTTGCAGTTATTTCTAACAAATTTCAATTTATTTGAAATGCGTGGTTTTACAGTCATAGTATCCGACACTAAATTGTTTTGATTGTGCATCTCCCCGACCATCTCAGTTGCGTAGACTCGTCCAAAATTTGGATTATCTAATACTGTAATCTCCTATGTTGGCAAGACTGAACAAAATCTGATATTGTAAGATTCACTTTAAATGGTCCTCTCTCTCTCTCTCTCTCTCTCTCTCTCTCTCTCTCTCTCTCTCTCTCTCTATGTATGTATGTATGTATGTATATACCCAGGTTACATTGAGATTTATAGTAAATGTTCGTTTTGTAGTAAGCGTTGCATTCATTCCCTATTTCGAAGAAACTATTGCAATTAAAATCATAGAGGATACTGTCTGTACTTGTCCGCAGCAAGTTTGTTTTTATTAATATCATTTTTTTTTTAATAATTTAATGTGTACTTATTTCATCGAGTTGGCAAGCTCTCTTTACGAAGGCTGGGCACTAGTATGGTAGTGGCATGGCTGACATGATAATATAGTATCCGGGAACTTGCAAGTTCAAAATACCGTGATTGGCAATCCTGACAGAATTTTCCACAGTATTCGTTTAGCATTACTAAGTTAATGCCGAGATGGTGCATAACAATAGGTCATGGCCGATTTCTACATATTTATGCCTATGTAAGGTATATGAGCATGGATAGTGAATAACACGCCAAGTCCAATTCATCTCTTATTTTTGTCTCCTCAACTTGTGTGCTTTCAATCAGAGAAAGTCGTTGTGAAACGGAAGGAAGAGGAAAAAATCAACGTCGAACGTTTAATCACATACATACGTTTCAGAGTTAATGATGGGTGACAGTCAATCATGAGTACAACATTTAAGTAGGATTTTCATGGAAAAGAACAATTATTCCGTACGTGCCATCCTCTAGTTTTTTTTTTCGACCATCAGCAAAATATACCAAGAAAACTGGCAATATTGTACAAATCAATAAAAAAATAGTCGTAAGTGAATCTCCCTCTCTTTCTTTCATAATATATATATATATATATATATATATATATATATATATATATATATATATATATATATATATACTGTATATATATCGTTGTAGACCTCGTTGGTCTAGACGTTATTGAGTAGCTTTTACACGTTTGTGATATGCTGATGATGTCACCGTGTTCGTACGTTCTATTTATGATTATGACAAAATGATTCAAAGTGCTGTTAACTATCATCAAGCGCCGAAGTTGTCCTTAATAGTAAAATAATAATAATAAAACAAAACAAAGAAGTCTCATTGCTTATTATTCTGATGCGTTTACTAATATATAGGATATTACAATTAAAACTCGAGTTAAAATGTGAGGCATAGCATTTATGTGTAATATTCCTGACACAACGCCATACAATTATGACCTTGTCATTAATAAAATACGACATTTAAGTCTCCTGCATAAATGTAGGTCACTATGTTTGTTGTATCAAATGCGCCTTCTCAATGTTTATCTTTTGAGTAGATTGTGGTTCGTAGTTGTTTTTGTGGCTACAGACTCTTTGTGGTCGTTTTTGTGACAGAATTGTGTGCTTCGTGTTCGCCATAACGATCTTTGTTTGTCTCTATCCAGTGGTGGTGTTAACATGACTCATGTGCAGTTCAAAACTGAGAATGTGTTTATACGCCGTGCCTTGAATGCTCATGCTGATTATGTATCATCCATCCCAATGCTTATTAGCTCTGATGAATCCATCCGTCCTATTGCGTTCCACACAATACTCCCAAATTGTTCTTATTTAAATCTTGTCTTTTGTGCTTACCGTTACCAATGTCGATGAAATCCCAATGTTCTGACTCTTACTAGTAAACAGTGGTAGTGTCCACATACCCAACAACTACAGACGTATAAATTTGTAGCACAAGTGCCGGAATAGGAATCTAATATTCCATAACATTTATTCAAAATATTCAACGACTGGAAACGAATTTTTTCAATATATGGTAGTGAATACCATTATAATACGAAAGTCAAGCATGATAAACGTGGTTTTACAACTGACAAGGGAACACATATTGATAGTAGTATTGCCCAATCAAACAATGCGCAATCGATAGAGGAGTGAACAAAAGTGAAAAGTCCAAATTTTTACGGGCCGACACCCATAAACACAGGAGATACAGAGGAAATAATGATCTAGAATCATTGCAATGCAAAAAGTACACTGACACAGAAAGAACTTCAAAATGATTAAAGTAATCAAATTGGCATTTACACAACAGTATATTAAGCAAACATTGTGCCCACATACATGCTCAATAACACCATATGTAATGCAGTGTTGCAAACTGAACACAAAATGAAGTTTTGTTGAATGGCACGGAACACAAATTATAACATCTGGAAAATCTAATTATGAGTAGAACCATACTTGTGAAGTCGTGGTGTACAGTGTTGCCAACGTTTGAACATAGGCTTACATGAATTCCTATATGAATTTCGGATGTGGAAGAGTACATACAGTACACGATTCGAACTAGTTAAAAACAAAATATGAGACCACAAACAAGAATATAATCGCCGAAGTATAAAAATAACGGACGAAGCATAATTGCCAAAGGAAAATGCCAGTACCAAAACACAGCACATTAGCTGAAATGACCCATGCCCTTGGATGACCAAGTGGCCCGCAGGCTCGCTGCTGGTGCGCATGTTCGATTTCTTATTTTCCTATTCTCAAACGTTGGCAACACTGTACACAAAAACTTCACAGGTATGGTTATACTCAATTAGATTTGCTAGATGTTATAATTTGTGTTCCGTGTCATTTAACAAAACTTAATTTTCTGCTCAGTTTGCAACACTGCATTACATATGATGTTATTGAGCATATCTATAAGTACAATGTTTGCTTGCTATAAGTTGTATAAATGTCATTTTGATTGTTTTAATCATTTTGAAGTTCTTTCTGTGTCAGTGCATTTTTTTGCATTGCTATCTTCACATGATTCTAGATCCTTCTTTCCTCTGTATCTCCTGTGTTTATGGGTGTTGGCCTGTAAAACTATGTATTTCTCACTTTTCTTCACTCCTCTATCGCTTGCGTATTTTTTGATTGGGCAATGTTGTTATCAATATAAGATGTTCCCTTATGAGACATTATGTTCCTTATGTGGTGTTGCTGATTCGTTAATAACTTCCTGTGTGACCAGCTAACACATCTGGTATCAGTTATATCATTATTTCTTTCTTTCTATTGTTTACATTATTATGAGGCAAACTATTTGGGAAATCAATGCCAATATCATTTCGAGCCCAGAGCTCTGTATCCTAAAACGAAGCTAACTTACGTTACTTGCATTATAGCTCAAACAATTATGCAGCAGCATGTGCCGCAGTTGTACAGTTTTTATAAGGTTAATTGTCGAACATAGACTATTCGACGCTTCATTGCAGAGTGGTGGCTTCAGGAACTATACAAGTGGGGTGATCAAACAGTGACTCTTAAACTGTTTATAAAACAAATGCCTTGTGCATTTTAGTAAAAGTAAAGGCAAGTTGAAGAAAGGCGCCCAATCCATGATAGCCATATGAGGTCTAATTGCTGCCAACATATTAATCTAATCAATTACTACACTTGGGCACACACAAAAAGTGATATAAAGGAAGCCATGCTCCTGCCACCTTTAATACCAGGTTTTCTCAAGTACTAGTTTACGAAAGCTGGGTAAATCGTTGATCTTTATTCTGACAACGGTACAACAAGAGAATAATTCCCCCTCTATTTTATATTTATTTCTCACAAAAAGAACAAACTCAAGCTTGTTTTTATTACTTTCAACCTGATAGGAAATGTATAACACATTTACTAGTAATCTTGACATGTTTTATTATTATTTTGTCTAGTAATCTTCAGTACTTCACACCTTAAAGAATCATTATTCTTATAATAGTCATAATATCATATCTTATTAACTAATTTTTACTTTTGCCGGGCTACTTAGGGGCTACGCACGGAACACTTGATAATATGCGTTGCAGGGTTCCTCCGCAGGCGAAAGCAAGCCCGAAACGTCCCCGTAAGTCAAGAGGATGACTGGAAGTACTTCAACGTACCCTTTACTACTACTAATCCTTAAAAAAGAAGTTCTTGTTGTATAAAATGCATACGCTCCGTGCAAACCAAATATTTGAATATGTTAATGAGTTTATCGAATTCGTTGAGCTGATTAAGCGATAACGAATTACATATTTTGATGGAAATTAATTCAAAAATACGTACCTATTTTTGAAAGAAGATAGCATGATATGTTGCTTCCGCTAGTACAAATATCGAATACAAGATCAAAGAGTGGACTAATAAATGCTACCTGAAATAAAATAAGCGAGAAATACTTTGTGTTACAATATTGGTAGTAGATTTTAGCGGTGCAACGACATTGCGCAAATTTTTCTAAAGATTAGATCGTTGATAATCTAAGTAATTTATGTCTTATTAACGAGGAGCAGAAAGTGCTGAAATTGCGCAAATTTCCGCCGCGACGTTGCCAACAACAGGATTTAAGGAATTGTGTGAAATTTTGCATCGAAATGAAATGTATAAAGCTATTCCTTTATGAGATATATTTTATTGCATTCTAATATTTACAAAGCAACATACTTATTTACAGAAAATTTCATTTTACAGTTTGAATGCTTGAAATTTAAATCCTACAGCTTTTAAAAATGTCATACGTGCCTTCTCATAGTTTCTCTGCGAATTCCTGAACTCAGCATACTTCCTCATGACAAACTCGCTCCTTTTGACTTCTGCTGGTCTTTGGGCCTTTGAAATTCCTTTTAATATGGACGTTATTTTCATGGCAGTTTCCGTTTGGATCTCTAACAAAGCAGAAATCACCGTATGAATATCAGGAGCAGGGAAGTAAAATTGACTATTATAATGTCTGTGAAAAGCTTCTGGTCCATTTGTCGTCCGACGCATCGTGGATGGTATAGACGCCCACATGACAGGTGGATACCTAAAATTAATAAAATAAAAAGATCCTTAGTTCATGCACACAATTATTGACAATTTATATAAAACACTAAAACATTTATAACACTAGATTCAAGAAATATTTATAGTCTTGGTCCGTCTTGGACAGAAGAAAATTTCACTATAATTAAGTTGCATTGAGAGAAAATACCATATCAGCACAACCATTAATGTTGTGTTCAAACTAGGACAACAGTTTTTGCAGTATTAAGAGTTATTGAAGCATGTGCTACTATAGATGAAATTCAAAAGGAAGCTACTTACTTGCAACCGTCTTCTATGTAGTTTTCTAGGACGTAATCGGAAAATTTATGCCCTGTATCATCCGGCGTCATTGATATTAGTTGAGTAAAGGCATCTGATACTTCTGTTGGATGTAAATATGGCAACCCAAAAAATGCCTTTATCCATGAACCTGTAAGAAAAGCAATAATAATAATAATAATAATAATAATAATAATAATAATAATAATAATAATAATAATAATAATTTGTTAGAATAAGCAAGCATTGGGAAAGTAGTGAAATTGATGGATCTTACTGTTGGCTTTATAATTTCTTCATTTCGTACATTATTAGAACAGCAGTTTATTTGCTTTTAAGAATGGTGACTGAATTAAGATTCTTCAGTCAAACAGAATAAGATTCTATTTTCAACTGTATTCTGTATTAATATATAACAAAACAAAGTCCACATGGTATTATTAAATTAATAATAAAGAATAATAGACCATAATAATATCAATAATACCTAGTTCAGATTTTGGATCCATATATGCTTGTCGCAGATCATTGTCGGCTTGAATCCTCCGCCACCATGTTTGTCCCAAATGGAATCTGCAGCCACGAATGTCACAATTTGGAAACACATTCTTGATGGCTTCGTGAGCAGCTGTTTCAAAATCAACGTAAATGATTTTCATGAGACACAACATTCGACATGCTGCTTTAGAATTCTAACTGCATGTAGGAGGTACACGTAGATATAAGTTGCTGCATCACTCAAGGGGGCGAGCTTTCTTGCCAAGGGGCCCTATTTATCTCTAATACACTGACCACTCATTCTTGTAACAATTTATACGATAATACCTAGGTAATATATAACAAATGTTTCTCACAGCACCTAAGAACAACTAAGACGCAAATGCAAATCTAAGTATCATTTATAGAAAGGTGAAAGGATAGTTATTAAGATATGTGGTAGACACACCTGAAATATGTATACAAGTGCTTGTTTCTGATTGGCCAAAACTGGAAGATATAGACAAATCTTTATTTCTGATTGGTCGAACGTCTGTTCACGATATTTCAAGAGAACTTCTAGAAATATTTATATATCTTGTTTATTTTATATATGTTTGTTTTCCTTACAGTATTTCAAAACTATTTGCTTTCAATAACTATATTCTTACAGTTTTAATCTTACAGTTAGATATGATACGGAAAATGAATGACTGGGACACATTCCCCAGTCACCCTCTCTAACGACGCCATTGCACACATATAATATAGATGACTGAAAATGCTATTGTTATCCATTACTTTGTATTTTTTTTTTTTTTTTTGTTAAAACGACTTGCATTTTGGTGACTGTTTTTATTAGTCGATATACTTATGGTAATGATGGCAACGTTGCACAAGATTTTTTTCGCAATTTCCAATTTTGTTGCCTGCTCATTAAGGCTTTATCTGTGTCAACAGATAAGCGTGGGAAAATTTGCGCAATGTCGGTGCACCCGATTTTAGATTAGATTGTAGGTTAGTTTAAGAATTAGGGGGGACAGTGGCTATTTCAGAGATCGGCCAGGGTAATTTCTCCCCGAAAGCCATGGAATTTCCTCAGGACCATATACCCTATCGTGCTCAATGTGGATTCCCAGTATTTTTGTTACTAATACATAGAGATGCAAGGGCTCGGAAAAAAAACGGCTTTTTTGGAAAAAAAACTCGGTTTTTTCTGCTTTGCTTTTTTGCTTGGGAAATTTTGGGCTTTTTTCAAAATTCTGCTTTAAATCGATAAAGCAGACTTTGTTTCGCTTCTCTATAACACAGAAAGTCATTTAATTAGTGGTTGGTGCCGATAATAATATAAAACCTCGAAAGTAAACCACGAATTTCGAAAAGATATTTTAAACAATTTTACTTCAACATTTTTACATTATGAATTCCAAAGGATTAACCAATGTATATAATAAACACATTTTAATCTCCTATATACAAAAGTAAGCAGAGTTGGCAAGAACCATGGTTGTTTCTGAAAATGCCAAAAACCCGTTTTTGGGGGGGCAGTTTAAACCAGGCTTTTTGGGGGTTTAAACCAGGTTTTTTGATTTAGATATTTTGCTTTATGTATTTATATTACATATTCACAGAAATAAGTTTGTTTCGCCTTGGTGTTATTATTCAACAACGGGGTTATGCTGGAAGAGGTCCCATAAGTTTAAAGAAGTCCGGTCAGTAAATTTCTTAAATTGAGAAACTCCCGCCCTAGCCATCGGGAAAATCCCGTCATTCTTTTAAATGTAAAACAATAACGGGAAAATTCTGTAAAATTTAATTTGCATGTAAAATTTAAAGGTCAACGTATTATAATCAGTACGCTAAAACTGAGTGACACACAATCATAGTCAACGTCTTACGAATAAAATCAGAAAAATAAACACACTGCTGAACAAGACTACACTTATTTAATATAAAAACACATTTACACGTGACGTTTCGATCTTCTATCCAAGATCCTCATCAGACGTACACTCGCGTCTGATGAGGATCTTGGATAGAAGATCGAAACGTCACGTGTAAATGTGTTTTTATATTAAATAAGTGCAGTCTTGTTCAGCAGTGTGTTTATTTTTCTAAAACTGAGGTATTAAATTACAAATTTAGTATGTAGGTATCATTGAAAGTCCAATCCAAGCTAATGTTGGAAGCTAAGTAGGCAATCGATAAATTTTACCAATTTTAATCAATATATTTAAGCAACCTTCGCTTCTTTATAAAACAACAGGCATGCAGAAATATATAATTTGGTTTCGTTTTGTATGTTTAGGCTTAACATCCTTACGTAATACCGAGGTTATCAAGGAGAAGACTTTCGCTTAAAGTTACATCCGAACCGCTACTTTGTTTACGCATGAAAGAGGGGTTGTGGTTCGACCGAGAATTGTACATGGGACACTTTGATTAAAAGGTGAAAAGGAAATAAAACTAATGCAGATTGTTTGATGTGTGAAACGTCACCATGAAGTTCACACGATTCGCATTTTTGTTCTTTTAATTTTTTTTAGTTTAAACCAGTTATTTAAAAAAAAAACAGCTGGTGTAAACGAGCCAACCCTAAGAGTAAAAACTTCTTTCAAAAAATACACAAATAACTAGCAAAATTGTATGTAGTATTTTTACTTCAAAATATTCCATACCCTCTTTTTGAAACAAAATAAAATTAAAATAAAACATAAGAGAAATACTTAGATTTGTATGATACAATTAAAGGCTGCACATGGTTCTGTATATTCTTGAAATTCTACAGTCAAGTTTTTTATAACCACCATCAAGGGCGCCCATCAGGGGGGTTAAGGGGCGCTTTTCCCCCTTGAGGAAAATGTACTTAAGAATATTGAAAATCCAATAGGATTTTTACATTAGTTACAGCAAAATTTGGAACTATTTTTGAAACGTCGCTTATACTTGCCCCTCCTTGGAAACCACAAGATGGGCACCCTTGACCACCATCACGGTTTACCCAGTCCTCAAGTTTTCTGAATTTTTAACAAGAGGGATTCAACATATCATTACGGAAAAAAAAAAAGACTACGGAATATATTTAAGTTAAGCTAAATACAACTGCACAACAAACGTGACTGAGTGGTTGGCTTTTGCGCTTCTATCAGGAAGTCCGGGATTCAACCCAGCATTCGACCATTCTGACAAAGCCTTCCTTTATTCCATCTGAGAATGTAGAAATAGTGCGTGTACTGGCCGACTAGGAGTGTAGGAGTTGGCCGACTTCCTTTCTTATTGTTTTTAAATCGTTATTATTACTAATTACCAGCAGTGACGGTTTTGCGAAGGTTAGAGGATCGGTCTTTCGGACTGAAGCCTGTTCTCCAAAGTTGTGGAATGTCTAAAACGAACGAAATATCTATTAGTTATGCCTTTACTCATAAACTTTAAGCTCCCGTCAAATAAAAATTACGAATGTTTAGAAAAACTAAACATTAGTAGTAAGAAAACCCCTCCCAAAACACTTTTTTAAATTCGCCACTGATTCTCAGTATAAAATGATCTTCAAGCTTGTATCCGGAAGATTATTGCTAAACATATAAACGAAACGAAATATTAGTTATGACTGTACTCATAAACTTCAAGCTGCTCCCAAATAAAATTAGGACTTTTTAAAAAACGAAACAATCAGAGAAACCCCTCCCAAAGTACTTTTCTAAATCCGCTATTGATTATTTGTATAAATTGGTATTCAAGGTTGTACCTGGAAAATTATTGCTAAATCATTGCACAACTACAGTATAACAGAAATGTGGAAATACGGTTTGACGGACATATTGAAAAACGTATGCTTTGACGGATATATAGAAAAACGTAAGTTTAACTTTCGTGCTAGAAGCTGGAGTACTAAGCTCTTATAAATGAAACACGGATGACAAACTAAAATGATCTAGAGAAGGAAAAAAATGTCGATAACTCAAAAGTTAAAATAAAGTTAAATAACCTGTATAATTGCCCTCAAATACTACATTCTTCATGTTAGCTTTAATTCGTAAAATATGTGCTCCATCCATCTTGATGGTGAATTACAGAGCTAAATATGGCATTCAGGTCGTGGAAATCTTATCTAACTATAGAATATACTATAAGAAAGCTATTTGGATAGAAAAATCATGAAAATGAAAAAAGCCAAAATTTCCAAAATTCTCGGTTTTTTTCCAAAAAAGCCGGCTTTTTATGTGAAAAAAACTATCGATTCAAAAAAGCCGGCTTTTTTGCATCTCTACTAATACATTTCATCTCCAGTATATTGAAATTCCCCACCACCAGAAACAAAAATATTGAATCATCACTGACGGGGAAAATCGATTCGACAGTTACACATAATATTTCATCATGAAAATGTTATTCTAACGCCATTTACATTATTTTCCCTGCTATCGTTTGCCTACATTTCCCAGTTAGCACAGATAAAGTTGAGGAGCGCTATCATTCATTTTTTTTTCATTTATGATGTACTAACGTTTTCTGCATTCTTAGTTTCTTACCTGTCCACCAGCAGTGTACACATTTATAATGTTTGCAAACTTACATGCTATAAATGCAATAAGTGCGAAAACCATACACAAATCTCTGCTAATTGGCCAACACAAGTTTGCATTTATTCTGATTCGACGCAGGGCACAATTTGAGGGATTGCGGGTGATTTTGTCCGCGGAAGTAGGCACGTTAGCAATGTTGGTGTGTGCGTAAGAAAAGACAAGTGTTGAAAACATCATCCTCCTGATTTGCACTGCAATTGCTCAAAATACATTCGTTACTCGTGTAAGTAATATGCAATTATAGAAACAGCATTAAAAAGTATGGTTCATAATTATGCAATTATATTGCACACTAGCTGTAGTAACCACCTATTACAGATTGGTGCGTATTTTTCGTACTAATTCGCTTACACGTATAGCCACCACCGCAAATTCACCTGTTTCCTACAGACGCACCACGACTATAACCCTCCAGCTTCTACTTGGCATAAACCGTGATAGATAATAATAATAATAATAATAATAATAATAATAATAATAATAATAATAATAATAATAATAATAATAATAATAATAATAATAATAATAATAATAAAACACTTGTAATGAGCAGCTTGCAAAGTTCGGTGCGGGTTTTCAAGGTCGGGTGCGGGTCTTAATCCATTTTAAAAATTCATATTCTATTAATTTACATCCTTTCATTTTTCTAGTATTTACTGTGCCTATTAGCAGTTGCTCGCCCCCACACCATTGCTACTATTCTTATTTTAATGCTTTAAGAATCGTATTATATAGTGCATTATTTCTTTATTACCACAAGGGAAATGCTTTTGTGGTTGCCGAGCTGGTTTGAAGCTGAAAAAAGCTGTAGCGAATAGAGGCAGACAAATGGTTAGGATGCCAAAAGACCACCATAAACAAGATAAGGGCTCGAGATTTTTTTTTTTTTTTGTGACTTAGGCCCCGGTTCTCAAACTTAGGCGCCATAATAATACAATTTCATGCATTGGCCTACATAATTGTATTTTGGATTTAACCTAATTAGGAGCCAGACTCCAATTTCCAGGCACCTTGACTACCTGGCGTCCGGGATTTTTGGAACCTGAACAAGAGAAATATTAGCAGAAATTCATTATGTATTTTTATGATGTTACTTGGAAACTTCACCTTTTTCTTTTCAATAACCTCACACGAAATAGGGTTCTAAGTAAACAAACATAAGTTTATTTATATTCTTTCTCCCTTTCAGCCAGGCTCGTATCGATGGGGGGCCGCCCCCCTGAATTTTTACTGGCTCCCTAAAATGTTAACGGTAGGTTTGTAGATAAACTATAATATGGTCATGAACTCTAATATGATTGTATTAGATCCCCCTAACTTCTACTAGCCCCCCCCCCTACATTTTTGGAGTGGCTTCAAGTCTGCTCTCAACTCAGAGGTGATTAATGTTTGGTATGTGGTGATACATTTTCAAAATATTATATCGTGAAAGTATTGCGTTTTGTGTTCCGAGGTCCACAAGTAAAAATAAAAAAAAAAAAAAATCATAAAAGGAAACGTTTGAAGTTCAACATTTTTTAAGTTTCGTCCAGTAGATGGGTGATTCTTTCTCGACTTTACAACTTCAGTCAGTTATAATTCTTTATTTGAACCACATACAGACTTGGTTTATATGCCATTATACTGCAAAACACTTTGTTTTTTTTATGTGTGTAAGTGTGTGTGTGTGTGTGTGTGTGTGTGTGTGTGTGTGTGACAAATCTATTATGGCTCAATATGTGCACCTGCGGTCAGCCTAGATATATTTCAACGAAAGCCGAATTCCTACCAAACAGTAGCCAGCATTTTGGGGGTAACATCCGCGATGGCTGCTGTGATGCGATGTTTTATTTCATTGACATATCAGGTAGGAGAGGGTGTACGCCTTATCTTTCACAAGCCCCCACAGAAAGAAATCAAGTGGCGTGTATTTTGGAGACCATGGCGGCCAGGCAATTGGTCCACCACGACCTATCCACTTATCTGGGAAACGCTGATCAAGAAATTCCCTACGTCTAGCAGGTAGTGCGGCGGGGCGCCATCTTGTTGCCACCATAAGCTGCCATCGTGGTCGTCTTCACCTAACTGTGGAACAAGGAAATTCCTGAGCATATCAAGATATGCGATGCCGGTGACAGTGCTCTCAGCAAGAAAGAATGGTCCATACAACTTTGCTAAGGAAACAGCGCAAAACACGTTTACTCTGGGGCTGTCATGAACCAGCTCCACGTGCGCATGTGGATCTTCCGTGCCCCAAATACGACAATTGTGTGTGTTGACTCAGTCGGAAAGGTGAAAAGTTGATTCTTCAGTGACTACCACATTGTTCAAGAATGACTCATCACCACTAATGCGATCCAACATGGCAACACTTAATTCATGCCGGGTACGTTTATCCGCTTCACTCAGTGCTTGAAACAAGGACACTGTGTATGGCTTCACGGACAAACGTCTACGCAATATACGCCAACCAGTGGTCTGAAGGATACCAGTTTCTTGTGATGCACGTCGTGTAGATTTTCGAGGACTGTAGACAAAACTTTTCCTAACTCCTTCTACCACATCGCCAGTCACGGATGAGTGTTCTGGAGCCTTTGTGTGTCTCACAGAACAATCTGTTCCAACAAAGGTCTGGTGCGATTTGTACATTGTTGGTTTGCTGGGTGGTTCATTGCCGTATTATGTGCGAAATTTACGGTGTACACTCGTTGCTGACTTCGTTTCTTCAAACCAAAACACACACTTAGCTCTTTCCACACCAGTGTAAATCTCTATTTTCAACCACTGACTGGTAGCGCCGCAACTACTCACTACGTGGGTCAAACTTGAAATGTTTTGCAGTATAATGACATATAAACAAAGTATTATGTGGTTTTATTAAAGAATTATGCATAACTGATTGAAGTTGTGAACCATAGAAAGAATCACTCTGTATTGTTTCACTCACTGGAACAGAATATTGTGTTCATTACTCGTCATGACATATCACAAACACTAATTATCAAAGGACACAGTGGATGAATAGTGGAGCGCTCACCTCTAGTGTGAGGGATCCCTGGTTCGAATACAAGCCATATGAATTTATTGTGGACGATTCTGACTTTCCTCCCACATGACCATTCCACCAATTCTTTTATAATCATTCACTCTCATAATCAACCGTCTCCCTTTGCCCACAAGACATATTCGTGGAACATAAAAGTAGAAATTTCATTTTATTTTATTTAGTAATAAAAGTACTGAAAATACAAGCTACTGTAACTAGTTTATCATTACTGTGAGACTATATCTGTGTATTTGTTGGTTTAAATGTTAACCCATGTGTTCCAAACACTTCAGTCAATTTGTAAATTTTCATATTGACTAATATAAACAATTTACGAGTATGTTTCAAGGGCTAAAGAAAACGACAGTAAGCTCGAAGATATTATGATGAAATACTATCGTTAATGTGTAAAGTAGTTCGATAATAACACCGCTAAATTATCAGAATGCTTATGAACATAATTATTGTCGCAAGTTTGTGCGTCCTTGTCTCCAACTCAGTAAAGAATTCATTTTTTTTACATGGATATTTTTTTTTTTTGAAAATTGTCTCAGAGTTGACATATCGTCGGCGGCAATTCAAAACCTGCTATGTGCATTTTGCAGGAGAAGCGAAAAACAGTATCCTGGTTAGCTTTTTGGCTTTATAAAAGTGATGTTATAAGTAATATTTGATGCTGTACGTAACTGGTACCTTCTCAAGTTACTTGAGAAGGTACCAGTTACGTGCAGCATCAAATATTACTTATAACATCACTTTTATAAAGCCAAAAAGCTAACCAGGATACTGTTTTTCGCTTCTCCTGCAAAATGCACATAGCAGGTTTTGAATTGCCGCCGACGATATACATAAATACAAATATTTTAACTTCTAGGTCATTTATCTTGTGACTTTGTGAGCTGACATGTTTGAAAATAGTTCAGCATCCTCAAATTAGAGTAAAAAGCGCAATTAGAAATTTGTCTAAGCGTTGGCACGTTTACCATTTGTATAAGCGGTGGTTAGGAGATCCCAATTTTTATGCCATTTTTTCTGGTTATTCCATGGATAGATATGTTTTAAAATACAGTGAAACCTGTCTTTAGCGGAATCGAGCGGGACTTGCAAAAATTTCCGTTAAAGTCAGGTTTCCGCTTAGTGGAGGTAGACCTTTCCTTCCTTCCTTCCTTTCTTTTTTTTAATACATGCTTATAAAGGGGCATACTGAGAAAATATATTGCTGTACGTACATTGTTCGATTACAGTACTTCTTTCTTCTACGAATAAATACACAAAAGAATTAAAATGAATACAAAATTTGCTATGCACACGTTTACTTTATTTTTCTAATAGCCAAGCAGGGTTTTCTGTGTACATTGCTGCTTGACTTTCCGCATACACTTTAACCTGAGAAATTATATTAAGTGAATCGGAATTATTTTTCCGTAAGGCAAATTTTTGCAGTTCCTTTAAACTTCTGAGAGCATCTTGATACGTACTTATTCTACACTCTTCTTGGAACTCGGTATCGTATTCCTCTTCTTCCTCTATCTCGTTTTCTTCTTTCCGACATTCCGTATGATTCTTGATTAAGTTGCGGGGATTAAGGACAATTTGTGGGAGTGAATATGAGTAGTGGTTGGGGAAGTACAACACTGTCCAGAAATATTTAACAAAAGAACGAACATTTTATCGCAGACAGTGTAATGTATATGTCTCACAGAATGTCTAAACATCTTCTAAACGCTGTAGTCCGGAACTCAGAATTTTCCGTTAAATGTTTATTTTTCTTTCCGTTGTCCGCGTAACACAGTTTCCGCTTAATGAAGGGAGATTTACACGTTTGGTTCTCCAAAATTCATGGGACCGTGAAATATTTCCGTTTAAGACAGTTTTCCGTTTAATAAAGGGTCCGTTGAAGACAGGTTTTACTGTAGTTTTGTTAAATTCAGCATCCACAAATTAGTATTAAAAATGGATCCAAAAATGAGCAATTTTCCCATTGGCATAAACAGTATTAAAAACAAATAAAAACAAACTCAAATGTGAGGTCATTTTTCGTGTGACTGCACGGACAGATATTTTAGAAAGTAATTCCATTGGATTCAGCATTCTCAAATTGGATTCACTAGTGTAAAAAGCATAATTAGCAAATCACTTTAAAGGTGTGCACATTTTACTAGTCACATGAGCGTTAGCTCAATTTCCGACAGTAATATTTTTATTCTAAAGAGGTATCTGTTTCAAAGTCGCCCGTTTGTGGTAGTAGCATCAATTCATTAAGCTATCATTTCTGTATGGGATTAGGAGTTCTCTACATAAGCAAAAGATTTGTGAACCATGTTCTCTAAAGAAGACATTTAGATGCACTACCACTTATAGAGTAAGAATTCTATTTTTATTAACCTCATTCTACTGCAGTGGCTACTTGTTTGTCCACTTGCTGATTAATTTTGTAAAAACTGTCATTACTGAACTTGTACTTCTATCGAAAGTCCTTCAGTGACTGTTTATTATAACGTGCTAGTAAAATAATGGAATGAATCGATTGTCTGGAAATAGCCTGCTTTTATGGTAAGAATCGAACCGAAGTCTTAACTTTCGACGCTGCGTTTTAGACATCGATCGATAGCTTTTGTTGTTGTTTACATCGTCTTCCAAGTGACGCATTGAGAGTGTTGTTTTGACAACTCCGTTGTCAACTGTCAAAGCACACAAACAAAATATTGGGTAAAAGTAAATATTTTGATTAGCTTCTATGGAGAAATGTGCTAGCCTGTTTATTTCCTTACCAACTATGCTTATATTATAGACAGGTTTGTTCATTTCACAATTCTGATGTATATGTTTATCGTTCAATCGAATACATTTATCTCTTCCTACTGTATTACTGAAATATAATTATGTACTTTTCAAATGTCCAGTCACGTGGACTCCTGCTCATTGAATACATGTTCTGCAAATTTGGTTGTTGTTGAGATGGCATGGTAGCTCAGTGGTAGAGTGTTTACTTCTGGTGCATGTGGTCCCTGCGTCGATCCCCGGCGAAAAAGTTTGTGGTGAACAGGGGCGTGGTTTCAGATTTCGATTGAGGGGGGCAAGAGTACCACCGACACAAGACATTCACGTTTTGTACTAGTATATTAGTAGACAATTGGTTAAAGTATATGTACTCTTCAAACTCTTGGGAGTGGGGCAGTTGCCCCCTCCTCTCCCCTAAATTACGTCCCTGGTGGTAAAACATCGTTTCCTCGGGGTATTCCCGTTTCCTCCTATACTTTCTTTCCATCAACTATTCTATTACTATTTACTTACCTTAGTCACCCGTCTCCCTTAGCCCAAAGGGCAGAATTGTTGGGCGTTAAACTGAAAGATTGCATTTCATTTTGATGTTTTCGATTGTTGTTGAAAAGGTATTGCACGGTCCTTGGTGGAAAGAACACACGTATGCAGTTTAAAATAGAAATGTAAACGATGGAAACGACCTAGAAATAAGTGAATGCATAATAAATAATATGTTAATAATATTTCAACAAATTTAGTAATTAGCAGAAAATCAATTTATATTCAGTATCTAAACTAATTTATAAATAACGTGATGCGAGTTTATTGTGTAGCTCTAGGAGTGATATCTGAAGAACCGTCACTGTAGTCAAACTCATGTTCGAGACTGATACTACTTCATCTAATTTCAAGCAGAAAAAAAAGTAGGAATATTTTACTGTGTTTATTCTTCCCGTTCCAGTCTACTTCTTATTGTTAGTTCAGTCAGTTTTTTTTTATGATTATAGTTTACTTCAATTTGTCATCCATCCCTTCTGGCCAACACGACTAAATCTTGGAATATTAAAACAAAACATTTCATTTTGCTAGCAAAAATGCACCGTCATTTGTATTTCTAATTGCCATATATATATATACAGGATAGGCCAAAAGTCAGGTGGTAGTCCTGATACAGGTAATGTTGTTGGGTTAGGAGTCCACGTTGTTCATAAATGGTGTTTGATTGGTGGTGCAACCTCAAAAACGGAAGTGACCACCGCAGGCCTTGTCTTGAATATCATTATTTTTTTTTTAATAGACATGTCAACATGCGACATATACTTTGTATTCGTATCCTCACAGAAGCACTGCCGCTGACCGTATGATCCTATCACAAACAGTTCGCCAATTATGGCCAGTTTTTCCTGTTGATCGCCTCACAACATATGCTCAAAATGACCACCCTGTCAACAACGGTATACGCCCACGGGTCTTCTGCTCCTCATGCAGAGGTAGCAAGGTGTGTGAGCGCACAACAGTATAGGCACCTTCAAATCACAATACCAAATGATGTAAATTCCGTGTCTTGACGGACTACGCCATGGCCTTACGGTGGTCCTACCTGTAGAAGTCCACAAATTTGAAATACGAAGAGCGTGGTCATCACTCCATTAGTTCCCGATGCCTGATCCATCGTCTATGAAATTGCTGATTTAGGTACTTCCCCACACCAAGTCCGTAATGGGGAGGGACTGTCATCCTATTGGGTATGATACGACATCCGACAAAACTGATGCCAGGATCTCCTAATCAAGACTGTTGTTAGTATTGTCAATGAAACGAGGCAAGAACTCTGTTTCTCGTCTCGTCTCGTAAATTTTGTAGAATGATTGTCTCGTCTCGTCTCGATTCTCGGAAAAGTTTTCTTGCTTTGCTTTGTAAATTTGTGTACACTTTTTCAAAATATAACTGCGCGCCTGAATTTTTCTAAATTCTTCTTCCCAACATATCCTGTTGCTTGCTGTTTCAAATAATCAGGTCCCCTACAATGATAGTTTCAGTACAATTCAAAATAGTACCTTGGCAAATATACAAGTATGCAAAAAACATTGTTTAGTTAAAGAACACGCACATGCTTCTAACCCAAAGAAATTCGTAACTCTCTCTATCTCTCTCTCCCACCCACCCACCCACACACACACACACACACACACACACACATATATATATATATATATATATATATATATATATATATATATATATATATATATATATATATATATATATTCTGTCGCCTTCAATACAACTAATAGGTTGTTCTCCTGTTTGTTTTGATGGCCATGCGTATTTAGTTTTTTTCTTTCTGCTGGGGTACTTACCTTTGAACCTGATTCGAATCTCATTGATGTTTTCATTTTAAAAAATCCCGCTGTTCTCAATTTACAATTTCTGATTTTATAATGCATTTCCTTCCTTCTTTGTTCAAAAGAAATCACGCTTTTGAAAACCGCTTTTGATTGTCGTTTGTATCCGATGATTTCCCAATCACCAAGGAAATGAAAAATCTGAGTATTTCTTTCTTTGCTTACGGGTGCATAAATGCTACTAAAATGTTACTAAAATGGGCTAAATCATTTATTCTTCCCAGTATGGGTATTGACGGAGACATACGAGGGAGTTCACTTCTGACAAAAGTGTATGCAACCTTGAGGAAAATGTTCATCCCTCGCGCGAATAAATTTTATTGTCTCTACATTATTTATCCAATCTCCATGAGGACAGGAGTTGAGAACAGCTTTTGTTTTGTAAATAAAGTACTATAATTAAGATAAATGTTGTTAAGATTACTTCATCAAAACTCCGTTATATATTTGCCCTGTCCATGTGTCCGTCCGTCTCCAAAACAAGAATTACTTGATAGATCACCACCAGATTTGTTCAATATGTAGATGGTCAAAAGTTAAAAATCGAATTCGATTACGGAGGTAATATTCAAACCGGTAGTAAAAGAATAAACAGTTATTTGTTTTTACGTTTATCATTATAGAGTTAAAACGGTAACATATGTAATAGAGAAGCGGTTTTCTGCGTGCCAGCAGTACATTTTACCGATATACCGTACTTTTTACTAACACCGGAAACAGTAGAAGTCCACTACAACTTTCGGTTTCTGTATTGACTTTCATAGACCAAAAATGATGAATGATAGCGCGAAGCATTTTTTTCTTTTTAATAGACTTGCCGTTCTAAGAGTAGGAAACATCTTTGGACTTAACCCTTTATTCAAATCGAAAGTTGCAGACATAAGCCACTTTCAAGTTTAACGTTGATCGCCATAGAAAAAAAAAGAAAAAAAACGTAATAGATATCGAAAAGCGGTTTCCTGTGGCACAGAATCGTTCACTTCCGGTTTTAACGGTGAGAGCTATAGAGTAAGAACAGCAGTAGATACAAGGATATGTTTTGCGCAATCAGATAAGCGCCACAAGAACATATTCAGTCTTCACTTTAATCCTTCTACTACAATGAAAGTGTAGATATGTACTACCACTTCCGGTTTCCGTATTAATTGAGAAAATATCATGCCACACAAGCCAGTTCTTTACGTGGTATACACGTGTCATTATACAAGGTTACATTTAAAGTGCCGCCATTCACGGCGGTCCAACACAGGTTGTAATCAAAATGCTCCATTGAAATTTGGTAAATATGATTATGAGACCATGCGGAAACGATTTAAGCTGGGAAAAAATTCAGTTCCACTTTCCGCCTCCAGGGAAGATGTAGCTCTGTACAGGCAATACTCATGTGGAAATGGTCCTGAAGCATGGATAAGACGATTAACTAGATCGGAAACGTCAAACATTGATATAAATGTAATTCAAACAAGGTGAAAGGCAGGTGATTGTAACAAATGATGCAAAGGGAACAACTTTAGGAACAATGTGAGGATAACAACAGGTGAAAGTTTTTTTTTTTCATTTAATGGTAACAAAAGTTGCAATGAAAATAACTTTATTAACATTTGCCGTTACAGTAACCAATTTACATAGCATGCTTCATATGGTCACCAGACACATCGACAACATATTGCATTCGCAAAATGGCGTGCGCAACAGTTGCTCGCATCCGTTCAGTCGGAAATCTTGCTATATGTCTCCTTATGCTATTCTTGAGATCCCCCATCGACTGAACATTTCCCTGGTAGACACGAGCTTTCACATATCCCCACAGCTAGAAGTCACACGGATTTAAATCGGGAATCTTGCTGGCCACGCATCTGGAGAACCTCGGGGACACATGCCATCCACTTCCATGCAATCAGCAGTGAAGGTTTCACGAAGCAGATCTTTAACGTGACGAACGATGTGCGGTGTAGCCCCGTCTTGCATCAAAACAGTCGTCTCCAAACAGTTTCGTGCTCGTAACGCAGGAATCACATGTAGCAGTAAAAGGTCCTTATAACTTGCCGATGTCACGGTACAGGTGACAACTCCTTTGGGTGTCATCTCCTGAAAGAAAAACGGGCCAATAATGAACGTTCCTGTGAATCATATCACACAGTTACGTACGCAGAGCGTAATGACTCTTCCTGCACAGCATGCAAATCCGAGTTCCATATCCGACAGTTTTGCGTGTTCACTGCCCCATCTTGTGTAAAATGCGCCTCGTTAATCCACAAGAGAACCCACGGCCAAATGTTATTTACTTACATCCATGCCAAAAAACAAAGGGCAAACTCAAGATGTTCGGGTTTCAGTTGCTGTACTGTGTGAATCCTGTAAGGCTACCAGTGTAAAATAACATTAAGAACTTTCTTTCATGTTGACCGTGGGTTTTAAAATTCCCGTGACCCGCCCGAGCACTGGTAGCGGAATATGGAGCACCTGCTGCGTGGTCCACAATAGCCGCAGCAACCTCGTCAACAATCTCCGTTGGAATGGGTGGTCTTCCTCTTCCTGGAGCCTCACGCAACTCATCCGTTGTCTCGAATTTCAGTACCATCTTCTTTAAGCCAGTTATCTTCTCACTTCTTTCAGACACCGATATTCTACCAATGTTGCACTGTAATTACCCCCGTTCTGAAAAATCCAATTTTATTGACAAACTCTCTTGTTAATAGCCATGTTGCTCCTCACGCGATCGTGTGTATGAAGTGTGAGCTCGCGTGTGTTACGGTCTGTAGAGCGGCACATTTTCCCTGCTGGCGGAAAGCGGAAGTAATAACTTTCCCTGCCTAACTTGCTTTTCCGCGTGGTCTCATTAGCATATTTACCAAATTTCACTGTAATACGTTGATTGCAGCCCGCGGTTGACCGCCGTGAATAGCAGCACTTTAATTGCAACCACCCTGTATATATATCGAACAAGTAAATGTATATTTCCCCATCAAACTTAGTACGACTGAACTTTATATAGTAGTGAGATGTGTACACCACGCGAAGGAGTGGTTTGTGATGGCATATACACACTGTTTGTAATGGCATATAAATAAAAACTCTTTTCTTTCCGCCTTCATCTGTGTTATATCCGTTTCATCTTCCATTTTCTCTCTTGCCGCCTTAGTTATATATCTATCAACTATCACCTCTCACATCCTGTTTTTCTCCATTTCGGTGTTCCTCAAGGTTCTTCTTTATCTCCGTTATTATACCTGTTATATGGGACCGATTTTCGGGGCCGCGGTGGCTCAATGGTAGAGCGTTCACCTCTGGTGCTTAGGGTCTCGGGTTCGATCCCAGCCCCCGCCAAGTGAACTTTGTGGTGGACAAACACCGTGTGCGTGGGTTTTCTCGGGGTTCTCCCGTTTCCCCCCACTTTCTTCATTCCACCATTTCATTCATTACTCATCATCACCGTCTCCTTTAGCCTAACCGGCATAACCGTGGGACGTAAAACTCACAGATTTTATTTCATTTCATTTGACCGATTGACCATTACCAGACAATATCAGCTTATATCAATTTGCCGATGACACCGCCTTTCTTGCAACAGCTAATACTATTCAAGAGTAAACCGCACACTGTAGCTTGCTATTGAACATTTCTATATATAACTTTTGGAGGAACGAATTTTGATTTGATTTATTCGACCCCCCTCGCAGAATTAAAAAGCTAACGACGCCAGTGACTGAGGGGAATGACTTTAAAAAATGTCCCGATTTTCACTAACAGAAATATGGTCACAGTATCGATAGGACAAAACGGTCAATGGCAATTCAGTCTTTAAAATGAAAGAAAAAAGTAGCACATAAAATATGGGTTGCGTGCCAAGCTTCGTAGTAAAAATAAATAAATAAATAAATAAATAAATAAATAAATAAATAAATAAATAAAGTGGCATTCAAAATACCGACTTCAACATGACGGCCTGATCGTCACTTTTTTTTAAGGTTGTCTCACCCCCGAAACATCATTTATAGGTAGTGTGAACCCCAACCCAACAATCTGTGTCACGACTGTCACCTAACTTTAGGCCCACCCTGTGTACTAATGTTTTTTTATGTCATTGTATGTAGAGCTCCTTTGTGTCTAAGCGGTTAGCGTATGGCGTGGAGGACCCGGGTTCGATTCCCGGCGGGAGCACATGAGGTTCGGATTCCACGTTAATCAGTAGGTCCACGTCTCATATAGCCTCGCTCCTGAAAGGGACGTTAAACTCAAAATCATCTCATTGTATGTAAATGTGTTACCACATGGGCTGAGTGGTACTAAAGTGTCTAGGTTTTCTCAAAGTTCTCCCATTTTGCCATATATAAAAAATACACTGTAGCTAAAATAAGGGACTTGTTCGGCGACTATGTTCGCTGTATGTTCATATGTACAAATTGTATTCTTGTACAAATACAGAAATGCAATTTTAGATGGTGTTGGATCCACTTTGATTAGAATTACTTGACTTTATGGTGCAAGTTAAAAAAGTCAGCAAAAATAATAATAGTAAGTTCTATTACACATATAAAATTATCGTTTGAAATTAAACCGCTTTAAAAAATAAATAAAGGAAAAGTGTTTTGCTCTTGTATATTTTCCTTCATTTGATAGCTCTGTTACGAGTATGTTTAACGTCATATGTACAAAATGAACCTCATGAAGGTGGACGAAGGCTTTAGTTGAGCTTAACACGGACAACAAGGTCTTAGCAGAGAATTAACTTGCCGCACAAGTGAGATCCCACTACAATAGCTCAGAACTTGTGCGAGCGAACGTAGTACAGATATTGTACTTAAAACAACTTAAAGTGAAATCTGACAGGAGCTACCAACTTAAATACGAATAAATGAGTTAGTATTTAGATATGATAAATTGTGAGTTATTTCACTTTTATTTTATTTTTATTTTTATTTTTTTATTTTATTTATTTATTTATTTTTTTTTACTTTAAAGAATTGAAAGGAAGGAAGAAATTATAGTGATCGCGAGAAAAATCGAATTCGATATTTCAACGGTTTTACAAGTTCATTCATTCATATGTAATTGCGAATGTACAGATGATTATCAAAATAATATAAACATTTGGAGTTGAAAACACGTCAATATCTAGATTTGCAGCATTATTGTACAGTGAAGTATGCAGTGTGTTGTTCCAACGCGCAAACCAATCATCAGGAATAAATGAAAGCAGTAATACTTTCTGATTTCATTTCAATACTAATTAAGTTCACGGAACTAAATTTTTAAATTGGATAATGTACTACTCCTTATATTAGCAAGAACAAACTCTATTAAATCAACTACCTTTTTTTTTTTTTTTTTTTTTGCATTTTAAGTAATTGTGTTGCTATAAATGCTATAATAGTAATTGTTTTAGAGTTCTATAAAATAATGATGGAAATAACTCGGGTTTGTTAAGTAAGCTAACTTGCTCCAATTCGCCTTTAAAATGCTAGTTAATGTTTCTTACAATCTTTGTTCTATATAAAAATAAGAGCCAAATAGTGTAACAAGTTTAATTAGAATCAAAACAGATAATATTGTTATTAGTATAAAATATATACGTATGGTATATTAACATTAATATAGATGAGACTAACAAGCACTAACGCCTCCTCTAACCGTTAAACTTATTTTGGGGGTGTTCTGAAATGGGGGCCTGCTGACATGAAATTAACAAGCCACAATAACAACTATTTATTTTTAACCGCTTTTTAAACCTCGTGTTTACCTTAAGTACATTTAAGCACTTACGTCGATTTCTGCGGTACTGGAAAATACTAACGAAAGCAGTACAAAGCACTTCTGATTAACATGTTCATTTGGCTGATTTTAATAATGTGAATCTGTTGCGTGAAGTTGGCAGACCTATGCTCTTACGCTAAGAGGTTTACGCATGCAAGAATTAACGCTAATATTGATGTCACTAACGTGCATTAGCATTGCTTTAAGCGATAAACTCATTTTTGAGGCGATTCTGAGATGTGGACATGTTTGCATGAAGTTTAGCAAGCCCATATTAATTATTTAAAGTAGATTTTATCTGTGGAAACATTAACGGTGTGTTAACTTCAAATTGGGGCCTGCTACAGATACCCTGCGAGCTTCACGGGCATGTTTTCTGAGAACTTCTGTTAAACCCCTGCAAAAATATCTGACAACGCCCATGTCTCATGGACTAACGTCTAGCTAAATTCAATCATTAGAAGTAGCTGAAAAACTGGATAACTGCCACGTTATTTTGCGTTGTATAGAAGATAACTCTGAGGGATCAAGAAAACTTAAAAAAAAAAAAAAAAAACAAAAAAAACAAATAAACAAAATTCATGGAAAGCGCATATGCCATTTATTTCTAAGTCTAATAGCATGGATGGATGGATGGATTTTTTTTTTAGTTTAACGTCCCGTTCAGCATCGAGGCTATATGAGACGTGGACCTAATGATTAACGTGGAATCCGAACCACATGAGTCTAATAGTATTTTTAATATAATAATATTCTTGGCACCTTTTTATGGTTTATTATACTATTATTTGGCTAAAACTATCTCTAACTGCACAGTACGCCAAACTTGCATTTCTTTTTATGGTATCGAAATACCTTCCAGCTACAGTCAGAAAGATAAACTATGAACGTTTAATATCAGCTCTTTTCCTGTCGTTCATTTCTAAGTGATCATCTTTCCCTAGGTTACTCTTTCTGTTGGTATCTGAGGTTTCTATTTTCCATCTATCAAGCACACAAAGAATTTATTACTGGCATTCACTATCAATTCCATTAATTATCGTGCTGAATAGATCCTATCCACTTTAATAAGGGATCTCTTTAGTATTCTGGACACCCTATCACAAGATAGATGCTAATGTTCTAAAATAGGATAGAAATGAATCTGTCAAACTGCCCTAACTCTAACAGCAATAACTCTGGGTCAATGATGGAGTATTCTTATTCTGGTCTAAACAATTATCACAAAACAGAAGCAAATCTTTTACGTACATTAAGGGGATTATTATCACTAGTAGTTAGTGAAGAGTAAATTATTTCATTCATTCTGAGTTGTTTCTTCCTGGCTAATAAATACTGGGTACATTGGTTGACGTACTATATAAAGTCCGTGGATCTTCTCAGCGTTCTATTGTTCCCTCCACATTTCCATTCCGCCAGCTTTTTCATCATAATTCACTTTCATAAATTATTTGCCTCCTTTAGCGTAAAAGTGATAACCGTGGGGCGTAAAAGATGTCACCAGATTAATAGTGTGTCCAATCCAACATATTAAAAAAAAAAACTACGTCAGATTATTATATATTTTAAATCTATATATTAAAAGAATACCCATAACACCACACATATTATCGAGTACTAAACTAAGGACTTTTCAATATCATAAACATCCGACTTTTGGAGACTTCCACGAAACTAATAACGCAAGAAAGATGGGTATTCAATGGACATCAAAAGTACCTTAGCGTTGAATACCGTGATCCTGGTATGCTATATTTAGAATAAATAGGAACAAAACTACAAGAGGTTGAAAATTTGACTTTTTTCAAAATAATTTAATTCGAAAATCTGTTGGCTCTAATTATCACCTTTAATGCGTAGATGATATACAATAAACATAAAATCACAATGTCATTTCTACCAATTCGAAACATTAAACGCTCTGGAAATACGAAAAATGGGTAGACTACTCCTGGGAAAGAATGACTACTTCTATAGTATTACAACAACAATTATTTTTTTGCGGGGGGTGGTAGTTTTACAACCAATGCTGCAAACTTTATCAACGGTTCTTTCTCAATTTATATACGGAACTGTTGGAAATATCAAATTGTTGTAAACGACATTATAATGCTTAGGTCTGTTGTAAACCACCTATTTCATTACATTGGACATGCTTATCTAAAGAACCTGTGAATTGCTAGTAATGTTATTATTTATTCGAAGTGCGTAATGGCATAATCATAGTATTCAACAGTAAGTCACTTTAGATCAGTGGCGTATTTTGTGGGTTACCAGGACTACCTGCGGTAGCCCTAGAATATTACAATACAAAGTTATTATAATAAAAACTAATTAATATTGATAATTTTATATTTTAGTATCTCCTTTCAATGATACAAGTTTCTGAGAACTGTATGCACTTAGGAACATCCACTAGCTTGTTTGCGGGAAATCTGTCTCACTTCCTTAACAGATCTTCGATCTGACAACCCACCAGAAACCACTCTTTAGTTACTTACGACAAGAAGAATTATGCAGTTATGAGCGCATTCTCCTTCGCTCCACCTCCAACCACAACATACGATCGGGCTGCCAGATAGCACCAGTTACCTACAGAGTATTCGGTTTCTCGGGTGTGCGCAAAGAATAAAGGGAAGTTATACGAGTATTGACAGTGTATTTTGGTGGTCGCTGGGAGCTGTTTCACACATTTTGAGACTCGTTCCGTAGCGGTTTGCGTCAACGCAACGAAATTATATTTTACGGTAGTTTGCGATAGTTGGCATAGCTGTTATAGATATTTGTTTCATTATTTGCGTTCCATTACGAAGGCTCTTGCAGACTAAATGTACCATCGTCTTTCCGTAATACTAAGAAAGTAATTCTTCCTAGTGAAGAACAAATCATATTTGTCTAACTGATAAAAGGGAAGTGTGTTTTAAACTTTTTACTTATTTCGAAGACTGTATATTAACGTGGAAACTATATTATTATTATTATTATTATTATTATTATTATTATTATTATTATTATTATTATTATTATTATTATTATTATTAACTAACTAACTCTATGGCCTATGGAACCCGGAGGTTCAGTGCCGCGTTCACAAAAGCTCTCCACTGACTTCTATCCTTAGCTAATTGGATCCAGTTTCTACTTTGTATTCCTATCTCTGCGAGATCCATCTTAATATTATCCTCCCATCTGCGCCTAGGTCTTCCTAATGGTCGTTTTCGTATGGGTCTACCAGTCAAGACTTTGAAAGCGTTTCTACTTTCTTCCATTCTAGCTACATGACCTGCCCACCTAAGCCTCCTAGACTTGACGACCCTAACAATGTTGGGTAAACCGTATAAACTATGTAGTTCCTCGTTATGAAGCTTCCGCCATTCCCCATTCTCGTTCCTCTTGGGTCCGAATATTCTTCTCAGGATCCTGTTCTCAAATACTTTCAGTCTATGTTCTTCCCTCAGAGTGAGCGACCATGTTTCGCAACCATACAGAACAACAGGCATGATTATCGTTTTATATATTGTAAGCTTCAAATTCCTCGACAGAATTCGCGACGACAAGAGATTTTGAACCGAATAGTAACACGAATTCCCTGCTTTTAGTCGACATTTAATTTCTTCGTGAATATGATTTTCGTCTGTTAATATTGATCCTAAATATTTGAAAGTATCCACTTTATCAAAAGTATTATTTAATATTTTAACGCCTCCACAATTTGCCGTATTACGGTCCCGACGCACTTCCATGTATTTAGTTTTCTCTGCATTTACTTCTAAACCCATGTCCCTGCAAGCGTTTAATAAGATCTCTGCATTTATTTCTACTGTTCTCCTATCATCCCCTATTAAATTTACATCATCAGCATATGCCATAACCTGGTGAATGCCGTTCAACTCTAGGCCATGGTTGCTATCTTTGATTTTCCTTATGGCGTATTCCAGCACAAAGTTAAATAATAATGGCGACAACGCATCTCCTTGTTTCAGGCCATTTTCGACGTGGAAGCTCGTGGACAAAAATTTTCCTACCCGGACTTTACTTTGGGATTCACTTAAACATATCTTAATTAATCTAATTAGCTTTCTCGGTATTCCAAGCTCTGTAAGAACGTTGAATTATTATTATTATTATTATTATTATTATTATTATTATTATTATTATTATTATTATTATTATTATTAATGTACAGGTGTTATAAAGGTTAGTGATAGGCAAAGCTATCAAACCAATATACGCCACTGCTTTGGATGCGGTCTACAATGCTCCGTTCGCCTCACTTACGTTATTATTGACCTAGAGGACTCGAAAATGTGTTTTTGAAAAAATGTCTGTCTACTGCTGCGTCTTAGTATCTACTTTTTTGTCATTTAACATTACTCTAATAGTTATACAAACAGTTTGTTGGAGAAATAACACGTGATATACCCACTTATTTGCTTTCTCCTTCTATCGAGTTACCGATTTACTTTAATTCTTGAATTTTCCGAGTTTTTTTTTCTTCAGAATACAACATTCAAACGTCTTTCTGGGTTACAATTGGAAAAGGAAGGTAGAAAGTCAGATTTTTTTTTCTTTAAAATCGAAATGTTTAAACAATCTCAACATTTTAGAGCAAAAAGTGCACGTGTTTTTTTTTTATTTAATTATTTATTTTTGAGTCCTTTCACATCTAGTTGAATTTAATTCTTTTTGAGCAAGAGGGGAAATATATGAGCGGATCAGAGAAGATAATGGTAAGTTATTTAAAAAAAAATAAGTAAACTGAAAAAAAAACGTGCAACGTTTTCATGCAATGCAGTGCAGTGGCACATACCAAACAATCTCGCCTTTAAATAATTGGGTATATTTCCGAACTTAAACTACATACATACTATTATGTTGCCTGATCCCAGGCCTAATAACTCAATTTTGTCGGAAGTGACGCTTACCATTATCTTTTCCCGAGCCGCTGATATGTTTAAATACAACTTGAAGAAAATAAGCAGGGCAAAGTGAACATAATACTATAAGTACATCGTTATTACTTTAATAGATATGCTCATCAACTATATTAAAACCTAAACATTGTTCAGAAGTATCATTTCCCTCTTTGAGATATACTATAAAGATCTAAAAAGTAATAAACACATATACACGCACATATACAAAACAGCTGAAAACCATGGTCATATAAAAGAAATAGATCAAAGGCATTGCACTCGATTTTTTTCATTTCATTTGGTTAACTCATTTTTTTTCAGCAGACATCAAGTAACAATAACGTATCACAATATTTGTCCTAAAAATGGCAAGAATGGATCAAGTATTATTTTCTTTTTTTCGCAATGCCAAATTCCTATCTAACTAATGTAAATTAAGTTCAAAGGAAAACTAGTAAGTACTGAAATATAATCATTCTTAGTTTCTTCTGAAACTTCGCTGTCGATAATATTTGAAGAAAAATTATATTGTCGAATTATGTTAGAAATATATTTGATGTATTTGAATGTGAAGTGCTTGAGTGTACCAGTTAGCAACTCAAATTAAATTTTATATTTTACAATTGACAAGAGATTCGTATATATTCGTTTACCCACTTTGTTCGTAGTTCAAGGCAGGTTGCCTTAATTAGTATGCGAATAATCGAATCCGTCGAAGATATTTTCTGTTGCCTGTTGTTGAGAAAGGAGCTTTTAAAAAAAAAGAAAAAAAACTGCAATGTATTTTAAAAGAAAGTCTCCTCTGATTGACTTCAAGTAGTCGGATGAATAAACCCTTTTCCTTCTTCTTTCCCTCTGTCCATTACAATACAAGAAGAAAATGAAACATTTACATGTGCAAGAAGTGTAATGATAGAATAGATATGAACGTATTAATGTAAACAGTCTTCAAGGATTGAATTTTGATCATTTCATTCGGAACTGTTTCATTCCAATGTGCAGATGATTTAAACCTGAAGGCAATTCATTATTTCTTCTTCCTCCCTCGTTGTTAGAGAAATATCAATACCATGTTCCTTCACAAAATTAAAGAACTTAAACCCAATTTTAACGAAACATGCTTCTTCTTCCTGTATCTGTACATAGTCGCGTTCTTTGTATAAGAAATTGCTTGGAACATTAGTAACATTACAACATATCGTGTTCTTCACATATATTCATTTACAAGAGATAATTCCTTTGTTTTATTATCCTTATTTGAGTTAAAGACAATTTAGTATTTAAAATATTAGAAATCAGTGTTGTTCGTTCACTCACTCTCCCCACAAATTATTAAAAGTGTTGGAAGTTGTGATTGTGAAGATAAGTTATACTTTATATAAAAAATAGAAGACTTTGTATGCTCTGCAAATTTTATGAAATAGTAGATGATGATTGTTGTATAAATATGATGGACTTATACTTAGGAAGTATTTGTATTATTGGTCGTAAAACGAATTTTGTTTAGATATATTCGCTGATTAGTGTGTATGTAGCTGTGGGCCTTTTAATGTTCAGTGTAGACCTGTCATATGTTTGGTACTAAAATAAATGTAAGCTTATGAGAAGTTGGAAATGGTTCTGGTACTTCTTGTAAGCTAATTAAAATTCCTTGAGTAGCTTGTTAGTACAATAAAATAAGCGGTATCAACAATGTTACAAAAGCAATGGGGAACAATTTTCTGGTGTATAGGTAAATAAAATAAAACAAATAAAGCATTTGTTTTGACATTTACTTTTACACCACTCATTGACACGAAGACTGGAAAGATTTCATGTTAGACTTATTGTTAATAGTGGAATCAACTTTCGAAAAACTCTTCTCATTACATAGGTTCACTTATAGATCATGCAATTATTTGATAATTATCAATTGAATAAATTCTAAAGCTATATAATGAATACATTATGAATATAAACGCAAAATATACGTGGTGCTTACAGTGATTAATGGCATAGTGTCTACACTAACTTGACATAAGCAAATGGCTACTCAAAAATGGGCTGTGCCATTGCTACACATTACTGCATGTAAGGAGCTATGCGCTACTTGCAGTGCCGGACTGGCCATGTTGGCTACTTGGCGATCGCCAAGGGCCCGATGTCCGAAAGGGCCCTGCAGGGATATCGAGGCGTAGGACCTGTAGGCCTTGGCGGAATATTTGCGATCGCAAATGCTTTCTTGAGCCTTCCTACCAAAAAAGTTGCGGAAGCCTAAATTCGTCTTTCCGAAAGAAGTCTTCTCGGGCCCCCCTTGCTCACTCACTGTGAGAGGACATTTTCTAAATTGAAAATTGTTATAACTAGACTAATGTCTACGATAAGTCAAAACCATTTTTTTTTTACTATCTATGCTTACAGAAAAAAAGATTTATTCCAGAATGTAAACAAAGAAATTGTAATTGATTTCATTGCCTCATGAAGTGAGGAACTGCGTAAAAAAAAAAAAAAAAAAACTGTCAAAGTAACTGAAGTGACTTCACGATTACGTTTGATTGTCTCAGTATTTGCGATATGTTTTGTGCTACATATTTAAATATTTATTTAATACAGAAAATATGATTTGTCACTTATCGTGTTTTGCAATTGACGTTAAATTTATATAAACAGGGTGGCCCAAAAGTAGGTAGCTATACGGTCCCGTACTGATCAACTCACTGCTTTTTATATAATTTCCTATGGTTATCCATCAGGTAGAATTAGTTTATTTATTATTTGTTCTTAATCTCTTTCTACTTATATCTTAAGCTCGGAAAAGCCGAAGCAAATAAACCTATAAGCTAGAATGTTATACTTGATCAAAGCAGGGGTGTATACCTACTTCTGGGCCACCCGATATATATATATAAATATATATATATATATATGGGGCCCTTTATGGACCCGCGCCAAGGGCCCTCAACATGGCCAATCCGACACTGGCTACTTGGCAAAATCTCCTTTAGCAACATGTAAATCTTCAACTGTACATATAGTAGTATTCGGTAAGCCATCAATAACATCCTGTGAGAGATGGTACCATTCGTCACAGAGTGATTCAAATGACTGTTTGTTTGCGAGTCTGTCTGGGTGTTTTTGCGGATTTATTCTATGTAGGAGGTGCCAAACATTTTCTGCACTATTTACAGTATGTTCAGGCTACGGCAGAATTTGAATTCCAATAAATCTCTTTCACCAGGTGTTCAAAGTTGCTCTATGGTATGATGATCAGCCATGCATGAATGGATGTGTCCATCGCTAAATTTGAGGGCACAGCAACCATCTTTTTCAATTTCACATCATACAGCGACACTTAGATAATTGTGTTTCGGCATAGAATAGTGGTCCAACGATTGCTTTCCGAGAAGTGGCAAAATCGATTTTCATTAGAGAATGCATGGCTCAAAAAGTGCTTTCCGAGAATTAAAATGAGACGAACGTTTGACAAAAGTTTGCAAAACGAGAAAAACTTATGTATCGTCTCGTTGGTTTTTCTTTACAATACTACTTACACTATTCTCTGGCACAAGTATTTTTAATAAGTTATAAGGTATTTCAAGATTGATAATATCAATATTGCCTCCACTAGTAGTAATAAGCTCAATATGAAGAAGTTTCTGGGTGCTGTATTTGCCAAACCAAAGAATTATTTTGTCGAGATGTTCGAACAGGTATAAGTTTAAACATTAATAAGCACACTTTCCTTTCCTGATATTCATTATATTATTACACAAAACATCATTTATCTAAAGCATATACGAAAAAGCACATTTCATTCACTCTTGACTTCACTGTAAACAAGTAATGACGTCACAGACCGCTCCTTCAGTTTCATATCAAGAAGTTTCGAGCGTCAAAGGACTGACACGATTCTATCTCCGCAAAAGGAGTCAAATAAAGCGTGGGTCATTTTCTTTACGATTTTTGACGGGAAAGTTTTTATTTTTCTTTTTTTCAAAACGATATAATACCCTTAGGCCCTACATATATGTTTTCAGGGTCTGAAAGTGATGACAACATTGTTAAAAAATAACTGAAAAAATCTTTTTTTTTTCAGTTTTTTGTCCATTTTAGGACCCTCAATGTAAAAACTTTGAACCAAACTTAATATTTAAAAATAATACTTTGAATGCTTATATATATATTGTATCGAACTTCGTCTTACAATTTTTCTCGCAGTTTACCTGTTATTTATTATAATGATTTTTTTTTACAAACCATCAATTTGAAATCTATTTTATATACAATTGCAGTTTTTCTTTCAATTCGCAATCTTGAATACAATAGAATCTTACAACTTCAAGAATCACACAATTAAAGCTTTAATGTACTAAACTAAAGTTTAAGAATAGAAGAACAAAAACCCATTTAAGAGAAAACCAAGAGAAAACAATATTTGTATTATAATTATATCAATGTGTTTTCTTTTTACATATATATGTTTGAGTAAATTTATTTACTATATATATTCATTTAGTTTAACGTAGAAAGCAATAAGAAACAAACAAATATTATCTGATAATGAGAACAAATCAAAAACTAAAGACCATATAATTTGGATCATTCATTCAATCTTCGCCACTATCTTCGATAATTGGAATATTTTCAACTTTAGAGCCTGTTGTAAATAAACTAGTGGCAAGGGGGAAAGGAAAATCGTACTCTGGTAAAGAAATGTTCGAAGTTTTGACCTTGAGTGGTCAAAAAACTGAGAAAAAGTACGTTTCTTCTGTTTTATCTTTTGACAATGTTGCCATCACTTTCAAATCCTGAAAAGTATATATGTTGTACCTTAAGGGTATTATAACATTTTGAACAAAAACTCAGTGATGCCTCTCCCCAATTAGTTTTGTGACTTTTTTTAATTTTCAACACAAAAAAAACAAGTGAAAATATTCACATTTATACTACCTACATAGTATCTACTATCTGTGAAATTTGCAAATTATTTGGACCACCCCCACCAGAATTGAATATATATATTAAATTTTGAGCATATGCGATACGATAATTCGGGTGGGGGTAGGGAACCAAACATTTTTGGGAGTGGTTTTAGGGCAAAAGTAATATTTTGGGTCAATAGCGACCCAATTTGGATCAAGAGCCATTTTATCTATCTCACTAGGAAAGGTCCCTTCTTTCGAGAACGAACAGTCTGTATACTATAATATTTCATGAACTTACTCATCTATTTGAGATCAACTATTATATACTAAATTTGCTAAAGATCAGATGAGTTTCATCTATGGCGTACGACACACTATATATATATATATATATATATATATATATATATATATATATATATATATATATATATATATATAGGGTGAAGTGGAAGATGTGAACAAAGTGCGGGAGGTGATTCGTGAAATCAAAAAAGACAAAGAGTCCTTCCTCTTGCATGTTATCGAATTCCGCGTCATGTATGAGTGACAGGGATAGAAAATGTACATGCATATGGCAGGATTAGCTTGTTTGTTATGTGTTATTTTATTGAATTGCATGGGAATGTTGAACCTTCTTCTCCATTTTACTCGAAAGTTAGAGAATGTGTCATATCATTATATTTCCCCGAGCGGCTCATATATACTGTTCTTCTAACATTTATTTTTTTTAAAATTTTATTTGTTTATTTTTTTTACAGAAAATTAAATGAAGGGCTATTACATTGATTAAAATTCGGTAAGAGAACCCTAGACAAATGTTTCTCGTGCCAGGGACATGAATCAGTGGCTGTGGGTTAAGGGACTGTATTGCCTATAGGTCAAGGAGCATGAGACTTGGGTCAGCAAAAATGGGTCTTAGAGTCATGAACCCTAGGAGCGGCCAGGAGCAGAGCCCTTAGAAGTCAGGTTCCACGGTCCCCAGGAAAATCATGTGGGGCCAGGGATTGCAATCACTAGCAATGAGTTCAGTGTCAAGAAACGTGACCTAAGAGGCAAAGGCCATCGGTTTTGGATCATAGAGACGTGTACGAGCTTCATGACACCTAAGTGACAATGGCCATGGATCCTTGGTGCATGAGGAAGAGCCCGTAGTAGTAAGAAACCATGTCCCTCAGAAAGGTCACTTGGAACAAATGACTTCAATCGACTGTCAAGGACCAGGAGGGGTCCACAGGATCAGGGAGTGACAAATGGAGCAAGTGCCATGCGTCTTGAAGTATGAGGTATCATGAGTTATGGATGCATGTGAAATAACCCATAGAAGCATCGGAACATGGCCCCCAGGAAGAACACTGGGGGCCAGGGGATCACTTGTCGGTAGTGCTTTCAGTTCTAATAAATCCACGTACTACCGTGAGGGTCCGTCAGCTTTGTCCTGCTCTATACCGTAATATATATATATATATATATATATATATATATATATATATATATATATATATATATATATATATATATATATATGATTTGTAGTAAATACCTAGCATTAATTGGCACGAGTTTCTTGGACGAGTATTTTTTTTCTAAAGAAACACTGTATTTATAGCTATAGCGCTTATGATTTCGTAAGTTTGTACCAACGAGTGCAATATCACATACAAAACACGATTTTTTAAGGTACTGAAGACCGACTAGGCCTATGTCAAAAAGACAGGATATATGTAATAAATTTATCGTGGAACCTCTACTATAAATCCGCGACATACTAATTATCATCACACCCTTCTACATGTATCTAATTTAGAATACTACATGTTAACGATAATACTTTAGGAGTAACAAAATTAGGGGAAAAAATGTCAACCAATTCCATTTCGAGTTTGAAATTGCTTCGGCATTAGCATTAGGATATCAAATATGGGCGCCCGAAGGGGAGGGCAGGGTGGGGCCCGAGCCCTCCTTTGGCTCACGAAAATGTATTAAATTTCTTAAGATTATCTTAATACAAATAAAAAAATACCAAACGTAATATAGCAACCAGGGATTTGAGCCCCCTTCCTCTAGGAAATTTTCTTCGGGCGCCCATGAGTAGCTAGTAAACCTTGACATCTCTACAAGTTTATTTTCACATAGTGTTAACTAATTTGATCCTGAATAAAGACATATTTTATGTAATTATTGTCGAATTACGTACAAAGATTTTGCATATCTTGATTTTATTTTCCAAACTTTTAAAATATAAATTGTAATCCAAACATCAAAACGAAAAGTAACTTACTCATCGTGAACTCACAAACTATTTGTTTCGATCTAATTTCAGTATCTCTCTTTCTTTAACACCTATGAAAGCGTTATTTAAGGTCGTGGATATTAATCGATATCGATTTCATAAATGTATACTTTAATTAAATTCAGTAGTGGCTGAAGAATTCTACAAGAAGGAAGTCACTTCGATATTAGGGAAGGAACCGACTTCACCCCCTCTCAGCCTCTGAAACATCCAGTGGTTTTGAAGACGTTCTTTGATTCTGATGTGAGACACAGACATTACAGGAAGAAAAAAAATTGCTATTATATAATCATATAGTATTCAGTATATGTTTCACATATATAACTACTGATCTTAGTTTTAAATATTGTCATCTGACATTCAATACCGCGCAAGTAGCATTTCACCAACTTTAGAGAGAGAGAAAAAAACTGATTAAAAACTAGCTTCAGCCTCAATATACTACTGTTGTCAATGGCTCGAGCGGCTCAGCTCACGGCTCAGTCACCACCAAGCCAAATCTAGAAGTGAACCGAGCCAACAGCTCACCCAACCGAGCCAACTCGAGATCTTGATTCAGTTGGGCCGAGCCGAGCTGATGGCTCACCCTAATCGAGCCGGCTCGAGTCGATGGCTCACGTGACCTGAGCCGAACTGAACCAATGTCTCATTCCAATCGAGTTGGTTCGAGTCGATGGCTCGCCTGAGTCTGCCGGACCGAGCCAATGACTCACCTGAGTCAGTGGCTCATTCCAAACGAGCCGACTCGAGCTGTTTGCTCAATTGAACCGAGCCTGTGGCTTAGGACTCGAGCCGAGCTGGTTGACATCACTAGCTAAGGAAACTTATCCCAACAGTAATATTTTCTAGCCTGTAGTATATGTGTAGGACATTTGGTTAAAATTGCTCCAAGTGTTCCAGACTCATGCTGAAACGCAGACACATACATAAGTTTTAGATATAGTATATACATACAGATCAAAAACGGTTCAGCTCGCGGCTCAGTCATCACCGAGCCGAACCGAGAAATGAACCGAGCCAACAGCTCACACAACTAAGCCAGCTTGAGCCGATGACTCACTTGAGCTTAGCCGGACCAAGCGAAATGGCTCATTCCAATCAAACCGGATCGAGCTGTTGCCTCAGTTGAACCAAACCGAGGTGAGCCGGTGGCTCATGGCCGAGCCGAGCCGGTTGAAATCACTGCAATATATGTGGTGTTACTTTGAGGCAATGACACAGCCATTTGTCGTAATATAGGTCGTCTACTTGACCAAATTGTGCGATATCCTATACTGATTCTAATGGTATCAAAATCTCAAATTCGTCAAAATTGGAGATACGCGGTGTTGAATCTCAGACAACGATATAATATTCAGTACAAATAATTAAAGTTATTCTAGAAGTGGACAACAAGTGATATTCCCAACACTTCTCAACCTATTTCCTCGTTTTATTTTTTTAATCGATTCTGAAGAAATCATTGGACTACACCTACCTTTTAGCAGACACCTACCCCTAAGAGTATATTTTAAAACTGATACGAAAACAAGTAATAGTGATAAGTTTAACTACTTCATTTCTCATATAAGATATTAACTTGTGTATTGACGATAATATTTTCAAGATAGATCGAGATTCGATTCGGATAATACCTGAAGCAAATGAGCAATTCATTCGATCATTAATTTTTCGCACGAAAATATTGACCTATTCCACGTGCTTGTTCTGGGAATGAAACCCAATTACCTCATGCCGAGGGTACTTACCTCATAATATACTTACGAACAAGCTACAAACTATACGTGAAGTTCCGGTGGTCTAGTGGGAACCGAATTTACTGTACCCCACTTTAAACTTATCCTACATTACTTAACAGTTAACTATTATCTACTTATTATTTATTCTGTAATTATTTTCTTGATTTACAAGTGTAACACTCACGTATTTATATGTAGCTTCGCGTACTTCCGTTCACAGCAACATTACAGAGGTAGAGTAATTTAACATGCAGTTCAAGAATATTAATTCGCTTCTAAAACGTCTGTACGAAGCAAATTAAATAAATATACATATAGCGTAGTTAAAATTCCAAAATTGTAGAGTTCATGAACACAACATTTTGTTTCTTCCTTCATAATAATGTGTGTATGTGCGTACATATGTACTTTCGAATAGTACTTGTGAAGCATCAAAAATTATACGCCATATTTAATGATTTTTTTTTTTTTTTTTTACGAAGGGTATCTCGCATCGTGGTTTTTAATCGGACAGATGAGGAATAATCCATACTTCATTATAGACCTAAGTTCACCACTCATTCTTAACTGAAGCATTTCTGCACCCAGGTTGGTCGATACATTTTGTCTTATCTTGGTGTCAGGAATCACATCCAAAACGTTGTCGTTGTTGTTGTGAAACACTCTATACATACATACATACATACATACATACAGACACACACACACACACACACACACACACACATATATATATATATATATATATATATATATATATATATATATATATATATATATATATATGGGTGTTTCAGACACTACCTTTTTCTCGAGAACGGTACATGCTATCAAGTTGAAATAAAAAAAAAAAAAAATGCATCACAAATGTAAGTCCACAGAATCCGTAGAAATACTTTACAAAATCCCGAAAGCCCCGTGTCGTAATGGGGAGCACATGCCCCGTTCTTGCGATTTTCAAATGGGAACGATATGTTTCGAATGCACATTCGATAAGATTGCCCTACGAAACATTTTTCCGTACTACCTACTGTTTTTTTTTTGTTTGTTTGTTTGTTTGTTTTTGTTTTTTTTTATGAAGGTACGCGAAATAGATTATACAGAGTTTACTAATTAAAATAATGTAAGGACCGTCACAGTTCACAGTTTCGGGAAGTGCAAGACACACGCTTTCCAATGATACGTTACATGGTGACTCAGGGTCCTTAAACAAAGAAGAAACAGCGTAACCCAAAAAAGGGGGTCCAAAGTCAGGTCAGAACTCGAAAATTTCGAACAAAAAGGGGGTCGAGTAATACCTTGTTGCAAAGGTCTCTGCAAATGTTAAAATAATTCGAACACGATTTTGGAATCCACTAACCACTGTCAACATGGGGACCATGACAATATCGAAACCCTGAATTTCTGGTTCGTCATGAAGAAATAGTGTAACTTGGACCGCCCTTCACACTTTTTCCAGGTTTAGGACTGGCAACGATTTCCACTCACAATGCGGAATTCGTTGGCGTGTTTAACGGCTGATTCTCCAACTGAAAAGGTCCTTCATTGTACAGAAAATGATTGCCACAACGTTGCTTGACAAAATATAGTACATTAGTCTTAAGTGTAATAAAAATAAAAACGAAACACAGTGAGAAACGAATGATGAACGAAAACGAAAAGAATAGGTAAAGACTTTGATGCACATTTACCAACTTACAGTAGATGTCCGAAATGCCTACCCTGTGCCTCAATGCATTTCTGCAAACGGTAATTGAAATGATTATGTGCCGCAATAATTTCCTCCTCACTAATATGCCTACATGCCTATGCGCTCCATCATGTTGTCCCTTGTTATGGGGCGATGTTGATAAACGATTTCTTTAAGTCGTCCCCATAGATAATAATTTAAACATGTTAAGTCTGGTGACCTAGGAGGAAAGGGCACAGGTCCACCCCTACCTACCCAGCGCCCACGAAACATTGCATTCACATGATTCCTCACTGTCAGTTCAAAATGTGCTGAGTAACCATCTTGTTGTAGCCACATGCGTGTCCTGATGTGTAAGGGGACGTCATCGAGAAGAATGGGCAATTGTTCTTGCAGAAATGTTCGGTGAACAGCACCCGTAAGACTCGCTTCAAAAAAAATGAGGTCCAAATATTCTTCCGCTGATGATTCCATACCACACATTTACAGATCATCTCCATTGATGATTAACCTCTTGCATCCACTGCAGTTTACAGCGGCCCAATAATGCATGTTGTGACGATTTACCTGACCATCAGTTTTAAATGTAGCCTCATCAGACCACAATACGATTTCCTCAAAGGATCCAGCATTTGCATGCACCTGAGATTGAGACCACATGCAAAAGTCGAGCCTGCTTTGAAAATTAGTGCCATATAGCTCTTGATGCAAGGAATTATGTTATGGATGAAATGTGTTAGCCTTCAAAATCCTTGACACCGTAGTTGCGCTGACACCAAAATCGCGATCAACTTACCTGATACTCATGTAAGGATTAACATGGAAGGCTGCAAGTACATCAGCAGACCTATTATCTCGAACAGGCCGAGCTATGCGTTCATTCCTGTGACTACTAGAAAGTTGAACATTTCCACTTCTCCGTAGACGTTCGGCAAGGTTGCGAAACACATGTCTTGAACGACGTTTTCGATCGGGATGCCCAGCAGCATACACACGAGCAGCAGCGGAAATATTTCGTTGGCACTCACCCAACGCCATGAGCATATCAAATGCTTCTTCGTTTGTGAAAGGCATTTCAACTTACATGCCACGATTTGCCAATGCGAAGTAATTGACAGAAATTCACACGACCACGAGGAATGTACACTAACAAATCCAGACTTTTCACACAATCCCTTCGACGACGCAACGTCTTGCAACAGACAACGGTGAATGAGACCAAGATTGGACTGGCGTATTCATATTATCAGTGGAAGCACACTAGAATTGGCAGAAGAGCTAGACACACCTCCTCCTGTGCGACATAACTTGCATTGAACCTGGCAGTGTGAGAAGCTTACGGGCAGTCAAATGGAACTTGCTTCTTTGTTTTACTATTTTGTGAACGCCCTTTTTTTGGTCAAGTGGGCAACTTCACTTGTACGTTTTATTTCTTCATGACGAGCCAGAAATTCAGGGTTTCGATATTGTTATGGTCGCCATGTTGAAAGTGGTTAGTGGATTCCAAAATCGTGTTCGAATTATTTAAACATTTGCAGAGACCTTTGCAACGAGGTATTTACTCGACCCCCTCTCCATTTGAAATTTTCGAGTTCTGACCTTACTTTAGACGCCCCTTTTTTGGGTCACGCAGTTTCTTCTGTTTTTTTTAGACCCTGAGTCACCATGTAACACATCATTGGAAAGCGTGTGTCTTGCACTTCCCGAAACTGTGACGGCCCTTACATTATTTTAATAAGTAAACTCCGTACACTCTATTTCGCGCACCTTCATTAAAAAAAAAAAAAAAAAAACGTTAAACGGAAAACGGTAGGTAGTACGGAAAAATGTTTCGTAGAGCAATCTTATTTTTTCCCCACCTTTTCGAATGTGCATTCGAAACATATCGTTCCCTTTTGAAAATCATAAGAACGGGGCATGTGCTCTCCTATTACACCACGAATTGTGGCTTTCGGGATTTTGTAAATAATTTCTACGGATTTTTTGAAACCACATTTGTGATGCAATTCTTCATTTCAACTTGATAGCATGCACCATTCTAGAGAAAAAACGTAGTACCTGGGTCGCTCTGGAACACCCTGTATATATATATATATATATATATATATATATATATATATATATATATATATATATATATATATATATATATTGTAACAGCTCGTTGTTACAACACTTGGTGGGATTCTAGACATGAAAACAAGAAAAAAGTGTCTATGTAACACAAAGTCGAATACCTTATTTATCCGGAGTTACACGCATCCGAAAGTGTGAAGAAACGAATGTCCACTTGGAATTGTGGCAAAGCGAAGAGTCAAGAACTCCGGCGAGAAGCGACTCACAAAAGAACAGTACGCAGATAATCCAAAGGGCAGTAATCGGTTGTGTACACTGAGGACGCAAGGGATTCCCTGAAAGAAGAAAGGGATTCCCAACAATTTTCTGAAGAATATATAGACCAAAATAGGCGAAATGTAACACTTTACTGGAGTGCATACTACATCTTTTGATGGATGTTGATAGCATAAGCCGATTAAGGATGACAGACGAAACATGATGTGCAGGGTTCCATACCCACATGCAGGAAGAAGTACATGCGTATATGAAGCATGCAATTAACCACATTCGCAGTGATTGCATTACAAATATTGCACACTATGGTATGCTGACTGCAATAACAAAAATATTATCAGTTGGGTAAAAACATTTTTTCAGTCGGTACGCTGGCGTTCGATATCTTGCAGCGGACACCCTAACAAGGATTTTGCAGTGTTTCTAATCTGTGAAACTAGGCAATGCCAGAACGACACCTTTCCTCCGTCCCTGTTTCCTTCTCTACCCCGGCATCGCCAAAGTTACTGCAATGTCATAAAGAGCGTTTAAATAAATGAGGGCGGCCTACCGTCAATCTCATAGCCAGTTTGTGGGTGAATAAGGGGACATATGCAGGATATCAGCTAACTTCATCAGGTATAAGACGTACATGTTTGAAGGAACACCATCATTTTCAATGCACGAATTACACACACATTTCAGGAGGGGGGGCGACGGAGTATACCGATCCAAATGCAAGTCTCGTGTAGACCAGAACCGAAGAGACAAAACAAAGAGCAGTGCTTTGTTTTTCATGTGTATGAAGCACACCACAGGTACAGAATGTTTTTAGGCAATCCGCTAGAGGTCTTAACAAGCTAGTTTTGTGTGACGCTTGCAGTGTTTTGCTCTGCAGGCAGTGTTTATAAGGTAGATTGCAAGTTATATCAAAATACGTTCCTGAGTTAAAGTGGGCAGTTGTGGGACGTGTGATTTGAAACAGCAACTGAAAAACAGTGCTCTGGTGTTAACTGAGATAGTTGTTTGGGTTCGATATCACATTGTGGCCAGGATGGCACATTTCTCAGTATTCGAGCAGGCTAATACGCATCTCATTTATGAGGAGGCAAGGACTAATAGCCGAGAGACGAAATGGTTGTATACCTAATCGACGAATACTGTCGCACGCCTTTTTTCAAGGCTTGGTTTTCGTCTTCGAGAAACAGAATCTCTGAGACCCCAAATGGAAATAGGATGAATTCGAGATGTGTGAACTGTTAGGTTTGAAGAGGAAGCTGTTGCAGCAATTCAGGCCCTTCCTCAATCCAGCACATTCGGAATAGCCCAGACACTACGTACCAGTCATATGAGTATGTGCCGCGTCCTCCATGATGAAACTATGCACCCATTAAAATTGAAGAAAGTATATGAGCTATTGTCAGAAGACTTTCCCCGCCATATGGGCTTTTGCCAATGTACTTACGTCAAACTGTCTCCATTCCGAACTTTCCAACTGTGATTATCTGGATCGACGAGGCAATATCTACAAAGACGGGTGTGTTCATGTGTGGAATGTGAAAAATCCAAATGCCACTTTGGTGCACGACCATCACAACAGATTTGCAGTCAGTGTGTAGTGCGGCATTTTAAACGACCATCTAATTGGACCTTATACCCTACGTGTTGCCTAACTGTCTTCATGGTAATATACATCACATTTCGCCGTGAGGTCTTACCGAAACTGTTAGAACACGTACCCTTAGCACTTAGATGGGGAATGTCAACATGACGGTGCCTCTGCACATTTTGACCTTCATGTAAGGGCCTTCCTCAATGAAACTTATCCCGAGCGGTGCATTTGGCAGGGGTGGACCTGTGTTATGTCCACCTCGCTGGCCTGACATCACACCGATTGATTGATTTCTGTTGGGAGAGATGAAACAACTTGTGTATGAAACTCCTGTCCCAACAGCTCAGGATCTCATTACCCGAGTTGTCGCAGCTGCAGCGCTTATTTCCGACAGGCCAGGCGTGTTTGATCACACAAGATAAAACCTGCTTCGTCGGCATCATTTGAGTGTTGAGATGAATGGTGGATAGTTTCAACATCGTCTACAATTAACATTTTTTTTCTTATTTATTTGGTTTTACTGCGTACCAATATTTGAAATTGTGTGACCACTTTCTGAGATCATTCTGCACATTGATACGCCTGTGTACGTTAATGCTGTCCTTATTTGGTATGTAGTGTTGTCACTCGAAGTTTTGCTGTACGCGTGCACATTTTGTTTGTTGGATGCAACCCCGCACATATGTTTCGTTTGCAATCTTGAATCGGCTTACGCTATCAACATCCATAAAAGCATGTCGTATACACTGCAGCAACGTGTTACATTCCCCCTATTGTATTCCATGTATCGTTCAGAAAATTGTTTGGAATCTCTCTCTTCCTTCGGAGAATCCCTTGCACCCTCAGTATACGCACCCGATTATTGCACCTTTGGATTTTCTTCGTACTGCATTTTTGTGAGTCGCTTGTCGCCGCAGTTCTTGACTCTTCGTTTTGCCATAATTCCAAGTGGACATTCATTTCTTCACACTTTCGGATGCTTGTAACTCCGGATAAATAGGATATTCGACTTTGTGTTACATAGACACTTTTCCTGGTTTTCGTGTCTAGAATGACCTTTCGAGTGTTGTAGACAACGAGCTGTTATACCTATAGTTCGGGGAGAGGGTAATCCTTCTCACATAAGAAGATTGAATTGATTGAATTCCCCGCTCACTTTTGATTTTCAAAGCACAAGAGACGACGGAAAAAAGTTAAAGAAAATTCACATTATATTGTATCAAAACCGAATTAATTGTAGAAATTTTAACGCGGAAGGCTAAAAGAAATTGGGAAAAAGGGCTATGAGGTTAAATCCACTACTTTGTTATTTACTGACATTAACTCCCTGAAGAAGAAATGATTGAGAACCATCGAAGATAATGTACGACGTATTATGCAGAGATCGAACATTAGGATGAAAATTATCGTTGAACTGATCTCTGAAATTGAGAGAATGATTTCACACTTTAATTCTTGGAAGATTTTAATCCTAAGTTGTAAAGGTATTATCAATGCCATAAAAGTATATAATAAGTTTTGTCATAATCGAAAAGAAATACATGGATCATATTGGGACATTTTCTTCATATATGTGTGTGTAAACTTGTTACATACGGTAGGTTGAATTTTGCCGCTTTTAAATGACGTATTGCAATCATAAGCAACAGTTACTTCCTTAAGTGGAAGAAACTCACATGCCAATTTCATCAAGATCAGATAAGCTCTACTAAAATTACTGTGAAACAAATGGACGTAGAGACAGACATACGTACAAATGCAATTGAGTCGAATAATATAAGCTTCGCTAATGCTCACTGTAATACATTTAATTGCTATTTCCCAATTATGTAATTCAATAGTGTGTGCAAATTTGCAACGTGGGGGAGTTTTACTAATTTTCCCCCCTTAGTTTTAATGGGTTAAAATCACAAACAATAAAGCTATATCTGCAAATTGGAGGAAGGGACACACGAGCTTCATTACAATCTGATCAGTTTTGCGAGAATTATCGTGGAACAGACGGACAATTGAACAAGCATACACATTTCTTTTCGAGTCGAATTATAGAAGCTTCGCGAACGTTTGTTTCAATAATGAAGCAACGAGGAATACAAGAACTAGCCAATATCAGGTAACCTTTTCTGGATCACCAGATAAAATATAATAAGAAATGACGTTAGAGATTAACACCTGGAGTGACCATTTGTCTTGCTCTACAACTACTTAGGTTGTGACTAATAAGGTTCACTTACTGGCTTATGCCAGAAGACAGACAAGTAGTTAGTTATGTGCATGTTTCTATTCAGGATGTCTATTGTTTACTTTAAATACATGTAAAGAAATGTTTAAATACAAGTATTAGGATACTGCAGGTTATTTCTATGATACTATAATTCTTATTCTAATTATTAATGGTTAGGGCAGTTTCTGTAAAGTTAGTAGTGTGTCATACCTTAGAATATTTCAAACGTTGTGAATTTGCATGGACAATAAATAAAGAAGCATTTAGCTTTATGAATAAGTTTTCTGGCATTGCTTCTGACATATATTGCTACAAATGATACCAATAGGCAGTGTTCATCCATAGAATCCAGCTGTCTTATGACGGTATAGTCATGGGACAGCTGTTTGTTTATATTTCGTATCGGTCATGATAAATACATCGATGATATAGAACAAATAAATCTGAAACCTGACAAGCCAGCATTGCACATTCCAGGAATACCAATTTTTGAATTGTCGTAAAGCAGCTGGTTGTATTTAGCTTCAGGTTCAGCGGTAGCGTGTTGGATTTACACTTAAAAGCAGGCGTATCGTGGCTTCAAATCTGGTTGAAAAATATTTTTTTCTGGTTTACATCTTGAACGAGTTTGTTATGTTGTTCCTTTATCTAATAGTCTTGGATGGAGAGGTTAGAATATTCAAACAAGAATATCATAACACGGTAAAAGAGGGACGAATTACATTATTATAGTGACAATTTTAATCATATTTTCGACTCTCTTAAACGTTTTTAAAAGTTTAGACTTTTAGATCCCTCTTCCTCTCTCTTATCTGTCTCCTAAAGCGACTATTTTGTTCCCATAATTGTTTAGTGGATCAGATAGATCTTATACACGCCATATATCTTTCTTTCTCTTCTCTCAGCATTATCCCTGAAGATAAATATTCTGACAAGTAGGTTGCGTAGGCACTTTTTAGAAATAAGACAATCTACACTATCTTCTTGTTTTTATGGGTGTTACGGTGGTTAGCTTTATGCATCAAACAGCATGTAGAGAAAATGGGAATCCACTCTTTCCAGAGATGACAAGACACTGATGTTACAAATCAGAACCTTAATTAAATAGACCAACTCGTTCACGCTATAGTCAAACTAAAATATGTATTACAGATTATTATGCAATTTGCAATTCATTTGAGTAAATCATAGTCGTATAGTTTGTACGTGCGACGAGAACATACTTTTGTGTATGATGTTGATACGTTTCAAATATCTTCCATAAACCTTATTCTTTCCGCGCGATGAACTGTCATTTTTTTTAATGATTTCCTATTTACTACAACGTAAACGTGTTTGATCATATCAATATTGCCAATTCGATATTATGGCACTAGTTTTCACGTATGATTCTATACAGACCCATTTATATTTGTGACTTTCTTGTAAACCAATGTAGTGTAGTTTGATCAAAATGAAATGAAATTTTTGAGTTTTACGTCCCACGGTTATGCCGGTTAGGTTAAAGGAGACGGTGATGATGAGTAATGAATGAAATGGTGGAATGAAGAAAGTGGGAAGAAACGGGAGAACCCCGAGAAAACCCACGCACACGGTGTTTGTCCACCACAAAGTTCACTTGGCGGGGGCTGGGATCGAACCCGGGACCCCAAGCACCAGAGGTGAACGCTCTGCCACTGAGCCATCGCGTTCGCGTTTATTTATTTATTTTTTCTTGGCTTGTTGTCAACATTATTATTCAGTTTTTGCAATTGTACGCTAGCTAAAGAAATGTTTAGCTGCTAATATTTTTGAAGTACACACTCCTACTTTGTCTGCGACTTTCCAATCTTGGCGATCGAGGAATTATACATAAGTGCACAATAATATATTTATACAGAAATGTTTGGGACTGGTGCGTGTTGACTTCACGCTAAAGTATTTGTTTTTTCATATAAATCAATTACAAGCAACGACGGAACGATTTGTATATTGGTATTATTTCTGACGAGAATAAAACTATTTTACAAACGTTAAGAAATATATATATTCGCATATCCAAGAGTATTTTCGTTAATTGAACAAAAGTAAAATGTAGTATTACTTTTATAAAAGAGATACGTCGTATTATAACTTTTAATACTGTATAATTATTTGAATTATGAGCTACTAGTAGCATAATTTTACATGTGTTCACTTTCGTTTGGAAACTTACCCGTTTTCTTTTTCCAAGTTTAATGCTGAGGTAGTAGCATTTGCTTGATTGTTTATTTTACCTTACACTTTGTATATTGCCTTATATATAAAAATAAATATATAAATAAAAACTGCACACAAGATAATGCATACACGAGTGTGCTGCGTTAGCTCAAGATTTTTTTTAAAGAGAAATTGGTGGATATTTAATTAATATTGCAACGATCTGATTAACTAAGGAAAGCTTACTTAAGAGTTCCTGCGAACACGAACAATTATCGGTTGCTATTGAAGACAAGTGATGAGAAATCCTCGTTAGGCTTCAGTAGGGAACGATAAAATGGTCTCATTGATTAAAGTACCTATGACTTTGTCTGCCGAAACTTGAACCCTTATATCTGTCTTTAGTTTTCGAGATATGCATGTAAATATTTGCTGTAGACATAATTTGCCACGACTGCGATTCCACAATGTAGCATCTATCAGCGAAGTGCAAGGTAAACTTCTCTCTCGTTATTACAATGTTAAAGAACTACCTGCAAACTTTGTTGAGTACTCTCTGAACATTATGTATGTGTGTGTACGATCTCTAAACTATCATTTCCAAACAATATTTACATCAAAAAAATCACATGACTGAGATTTCTAGCATGTTAATTGTTGTTGTGTTTCCCAATATTTTTCGTACTTTCTGCACCATATAAGATATCCAGTATTATATTGTACACAACTAAACTGCAGTAGTCCTATATTGTGAGGTAAACAGTTCTTATTTTGAAGTACTGTGCCGTATCTATATCAAATCTATATTGTATTGTATTATATGCTAAGCAATAATAATTTAAATACTATTTATTATCATGTTAGATAAATTTGGTAAACATACTTGTAGATTATATCGTCAACAACAATAAAAAGATAACTAAATAAAGCTCTGTAATGAAGAAAGAGTAAGTAAGTAAGATTCCAACTCTAATCTGCCGCTGGGAAATCACAAGTCGATTCCGATAACTGGTGAACGAAATTGATTGATTGATTGATTTTTACATCACTATCTTCTTGGCTTCATTCTTTCATATTAATTTTGTTTACTTCACTGTTATATTCTACGGTTCATGCTCATGAAATATATATGAAAACTACGTTGTATTAGTTTGAAAAGTATTCGTCCCAATATTTTTTACAAAATTATTTTTTAAAAATGAATTTATATTCCAATAAAACTGTTGAGTGAGTGTACATACTCTTGTGATTGAGATTAGTACAGTCCTCCTTGGAACTAATTCCCTCAGAAAAATGTGTACCTGTGTGTATGTATGTATCTATATATCTACCTATATCTATATCTATCTATGTATCTCTCTCTCTCTCTCTCTCTCTCTCTCTCTCTATATATATATATATATATATATATATATATATATATATATATATATATATATATATATATCGGGTGTTGCAAAATAAGTGTTACAACGCTTGGGAGGTGACTCCTGCCACTGAGACAAGAAAAAAAGTTCTCTTGAACTTTCCGCTATCGGACATAGTTTCGGATCTACAACGTGCCGAAAGCGTGGGAAAATGACTTTTGGACGCCAATAGTTCGGAAACTATCCAATGTAAAGAGGGCGGGTAAAAAATTCACTGAAGAAGTCATACCTGCTGTATTGAATTTTGCATGTTTCACAATCCTATCATGCACGCGCAAGGGATTCCCCAAAGTAACGTAGGGATTCCCGGATAATCCGCCAAATGAAAATTGGTCTAAATTGATATGAATTGATAGGGTTTCTACCAGGTAACAATAATTCGTTTGTATTAAGTCGATATCTGAAACAAACACAAAATGTCGGACACCTTCTTGCCCGTTGTATGTGGTTGCATAATCGCCAGGTACGGATGCTGGCCAACAGTGACGTTCTGAGTATTAAATGTATCGAATTTGTACTCAAATGCTCTATAAAGACATCTGGAGTGTCGGTAAAGCACAACAGATGAAGCAGGGTGATCACATGTGTGGAAATACTTAACGAAAAATGCCCAGAAAAAAATGCACTCATACTAAGTAAACGTGAGTTCAAAGCGTTGGAAATGTAAGGATTAGCGTAAAGAACATGAAAGCCATTGCCAATTCACCAATAATATTCCCTTAAACCGATGCAATATGATATGCATGGTTGCATACCAATAAGGATGCATCAACTGAGGCCAAGTTGAAATTGTGCAAGGGGACTCACAAAGAAACTAGGTAAACTAAAGGAATGTCACTAGTGGGATCGCATGGTCGATATTGAAATGTGGCTAATGTGTGTGTTGATATCGACATGTAGTTAATGGATAAATGTCAACATGTCCCACTACTGCGGGGACATCGTCCCACGTGCGAAAAATAGGAAAATAACTACTCGGGTCTTGAATCTGAGGCCGTGGGCTCCTAGTAGGATTGGAAACTGCGACCACGCGATCGAAAGCGAGCGCTCTAGCCCTGAGGCTCGAGGAAGCCTCACTTTCTCTGTATTCATTTCTTTGAGGAGTACCCACTTTGTTTGGCAAGCGCTCTTGTACAGCCTCCCGACATGAGTAGTATTGAAGCTATAAGTCGCAGACAATAGATTTTATTGCCCCCTTAATTGCTTTATTACCTAACGACTTTCGATGTCAATATGGCCGTGTCGGCCTTGGGGAGGTTTTAGGGGAGGTGGTTTTATTACCCTGTTTGTTAGGTGGTTAGACGGGTTCCTGGAAAAGGTTGAGTGTTAGGAGGGATGGAGTAGTTTCTAGAAAAGAGGTTGAAGGACATGATTTTGATAGGGTTGTTTCTAACAGCTATGCTATGATCAAATTAATTATTCTTTTATTTGTATTTCTTAATAAATTAATTGGAACAATTGTACTGGTTCGCTTGCTAAGCAGGTTCCTTATTTATTAGATCGCTTTTTCCCAAATCGTATGCTAAAGCATACTCTGCTTATTTATTGGATTGTTTGCTGTGCAAACTCCTTATTTATTGGATCGTATGCTAAAGCATACTCCATAGAACAATCTCTGATTGTGATTATATTAATTAATTCGGTTCATTAGAAGCTCATTCTTATTTGCATTTTCTTAATAAATTAATTGGAACATCTTATTTTACGGATTGCTTGCTAAGCAACCTCCTTATTATTTTCCCAAATCGTATGCTAAAGCATACTCCATAGAACAATCTCTGATTGTGATTATATTAATTAATTTGACCATTTGCATTCATATTAAAATGGTGGAGGGAATAAACTTTATTCATGCGGGACTTTTTTAATTTGACGGATCGTATGCATAGCATACTCGGTGAGCATACTAGAAATTTCGTGTATAGAATATGTATAGTGCGGTATGATAAGCATTGCTGGTACATATACAGAGCGTGGTTCTTGTACGTCTTTCGCTGGTGAACTTAAGACATGAACTGAACTTTTCGCGCGTTTTTTTTGGAAACTGGTTGTGCAACAGGGAAAGATGGCGTTGTTGGGTGTTAAAACATGAAGACAAATACAAAGGAAAACCGACGACACGTTTAGTACACATCACAGAGTACCGACAGAGTAATAAAAACAAGTTTGGCGCCAGGGTAGGTGAACACAAGACATTGTCGGCGAAGAATACAAAGAAGATTGAGGTTGTGGAAGGTAAACATGTTGAATCATGCCCCTTTGCTAATTGGTGATAAAAAGAAGTTTTGCGCGGCGAATGATGAACACGTGATTGCCTTGTGGGTATGAAAATACTTTAAATACGAGTCATAGCGGAAAATATATATAGAGACACCATGCATCTCTTTGAGAAAGAAGAACACTACGAGGTTAACACCGAAGCAATATCCGATGCTGAAACAGAAATATACGAATCATCGTCAGATGATGAATATGATTTTGATGCAATAGATTCACCAGTGCTAACAACAGTTTCACCAACGCCACCGTCATCACCAGCAGTATTATCAAGAACATCACGATTTTGGGGTTTAGATTGTTGTTGTAATAGTCAAAAGGTGGACCGTGAATGTATAAAGAAGGCTATTGAAAAATGGGATTTCAACGATACATTAATATGCGATGGATGTAGAGAAGGATCCCCTCACGATTTTGCGCATGATTGTATGAATGTACACCCAGAGTCATTGGAAACCCGTGCATGGAGTATTATTGCAAGTCCTAGTGTTGAAGAAGATGTGTTTTACTTGTATGCAAACACCCATATTATTGGAATATTAACAAGAGAAAAATTCTATGAAACGTATGTGGAATTATTAAGTGATACAGACTATCTTCCGGAATTACTGGACATTTTCATAAGAAAAGACAAACGGAAAGCGAATATTTCAGATTGAGAAAATGTATTCGAATAGAGTTAGTGTTTCATGTGTGTTATGCAGTGATGAAAACATTAATGTGAACTGTGTATTAAAAACTATAAAAGTATACTTACGTAACACCAATCCAATTGAATGCATGGAATGCAAGTTAAATCTTCCTCATGATTGTACTCATCTTCATAATACTGGAACATTTGCAACGAAGTACTTATCTCTTGATAAAACTCTTAGTGAACTTTTTGAAGTTTTTGAACAAGAACATAGTGAAATCTCATTTATATGGTTTATGCGTAAAATTTGTGATCTTTTAAAAAATACAGAATTTGTTGGACAGATTATTCCGTTTTTCATTTATCACACAAATGAAATTTCACCATGTGTAAATCAATATATTATCGATATTCAAGGTTTTAAAATGTCTGATAATGAATTTATCATTCGTGAGTTTTGTTTAACTGCATGCGATGATACAGTAAATTTCCATTGCTTGGTAAAATCACCAATAGATTATAATTTATTATCATTAGGATGTCAAAAACAAATTGATTGGTTAACTTTAAATTTACATGGTTTGAAATGGAATAGCAAAACTGGATATACTGTATCATGCATACGAAACCTTGTTTATCAATTATGTTCAAAGAATTCATCCTTTTATTGTAAAGGTTTAGAGAAATCTCTTTGGATTAAAAGAATATTTGCATTAGATAATGTCATTGATTTAGAAACAAAACATTGTCCACCATTAAGTGAATTATGTGCAAACACATTTAATGATTATTGTAATTTTCATACAAATATTGTAAAGAAATCAGGATGTGCATATCGTAATGCACAACAGTTGAATTATTGGTGGAAATATGAAAGATCAACAGCATTAACTAATGCATTATCAAGATTGTAATGTTTTTCTTAGGAATTGTAAATAAAATGCAGGGATGTAAGTTTTAAAAAAAAATTTTTATTGAAAATTTAAGAAAAAAAAAATTGTATATATGATAAAAAAAAAATTGTAAACATATGATAAGAAAAAAAAAATAAAAAAAATTTTAAAAAAATTATTTCTGTTTTCCTTTTTTAAAAAATTTGTTCACATGTTTATAAACGATATCATCATTCTTTTTCAAATTTTTCTTGTTAAACATTTTTAAACACTTTTGAAATGATTGAGTGCGGATAATATGATGCAAAAAGAACAAGACAAAATACCCGCACAATACAGAATTATCATGTTGATATTGATGATTATTCGTAAAGTACATTTTAGTATTTTTCGACAAAAAGTTTTTTATTTCTTTGGGAATGTCCATAGCAAGACTGTCAAAGTAGTACCCATGTTTTTTCTTATTGATGTACACTGCGACCCAGTGGGAACCAGCAGAATCAGATGTATCAAGATTAATCACAAGTGCAGCAGGAGGTTCTACCGTTACAGGAAGTCTGTCAATAGGGTAAATTCCAGTAACACTTGCACCAGTCACTTTATCACTTAGTAACACTTTTAACAAATCGTCACTATACATGATGAAGATTATTATTTTTAATTGTAGTAGGTATGTAACTATCACTGTTATTCACATGTAAGACATAGTCATACACTTTTACATATTCACTATACAGTAATGCTTCATGAACACTGCACCTATATTGTCCGAAACGATGCTTATTATGTGCACACCGATGAACGTGAAAACTTAATGCAGTATACTTTGGACAGTTTATTTCTTCTAAATTTGTAACTTCTCTTTGAAGAATTTCTTGAAGAAAACACTTTCTATTTATTCCGTAGGTGTATATTGTTGTAGTATTTGAACAATATGATTGAAGTATTTCTTTAAGATGGGAATATTCTACATCGCCTTCGTGCCAGGTAATGCCATACACATTCTCACCTAGATATTTGTTTGTGCTTACGATCGGCTCAGCTAACTTATTTAAAGGAAATGGTGGTTTAAAAATCCAATTTTGGAAAAAGGGAACGTCAGGATTTACAATGGCTAATTCTTTTACAATAAAGTCATCTTCGTTATCATGATACGCCGAGAAGTGTACAACAACCCTCATCCTACTCAACTGAATAAATTAGAAGGTGTTATCAGTATAAATATTTCTATCTTTGTCTACTTGTGCTAAAGAATCGAATTGTGCATACACAATGCATGTAACAGGTTCAGTTAAAGTTTCAGAAAATGATACTTTTAAATTTACAGGGGAATCGCGTACCACATCCCACGTGTTGTCGTCTAAAGTTCCTGTTGGAGATAGAATAAAAGCATACAGAGCATATCCGTTTGGATACTCATCAAGAGTAACAGTATGTGAATAATTTTGATAATATATACCAGTACCTGAAATCAAAGTATAGTAACTTAGAAGGTATAAATTGTTATTAAAATCAGGAGTGAGGGGGTTGGGAGGAAATGATTTTGACCCGACTTGTAATTGCAGTTTGTTAACGTTAAAGTTTCGAAATTCAAAGGGATTAAGATGTGATTTCCCATTGAAGGCTGTGTTGGAGATGAAACCAATAACCAGGCCTTTAGGAACATTACCCAGGAAAAGATTATCAATGTTGTAAGACTTTACTTGTGCAGGTATAGTATAAGATCTTGTCTCCACTCTCGTCAGAGGTAACTTGGCCGTTTCCGAACCCATTCGTGTGTTTAATTGCATAGCTAAATCTGCAGCTACATCAATACGTCGTACATGAAGAATAACTTCCTCAAGTGCAACTTTATAACTTGTATTTTCAGGGGACATTAAGCAAAAATTATCTTTACTACGATGTAGTTTTACACGTAAACTTACTTTGTTAGGAAGCATACGATCTAAACTTACAATATCAGTATGAAGACGTCCATACATTTCAAAAGATTTACTATTTTTCACCTTATTAGCACGTTTTTGAAAACCAGCATTTGTATTATCTAATTTATTAAAATTTTTTGCAGTATCTTTATGCCACAACCCACATGCTAAATGTGTTTGAGAAGCATCATAAGAATAATTTAATAATGTTTCAATGTATGCACGATAAGGATAAGATCCTGATGAGGAACTAATTAATTTATCATTTAACGAAATATCAATTTGACTAAATAAAGAATGTAAGAAATTATTTACTGGTGCAACAGTATCATCATTAGCTAAAGTTGTACCATCAGCTTTAGTAATTTTACAACGTACATAAAGATATAGATATGCAGGATGAATAAATTCCCCTGTTTCTCCTGGAATAACAAATTCAATAGGTCCTTCTGAGGTTAATGTGGAAATAGGACGATATTCAGCATTTGTAGTTGCTTCAATAGCTGTTTGTGTCATTGGTATAGAAAAGAAATCAAATTCATTGGTACAACATTCAAAACTACTTGAATTTAGGAGCGCCATTATGAAAAGATGTCGTGTATATGTTTACGTTTTGTTGGTGGTCCAAACTTTACAATTGCAGGAGCTTTCCTCTTGCGTGACCGTCTCTTGCCGTTACCAGTTAGCAACTGCCCAACTTTATTAATTGCTTTTGTCTTTAAACTATTACCAGCTTCTTTTACACGCGCACGAACAGATTCTTTAAATGGTCGATTTTCTAATACATCACCCGCAACTTGCATACCGGTTTGTAATGCTTGACGTCCTACAGTTTTTGCACCTTGTTTAAGAAATGGTAAAGCAAAACGAAATAATCCTTTAAAGAAACTACCTATACCATGTCCCCTTTGATATACAGGTCCTGAAAAATATGGTATTCCGCGCCCACGGTGATAAGTAACACGTCTTGCTCTCATCTTTTTTTTTCCTATAATTATTATTTAGCAGATGCAGGAGAGCGTTTAAAATGTAGTGTTACGGTCAGTGTCCCAGAACGAAATGGCAAATTTCGCCCTGCATGATCTTTTAATAGTATTTCAATTGTGTTAAAACAAAATTTTGCAAGTGGCATATAATGAATATCTTCAAAGGTAATTGTTTGAACTTTTCCGTATTTAATATCAGAGATTGTTGCTATACGTAATAATGGTGCTTTTGTATCACCTAAAAATTGATATTGTATAATATCTGTATATATAAAAATTTGATGTGGATATCCGATATCAACATATGGTTGTTTGAATCCACGAGATTCTTTAACAAGATCTGATTTTTCAGAAAAACCTAATTGTAAAGCTAATGTAGGCGACAATGTAACTGATTCTACACGTTCATCACATTCAACATGCACAACATTTGAAAAACTAAATTTTATAAAACTTGATATTGCGTTTAATTCCTCTAGTAAATGATGAATGGATGGATAATATCCAACAAGAATTTTACTTTTCATAGGTTCTGCATTTTTAAATTTGTACCATATAACATTTTCACCTTCAGTAACATTATAACATGTTAATGGAATATGTACTTCACTTAATCCTACATACCAATCGGATTCTGATAAACGAATATTATTTTTTAATTGATTAATAAAATGTGTTGGACTATTTGTAGGATATACATCTGTACTAGCATTTGAAACTAATGTAATGTAAAAACTATCATCAATACTTTCAGAAATCATTTTCGTTTAAAGTGAAGTGTTAGGTTTGAAGTTCCAAAACGAAATGGTAATTTTAACCCGTGTTCATCTTTTAAGTTTACTTCTATCGTATCAAAATATTTCTTTTCAACTTTAACATAATGTGGTGAGTGAAACACAAAAGATTTTACATGACCGTGTTGTACATTATATACACTAAGTTTTCGAACTAATGGCCCTATATTTTGTTGTTGTTTTACAATATCAATGCAAACATTAATTGTATTGGGAATATTATAATCTAAATCACATGGAAATTTTCCACGTGCTAATATTAAATCAACATTTCTAACTTTTGTGTATACAACTTTTTTAACATCATACGTATTTTCATTAATAAATCCGAAAATGTGTTGTAATCCTGGTGTAACACCAATCATACATTGATCTTCTAATTTCAAAGAATGTTTAATAACAATTTGATTTTTATTTTTTAAATAGTGTAACATACGAGCATTTTCAGGAATTAATTGTAGAATAGATTCAATTGATGAATAATATCCAGGTGTAATTGGAACATGGTGGCGTTCAACTTTACCATCGATAACACTAGTAATTATAATTTCTTCATTTTCACCAACATTGTAAAAACTCCACGGAATATTAATTTGTGTTAATGCAACACCCCATTCCCCATCACGTAAATCAATAGGTTGTGCCAATTTAACTCGAAATGATGATGTTGTATTATTATCAAAAAGATTGCTACTTGCATTTGAAGGAAGAGTAACGTAAAAGTCGTGTGTAAAGTTCGAATTCATTTTGCAGACTGAATAGAATCTGATCTAATCCACGAATTCATACTTGATGGATATCCTAACCATTTTACATACATCCACCCATTTTTACGTTTCAATACTTTTTCAATAAGATATGTTTTCTTTGAATTTATAATTACTTTTTGTAATTCTTCTGCATAAAATATTCCTTTAATTTCTTCACCGTTCCAATCTTTTAATTTGTAAGTGACAGGATCTGACTTTATACATTTGTCAACAATAAATATTTCTTGTGACCATTTAGGTAAATATCCTTTTTCTAATTTATGTTTATACTTACTAACACGAACATAATCACCCGAACTAAATTTACAAGTTATATTTTTCTTATTCTTTTTATTTCCGTATAATGTTTCCCACACTTGATTCACATTGGAATCATTTACTTGTGCAGGTGCCATTTTAATACTTGAATGGTATGAATGATTATAATTTTTTACAATTTGATCTAATACATTAATATAACGATAAGTATTCTTTGCAGTAAAATAACGATACAATCTTTCTTTTAATGTACGTATAAAGCGTTCTGCTAACGCACACTTAATTTCGGAATGAACACTATAATGATTAATTTCATATTCTTTAAACAATTGTTTTACATGCCGATTATAAAATTCACCACCTAAATCTGTTTGTACGTTAAACACAGGTAACTTGAAATTTTTAAAAATTTTTGTTATTGCTTTTACCATTTCAGGACCTTTCTTTGTTTTTAACGGAACACAATATGCATAACGTGAAAAAATGTCAATACAACATAATATATATTTATAATTATTATTATACTTTGCAATATTTTGCATATCTGCTAAATCCATTTGTAATGTTTCATTTGGTGCACTAACATAATACTTTTTACGTTCAAAAACTTTACGAGCTGGTGCATGTAATGTATAAGCATCTTGAGAAGCTAACCATTTTTTAATTTTCTTTTTAGATAACTTTGTTTTGCGTTGTAATGTTTGTATACTTGATAAAGAATCAGGATTTGAATAATCATAATATATTTTTGATAATTTTGTCATTTTACATACTATATTCTTTCCAATGTTTAAATAAATTAGCTACTACTGCAGGACTAGGAGATTTTCTTACTTTACGAATACGTTGTCGTCTACTACTACTACTACTACTACTTTTCACTTTTGATGCTGGCGTGCTAATAGGTGTACCAATAAATTCTTTAGGAACATTAAGATCTTCTAATAAATTTTTAAATTCATGAATACCTATAGGATTTCTTGAATATTTTCTTGTACGAACAACATCATTTACTAAATCTATAATATTTGAACCTGGTATTGTTTTTTCATGAATACGTACTGTACCAGACTTATCCCACTGAATTTTATTACAACTTGTCAACTGTTTTAATAATAGATCTGTTTTCCTACGAAGTGTTTTCGGTACTGATTGTAAAATGTCTGATACAAATGGTAAAATAGAAGTATTGCTATCTTGTTTGGAAGTTGTTGATGATGATGATTTTTCTTCTTCTTCTTGAATGATAGGTAAAGTAATAGGTTTATGTGAAGAAGATGTATACTGTAAATAACGATGCAAAGCTTGTTGATATAATTTCCACTTTTGTTGTACACTAAGATCACGACGTTTTAAGATGTTATTCATTTCTTCATCTAAACGTGACTGATGTGAATCTATGGATTTAAGATTCGATTGAATTTCATGTACAGCATTTTCAGGAACTAAAATCATTTTACGTAATTCTGACATATTTAACGACTAAAAATACTGCTTCCCACTGCTGCAAGAAGTGGTCCCAAGATTAACGGTAAAAGAGCACCACCTTTCTGTAGTAACAACTTTTTCTTTTTATTCAATGCAGTACGTTGCTGAGATAGAGCACGTAAGATCTTTTTATGTCTACGTAAACGTTGCTTCTGACGAGAATTTAAAGGGATGTTTCCTTTTATTGTGTTCTTAGCTACTTGAGATATTGTTCTTATTAAATCCCCTGAAGCATTTTGTAAAATTTGTTTTCGTTTGGTATTCTTGCATTTGCACAGTGCACGGAGCGTGCTGTAGTGTTGTTTCACCTTCAACATCTTGATGCAGACTAAACAAAAATTTCTGTATGCATGTCTTTTACGTTAGCGTACACATACATGATTTCATTCGGAAAAATATTTGTACGTATTCGCAATGCATCGTTTGTTTTTTGTGTCAAGTCAAATAATAAATAAGTGTGAGGCTCTCGTGTTACTTCTTCGAACACACTCACAACTTCTTTACTATACCGAGGCATAATTTGCCTTGCTAAATATTGTATTTGTAATTTATCACGTGGATTTTTAAATACTATAATATAATGTGCATTTAAACTAATATCACGTGCATGTTTTCCTTTTGGAAATAAATTTTGAATAATAAATATTACAGTTAACTTTTTGTGATGTGCATACTTTGTAAATAAATTAGCAACATCACCATTAGTTTCTGACATTAAATCATCAAGTATTAATAATGAATTTTCTTTGATTTCAAAATTATTCATGTCAGGTATTCCCTCTACAAAACGTATTTTTGCATTTGCATCTAATTTTGGTATTACTGCACCATAACACCAAACAATATCATTAAACTTTATACTAAACATTTGATCATGTTCATTAAGTAAACGATTTACAAAACAAGTTTTACCAGCCCTTGAAGGACCAGCGATTAAAATAGTAGAGGGATGTTGAAACTTTAACATCTTGTAACCAAATGAATGCATACAATAGAGACTCTGCTTTATATACACACTCACACTCATATATTGAATTTTAATATTTTTACAATCGTTGATTGTTCGGAGTATACATAGTAATGAAATGGATAAAAAATCACTGGGATATAAGATTAAAGCTGAAGTGACTAGATTATACATTGTTTGCACAGCAAACGAAAATATAAAAAGAATAAAATAAATTAAGAATAAATTAAATAAATTAGGAATAAATTAAGAATAAATTAAAAATAAATATTTTCACATATGATGATGGTTCGGGGTTTTATTACATGAAAGAGACATTCATACAAGTCACATTCACTCATTCGTGGGCCTATAACCGTAAGGTACACTTGCACGTTTTCGTATTGGTTCATCGTCGGTTATGTCAGGTTCGTCAATCCGTTTTCGTTTTTTGTTGACCTCACGGTGTGTCTTTGTCTCTCTACAGCTAAAGATACGGAACCCCGGTCTACGAACGATGCTATTTGGGTTTTCTATTACTGTGGACTCTAATTGTCCAGACACTAATTTATAGAAACTCTCAAAGTTAATTTTCTGAGAGGTCCTATCATTTAGTGTTATCCCCCTAATTTTGTATATATGCCGAACATCCCCTTGGGCATTTGTTAGCCGCATAGCATAATTTTTACAGCCAAGACCAATAAAGGTTGTAAACTCCCAACCTTCAGGAATTTCATTCGTTAGATCACCCAAATAGTTTCCGAGCGGTAACAAGGGTTCCTCATCTTTTTTCTGTAAGTACATGATACTGTCAGTGTCACAGTAGATTACTCTGTCAGGTCCTACAGTCGTCAGTAGTTCGTAAAGTCTAAGTCTAGCCCACGAAGTAATAAATGCGGCTAGTATCACATTGGAAAACTCCAACGGAACGTTTTCATTTTCAATGTCTCTGTACGTGAGAATGAGATGGTCATCATCAATTGGCACCACACTTTGAATTTCATACCTTGCCGTAGTTAAATACCTAAGAAAGGTAACCTCATCACTAACGATTATACTCTGCGACATGTCTGTGCGTTGCCCCCACTTACCATACAATGAATTGAGGTATAGCTTTGCACATTGCCTCAATCCCGGGTTCATCCTAATATTGTCATAATTTAATCGTATGCCTTCATGGGCATAATATTCATCGATATATTTTTGTTTGTCTTCTTCAGTGGTACAGTAAGCAGGAAAACCAGAGGCTTCCTGCTTCATCTGAAGGAAGGAATTCACGTAGGTCCCGAACAGCCCTCCTGAATTCCCCTCTTCAGGATCTAAAAGTTCAAATTCCCATATCTCATGTATATCGATTATTTTGTAACCTTTTTTAAGAGCAAGGTGTAACTCTGGTGTACAAAATGTTCCTGTGAGAGCACACTCAGCATCGCTATGGGTACATTCGTTAGTGTTTTCTTCTTCCATGCATGTGCGGCAAAGGCCGAAAAGTAATCGATCTCCCGCAACGTATGGTAAGATCGGAAAGTAGAGGTCCTTTGGAGGGACGATTGTGCATTTGACTACACCGTGAATACTTTCCACATCTGGAAAGTCCGGTCCCGTGTGAATCTTAGGTGATTTAACCGGCATAGGTTTACGTGCCATCACCCAAGGGTATAACGATGTTACATCGGCGTAGGAAATTCGCTCATCACTCGCACAATTGACGTAGGAACGAAAGACCTCCGTGCGACCACCGTTGTAACAGTTCTTAGGAATAAGAAAATCAGGTAGATTAGTACAACGTTCTTGAACAAACTTTTGCACTTTCTTATCCGTCTTTACCTTATTGTCCCAAGAACATTCCCATATTTCGTATAGGTTTACACCTATACTTTTCAGGTACCTACGGCGGCGCATGGTTTGCTCATATCGTTTCTCCATCGTATTGTACGAGTCCTGGGCATCGTGCAAAACCGCGTCACGGTTAAAGGGGAAGCAAAGGCGGCAGGCATGGAAATAACACCCGTAAAAGTCGAAGGCAGCGTTGAGTCCTTCGTGCCATCCATCGACCTTGTACCTACCAATATACTTTTCCCCACCTCTCCTAGCATGCTGGATTTCTATCCCTAATTGGTCTTCCATATACATAAGCCATTGCATAGCTTTTGTACTATACTTGGTCTTATGATGAAATCCCAACGCGGGAATGATAGGAATAGTATTTTCCGGTAAGTGCAAGGTACGATATGTCCGCATCGCAAGACTTGCAATGGTAGATGATGTTATGAAACATTGCAAACCCTCCGTTTTCTCTTCGATGATAGCGCTAAACTTAATGACCGCTTCTGTTAGAATTCTAACATCATTCTCACAATATGCCAGCATATCCCTCTGCAGGTTAAACTCCTCGCCACTTTCCGCACGTTCTTGGTGCCAGGCTTCCAGTTGTTTTCTTTCTTCTGTGCTTCGCCCTTCAGGGTCATAGTACTCAATCGGAGGGTAGGGACCAACATAATTTTGATTTTCTTCAGTATTGAATAAATATGGGAAATCTCCCTTCTTTAAATTTTGACTAAGGCCTAACGTTTTTGGTAATTTGGATAATTTGACGCCAATATAAAGGTAAGAGTCGCGGAAAAAGATACGATTACCTATGCTGATATTAAAAATCTTTTGACCCTGAATAAGGACACTGGGTACAATATGCTGGTCTTCTATTAGAGTTCTAAGACAGAAGAGACCATCGTAGCGACTACCATTATGCGCGATTGCCACGATTTTCTGAAAGACAGGACGCTCTACTAACACATGGTTAATAAAAGCCGTCATTGTCTTAAAAGAAAACGAACGATTTCCAACATTGTCACCGCACGTTTTACAGGGCTCATCGATACCTTTTCTTATACAGGCGTGACAAACATGACGACAGCACACCAGTACAACTTCGTGTTCCCTTTCACCGCGATCATTCGGTGCCTTCAACATCGTCTCTACATCATAGGTGATGTACATAAACCTTTTCGTATGAAGAGGTCGCTGTCTCTGAACAAAACATGTATGGTTTGTATCAACATAGGCTCGGCACGTTGAACAAAAATGTTCACCACACATGTGATCAGATTTTCGACTTCTCTTATCAAAGATGACGCCACAATTGATGCAGAGCTTTACATTATCACATACAGACCTAGCCGCTTTATTAGGTGTCAGATGATTATTAAAGCATTCACCTTCAGCAAACTCTCTATTGCATGCATTGCATTTAATTTTGTTCGCAGTATAATCGCGTTCGTGAGTATGTTCGCAATAAGTACAACGAGTTTTACACTTGTGTGCACGTGACCTTTCATCATAAGCTTCCAAACAATAATAACAATACTTTCGTGCCTTGAGGAAAGTTCTAATGTTACGAATGGGTTCGAAATGACCAATAGTGTTACCTCTTCGATAAAGGATAAAAATCTTATTTTCTGCCGGTTCTCCCGGGTAACGTACTATATATTCCCGGTTATTCTTTTCATGCTCCTCATAAACTACGATTTGATATTCCCCTTTCAAATATGCTTGAAAGAGGTCCAGATCTGAAAAGTCACAACCTTGCTTACTTTCAACGTTAACCCCTGCCATCTCGCAGAGAACTTCTGCTTTAAGAAGCCATGTATCTTGGCTTCTTGTTCTTAAATTATACAAATCATGTTTTGTACCCTGGAGCTTTACTTGGCCCCATACAATGGCCATAGGGAGACAGTAAATATTTCTATTTTCAATACGAATTAATCGTTTTTCTAAGTAATCTTGATATTTTGCATATTTGTCAACGGCACTCGTTGTATTATTTCTTCCCTGGCCGTGCATACTCTCAGCGATATGGAATCGAAACAATAGTTCTTGCCCCAAAAGGAACACTTCATTCGAATTTAATACACGTTCGATTGAAGTGAGGACTGTCCTAGCAGAGAAATTGCCCTTTCTTCTAAATGGAACGTACACTGGTTTGTTGTTGGTACTATTACTACTCTCTATGTATAAGCCAATGTAGTCCGAGGGGCGTGCATTGGAGATCACATGTTCCAACGCAAAATTAACTAAGCTTTCGATATAAGCCTCTGGGTTATTAATATTCCTTTCATCACCCACAGGTCTGACGGCAATTTCATGTCCCGTAAGATGAAACTTACGAAACCTTTGTCTGCTTTCTCTTATAACTTCGAAATTACTATTTCTTTGATTATCCCCGCCATTATTATTATCACTACCACTACCACCTGTACTACCACTATTAGGACTACTAATAGTACCAGTTGTACTATTGTTGTTGTTTATGTTGCCATGTCCAACCATTGCTGGAACATTGGCATATGACGGGTTAGGCTGAGGAGTAAAAATCATTTGGTCCCCATAGTCATGATTATCCTGTACACAGTATTCAGGCGGATTGTATACAGGATTTTCTCCCTGGACTTGTTGCGTGGGTATAACCACAGCATTGTCCTCGTTTTGAACCAAACTCCTCATTTCTTCAGCTGGTATTTCATCGGAATTTTGAGTGCCAATCCCATTTACTTCATCCAAGAAAGCTAAATCTTCATTTGTTAATTGATATAGATTATTAGGACTCAAGTTATGATTTTCTTGAGGGGGCATGACTATGGCATTATTTGTGGATGGGATTAAGCACGGTTCCGAAACAAAGCGCGTGCCAAAATCAAAAAAGTCCGATAACTCTGTATCTTTTATCCTATCCACCTGACCTTCCCCACATGATAATAAATAAAAGAGTTTTGACTGCGCCGATTCGTAAGTATCACATGTACGGAAAAATCCATACAAAAATAGATCTATTATATCAGCACTGCTTACACAGTGCTGGAGAAGTAATGTATCATTACCTTCGAAGGCACGAAGGGCGCGTAGGAGTGCATCGCATCTCCCCGAGCCCCGATATCCCAGCCTGTTCAATTCCATGATGGCTTTCCAGGTACTGAAGACCCTCGGGTACTCGTTGAAACCGCGCACCAATTCCTGGAGATAAATTTCATCAACCATATTCAATTCTTCGCTTGGGCAGAAGAAATCCATCTGAAAGAAATAAAACAAAGAAAAAACTATTTTGAGTTATCAAGTTGACGATAATATATCACTTGAATATAAAAGAGAGAGAGAAAGCACATTCAATTACTTTCAACCTATAGTTATATTTTAATAATATGTACATAAAAAGCAAACACTTATTTTCAATCTATAGTCAAATAATGATATGTAAATAAAAAGCATTCACTTATTTTCAATCTATAGTCAAATAATGATATGTAAATAGAAAGCAATTTGTTCAATTTATGAAAAAAAATCAATAAAAATATATTGAGTTGTAAACTATTCTTTTAAAATATCCAGACACAATAAGTCTCTCTCTGTTCATTAATATTGGTTAAATACAGCTCAAATATGTATAATTTCTTTTTTAAAAAAACAATAAGTGAAGAAATACACACCTTTCAAGCCTTAGTTGTTCGTTCACAACACCAGAAAAAGAAGAAAAAATGTCGACTCTGTGTCGCTGTAAGGCTAAACAATAATGTCTGGGTGTTTTATTTGTGCTGCTACCACCACTCAAGGTTCGGCAAAGCTTCAATGTCTGGAATACAATAGGCTTGAATCAATTTCTTTATACTTTATTTAATAGTATTAAAACTATATAGTTAATTAATTAAGATGTGCTAAAGCTTGTCCTTGATCTTACACGTACGCTGCCGTGAAAGGAAATGATACCCCCACACGCCAAATTCAAGTTATATCATGTCCTATCATGTATTGCACAATCACTACTACTAGTGACACCTATCGGCAAAAGTCATAATTAAAGATTAGTTGTGCGTTGAAAGTTCCGCAGTGCTGACGCGTGTGCGACAAAGTTCCGTATATTTCTCAGGTGAGTATAGTATATATGTTTTCAATGTGTAATAAACCATAGCATATGCTTGTATATTCTGTTGGTCTTAATATTCTATCAAACTATTGAAGATCAAGCAAGTATAAGTAAAACTATTGGGTTAAATAAGGAATATAAACCCATGTCTTTCAGTGACAGAGCAAATATTTACTTAAGTGGTGCGGTACCACATCATTTCTGGGATATGAACCCCAGTCTTTCAGTGAGGGTTCCCCTCTACTAGTATTGCTGCATACATTTACATTGAAATCCTAGTGCCAAAAAAAAAAAGACGGGATAAAACCGAGATCTCTCACTCCAAATCCATATATAAAACAAGTAACGTTCAGTAATGGGAGGCATTACTCTTAAGGACGGGTATACCCCCTTTTCTCTACGCAAAAAAGAATGCATTCAGTAATTAAAAGTTGTGAGGGGGAATTCAGTCCGGGCATAGTGTCCCCTCTTCTCCACGCAACAGAGCGCGTTCACTATTTGGAAAAAGTTATGAGGGGAAATTCACTCCGGGTATAGCCCCCCCTTTTCCTCCACGCAAAAGAGCGCGTTCACACTGCATTGGATTCTCTTTCTGCATCCCTAACAAAATATTTCGTATTTCATTTCATTTTTACAAAGCCAATATTTATTTTTTCTCACTCATTACCTTGCTTAATATAGAGTTAGTATGTACAAAAACCATGTGACTACCATATGATTAAGATTCTGAATACTGCATCACATGTTTAAATACGCAAGTTCATTTTTCAAATATATTCCCAACACTTCTCACTCAATTATATTCGTTTATTCGTCATGTATTGGAAAAGAGAACCATTTGAGTATTCACTACGTTTCGTAATGAACAACCTATTCTAACACGAATTCAAAGGGAGAAGTCCACTGCTATGATCCAAAATGAATCAATGAACCTAGTTCTTTTCTTTGGAGTCTAACTGTGGGAAAGAAAAGTCTACACATTTACGTAAAATTGCAATATTCGCATGTATCTTGGAAAATTGCATCCACTACAATTGAGAACTCTTTATATAAGTACATTTTTCAGTATGAAAACACATTAAAACACTTTTTCGCGGATCTAAACACTTTTTGTTCACTTCTGAACACTTTGTGAATACATCTGTACACTTAATACTGACTGATTTTCTAAAATAATAGGGATACAAGCAAACAAATGTCTATCTTTTCTGTTGAACTTAATTATTTTACACTAAACAATATATTTTGAACATTATCTGTAGTAAATATTGAATATGTATGTGTTCTAAAAGTGTTCTTTATGTGTAAATTGCTTATTTTCCGAATAGACAATCCAATATGAATACAGATTCATGACAAATCATTCAGACACAATGTATTTATATAAAATCTACCATCAACATACTGGACAGTACGCAATTCTGTTTAATCACAATTTCAGTTATAAAGATTCAAAGAAATTGCACACTTGATTTTTGCCGTAAAGTCCATCAGTGGCGGTTCTTAAGGGATGTCACCACGCATTTCTAAAACTATAAAGTATCTCATTGGCGGTTCTTAAGGGGCATCACCATGCATTTCTAAAACTATAAAGTATCTCATTGACGGCTCTTAAGGGATGTCACCACGCATTTCTAAAACTATAAAGTCCGTCAGTGGCGGGTCTTAACGGATGTCACCATGCATTTTTTCTCTAAAAAGATTAACACTGCCAAGATATTTCTCGTGTCCCCACATATTCTTAACTATAATATAATAATGCTAGTTCCATTCTTCACTCTTTCCTGTGGTTAACTTGTCCAAAAACACAACCGAAACGGAATCAAAACTCAAACATAGTATTCAAACAATTTAAAAAAAAAAAAAAAACAAATATTTCGTTCCTTCGTGCTGACCGTTCAGGAAGCTAGCTTTTCCGGTGTTGGTAAACCCACTGTTTGGTAAACACGAAAAGCAATATAAGTCAAACGCGGTTCCCTCAGGTTTGGGGGGCTATGCACCCATGTATGCTTCCCCTCGGTTTTCGATAAACACATAAGGCGTTATAAGTCACACGGGGATCCCTAAGGTTTGGGGGGTTATGCACCCATGTATGCTTCCCCTCGGTTTTCGGTAAACACATAAGGCGTTATAAGTCACACGCGGATCCCTAAGGTTTGGGGGGCTATGCACCCATGTATGCTTCCCCTCGGTTTTCGGTAAACACAGAAGCTGTTATAAGTCACACGCGGATCCCTAAGGTTTGGGGGGCTATGCACCCATGTATGCTTCCCCTCGGTTTTCGGTAAACACAGAAGCTGTTATAAGTCACACGCGGTTCCCTCAGGTTTGGGGGGCTATGCCCCCATGTATGGTTTCCCCTGTTTGGCAAACACAGAAGCTGTTATAAGTCAAACGCGGTTCCCTCAGGTTTGGGGGGCTATGCTCCCCACAAGTTGAAACATATTGGCAAACTCATAGCTCGTTTCTACACCGTGTTAATTATTTTCATAAGAAAAAACAATATGTGTTAATTTTCTATGAGGAGTCCCACCATTTGATACTTATGCAAATATATCTAATCAATTATAATGATATAAAACTTACTTGAATATATTATCTTCTTCTTTGAACAAACACAAAAAAATCCAGAAAAACACTTTAAAGAAGCAAGGCAGAAGCAAGGCAGAAGACTTCACGAGCAAAATTGTCAATACATGAATGTATACTGCACTTATATAATATATTTTTTATTTATTCATTAACATAAGGGGAATGGAATAGGGGGAGAAAAAAATAAAGTAAATGAATTTGCCTTGTAATACAGAATTGCCTCGCTCTGCAAAGAATCAGAAAAGAATTCCTTTGTCGGTCTCTTGCCGAATCGAAGGAAATATTTCTTTTCTATAGAGGTAATACCAAGGAATTTTCACACAATGCCTAAAGTTTGAAAAACATCGCCAGCATGTCTCAATTCATACCTTAAAGACGCCAAATTGTCGTATTTTTCACAGCAAATAGTTGTTTACCAAGCAATAAAATTCGTTAGTTGGGTTCAGGCAACAATGTTCCTAAATTTTAAAATTCCGGCTTTATTCAGTAAGCTATATAGATATCATTTCAACAACTGTTTCAATAACTTGTATCTTGCCGAAAAGAACAGGACAATTATTGTATCTGGGAATACACAAAACCATTCTACAGGTTCTTTTTTGTGTGTGTTGTTTTGCAAAATCAAAATGAAGGACAACCATTTATTCATCAGGTTATTGGCAATGAGCACAAGGACATCCTGGTTGTTTGTCTGAATGGGCGGGGAAAAGGTTGTTGTTTTCCAGAACCATCCACCACAAGTGGTTTGAAAAACACCCTTTGTGAGGAAAAATGTGTCAGTTATCGCCGTTGGGGGGGAGAGAAGGTATAAGCATGTTCACACAGGATGCAGCCAAAGAGTGGCAGTGAGGGGTGGGGAAAAAATGTGTGTCACTTGTCGCAGGGTAGAAACCTGATCACACAGAATGCGGTCAAGAGATGCGGGGGAAGGGTGGGGAGCGGGTAGAAACTTGTTCACACAAGACATTGATGATGGAAAGAGAAGCGGGGGAAGGGTTGGTTCTCCCGTTCACTCAACTAGAGGGAGTGATTGGCTCCCATGGTTAAACATTGGAGGTGGAGCAAACTGGTTTTTCCTGGCCAATCATATCGCAAGGTTGTTTGCATAGGGTGTGAGAAACTGAACTTCAATCTTCACCCTCAGTATTGCAATGGCGCTTGGAGAAAGAACACATCAGTCTGCGAATTTCGTACTGAGCAACGCTGAAAAATAGCAGAGTTAAGTCTGTCATTTAAGAGCCAAGCAAGCTAAACGAAAGAAGTGCAGTTCGCAACAAGAAAAAATAGATGAAAATAAATAAATATTTCTTCCTATCCTTCCTTTTTCCCTCCCATCTTAATACTTTACTCCGTAAAACAACGCACCATTAAAAATCGTTGCTAAACATTGGAGCTTAAAGGGTGTAATCATATTCATTATTCATAATTTTCTAGTTCAAATAAGAGTGTTCAATTAGTTACGAGATTTACAAGTCAGATCATAATTAAATTAATGGGGAAAAACCTTGTGGGAACTATGGACAGCGTTTTAAGCCATATACTGAAGTGCTAATTATCTAAATCATAGTTTTAATTCTAATTTAATTATAATTTCAATTCAAGAAACGTATTAAATCATGTTTAAAGCTAGGAACAGCGTTCAAAGCCGTATCCTCAATCAAAAACCGTGTTGTTTCATGTTTGAAGCTATGGATCGCGTTCAATAACGTATACCATTGCTCTAATTATCTAAATCGTAGTTTTAATTCTAATTTGATTATAATTTCGATTCAATAAACGTATTAAATCATGTTTGAAGCTAAGAACAGCATTCAAAGCCGTATCCTCAATCAAAAATCGTGTTGGATCGCATTCAAAGCCGTATACCAATGCTCTAATTATCTAAATCATAGTTTTAATTCTAATTTGATTATAATTTCGATTCAATAAACGTATTAAATCATGTTTGAAGCTAAGAACAGCATTCAAAGCCGTATCCTCAATCAAAAATCGTGTTGGATCGCATTCAAAGCCGTATACCAATGCTCTAATTATCTAAATCATAGTTTTAATTCTAATTTGATTATAATTTCGATTCAAGAATCGTATAGGAGCGTGTTTCAACAAGAAAGAAGGTCATTCCACTTTTCCAAACAACCTCTATTGCACAAGTAATAAAACCACTTCCCCCAGAAACTTCCCCCAAGCCCGGGGACCGGTCTCCCCAAGGCCGACACGGCCATATTGACATCGAAAGTCGTTAGGTAATAAAGCAATTAAGGGGGCAATAAAATCTATTGTCTGCGACTTATAGCTTCAATACTACTGACATGCTTGTGTGTTTCATGTTATTACTCCTACTGCACAGTTGTAAACAATCAGAGTTTTAAGACGTTTCTTTCTATTTCTCATGTCGTTTTATTTTCCATATGTATGGTGTTCCAGCTGTAGTGTTATGTGTGCTAAATTGGTTCATTTTCATCTTTGTATTGGCATGTGTACTGTGTATAAGACACGAATTTCTGGAGGTATTTTCCTATATTTTGAGTACGTCATATGTCCCAGAAGACGTGGGACATTATACAAGTTTGTTATTTTCATGCTCTATCAGAATTTGAACCATGGATTAAGAAATTTATTTTCATATGTGTCGACTGTGGGACAATGTCCCAAACAAAGAGAGTCATTGATACAATCGTGTTCTAGTTACGTTCTACCAAAAAGTGCACCAGATGTAATAGCAGAATGTACAACGTTATTTTCCTAGTTTTCACACGTGAGACGGTGTCCCCGCAGTAGTGGGACATGTTGACATTTGTCCATTAACTACATGTCGATATCAACACACACATTGGCCACATTTCAATATCGATAATGCGATCCCACTAGTGACATTCCTTTAGTTTACCTAGTTTCTTTGTGAGTCCCCTTGCACAATTTCAACTTGGCCTCAGTTGTTGCATCCTTATTGGTATGCAACCGTGCATATCATATTGCATCGGTTTAAGGGAATATTATTGGTGAATTGGCAATGGCTTTCATGTTCTTTACGCTAATCCTTACATTTCCAACGCTTTGAACTCACGTTTACTTAGTATGAGTGCATTTTTTTCTGGGCATTTTTCGTTAATTTTTTCCACACATGTGATCACCCTGCTTCATCTGTTGTGCTCTACCGACACTCCAGATGTCTTTAAAGAGCATTTGAGTACAAATTCGATACACTTAATACTCAGAACGTCACTGTTGGCCAGCATCCGTACCTGGCGATTATGCAACCACACACAACGGGCCAGAAGGTGTCCGCCATTTTGTATTTGTTTCAGATATCGACTTAATACAAACGAATTATTGTTACCTGGTAGAAACCCTATCAATTCATATCAATTTAGACCAATTATCATTTGGCGGATTATCCGGGAATCCCTACGTTACTTTGGGAAATCCCTTGCGCGTGCATGATAGGATTGTGAAACATGCAAAATTCAATACAGCAGGTATGACTTCTTCAGTGAATTTTTTACCCGCTCTCGTTACGTTGGATAGTATCCAAACTATTGGCGTCCAAAAGTCATTTTCCCACGCTTTCGGCACGTTGTAGATCCGAAACTATGTCCGATAGCGGAAAGTTCAAGAGAACTTTTTTTCTTGTCTCAGTGGCAGGAGTCACCTCCCAAGCGTTGTAACACTTATTTTGCAACACCCGATATATATATATATATATATATATATATATATATATATATATATATATATATATATATATATATATATATATATATATATATATATATATATATATATATATATATATATATTCACGTATGTGCCGATGCTTAATACTGTGATGTGACGTAGTTCAATTAGAAAATAAAAAAAAAACACATCCCAATTTGACAACACTTTGTTGCTTACAGCATTGTGGGTAATGCTTTTTGATAGCCTCTATGGAGTGTGTAATGTTATTAAAATTCCTTACAGGCAGCTTGAAATGTTGCTGTTATTTGAATTTCCTTTAAAATTTTACCAGTAACTGGGCTCATGTTTCTCAAATCTTTATTGAACCCTATCTTTCTTATTTACGCTCATTCGCTGTTAGAATTTCGGAACATATTACATAATCGGAGCGGCTATATAGCCTACATGGATTATGTAAAACACATTCTACAATTAGTATGCATTCTTACTATTTATACCTAAATATATTAATGGCGACCCTCACTTGAAATATAGACAGCTCTGATTACCAGTCTACTGCCTTGTTTTCCGATAACTTATATTTTTCCCAAGCTGGAGTCGAAATTATCTCTTTGAATAGAGTTGAGTTGATTTGAGTTTAACGTCCCTTTCAGTTATATGATAGGGACCTATTGAGTAACGTGGAATCCGAACCACATAAGCTTCTGCCAGGAATCGAACCCGGGTCTCCCACGCCAAAGGTACATACACTAACCGCTTAGCCACGAATGAACTTCTCTTTAAATAGAGTTCTGGTTACGCACGATCATGTTGTTTAAAGAAAACATCTAAGTCCGGAAAACATCTGATTTTGAATTTGAAAATCGTTTGTTAATATTTTTTGATCTTAAGAAAAAGGACATTACAGAAAAAAAGTTAGAGATAAACGAATGTATGCACTCGAACAAATATGCATTTACACTTCCAATTTTTCACATACTTCAACGTTAGACAACCAACAGTGCACTGAGGATTCATTGGTTGAGAACTAAATAAGGCGTTCTACAATTGATTTAACTTGTTCAATAGATATCAGCGTATCAAACTGCAAAATAAAATAGAATAAAATCAAAGCCTCTGCAGCAAATAAAAAGCGGGAAAAAGACATCGTTTGGTATCTATAGAGTTATTGATATCATGAGAAAGTTACAAAGTGATTTTGTTTAAACCCTAGACATACCAAGGAAAACTCACTGTTGCTCAAACTTCCGTTTTGTTTCACATGAAAAAGAAAAATTGTAAAATCTCTGGATGTTTTACCTTATTCGTTTCAACGTTACCCCACCTTTTTTACCTTTGCAGTTTTAATATATATACTGAAACGTGATGATATATCACGCCGAGCGGGCTGATTTGATTCCAATCTTTGTTCTGCAAAAGGATATTTGAAAAACTATTCTACTTTTCATTTTTTAAAAAAAATATTATAATTATGCGCCATTTACACATTAAATCAAACAGGAATATCTTCCGTTGTTATATTATGAGTTTTCAGTGTGTTCGGAAAGTGCATTCTTAAAAACAAAGGGGCAATCTAAGAAAGTAAAAGCAAAGTGTGCCGTGTGTCAAAGTTTAATTTGTGAAAATCATTGCATCAGCAGAAAACAAGTCACATATTTCAAACATGACAAATAATAAAAAGTGTAAATGAGTATTTTGTAAGCACATAACATCAGCCTGTGTAACTTAATCTGCATTTAATAATACTAGCATGTCTCGGTTATAAGTACTTACGATATGAAAGGAGCACAAGTTCTATCTTGTAGAACGCCGTAACATGTCAGTCACTATCCCATGCTATATTCTAAGTAACCGAGAACGGTAAGCACGTAAAGAAGAATAAACAACAATAAATTAAAATATAATTAAATATGAATATGGGTGACTTTTCCTGATAATATTTCAATAAGATATATCTCCACTCTCTCTTGGTTATTATGGCATTAATATTTCATCTCATCTCTAGGTGGAGAATTTTGAAAAAAGATAATTTATAATTTACGTCGTAAGAACAAATTAAATTTAAAAGTATCATTTGGAAGTAGAGTGTATTCGAAGTGAAGACCTTGGGGTGACTAGGCTAGCGTCTATAACACATAAAGTACTTTTCTACTGTTATCGATGCCTTCTAACTGAATTGTTGTTTTCATCACCGTCTCCTTTAGCCTAACTGGCATAACCATGGGACGTAAAACTCAAAGATTTTGTTTCATTTCATTTACATCATAAAACAAAAATCGTGCTTTTGTGTTGGGTAAATAACGCTTCTGATTTTAATTTTACTGACACGTTTTATTCACTGTACACCTGTGAATTCCTGATTTAGAGAAGGAAAAGAAATAAATATCCCCGCCTTCATCACGTTATTTCTGTAATGAACGTCGTCAAAGCCAAGTTCACATGAGACGAAACTTCATGTCACAGTGAGACAATCTCATTCGCTATTCGTTCGCATACGAATTACGAGCAGAACTAACTTGTAGATTAATCTCGTTCGAGAGGTGAGATTGTACTCATTAGTACTTACTCATCTTTGTGCTTATCACCCATTGTCACCGTAAACTGTTTTAAGGGTATCTAAGTCTCTGAAGCAGACTTCCCCCAATTTGTACATGAACTTGATGTTTGCACGTGCCTGAACTGCCAACTGATCACCACACACTCATTCGCCCAGTTTCACTACTCGTATACTGCCTGTTATCACCTGTTCACACGTGTCAAATTCATAAGTAAACAGCTTAAGGATTGTGTTGGACAAGAGGCATTATGATTGCATCACAAATGCCAAAACTACAGCAACATTCTGGAAACTTTTGACCGCCCTGGTATAAATACAATATGAACTAGCATTTTAAAACTCAGGCCATTGTTAGAATATGAATTATATTATTATTCTAGTCCCTTGCACTACAACATTGACATGATTGGTAAATTTCATATTTCTTTCAGACACTATGTCTAAGTCTTTAATTTGTTCGTCTTTCTGCAACGTTGCATCATTAATGACATATTTACTAACAACCTATTCCATTTTATTAATATATGATTTATATTTTGTTTTTTCTCGCAATTTATGCATTTTGAATACATAGTTTTTGCATCATATACTAACAATTATCTAAATATTTCTGCAGTAAATTGTTATCGTACACATTATTTATTCTAAGTAATGTTGAATCAACGACATGTAATAGAATATTTGAGTGTTTACTTTTTGAAGGTAGACCATTAACAAACAAGGAGAAAGAAGGGGTCCCAAACGAGACCCCTTAAGTATGACATTATTTATATAGCCATGACTAGGAGTAACTTTGACATTTTTTTTTTTTTTACTTTATATTTTCTGTCTGCAAAATAGTTCTTCATCCAGCCTATGTATAATGGAGATAGGCTTATGCTTGTTAATTTAAAAACTAGAAGTCCATGCTCAAAGGAATCAAAAACCTTTAACATATTAACATATATTTTATTTACCTGTAATCTATTCTTAAGTGCCAAATATGTAAAATGAGTAAAATGTACAATATTTGTAACACTCGATTTCCGTTTATAAAACCCATGATGAAATTCACTTTTTTTTCTTCATTAAAAATCAATCCATGCAAAGTGATCGAGAAAAAAAAATACCGCTCGATCTTTTTTTAAAAAAAGTCTGATTTTCTTATGAATGTTTAACCTATATCAGAGTACTTCAAAACCACAAGTAAATATTTTGTACAACATCCCATGGCAGGCGCAGCGCCTCCCGCCATTTTACGTTTTTTTTTCAATTTTAGGGGTTTACGTTGTTTTGAATATCTCAGCATGCATTTGTCCTAACAAATTGAAAATTGCTGGACGTTTCCAACTTGTGCAGAGCTAAAACTTTGATCTCTTAACATTTTTGCCTAAAACCATTTGAAGGGGATGAAATCAGGGTCTACTCTAGCAATATTTTTGGGCATTTAAGTCATGTTTGGGGAGAGGAAGCAACTGACGTAGAGGTCTGAATTTGTGTGTGCACGTAGCCCGGGGTTATAAGTTAATACTCAAAAATTTACAGCCCTGTAGCTGCTCCCAAAGACCTGAAAAAAATAGTAAAGTTTAAAACGTATGCCAATTTGGCATCTTTCGCTGTTCAATATCTCCAATGAACCTGGATGAAAAAAATGAAATTTGGGGAATAGTTAGTCCTTCAGTTATACTATAACACGCAGCAAAGCGCGCTTTGTGTTTTTGAGCAGAAGGTGGTCAAAGTATTAAGTAATGACGTTATACTCTAGGAGGTGTTTAGTTCATAAGTTCAACTGGAAATTTGTTGTTGTGAAATAAAATGAAGTAGGATGAATGGTTAGTCCAGTCAAGGCTCTCAAGCTCGTTTCTTTCTTCTAATTGTAGCACTGTCTTATCTCACCCACAGCAGCAGTGGCGAAGAATGCCACTATCAGCAGAAGGCGAGGAAAGTGAAAATGCACACTTGACAGAAAAGTCTATAAGTACTCCTTGTTTTTGCTGCTTGTTATATCAATGATTTGTTTTTGTTGTTTGTTATATCAATGATTTTCAATCATGTTTATTCTTGTTTTTAACTGTCAACTCATGCAGGAGACTGTTGTCTTTTCGTTTGATCTACGTTCGCAAGTCAGTGAGCGCTGACTCGCTGCAAACACTGACTGCGGAATGTAGACCAACGAAAGGGCAATAGTTCCCTGCACGAGTTGACAGTTAAAACAAGAATAAACATGATTGAATATCATTGATATAGCAAGCAACAAGAGCAAGGAATGCTTACGGACTTTTTTTTTTTTTTTGTAGAGGGTGCATTTCGACTTTCCTCGCCTTCTGCTGATAGCGGCCTTTTTCACCAGTGTTGATTTGGGTGTGATAAGACAGTGTTTACAACTAGAGGAAAGAAACGAGCTTGAGAGCCTTGACTGGACTAACCATTCATCCTACTTCATTTTACTTCACAACAGCAAATTTGCAGTTGAATTTATGAACAAAACACCTTCTAGAGTATGAAGTCATTACGTAATACTTTGACCCCCTTCTGCTCAAAAACACAAAGCGCGCTTTGTTGCGTGTTATAGTATAACTGAAGGACTAACTATTCCCCAAATTTCAGATGAATTCATCCAGGCCCGTTGGAGATATTGAGCAGTGGAAGATGCCAAATTGGCATAATTTTTCAACATTACTATTTTGTCAGGCCTTTGGTAGCAGCTACAGGTTTGTAAATTTTTGGGTATTAACTCATAACTCCGGACTACATGCACACACAAATTCAGACCTCTACGTCAGTTGCTTCCTCTTCCCAAACGTGTCTTCAATTTCCAGAAGTGTTGCTACTGTAGACGCTGCTTTCACCCCTTTCAAGTGGTTTTAGGCAAAAATGTTAAGAGATCGAAGTTTTAGCTCTGCACGAGACGTCCAGCAATTTTCAATTTGGCAGGAAAAACACATGCTTGAGATATTCAAAACAACATAAACGCCTAAAACCGAAAAAAAAAAAACGAAGAATGGCGGCAGCCGCTGTGTCGCAATGGGATGTTGTAAAAAAATAATTATTTGTGATTATGAAGTGCCCTGATATAGGATAAACAGTCATGAAAAAATTATTATTATTTTTTTTTTGAGATGGTCGAGCGGCACATGCTTGATTACTTAGAATGGATTGGCTCTTAGAATACAAATATTTGTTCATTATAACTAAAAATATCTTGCAAAATGGTTGGCTAATGCTATTGCCCTTTTTTTAATGTATCTTCGATCACTTGGTTCGGGTATTGGTACAGTGTATCCTTCAAATTGTTTCCATATTGAAGCTAACACATCGCTTCTCAGGGAGGCATTTAAGTATATATTCTAGTACAGTTGACAATTCCGTGCTACAGGCTTTAACCATATAGTGAAGGATATTGTCTTGGCCAAGAGTATGCTTCCGTTAATCACTTTAATTGATTGAGTTACATCAGATTCAGTAATATTTAACCGTGATCTAATTAATCAGTTACTAATTGGAGATGAAGAATTCATATCGTGATTGTAGGAATTACTTAAACCTAAATTAAAATTACTGCTAAAAACATATTTAAACAGTTTCACAACATAATTTGATTCTGTAACTTATATGTGTCATATTTTATTTCAATTGATATTTGTTTGACATCATTTTTTTAAAATCTTTTCCAGAAATATACGTTGTTATTGATAATACTGTTCTCTAGATTCAAGTAATAGGATTTTCTCGCCTCTAAATTCTCATTTTGACAATTTTCCGTAGATTTTAGTATCTTTGATACCATGCATTATTGTTCGTTTTTGTTGCTTTGCGAATACAGGGTGTTTCAGAAAGAATGGTCTGATTTTAAACGTCAATGTGTATTGATAAAAGCGTAGTACAAAATTGGGATACATTGCAAAATACTCACGAAATCTTCAAGTTTTGAGCTGTGCTATTACAAATGTTCTATGTCTGCACCGTTTTGCGAACTCCGCTTCAAAGTTTGCCGTATTGTTTCTACCATTTCAACGGAAGTGCTAGACCGACCTGGACTCTTACCTTTGCACAATCGTTCTGTCTCTTCAAATTGGCAATACCAACGACGAATGTTTTGAGGTGCAGAGAGGTCAATGCCAAAATGCCGGCGGAAAACACGCTGGACCGAAATCACTGACTCAATCTTTGCAAACTGCAGCACAAGGCGCCTTCTGTTGAGCGGACCCCATCTTACTTTTGACTGTCTTCAACCTGAGAAGACGCATTAACTGACATATAATGACGATTTTCTGAAACTCTAGGCCACGCCCATTCAAACAACACTCATTTCCATGCTGGCACATCCCATGTTCCGTAATTATTACCGTTCAAAATTAGGCAATTTTTTCGAAACACTGTGTATTTAGTTTTCCTATGTATTAAACTATTCAGTTCGCTGTTCATCTAGGGGTATTTACACATAGATCTATTGCTGATTTGTTGCTTAGGTACACAATTATCTAGTACGCTATATATATTGTTGTTCGAAACACTGGCTCTTATATTAATATCACTACTTTCTGTATATATCTGATCTATTTCCTTAATTCCATTATATGTACCTAGAAAATCAACGTTTCTGAAATAAAAAATGTTGTTTGATTTGAGGTATTACCTAAGTTATTATCATTTGTTATTTTTCATTCAAATACAAAAGGTGGATAGAAATGATCCATTTGTCAACGATACTTCAAAAAATATATTGAATTGTTTTCCATGTTGGTTAGTAGTAGGTCTAGTACTCTATCATACTTAACTGGATGGTATGATCTATTCAATTGATTTAAATTAAGGATATTACTTAATTCTAATATTTTTAGCTTTCTTTTAAACTGTTATAATTATTTTCAGTTGACCAATCTATTCTACCTACATTAAAATCACCTAAAATTTTAAAATTGCAGTTCCTTCTCAGTTAAAAAAAAAAGACTGCATAATCAGTCACAACAATCGGTAAAATATTTCGGTGATAAATAAGAGAGGAAATAGTGCAAGAATAATAATAATAGCTTATTTTCAGGTATTAAAGTTTTAATTACAATTACATCAAGCATTTTGTTTCGAGGATTTGTTACATCATACGAGTATTGGTTCTTTATTATGACCATACAAACCTCATGCTTAGTTCTATTTACTAATGTCAGATTTTCTTCTTTTTATCTGTTCGTACAACACTATATATTTTTTTTCTTTGAGAGTTGTTTAAAATGTTGGTTTATTTCTTTTAAACATGCAATAAACATAAGTCACAACAGTTTATTTCATCTATAAATAGCTTCTATTAAAATTTTGATAATATAATTGTAGGTACATCATCTATATTGTCTACTAATTGATCCTGGTTTAGTTACCTGAATTATTATATTTAGCAAGTTCTGTTTCAGCGTCAAGATGTACACTCTTCTTTCAATCGTCCCATATATCTAGTAATAACACACCGTCAGATCATACTTTTGGTTTGCAAATAGCATTAAATTTATTCTCTTTTACACTATGCAAACCGAGGAATAACTGGTGTGTTTCGCTCTAAATTTGACACATTTTTTAACAATAATATTAACATTTCCCTTCAAAAATGCAGTAAGATACTCATAAGAAAGGCAAGTGTAAAATCTCGTTACAAACAATGCTACTGTTCGAGCGTTCTTTTTCGTTTACCTTTAATTTGTCTGCAAGGTTGTTTGCTTGCATTTAAGTATTCCGGTTTCTGGAAACGAAGTCTGATTCATTCGCTTGTTTTACTCCTGTCTGTACTTCTGGGTTGTTTCGACTTGCGCGTTTGCTTGCTAACTTCCACTCACTACCACTTGTCTCCTACTGTAATGTGCTATTAGGCACTTCGTTGACCTTGGCATTCACGCTAACAGAATATCCTACCTTGTTTTAAACAGGCTATTTTGAACTGTTATTATTGCAGCAACGTTTTCACTTAATTGTTAGTGGATAATAGTTCACTCAGTTAAATACCTTCTTGTTTAACAGACATCACTTCTGCCTTCAGTGCATCATATTCTCAACGATATCATCATAATTAACATCTGACACATATTTTTCTCTACTTCACTATAGCATGTAGAACAATTCTGTCCATTATTACTTGCGAAAGAACCTGATGTGTCTTCTAAGTCTTCATTTTTGCTTAACAAAGCATCAAAACTCACATTTTGGTCTTCTTTCCGAAATCTAATACGCTTTATCACTGTAGGAATAATGTATGTACTGACGTGTCTTTGCCTTATGCGTTTTGGCATTTATACATTGATGCATTGGTATTTATTATTGATGTCCAAAATGATTATCGCATAACTGCCTACTTGTAAGAATATAATTTGATAATGATTTTGCACGATGCTTCTAATTACTGATACTATGTGTATAATCGGGAAATGTATATTTGTGGTAAATGTCATAGGAAAAGAATTATAAATACGAAAATCAGAGAGAGTAAAACGAAATGTTGGTAAATTGACAAGGAAGTTTTATTTTCGTTTTATTGTTCTTATTTACTATTCTTTTGACATGAAATTTGCCACATACATATCTTTGCCGATTATACGCATACTGACATTATAAGAAATACCAGGCGAATTCGTTATCAAATTATATTCCTACAACAACATATTTATAGACGTGCGACAATAATTTTGGACATGAGTGTACCTTTCACCAAATGCATATCATACTCAATGCGCCCTAATTTCAAACAATTCTTTACATAAAATCTATTTTTAAATAAGCATAATCGTCATAGGAATTCTGCCATTATTGACAGGTCACTTGCTGCAACTAAGAAGCTTCCATGTTCCACGGTTTTCTACTAGCATCTTCCTTTTCACGCATGATTTATCTGTTTCGATATCGTCCATAAATTGTAGTCTACTTTGCCCCCCCCTCTCTCTCTCTTTCCTGCCACCACACTCTCTAAAATGTCCCTCATGACACAGTTCCTTCTTAGCCAACGTCCCAACCAGTTTATTTTCCTCTTCTTAATAATATCTAAAATTGTTCTTTTCTTTCCTACCATTTCTAACACCCTCTCATTCGTTTTCTGCTCGGCCCAGCTAATTATCTTCATTCTTCTCCACACTCACATGTTGAAAGCTTCCAGTCGTTTTTCGTTTTTTCTGTTAACTTAATGTCCATGTTTCTGACCCAAAGAGCACAATACTGTATACGAAGCACTTTATGAGTCTTTTCCTCAACTCTTTGTTCAAAGTCCCACAAAATAGTCTTTTTTTTTCCTTCCAAAGGCTTCCTTTCGACATACTCCCCTTGTTTTTATTTCACGTTCATACTTCATATTGTGACTAACAATACTACCCAGATATCGAAAACTAGTCACCTGTTCTATTTTCTCCTACTTCTATATTTGCCACCGACTCCTTCGTTCCATTCATAATGATTTTTGTCTTCGTAAGATTTATTTTCATCGCAAATTCTACACAGCCCTTCCTCAAATTTGCAAACATCTCATTGATTTTCTCTTCAGATTCTGCAACAAACACCATATCATCTGCAAAAAATATACACCTAATCATTTTACCTCCTACAAAATGTCGTCTTCATTGTGCAGTTTTTTTTTCTTTACTCTCTCTTCTAGATAGATATTAAATAATGTAGGCTTGAGACAGCATCCCTATCGAACTCCCCTTCCAGTTGCACTCTTCTCTGTAATTTTCTCTCTCATTCTAAAACTTACTTGTTGGCTTAATATATATATATATATATATATATATATATATATATATATATATATATATATATATATATATATATATATATATATATATATATGTATATGTGTGTGTGTGTGTGTGTGTGTGTGTGTGTGTTTCTTATGATTCTTCGATCCACCATTCCAAACCAACTTTTATTTGATCTGTCAACAACAATTCCCAATTCACGTGGTCAAAGCCTTTTCTACATCAATAAATACAACACACCTCTTTCAATTGCATCTTCTGCGTCCTTACCACTTCTGAACCCGAATTGTTCTCCCTCGCCTTCTTCATTTTTTTGTTCCATACAACATTCTGTTCAGAATTCGAAGAAATATTTTTGCTGCGTGCACTAATCGTTCTCTTATCCTTACATCTCTCTGGGTTCGATTCCTTACCCATCGGTATCATGATCGTCTTCTGCAAGTCTTTTGGTCACTCTCCTGTTTCATATATTTCGTTGCACAATCTGAATAATTCTTTCTTGCCCTTGTCTTCCATATTCTTAATGAATTCGACTGATATACTATCTATCCCCGTTGCTTTCCCATTCCTAATCTTGGATATAGCTTTTTTCGAACTCATCTCAAAGAATATTAGACTCTTTATCATTCTCACCTACTTCATTTTCTACTTCAACGTGTAGGCCACATGGTCTGTTCCTGCTCTCATATACGTTCTCAATATATTCTTTCCATTTTCTTAAGACTTCACTTCTCTCTCTGACTACTTTTTCATTCTTATTTTCTACTGCAATCGTGATAAACCCTTGTTTCCTCCGAAGTTCCATAGATTTCACCTCCTTGTGCATTTCCTCGTATTTCCAAGCTTTTTCTAATTTTTCTTTATTCTCGCATTTTCTTTTGTGAAACTCTTCACTTGCTTTGTCTGTTTCCCTTCGCAACTCGTCTAACTTCCTCTATATTTTCTGCCCTCTTCTGTATCAACCTGTTTCCACGTCTTCCTTTCCCTCATTTTCTGCAACATCTGTTTTTAACCCATAGTTTCTTAGTAGTTTTCTATTCGCGCTTCTTCTGCACCCTGCTGTATTCGAAGTTTAATATGTTCTCACCTTCTGTTACTACTTGTGTCTATCATTTCCTTGTTTGAGTATTTTGCTTCAAATTTCTCAACAAAAAGATTTTTTTTTTACTTTCTCGTTTTTTTTTCAACTTTTCAATATTCAACATATTGATGCTTACTTTTCTTCTGCCTACATTTTCCAATTTAATATCCATTTCGGCCATCACCAGGTTATGATCAGAGAAAATGTGAGCATGCTAATATTAGCTGCTTACGAAAAAAAATGGCTTAAGGCACAGTCCACACGTGTCCTCAGTGGGTACCATCTTTAATAATAATAATAATGATAATAATAATAATAATAATAATAATAATAATAATAATAATAATAATAATAATAATAATAATAATATAAGAAGAAGAAGAAGAAGAAGAAGAAGAAGAAGAAGAAGAAGAATTGATATCTAAAGATCTTGTATTAACTCATACATACGAGGTGGTATTAAAAAGTTTCGACAGTAATTATGTGACACGCCAACAGGGCTCACAAGTTTCAAACGATAATTTCAAACTACATTTTTCAAATCAAAATATGTTCAAACTAATTTAATGAGAAATACATTTGACCAACCCATAAGTTAATAAAAGGAGGCGTAAGATATTAGCGACTGTAACAGTTGAGATATTAGGTAGTTTGTAGAAACAACAAACTGGTAACAGATTGTTGGTCTAATATATTAACAGAATACATGCGCTTGTCGAGAGCCGTACAAAATGCTAAGATGTACAGAAATCCATTCAAATATTTAAATATGTCGTCAAGCATCTAAGTATTTTATTAATTTAACCTATCCTCTCTCCTGAGGATAAGGTGCAATTCAGTCAATCTCCGCATTAGTTGAATGGATTACCATGACTTAAAAATAAATAAATAATTTTCTTATAACATCATTTAAATAGAAACTGATTGTATGCCCATGTATAACATAACAGGCCAGATTCAATCTTGTTTAATAATAACTGTATAATACTGCAATAAGAGTTTAGTAGCTAAGTCCAGGGTTCAATTCTCGGTGTTGTGAATATTATATTTGTTTTTAAGATTTAAGCACACTACTGCATAGTAGAAAATCTGTTTTTGGAACATATTGTCTCAAAAGTTTTACCACAATACAGGATAAAGGTTAAATTTTCGTTGGCTTTTCAGATTAGAGCTTCCTACACTTTAATGTAAATGTTCATCTTTTATGGAACATAGTGTTCCTTTCCTTATTCTCTATATTTTAATAAAATGAGAATAGTGTTAGACGTGTGAGCAGTGCTTATATGTTGCAATTTTATGTTTGATGTTAAACTTTTACTAGTATGAACCATTAGAAACTTTACGATCATTCTTTTTAGGTCTGATGGCTAACACATGCGCCTTTGGTAGATCAGACTTCAGGATTCAATCACGGAGAAGTGCATTAACATTTATGATGATTCCGATTTCACTTTGAACTGTAGGTGCACGTCTCATATAGCTTCTGTGTTGTTAAGAGAACATAAATACATATAGCGGTTTGGATTTCATCCTAAACTATAGGTTCATGCCTTATATAGCGTACGTGCTGAAATATACACAAAATTCTAATCAGTGAATCTCATGTATAAAATCTTTATAGCTGAAAACAATGTAATACGTAGTATTTCGCTTAACAGTTCATTGTTATGAAACAAACAAGGTTGCTCAGTTGACGAAGACAATTTCTGCAAGTCTGTGCATATTCCGTCAGCTGTTCACGTTTACTGTTAAGCTGAGAACGTACAGTACAACGATAACTTTTTAAAACCCATTCATAGAAAGATTGTTGTTTTATAATAATAATAATAATAATAATAATAATAATAATAATAATAATAATAATAATAATAATAATAATAATAATAATAATAATAATAGGCTAACATCACACATACATACATACACATACAGTGTTGTTTATTACGTATTGGTTACTTTTTTAAAAATACAAAATGCATTGCTTGTATTGTTTAAAATGAAAGCACATTCCTCATGAATCAAGTCACAAGAATCAAGCAATGAAGTTTTAGCAGTAGACACATTCAAGATATATCATGATATTCTTTTATTAGATAGTTTGCACTGTTCATAGAATAAAAAGATTTATTTTTCTTATAAAACTTCACTTAAAAATAGCGAGTGTCAGTAGTATCAAACTAGAATCCTCTATGCACTATAGGCACTTGTTCACAGTTAATAATTAATTGGTTTATATTCACTGTTTGTGAAGCATTTTTAGTTCACACGCTATCGATCTTATGACTTTATATATTAAAATATTGCTTACTGTGTGCGTTATTGAATAGAAACACGCACTTATGACTCGTATTACAGCACCACATTACATACTGAATTAATACCGGGAAATCGTTCACTTCCTTTACAGCGTTAAGAAAAATAAAGTCCGACCATTGCATCGTAACACCTTTTTTTCTTTACTTACAACCATATGTACTTGATGAAAACGAAGAGAAGCTCTTTTAATTAGCAATAAAGGAATTGCATTGGAAATATTTTGCACCAGAGTAAATTGAGTATAATGCTTCATCACTCGCATTATAACATCACAACTGGAAAATCCTCTATGAGATAGGTAAAATCATTCCATAATAAGTTTGTAGGAGATCACTATGACATAAACAATGGATTTTACTAACTTAATTACAAGTTCAATGCGACAAGCACAGGACTGATATGACAGTAACCAAACATCACTAGCACGTTTTAAAGAGACCGAGGTATGAATTTTGTCTGAATGATTACAAATATGAGCTTTTATTTTTAAATAACGTTGTCACAGATTAAGTATTAAAGAAAAAGAAAACAACTGCTGCATTATTTTCCTATGACAAATAAAGATTGAAATGAACATTCGTAATGGTATCAGTGATAGCTTATTCATTGTATCCGTTACGGAACTCCTGCAGAAAATAATGTCAAATCTTCCCTCCCTCACTTCTCACATAAAATTTCATTTACTGCTCAAGAATGGTCACCTTTTAATGCAATTTTTGTTATACAATTTCAATATGGCAGAGGCTGAATCAATATTTATTTTCTTCTTATTATCTAAATTATCAATAATTTGTAATGTACGGTTCAGTGCAAAGGGATGTGTTTGGAAAATTGGTTGATTGGCCGATTTAGAGTTTAATGTCTTTTTGAAAGGCCAACGGGTAAGGCCAAGGGCGTCGATTTTGAGGTCGAGGTTGACAGGGTGCCTCAAGTTTCTTGGACTATTAGGATATGGACCACTGTGCTAAAAAAAAAAAAAAAAAAAACGTATTTTAACTTCCTTTCCCTCTCAAAGTTACTCAGAAATCTGCACCTATGCTGAATCAATCAGCACAAAGTTCAGGGTTCGAATCGAGTTTGGAAAGCATTACATTCCTTACGGCAAATACTTAATGTAAGTGATTAGATTTATTCTATCGTAGTGTCATGTGTCCAATTCCATGTGAGGGAGTCCAGAAGTTTTAATACATCACAGTAGTTCGAATTTCACATTAAATTGTAGGTTCAAGTCTCTCAGTTAACACTTGGTGACAAACCTAGACCTTACACGCTATATCCAGTCAAACGGTTCATCACATTCATAAAATTATGATTGGCCAAGCAGTTCGTCGATTAGATCAGAGCCAAGATTTCGTGATCATAGGAAGACAACTTGTTTCCATTACTACATAAATATTTCGCTACGAAATGAAATCAAACTATGGCTCTCCAACTGATTCATCACAAATTATGAGAGAACTAAATTTTAGTAGTGAAATATTAGAGCTGTATAGTTACCAAGACAATTTAAATCTTAAACAACGTAATATTTTTTCATTACGAATGAAAATCGATAGAAGAATACGGCTCGCAAATTGGCTATGATTTTCCAAACGGTTCGTGAGTTAGGGCTGGCCAGACAGGTTGTCTTATGAGTTTAAGTTCGAAACTTCGTGATTTAAGAAAAAGAAATTCATTTCAAAAAGCATATATGTCTTGATACGAAATAAATGTCCGGCAATGGCTAACCAAACGGTTCGTCCATAAAGTATTTGAGAACTAGATTTTAAGTAGTGGAAACATAGTATTTAATAATTCTACAAGAAAACTTAAATTGTAAATAACAAAATATTGTTCATTACAAATGAAAATCTGTAAAAGGTTATGGTCAGTCATTAGGGTGTGACCTATCCAATGGTTCATAAGGATTATGACCAAATCGATCAACGAATGAAATTAAACTTGAGATCTGGTGACATATATTAAAAAAAAAGAAAGAAAAAAGAAAAAGCAACTTGATTCCAAGACAACGTAAATGTCTCGCTATAAAATGAAATCAGGCTATGACAAACCAAACGGTTCATCACATCACATAGTATAAGGACATTGATGGAAAATTATCTTTGATGAAATCTCATTGCATGATCCCTGCATCTAACTCCGAACTGTGGACTTCAAACTTGATAGGTAATTGCTGTAACCTATTGATATACATTAACAATTTCACACTTTAAATCTTAGGATTGTAGCCACGACTCATTGTCTAAAATCATAGATGCTATCAAATAGATGGTAAAGTTTTGTTGTTAATCGAATTGTTGAAAACCATTTATTTGCTAATCGGATAGTTGAAAATCATCAATTTGCGAATCGAATAGTTGAAAACCATTTATTTCCTAATCGAATAGTTGAAAACCATTTATTTGCTAATCGGATAGTTGAAAACCCAATGAAGTTTGATATTTAACCTATAAACTACGGGGTATTTTGTTTTCAAAATACCCTGTTTCTTGTCTTAACTACGGATATTTCGATTTCGAAATGATACTACAATAAATTTTGTAACACGTTTCGTTTCATGTGTATTCGATAAATACGAGTGAAGAAATGGACTTCTTTACGAAAACGCTTTAAATGTAGTTTAAAGGTTAAAGAATTTACCTCCGTAGTTTAAAGGTTAGCCGTGAAACGTTTTCCTTATTACAATATTTATGGGTGTCAATGTTTGTTTTGAAGAAGAATGTAGTTCATATCTTTAAACTGATTAATTTTATAGTAAATGATAGGTAGTTATTAAAACCGATTGATATGTAACAAGAATTTCACACTTTGAACTTTAATTATAGCTCACAATCTGTCATTGGTGGGAAGTTATTTTTAGTGCAATCTGATTGGCTGATCAATTTCAAATCTATGTTGAGTTTTTCCAATATATATACATATATATATATATATATATATATATATATATATATATATATATATATATATATATATATATATATATATATATATATATATATATGTATATATAGATAGATATATCTGCAAATTTTTAGTTCGAAAATTGTGGTTCGAAAAATTTTAATCTAAATCTTTTGGTGTTAAAAATTTTAGCATGAAAACTTTGATTTAAATATTATTAGTTTGAATATTTTGGTTTGAAAACGTCTAGTTTAAAAAATGTGGGTTCGATTTTTTTTATTTGAACTGAAACATTAAGGTTATTTGTGACAAATATAAAATTCGAATCATAGGAGCTTACACCAGACCAATAAATATTATTTTAAGATGATCTTAAACTTTGACAAATCATACAGCTATGGTGAGTCATATATGTACTCCTTGTCAAAATTTAAGAGGATTGCATTAAGCTACCTATGTTCTTAAAAAAAATAATACTCTTACTATATTTGAATAAAATAACAGTGAACTATAAACTAGAAAGCTCAACATGAAATCTATTTAGATCATAAACTTAAATACCACAAGAAATTAAGTTAACATCCAAGCCATATAAGCTCTCACTAGGAATTGAACTCAGGGTCTTCGTACACTAATCATAACTAAAATATAGAATCATGACTTTTAAAATGAAGAAGGTCAAATTCGCATAACTTCCTAGATATATTTTCATGGAACTTTAGCATAAGGAACAGAACACTATGATACTGTATACTAATTTAAGATCTTTGTAGAACATAAACCTAACTACCAGAATTTAACACAATAATTTAAGTTAATATCGAAGCCACATAAACTTTCACCATGAATTGAACTGAAGACCTTTCAACACTAATGATAACTGAAATATATAGCCATGATCTTGAACACCGAAAAGGCCAAATTCATACACCTTGCTATATATCTTTCCATGGAGATATGCCTTACCAAATTCATTTACAGGACCATAAAGCCTTGCGCTAGAGGATAAAAACCTATCAAATTTATATTTTTATGGAATTTAAAACCCATTATTGGAATAAAAGGTGATCACATTTCGAAATTTAGAAGGGGTTAGTCCTGAACTATCACATTCGATTTAAGTAACAATAACTTTTTTATATATAAATTAGAATTCAGCAAAAGATAAGTAAGAGGAAATGTGACGTCGTGATGCACACAATTTTACGAGAGAACCAAAGTCATCTCACAAAATCCGGCTCCGAGGGTACATTTACCTTAACATGCCCTTTTTCCGGTAAAAAAATAAAGATCTAAGGGTACAAATTCGTCTTGTTCAAATTAACAAATTAGTTTAAGGAGATGCCTCTTCAGACCTTGATCTTTGAACTTTCAAAAATTGTTAAGGCTTGCCTTAGAGGATTAAAAAAAAAACTTTTTTTTTGCCAATTTTGAAATGAAATGAAATCCTTGAGTTTTACGTCCCACGGTTATGCCGGTTAGGCTAAAGGAGACGGTGATTATGAGAAATGAGTGAAATGGTGGAATGAACAAAGTGGGAGGAAACGGGAGAACCCCAAGAAAACCCACGAGCACGGCGTTTGTCCACCAGAAAATCCACACGGCGCGAGCTGGGATCGAACCAGGGACCCCAAGCACCGGAGATAAACGCTCTACCACTGAGACACCGCGTCCCCTTTTCTGCCAATTTTATGGCTGTTCAAGTGAATAAAATGTAATCAAGCGCTTGCATTTATATAAATTAGTCTTAGACCATGACCAACGTATTTAGGAAGAATCTCCGTATTTAGGGAGAATCTGGCTCAACCCTCCCCCTGAAATAAATGTGTTAGTTTTTCACATTTCACGTACAACGATAATCATTCTTACCATTTCTAAGAATTTCATTAACTTTCCATTATCTTCTGCTCTTTGTTTAGAAATAATACTGAATTTGCCAAATTTCATTCCAGGTAAGAACTGCGTTATTTTTTATTTCTTTCGTACATTCTACTCTTCTGTTTATTTTTCCTTAGTTCTTACATTCTTTCGTTTCTCCTATCACACTTTCGACCGTTGTTAGTTGTGATTCAAGTCCACCAAAATTAAGAGGAGCTGGTAAGCGAAACTGGTGTTCCACACCAAATTGTTCGGTTGTCAGTTAACGGAACTTTAGTTATTATAACAGAGGTGTATTTACATCGATTAGTATAAAGAAAGGTAAATGTTTGAGTTAAAGAAAATCAAAAGTGGGAAAGAAGTAGCCCGGGAAATTAGGTAGGCCAAGAGGATGCTTCATTTACTTATATGAATAAAATAAAGGGTTAGGGATTCACTGCTAAAGTTTTGCAAGTATCGTATCACATAAGATTCGCCAGTCTGCAAATCTTGCCATTAGAACTGCAATCAGTATATTTCATCTTCAACTTGTCTCAACATTTTCTTTCAGGCAAAAACGTACACAGATAACACTTAATATTTTCATTTTTGTTCTAAAATGAGATCAGTTAAGTTGAAATGAGATTACAAATATTTAACATGTGTTTGCAGGAGCGTTATTTCAGATTTACCTGGGGGGAAAGATCCTGCACCGACATAAGAGTTTTACGTATTTTCCTGGTATATTACTAGACAATCGATTAAAATATATTTAATTCTCGAACTCAGGTATGCAATTGAATCCCTGCTTCTCCGTGCTGTGCATAGCCCCCTACCCACCCCTCCGAAACAAAATCCTAACTATGACCCTGGTCCAAAACCCTCTCAAAATTTGACCTTGATCTATTGACCTTCAAAATTAGGCGCGGGGTTCTGCCAAATTTATCCTTGGCATTTGATTCCCAAAATTTGATCTCTGAATTTTTACTGACTCGGCTAGCAGTACCTCTCCCAATACTACTGCTATACTACTGTACGGTATTGATATGGCTAGGTTTTGGATGGCGAGGTTTCGACTAGGCGAAATTTTGGGCCGAGAGGTTTCGGCTACGAGATTTTGTGCCTACCTTAAAATATTATGAAATGGCTTTTAAACGTAAGCGCACGCGCTGCACGCCATAATACCTGTTTGCAATTTATACAGGCAAGGATAGTTTACGAAGTCAATATACTAGTTTATAATTGCAAAATCCAGTTAAAGCCCACACAAATTTGGGACTAAACTTTTAAAGCCTTTGTCTTTGCCCCAAACCAAAGAGTAATGTGCGGGGGGGGGAATGTAGTCTTGTTTCTACTTTTTACGTACTTTTACACATACCGTACACATATCTTACGCGTTACATGGGAAACTTTGTTCACGTGTAATTATCCAACCTTGATGTGTAAAAATAAAATTAAGGAATCTGTGTGTGTGTGTGTGTGTGTGTGTATGTGTGTGTGTGTGTAGTGAAAATGTGGATTATCTACAGAAAACATTTGTGGGTGTGAGGTACCTTCAACCTGTATGTCCTGGTGAGTGAGAACGTGGCCCTTAGTGACGAGAGTAGGGCCTATACGAAACAATAATTCTGTACTATATAATAGTTAATTAACAGCAAACTGTATTTCGTATATATTGAACAAACTTCGGGAGCTGATTCCTGACACCGAAACAAGCAAAAAGTCCCTGTGGATCTTTGGTCAGTGAGGGATAGTTTCAGCGATATAAGGTGCCGAAAGCGTGGGGAAAATGAACTTCAAAAGGTTGTAAATAAAAAACAACGCAACGTAGAGAGTGCGGTTTAGAACACGACACTCGAAGTCATACCTGATCGATTGATAAATGTATGCTTCAAACCTCCGGAAGACTCAAACATGGCAGGTAATCTCTACGTTCCTTTGGGGAATCCCTCACACACATCTTGCGGAGGTTTGGAGCATACATATTTCAATCGAGCAGATATGACTTTGAGTGTCATGTTCTAAACCGCACTCTCTACGTTGCGTTGTTTTTGAATTACAGCCCTCTGAATTTCTTTTTTCCCATGCTTTCGGCACCTTATATCGCCGAAACTATCCCTCACTGCCCAAAGTTCCAGAGGGCTTTTCTGCTTGTTTTGGTGTCAGGTATCAGCTCCTGAAGTTTGTTTAAATAGTTTTATACCACCCTGTATATGCCAACATGATAATTGTTGTTACTTGTGACATTTCACAAATCAAATAGGGTCTACTAGCTTTGCTAATGTGAAACTCTGTGTTGAACAAATTGACCATATTAAAAAGCTGTGTCTACATCACTTAATATCTTTACTTTCCAGATTGTTTCCCAGATTACAACTATTTTCACATATTCATGCGAAAGTAATACCGCAGTACTGTACAGATTAGTGGACATTAGGCGTGATGTGTAAGTGTGTGTAGGGGACGCTGTTGAGAGAGAGGTGCGACAAAAATGTTGCCCTCTCTCAAATTTCAAATTTTGTTCCGTGGCTGGTTATTGTTATCCCAAAACTTGATAAGCTCATTTGTTTAAGTAATGCTAGTAAACTCTGTATGAAATTAATAGTGTTAATGTAGGAGTTGAGAAATAGTGTGTTCGTTGTTTGAAATGCATCATATGTACAGATACGAATGAATAAATAGTCCTCCCCGCTAGTTTAGTAGCTAACACCAGGCTCCTAGCTAGGGGTGCCTAAAATTAGCCCTACGGCTACCTTCAGAACCCTGAAACTTTTAGTTGTTTCTTTGTATGTAGGCTATGTGTGAATATAATGTAAATTAAAGTTATTTCCCCCCTCAAAAATAAATATCGTCTTGTTGTCTTAGTGTTCTGGCTACAGTCCTAGATAGAACGCGAGCCTTTACCTCACGTGGTCTCGGACTCTATCCCTCGTAGGGAGAATTCATGAACCATTATACCTCTTGTTTTAGTGAAGTCTACAGGTAATAAGCTTGCTAACAGTCTTTCGTGTAGTGTGATTCATGAAGTATCTCATACTAAAATTGTTGCAATTTCGGAAAAAGCGACTGAACTCTCAGAATATCAACTACTTTGCTTTGTTTGCGGAGTTCTTTATGTGACTTGCTACAATATTTTTCATATGCATCTTACATACATGCCACGTTTATGCTAGAACTTCATATTCAAATGATATATTGACTTTCATGAACACCTCAACTCTCTATAAGTATCATAGACGAGAAAAGAACAATATTTGCTCACCTTATTTTAAATAAATAAAAGTTACTAACATACTTCGCTGATGAACTCTAAATGATACCATGATGTGTAAGGAAAACATAATTATTGGAGAAATTGTGAGTTACAGTAGGCCCAATATACACGGCTTCTTCTTTTCGTTTCTTCTTTTTATTTCTTCTATTGGTTTTCATCACTATCGTCCTACGATTTAGTAAACTACGTTTTGGTATTGTGTAATACTTAACAATGATTAAATAAATTCTAAAGCATTTATTTGCGTATGGTACTGTGTTGCACTTCTCGGATATAGAAACACGCTCTCCAAATAGAGTATCGTTGGAGAAAGTGGGACAACGCGCTTAAAACATAAAGCAAAAGACTATTGTTTGGTAAATAAATAAATAAAGTTGCTGTTCTCTGCTACTGTAAAAGAAAGGTTGTGCAGATAATAGTAATGCTGGGAGTGTTGTTATTATTGTTCGAAATGTTTTTGCAAAGCATGACAAGAGGTCGCGACGGAAGTCCGTGCCTCGTGTCGCCAGTCATTAAGACGAGAAAGGTCGTCTGCGGGAAGGCGGAGAAGTGATTTATTAATCATATCGATTTCTTATTAGTGCTCCTCGTAGCAGGTGGGGGTGGGAAGTTATGAAAGAGGATAGTTACTCTCCTGAGGCATAAGTTTTGTCCCTCAGTCTTACCCGTGAAACCAGTTACTTTTGCTTAAAATGTCATAATTGCTTTTTCAAGAAGATATTAACTCCTAGACAATATCAGAAACCCAAGGAATAGAAGTAGTGTTGTTGAAGTTGCCAGTCAGTAGCAGAGGATCAATACCGTTAGCTTTATTGCTATATATATATATATATATATATATATATATATATATATATATATATATATATATATATATATATATATATATATAGATAGATAGATAGATAGATAGATAGATAGATAGATAAGAAAAAAAGTTTATATGCACCTATGGCAAAAGTGCATAATTTTAGAGCTAGAGTTGTCCAAAATCGCCAAAAATCTAAATTTCAATCGGCTCTATTTTGAATTCCAAAAAAATATGGATGGTGGTCCTTATCAGCGTAAAGGAAGCCATGCATACATAATTCAAAAGTGCATATTTCGTCAGTTCTCAAAAGCTCTACAGGGTTTTCTCTACAGGGTGTAATTCTCAGATATGCTCTCAATAGAGTTTTCAGATATACCCTGATTTCAAGAAGGATCCAAAGTAGGCAGGAGGCAAGTCTTGTCAACAATGAACATCCAATGCTTCGAAGGGAAGTCTGAAATATTAGGAACATGCTGTTCCATGATTTTTTGTTAGGAACAACGTGTGAAGCGAAGTATTTCGTCACAGTATACAAGCGTGAAAGAAAACATCCCAGCATGCATTTTCCCGAGTACAAGAGACCGTGCTATAAGAATCCTTAACACTTCCGACATTGCGCCAAAGGATACCATGTTCACTGCTATCAAAGCTTATCGTTTGCCTACTTTGGACCAATCATAAAGTCAGAGCAAATTTCAAAATTCGGTTGATGGCATGTCTAGGAATTTCACCCTGCAGGGAATACCCTGTAGACCCATTGAACATAATCGAAATATGAATTTTTGGGTTGTGTATATGTGACTTTCTTTACGCTGATAAGGACTACCAACCACAGTCTATCGAATTCGAAATAGGGCCTGTTGAAATTTGACTTCCTCGCGATTTTGGACAGCCCTAGCCCTGAAACTATGCACTTTTTCCCACAGGTCCATATGAACATTTTTTTCTCTTATTTTGACGTAAGGAATCACCTCTTAGAGTTTGTCGGTATAGTTCATTAACACCCTATATATATATATATATATATATATATATATATATATATATATATATATATATATATATATATATGTGTGTGTGTGTGTGTGTGTGTGTGTGTGTGTGTGTGTTTGAAAGTGTAAGAATAAGCGGGAAAAATGTATATTCAAGTACAAATTTTATATATAGAACTTTTAACTTCAAGAAATCAAATAAAAAGCTGTATTTCTTGTATTATCGGTTTCCGCTCAATGTGATTTGTACAGACAGCACCACCGAAAATGATACAAGACTTTGTCGCTGAAATTGCCACAACACGTTGTTTTGCAGTCTCATAGGCAACCCAACTTTCAACCTCGAGGAATTAGTTACGTTTGTTTTCAATTCCTCCTGCTCTCCATGCCTTACCGAGAACTGTCTCCGTTAGCTAATTGTTGATGAGACGTAATATACTTCTTCGATTCGGATAGATATTCCACTGGAGAGATTTTGAATCGAACTTTAGAATGAGTTCAACAAATTTACACGTTTTTTTAATGTAAAATGATTTTGTCGCGTTTCAGAAGCTCTTTCCCAACAAAACAGTTTTTTGTTCCCAAAGAGATAGTATTACCTGGAGTAGGGAAGACCGAGGCTGGTTGGTGAATTTTTCATTTTGTTTTTTTTTAATGAGCACATAGTGCACTGTATTGCAATGTAATGGATGTGTACGGACAGACTAATGTTTCCTCTAATAATTTCAATTTTTGTTTTTGTTTTGTTGCTTACAGTTTTTTTTAGAAATACATTTTTCTTTCTTTTAAAACGGAGTATGCCAACCTACCCCTAGTAAGGGGCTGGTGGGCTGATATTGTGGGGTTAGTTGGCATACTTTTTAAATATAGCAAAACACAAACAAAATTGGATTTATTAGAAATAAACATTATTTTTTTTAATTCGATTATATATATTGCAATGAAGTAAGCTATATGAAGTTTGAAATGACTTTTATTCACAACATTTAAAAAAAATCAGCATTATGAAATGTGACAACTTCTTTCTTTCATTCTAGCTTGGTTGTCATGACATTGAAAGCTACAACATTATCAAACCAGTTTTAATATGATTTGGTGTAGGTTAACTCTTCATATTATTTCAAAATGTAATTAAAATAACTGAACTATCGATAAAAGTAGTTTATTTCCCGCTGTTCACAAAGAAGCTAAGAGAAACTAAGATATGTTTTAGATGATATATCGAGAAATGCAGTTTATTTCCTACTTTCCAGAAAGAAAGAAAAATCAATAGCTAGGCCTCTATTTTTGTAACAAAAGAGCACATACAAAATATTATTGATCCTCAGAATTAGGCCTATTCAGAAAATTCAGAGTCCGATATACAGTCTTATCTCGATATCTAAATTTTGACAGTAATCTAATACGTGCATGCTATTCTATAACATTGAAGTAAAAAGCGACCCATACACGTAAACACATGCCTGAAGAAACAGCCCGACTTGTATGAAAAATGATAAAAACCACAGGCAAGTTGATCGTGTATGCTGAAAGGGTATCGTAATTAAAATCGTGTATCGTGTATCAGAAGAATCAAAATTTGTCAGTCAAACCTGCAAGCATCACTCCTGTAGTAGTCGCGTGAAGGTGGAAAACTCTTTTAGAACACCACATGATTGCCTAAGGAGAGAAAGATCTCAAAATTTGGAGAATTACTTCTTTTAATCACAACTTTCGTAGATGTGTTTCGAACAAGGAACTTCCTAGTTATGAAGCCACAATACTGACCACTCATTCACGGAGAATACTACTATATGGATCATGTTTTTGCATACATTAGAAACACCAACACTTCCGAGACGTGAAAATTGGAAACGTGCTTTTATTTCGATTAGGAATAGTTATTACAAATACTCAAACAAGCGTTACAGCGTTTCGAAACTTAAGAAAAAATGTTGGGTAAGCTTTACAATACCCTTTCAGCTGCACATCGATAAGCGGAATAACTTTAAAAAATGGTATAGGAGAGAGTGGGGTAAGAATAAGTAGGACAGAACAGGCTCGAGTCAGCTTAAGATAGGGAAATTTGAACTCATTTTGTTAAAATTGATCGACTTAAGTTGTCGTGTCTGCATAAGGATACCAACTCGAGCGGGAACTATGAAATTTACCCAAAATGTTTCATGTGCATGATAGGTGATATTGTAATAGACCTATATTGAAAATCCTATGCACGTTACTCCCGAACTTCCAGAAGCACTTCTCCTTCATTTAGTGGTTAGCGCATATGCCTTTGATGTAGGTTGTCCGCTGCAAAAGTACAGGAGTTTAATTTCGAAATAATTGTATATACTGGTTATTAACAAATAAGACACAGTTCTGACCAGAGTAGAATGAAATATATTAAAAACTATACTTACAATGTGTTACAGTTTCAAGGACCTAACGTCCTCTTCATCAGACACAGAGTGTTTGTGTCTGATGAAGAGGACGTTAGGTCCTTGAAACTGTAACACATTGTAAGTATAGTTTTTAATATATTTCATTCTGCTCTGGTCAGAACTGTGTTTTATTTGTTACTCTACTTATCCAGAGCCATGGAGTTTGTTCATTACTGGTTATTAAAAAAAAAAATCATTATTTAGCAATATTATTTAGCAAAGCAATATTATTCGATTATTTGTTCAATATTTTGTACAGTTTGCAAGATTTGAGCCTACTTCCAGTTGGAAAATCCTTTTTATCTTTTTAAGTTTTACGTCTCACAGTTATGCCGGCTAGACTAAAGGAGACGATGATAATGAGAAATGAGTGAAATGGTGGAATGAAGAAAGCGGGAGAAAACGGGAGAACCCCGAGAAAATCCATGAGCACGGTGTTTGTCCACCACAAAGTACTTCCGGTTGGAGTTTCTAATCCATGTATGACCAGTGTTTTGTTTCTTGCATACAGTATGGAATAAGCAAATATATTGCATACACAATTAATTGCAATATCAGTTATATATGGTGTTCTTTGGGCAAAACACCCCAAACAATTAAGATTTATCTTACACTGAAGAAATGGTTATCCTTCGTTTTTCATTATTTGGCCATCAAACGCCTGACATATGTACAACTCATGTATACATTTATGTTGTGTTGGAATGTATAACTCGTAGGCTTTTTTTTTACAATCAACACTTCCGGTGTACCCCTAAAAAAGTAATAAAAATAACTCCCATTTTTTTTTTTTTTTTAAATATTCAATGTCCATGAACCTGCCATACGTAACTTCTCTACTGTTTGCCTAACACCGTAGTTTAGGCCTGCAACAATGTCAATCTTATAATTCGAAACGATCCCTAAAATGTTGAATAGAACCATAACGACACGACCATTTCATTATTTTGCTTCTAAACTACACATTATTACGGTTTGAATACAGAGCAAACCATGGGCGTAAAAGGTGAAAAACGAAAAACTAATTACTATGTGGGGCATTTTACTATTGTTGAATTGATCTTTTCTATTATTGGGGGATCTTTACTATAATATATACTGAATTTAATAAAAAGGAATTAGGATTTCATACAAAACAAATGTATTATTCACTTGTATAAATTCAAAATAGCAGACGAATAGGAAAACTTTTATAACCAGTTGATTTACAGACACGAAACTTGTATCCGGGAATTATTTTGATGGACGGAATCTCATTCACTTGCATATATTTTAGAAATACCTTCAGAAAGGAAGCGAAAGAAAACGTGTTCAACATAGTGTATCCAAAGAGATTGGTATAGGTTTTGCCTGTTGATGTATTTTTCTTTCTCTCTGTATTTTCCTACTTATATAGGGTCAATATTTCTGATGATTCCTTTCCATAGAACCCTGTCCTGGAATACTTTCCAGTTAGATCCTTTCCCCTGATGTCGTTTTTAACCACTTCCATCTATTTCCTTCTTGATTTCCCTCTATATGTCTTCCCATCTACTTCAATTACCACTACTTTCACGACATTGGCGTTTGTTCTTCTCAGTAGATGGTCTTGTTTCTAGAATCTCCTTAGATATCGCTATAGCATTTGTTGTTTCCCTTACTCGCTCATTCCTACATCTGTTTCGGTAGTATTCAGACTTTTTTTCTGTGTTTTCTTTATTGTCCATATTTCTGCTCCGTATATCATTGCTGACCTAGCCACTGCTTTGTAAATCATTATTTTATTCCTTAAAGTGATTCTTCGATCACACAGAACTCCACATACTTCATCCCAATTTTGCCATACTCTTGCATTCTGTGTGTTTTCCTATGTCCAAATCACAATTCGTGGCACCAGATGAGTCTAAAGTTCTTTTTTTTTTTTTACTTCATTGAATTGTCCTCCTTATACCCATACTTCTCTATTTCCTTCCCCCTTTGAACTCGAGACGTTCCGTTTTGTTTTTCCTTACTAATTTTTAAGCCTCTATCTTCCGAAAATCTCCTCCAACTCTCTACTTATTTTTGGACTTCTTCCCTATATTTCCTATATAGTATAATATTGTCGGCAAACATCATATACAAGGAGCTTCATCCCTCAAATCTCGCGTTATAACATCGACGACAACGGTGAAGAGGTACGAGCTTAAGACTGAGCCCTGACATAATCAATCCTAACAAGAATTTTCCGTTTTAATCCTATATTACTTCTTACTTGGGTCATAGCTCCTATATACATATTTAGGATTATCCTTAAGTATTTCTCTGGCACTTCATTTTCTCTCAGACATCTCCATACTTCCTGACGTGGAACTCTCTCGTTTGCCTTTCCCAAATCAATAAATATATTTGATTTGATTTAATTTTGAATTTGAATTTAGCATCCCTCTCACAAGTAAACCTTACGTTTGGGTGAATCGAGTTGCTGACTGAGACACATATGAGAAAGTAGTACTAAACGTGGTCAGTATTTCAGTGAAGTTGTAGGTGCGAAGCTTCAGGGGTTTAGGAGATACAGCTACCAGAACATCACATGGAATTACAGAATAGTCTTCATACAACTGGAGGTGAAAGCTCTGTAAGACCTCTTGTAACGACAAAAGGTGAATAACAAATATATAAGTACATATTAGGACTAGGGGGAAGTCATATAGTAAGGGTATACCTGACGGCGGCCATCTTGAAATCCGCCATTTTGAATTAAGGTTAAGTTTTTAAAATAGGAATATGGTCACGTGATACATGATTTAAGGGGCAAATTTAATCAGAAGAACAATGGTGACGTTAATTTTGATTTTGATTGGTGAAAAGTTACAGTGAAATTAAATATTGTTGCAGCATATGTATTAGTCCTTTACCCCACCTTGTAAATTTTGTGTTAATGATAATAATTAAATATAAAGCAGGTGGATAAATATTAGGTCTATGCTAAGAATTTCCTTAATGGTGGCCATCTTCAAACCTGCCATTTTGAATCAGACAAAGGTTTTCAACAAATCGCATAACATTGACATCTTATTAATAGCAAATTTTACCATAACTCCAACGGTATAACCATTTTTGCTTTATCATTAACCAGCACAAAATTAAATGGATCGCTCCTTACGACTACTACTTTGACGGAATTGTTAATGACAAATGTATCAAGTGTAACTCGATTGCCTTTGTCAGGTGTGCTCACTGTGAGCAGAGCATTTGTGAAAGTCATACACTCTTTTATGAACTACATATTGATTGTACTAATTGAGGACTTTTCTGGAAGAAAGACCCAAGTTCAACTATGACTCAATTCCACTTTGGTCAATTTTCCTTAAATTAGCAACTTGTTTATGCGATAACAAATGCTGGTTAATGATAAAGCAAAAGTGGTTATACCGTTGGATTTATGGTAAAATTTGCTATTAATAAGATGTCAATGTTATGCGTTTTGTTTAAAACTTTTGTCTGATTCAAAATGGTGGATTTGAACATGGCCGCCATCTAGGCAACTCTTACCATGGACCTAATATTTATCCACCTGCTTTTTATTTAATTATTATCATTAACACAAAATTTACAAGGTGGGGTAAAGGACTAATACATATGCTGCAACAATATTTAATTTCACTGTAACTTTTTACGAATTGCGCGTAAATCCAAATTAACGTCACCATTGTTCTTCTGATTAAAATTGCGCCTTAAATCATGTATCACATGACCATATTCCTATTTTAAAAACTTAACCTTAATTCAAAATGGCGGATTTCAAGATGGCCGCCGTCAGATATACCCTTACTATATGATTTCTCCTTAGTCCTAATATGTACTCATATATTTGTTATTCACCTTTTGTCGTTACAAGAGGTCTTACAGAGCTTTTACCTCCAACTGTATGAAGACTATTCTGTACTTCCATGTGATGTTCTGGTAGCTGTATCTCCTAAACCCCTGGAGCTTCGCACCTATAACTTCACTGAAATACTGACCACATGTAGTATTACTTTCTCATATGTGTCTCAGTCAGCAACCCGATTCACCCAAACGTAAGGTTTACTTGTCAGTAGCGAGGCTATATGAGATGTGAACTTACATTTTAAAGTGGGACCTGAACCACATGGCCTTCCCCGGGAATCGTACTCGGGTCTTCCACGTCAAAGGTCAAATCAATAAAGATCATATGCAATCTTTTTTTATTTTTTTTCTGATCATTTTAATAGTTTATCTTAGTATAAATATTTTATCCGTTGAACTCTTTCCTGGCACAAATCCAAATTGTTCTTCTCCTATTGATGTTTCTTACGGTAATCACCCTTCTACAATTTTCTTCAAATATTCATCGTATGCGTCATTAGTTTGATTCTCTGCAGTTTCCACAGTAACGTACATCTCTCTTCTCCTTTAAAATAGATACAATGGCATTATCCCTCCACTGACTTAGCATTTTTTCCTGTTCATAGATTTTATACATGTCATCTCATACAATGTATATATCTTCTGCCCCCAAATTCTTCCACACTTCTACTGGTTTGCCATCCGTGCCTATCATTTTTCCCGTCTTAATTTTTCGACGTTTTCTTTACTACTTCACGGCTTATTCTTGATGTTGCTCCAAGATTTGATGTTCCATTGCTGGAAACTTCCCTCAGATTTACTTCATTTAAAAGCTTTTCGAAGTAACTGCTCCATCTCTCTTTGATCCTGTCTTCATCAGTAAGCACCAATCCTTGGTAATATTTCATTTACTTAACATAAATAATACTTCTTGTCTTGTCTCTATTTTTTGCTAACCTGTATAGGTTATTCGCTTCCCATGATGTTTCAAATTCGTCATACATTTTATCCCAGACTTTCACCTTTGCTCTGGCAACTACCGTCTTTGGTGCCTTAATAGCCGCCTGAAAACTACATTTGTTCTGTTATGTCCCAGAAACATCCCACTCTTTCCCTTGCTTCTCTTTTCGTTAATAGCTTCTTGTACTTTCTCATTCCACCACTACGTATCTTTCCCGGCAGGGGGACTCTTTTCTGAAGTTCTACGCAAAGTATTCTCTGCAGTGATTAGTATGTTCCTACTGTTTACGTTCAACCACTTTTGTACATTCTCTTCTTCCAGGCTTACTTCTTCCCTAACACCTTCCTTTAGTGTCCTCCCTAATGGTCTCTTGTAGTATCCATTTAATTTTCGGCTCTCCATTTCATAGCCTGCTACAATATCTACTCGCAAAATTTTAGTCTACGATTACCATTCTATGATGGGGGGCCACGCTTCAACCATTTATTACCTTGCAGTTTTTAATTTCTTTGAGATATTATCTTCACCACAGAATTTAGTCGATTTGATTCTATTTCCCACTACTTTTGTAAGATTTCGTTCCTATTCTGAAAATGTGTTGCATATAGCCAAATTGAATGCCATTGCAAAGTCTATCATTCCACATCCTTCCTTGCTCCTTTCTCCCACACCTCAGTCACCGTGTATTTTCTCAATTCCTTCTCTGCTTCTACCGAGATGCCCATTCATGTCACCACCCACAGTTATTCTTTCCTCCGTCATTATGATGCCGAGTTCGTGGTTCAAATTCTCCTAGAATTCTATATTTTCTTCCTCTTTGCAGCCCGTAAAACTTCGGGAGTACTTGCTGTTAATATTACACTGACTTTTTTTTTATTTGCTAATATATATATTACTCGCAAAAATTTCAGAGCTTTCACTCCAAGTGGGTGGAAGAAGAGGAAAATTTCACTACTATTACACATTCTTTGATTTGTTGAACATAACGACTCAAAACTTGGTGTATCAAACCTTGTTGGTGCAAAAACATAAACATTTTCCTTCACCTGCTTAGATTCTGAATTTTCATCTCGAATGGAGAAATATTCAGTGCTATTATATGCATGCTTATTTGAACCACCGAATGCAGAGATACGAAATTTGTTACATGAAAGCTTTTCTAAATACATAAATTGCAAATATAGCATTATCTTGCAAGAATTTTGGAGGTTGTATCTCGATGGTACGGGAGTAAGCGGGAAATTCAATGTTATTGACTTTTCTTTCTTAACCGTTAGTCCTGAAGCCTTACATTCGGGGCTCTTTAGTATAAAGAGAACGAAGTGTAAATACACAAAACTTTGTATATTAATGCTTTTTGCTTCGGAGAATACAGATTTTTCTTTCGTTAGATACAATCCGCCAAGCTCAGGAATATTTTGCCCATCTGATTTGACAAAGTCCTAACCCACAAAATTGTTAAAATGGAGATAATGACATCAAAAGGCTTGTGAAAGCCTACTTTTGTTTCTCTATAATTTTCAGTGTCATATAGTGTCAGATAACGGAGATACCAAAGCGACGGGTTCCGACTGCACATGAACGTTTTAAATTTTTAGGAAGACAAGATTCGAATGTTGCAAGGTAAAGTGTGCGGGATTTTCGTTCATGTGCATTACAGCTGCTGTTCCTGCCGAATTATTTGAACGTTGATAATATTATGTTGATATTGAATTGTCTTCGACCTGCCAACTGTATTGTACGTAATGAGTAAATATGAGGATATGAGGAGCAGTTTGGATAAATTTCCACAAAGGGTGATTTCATACGACAACTATTTCCTTTAGTTGAAGAAGTTTAGACACATAAAATTAGTGTAAGGAGTTGCATTATAAATACATACTTTCTGCTCCAATAGAACAGTATGATACTATGGTTCATAGGTTTCATGGCTATGAGGCTTATCTGATTTTTTTTGAATGGATTGCAAACTAGAAAATATTTAGGTAAGGATTTTGTAAACAATAGTCGGAGAAAAGGCGCGAGAAGATAATGCGTGTAAAAGTTTTTTTTTTTTTTTTTAACAGTAACGTCATTTCAGGTTTCTCTTGGGGAGAAAGACTTTCTGATATGAGTAGAATTTCAGTTTTTCATTAGTATATCATTATAATATTGATTACAATTTATATACATCACAATTTCATGGGGAGAATTGCCCCTGCCCTCCCCGAATGACATCACTGGATTAAAACCTGTGAATGTCATTGTTTTTATACTGACTTACCGAAGAATTTTGTTATTTCTAATGAAATTGAGTTTTAGTAAGACTAGAGTGTCACCGACTTGTAGCTAAAAAATGTGATAAACTGAAACTTGAACCTGTTAAAGAGTCAATGTGTCGCCCATTTTCGGTACTGAATTCAACTTACTGTAGGTTTTCAGGAACCAAAAAAAAAAATCGTTGTGATCTCTGCGAGAGGTATCAAGTGGCAGTAAACTCCAGCACACTAACTTAACAGAAAGTCTAACTAACGCATACGAATAACATTTTTTAAAAAAATGCTAAGGGGGAAGAGAGAATGAGACAAATAATCTGAAAACCCCGTATTACTCTTCGTTCTCCAGAAAGTTATAATATGCCGAGTGTTGATATTATTATTATTATTATTATTATTATTATTATTATTATTATTATTATTATTATTATTATTATTATTATTATTATTATTATTTTGTTACTACATGAAGTTATGAAGTTTTTACTACATGAATGTATACAATCTGATTGCTTATTATTATTTGACGAAGACAGTGTACTATGCAATATGGCCCGAACTTATGGCAGATCTTGGAAGTAAGGACCCTAGCAGTGATTTAAGGAATATATTAGATAATGTGATGCAAGAGAACGATCTAAATGATCCTGCCACCTGGTTGGACTCGTGTGTTCTTCAAAATCGAAACTCCACCTTATCAAAAGCAATTATGGACCTTTTTTTTTTCTTTAGGTAATACCGTACTGTCTCAGTTACAATGAAGTATACTTGTATATGACCACACGTGTATTCAGGAAGTAGATAAAGCACACAGTCAAATAAAAAAAAAACAATGGGTAGAGAAGAATGTAATTCACCTGTGGGGCTACGACAACTTCTCAAGAAGGTGAACCGTCGAAAACCTCTTAATGATACAAATACGACCCTCAGATTTGAAATTGTTTTTGGTGCTGTATCCAAGCTGTTCAAGTATAAGCCGATTCCGTTTGCAATTATTTTTTACCATTACTTCGACTCAAACTTTTCATTTTGTACGTTACGAGTTTACCCACGTACAGAAAGATCGCACTCACCCAGATGAATGGGAAATTCAGTGATAAACTTGCTTGAAATATCACTTTTTCGCAAGAGAAAGCTTCCCTTCATCAGCAAAATATACTAAGGATTAAATCAAGAGCACTCAATAAAGAAACTGATAGTATTTCACAGCACAACATAAAGGATATCAAATCCATACATTCTATTATTCCTATGTCTTAGAATATCACATAGCCGTGCTTCACTTGTAGGAGCGAGTATCAAGAACACGCTGTGCACTGTAATGTGTTTTTGAGTAAAGGTAGTTATGCCTATGTGTTGTTCGTCTGTGGATTTGTATTAAATGCTTCTACGCTACTATATTACCTTAATTATTAGTAGATAAAATGCCATTTTTCGCACGGGGAAATAAGGTTTATTCAAAATATTTGAAAGTGAAGTAAAGAAAATGAAATGTAATCTTTAAGCTTTACGTCCCACGATTATGCCGGCTAGGCTAAAGGAGACGGTGATGATGCGAGATATGTGAAATGGTGAAAGTGGGAGGAAACGGGAAAACCCCGAGAAAACCCACGAGCACGGTGTTTGTCTACCACAAAGTCCACACGGCGCGAGCTGGGATCGAACCAGGGACCCCAAGCACTCGAGGTAAACGCTCTACCACTGAGCCACCTCTGAGTTCATATTTTGGGAAGCCTGACTTGAGTTCATCTTACATTCATAGATACATATCAACGAACAACTGAAAATTTTAGTAGGCTCAATCTGCTTGCAGGGGCTGAGCTCCCCTTGGTTTCCCACCAGCTCCAGGCCTGGTGATAGCTAGAATGTATTCTTTGTATTGTGAAATATATATAAACAAAGCATAAAAGCTACGAAAAAAATTACTGCATTTTGCCACTAAAATACCAACAATGCTTAGTTCGACAGAGTTCTATCTATTTGCTGATAGAACCTTGTCATCTCAGTGATACGCAAACTTCAAGGCAACAAGATTTTAACTGCATAAAACATATCCTTCTGGTTTTATAAGGATCAGAGTTTACAGTTATTAACGACTAAGGTGCTGCTAAGTTGAAAAAAAAAAACTATATTCAATAATATTCACATTACTAAACGGCTGCATCTGGAAATGTAATTGGATGTAGTTAAAACCTTGTAAACCAAATTCGTGATTTGGTATTAATTTATAGCAATGTATTCCTATGTACTACCCTTTCTAAGAGGGAAAATCGAGAAGTCTTTGTTCCTACTAATTTATTGCCAGATTACAAGCCATAAACAAGAAAGAAAATTACACGCAGCTTCGTTATTTTTCATCATAATCATCACATCTGTTGAGGCTATTGTTCCACCGTAACCACAAGTTTCTCGATTCGCGATGCGTACAAGGCAAACGGCTGATCACGGAACCAACGACGGACAACGTTCTACTCTTCTATACCGTTCGTGAACCTTCGTCCTGCCAGAAACTTCTTCAGTAGACCAAAAAGATGGTAATCACTGGAGACAAGGTTGTATGTAGGCGCGATGGTCCATAATCTCCCACCTCCAAAAGTAAAGTTTGGCTATTGTTTTGCTCGTTATGTGCGGTCTTGTGTTGTCATGGAGGAAAGACCCATAGTCAACATTCCGAATACTCCGACGTCCATTTTCAAATTACTTGCAGCACCATTGCACAATTTTTACTACTAAACATATGTCCTCATACACCGACTTCATTTCCCTGTGGATATATGTGGTTGTGTGTCCATTGCACCATAGAAAACGAATAACACTTCGCTGTTCATATGGTGTGGACGTTCTGAGCACTCCAGCCATTTTTTGCAACAAATAAGAACGCCGGGCGGTGGATAAAATCGAAAGTTAAAGAGGGGACGTTCCAAGAAAAGCCCACCACATCGCTGGTATATCTCGATTTTGTATTAAAATGTATTACACACTGGAAAACCAAAATAGGTTCAAAGACTTTTCGATTCATCCTTGTATTTAAACAGTAGGTTATGTATCATATGCTTTAGCTTGGATAATAGAAAGTAACATTAATATGAAATCAGTGGATATTGAAAAATGTAATTATCCACAAAATAAGGAAAGAAAAATCAAAATATTTACAATTAGCTCAGTTTTGCGGTAACATATTAATATCATATATACAGTATTAAGTAATTGTTCTAACACTTGACCGTCTTAGAAGCAATTTTTTTTTTAGCTCTGCTCATGCCCCACATCTTCCTTTGGGATTACAAACAATTGTATAGCATTGAAATGTCATTTCTCAATCCTACCATATAAACTCTATGTCAGTTTTTACAGCATTTGTTTGATCTTATACCATTATCTATAGTAGTTCAGCATGCCTTTCACGGTACTATTTTCAAGCTAACTCTGCACAAAACCGTTGTTAAATTTTGTCATTTGCTCTATGGCAGGTGAAGTTTCCATAACAGCCAACCTTCATCGACCTCTTGGAAGGCATCGCCTTACAGACCTAGTCGGGGCCCGCTGTGCCGTTTGGGTAGGTATAAAGTGGCCAATACATTCTTATGTAGTTTAAGACTCCGTGAAAAATCGAAATTAAGAAGCTAGAGAAAAGAGACAAATTGAAAATAGCCGTTTCAAATTGGCTTAGGTCAGTACACGTTGACTAGTGTCAATACATACTTTTCTCTCTTTCTCTTTTATTTCTTTGTTCTTTTACTGTTTATTTTTTTCGACATAAATATAAAAGTATTACTTAGAGTGGTATTTGAAGTAGCTCTCGTTTGTCTTTCTCTCGTTTTTCGTTCTTGACTATGCTTTATGTCTGACTCTTAAATAACTTCTAACATTCTTTATGATTATGATTTCAAGGTTTCTTACATTTTTCAGACATTTGACAGTTTTGACCTTGTATGATTTTCACCAAATTAGCGGCAGATGCCGATTAGTCTAAGTGAAATTTAACCGTCCTTTTTACTTTCGACGTTAGTGATGTTGGGACCAATTTTAGTCATAAATAGAAGCTGGACATTCAAGCACTAGAATTATGCAAAACAGGGAGACAAATAGTGCATAATTAAAAAAAAAAACATTAAATTCTAAGTTGAAACAGTGAACATAAATGTTCAATGACACACAAAAGCTGAAATTAAATCATAAATAATGTACAAATAATCTAAAGAAACATGAATGAATGTTCTTTTGGAAAGAGCCTAGCAATATTTAAAAAAGAGAAGCATGAAAGTTATTTCATGTATCCTAACAATAAACGAGAAATGTCTCAGTCAGTGTGCCACGCTAATTATAATGACAGTCGCGCTAATGCATGTCACTAGCTGTCACTGTGCTATCTCTTGTATAGCAAAATTTCTTGAGTAACTGCAAAATATGGCATGGAACCTGCTGTAGTTGATGGATTAACTAAATAAATAAATAAATAAATAAATTTGTTAAATATAAGCAATTAGATCACGATTTTAACATATAGTGTGCTTCAGGAACAACTAGTATTAAACAATAATTTACAGCGCTGTATCACAACAATGCAAAGCATCTCAGTACTTGACACACAACAGTCCGAACAAATAAATGATTGCTTAGTTTCAAGCGAGTACGTTCTTTTACTTTCGAGCAGCAAAAGGAGAGAAGATCGGTAAAAAAAAAATCGATATTTCAATGGATTTACGCGTTTGATGGTCTATCTACAGATACCGACAAAGTGATTTTTTTTTTACATCTATCCATCTGTTAGTCCGTTCGTTCTGATGTGTAGTAGACTAGCGAACACTGTTCAACGTATCTCAATCAAAGTTTAAACTTAAGATTTTTGTGTGACTCTTCAGTTTCTCTCTTTTTTTTAATGTTTTTTTCTACCCCTAAAAACAATGGTAGTTAATTTAAGGGTAAAAATAAAATAAATACAATTTTCTGAAAAAAACGGCTTTAACGATTTTTTTCACAAATCATTTTTTTTTAAAGAACTTCATCATGTGGTGTAACTCATTTTTCTGGGAAAGTCGACAAGGGGTACTTTATTCGGTTATTTTTTCGAACGACTTTCTCGAGAACAACTCAGGCAATTTTTTCATACGTCATAAATAAATATTTTCTAGATCTTCAATAATTTTATAACGTTCTGTAAATTATTCCTTACGAGCAAATTCATAAGGCATAGTTTACTCTTAGGGCTATTTGTTTTCTTTTCCTCTTTTTTACAATTTTGAAAAATACCACTCATACGATTTCGTGATATTATAAGCAAACATTTCGTAACAACTCTAGCAGTCCCGTAAGTCATTTCTTATGATAAAATCTACAAGGAGTAGCTTACTTTTGGGGATGGGTTTACTTTGGCTGAAGCTTTCCGTAAACACTTTATAATTTTGTTCGTATTTCAGAACAAAATGTTCCACTAATAACTGCAGCACATGACTTATTGTAAGAAATGGGAGCGAGAAAGTTTAATGCGGTAGTCTGTATCTTTTATTTAAATATATTATTACAGTTTGACAATCACGATTTATTATTATACACCATAAAGTGTTTTTCAAGTTTTGATAAACCATTTTTGTACTCACAAAACATTCTTAAAGCTGAAAACAATCCTTCTATTTACATGAAAGTGATGAGTGAATAATTAAAGTAACCTAAATATGCCGATTAAATTTATTTGATACATTTTTACCTTTGAGTACTTCTTGAATTATCTTACTTGAATTAGTACATCTTGAGATGACAGTTATGCAAAGTCCTCATTATCCGAAAACACTCGCTCACATTTTTGGTCTGCGGTGGCTCAGTGGTAGACCGTTCATCTCTGGTGCTTGAGATCCCGGGTTCGATCTCAGCCCCCGCCAAGTAAACTTTGTGATGGACAAACACCGTATGCGTGGTTTTTCTCGGGGTTCTCCCGTTTCCTCCCATTTTCTTCATTCCACCATTTCATTCATTACTCACCATCATCGTCTCCTTTAGCCTAACCGGCATAACCGTCGGACGTAAAAGTCTTAGGATTTCATTTCCTTTTCGCTAACATTTCTTGCAGCATTTAGTTTCTTGCATTGTTGTGAACCTGATCTGGAAATGATTTTTTTTTAATCAGATCTTTCTTGAAACAAGGTATGTATATAGTTATCCCAATAAAATCTTGATTTTGAAGATTATATAAATAATACACAATATTTTGAATTTAAACAATTATATAGGCAATACAGTGTAAAATAGGAGCAAGAGACAAAATAGGCGCTGCACACCCGTAATAATTCAGTGGTGGAGCGCCTATTTCTAGTGCGTGGGGTCCGTAATTTGATCCCAGCTCGCGCAAAGTGAGCTTTGTGGTAGACGAACACCGTGCGCCTGAGTTTTTCCGGTATTTTCCCGTTTAATCCTAGTTTCTTCATTCCATCGTATCATTCATTCCGATCATCATCATCATCTTTAGCCTACAAGGTTTAACCATAGGACGTAAAATTCAAATATTTATTTTCCTTTCATTTGTAGAATAGACAACAAGAAGTGTTGCTGAAATTGAAGCAAGGACCCATAAGTAAACTTTATAACGTTCCTTTTAATTATATCTCTTCCATTAAGGAATTATCGTTTTACCTAAGATCTGATCTATAGTCATGAGAATTAGAAATTTACATTGATTTCGGCCTTTGTCTTTGACCGATTCACCTGCTAGTTGTGGTGACAATCCAGGAAATCGCACCAACAATAACTTATTCAGTCTAAACTTATAAAAAAAAAATGGAAAGTGCATATGTGTACGGTACAATAAACGTAGGACTTCATACCAGGTCTCTCTTTTTAATTATGAGCATAAAATAAAACATATGCTTTCCTTGCCAATGCAATTATTGTAATGCGTTACAAGAACATTTTACGTAACAGCTCACACGATTAGCCGAATCATTGTGGTAATAGTGGTGTCACTATCGTCACTGCAACCCATTAAGGTCCAGATTAAGTAAGTACCCCTGCGTGACCTTAAAAGCAAGCAGCTGGCAAGAGTCACAACAACGTTCACCGTAAGCCGCACTGGCAAAAACGTTTGAATTTATTTATTCATTTCTTTTAGTACTTCGCCCCCCTCCCAAAAAAAGGTGTTAGATCTTTTTGCTCGTATATTAAAGCCTATATAATAATTGTTGTTCCATGTATCCCTCGAACAAGTTAATTTTGTTTCTCGAAAAAAAAAAAACTCTGCCGCAAAGCATTTCATTTGCATAGCTGTCACATGACTGGAAGAATTATCTTAATGTTTTTTGTGCTAGAAAAATTCCCATAGATGTGGTTTGTTTGTCGAAATGGTGGTGTGGATGTGGTGACGTGCGAGATGGCGTGCAGGCTATTCTCCCAAGAACACTCCTTTTCATTTCCCTTCCGTTGCTTACCAGGCGGGGCACTCCGGCCAGTATATTTAGGACTGTAAGGAAAGCGTGATCAATACAGATTAATTTCCCCTTCCTGACTCCCAGAAGAGAGTTGATTCGGAGAAGCGGTTAGGCGAGGTGCTGTGGGAGTTGAAGCCTGGCACCACGAAGAATTCCTCCGCTTCTATGTTTATTTCTGTAGCTGACATTCTGCATTCAAATGAAACCAACTCCAAACATTTTCAATAACATCGGTCAACTAGAAAAATATGCATAAACATATCGCTCAAATATTTAATACCACTTTTATAGCGCTATTATTTATAGATGTTTCTACGAGAGTGGCGAAAAGGGTAATATATATATATATATATATATATATATATATATATATATATATATATATATATATATATATATATATATATATATATATATATATATATATATAACAGAATGTTCGAGGGTCACTGCAAAAGTCATTAGAATTCGTTTAACAAAAATTGGAACAAAGCAATAAATTCTGAAATATGCAAATGAAGATCAGTACATACGCACATATCCCCATCAGAAAACAATACGAGAGAAATGAGTAGAATGAATGCTTGTTCCGTAAGTCTTTTACGTCGAATTACAACACTATAAATCATTACAGGTGCAATTGCAATTGTGCGTAAAGCCCAAAAACGCATACCAGTGGCATCTAGTGTCCTTTGAAGTAATCTTCCAAAGAATCTACTAGATGGTAAAATTAGTACTCCACAGTAAAGCAACAGAACCATAACCTATGAGCGAGAATTGGAACGCGAGCCAGCTAAACGGCATCATCCATGCTTGCCACGTAGGCAGAAATTTCGTCGAAATCCTTCCCCTTCCAAGTTAATTCTCAATCTAGTGTATGATATTAGATGATTTTGTATCATTTCGTCCCACATGACCGAATTGTTAACGCACTGTACTACTCCTACGCTTTCCTGCAACGGTACCTATGTTAGGCTATTCGGGAGAAACGTACTGAACGACTACACCTTGCACCCATCTTTCATAACAACGCGACAGCCCATATGGTAGCGTGTATGCAGAACCCTCTCGCGCGATGAGGATTGGAAGTATCGAACATCCATCATATTAGCCAGACTTATGACCTTGCCATTTCGACTTCATACCAAAAGTAAAGAACTGCTGTGTGGAACACGCTTTTGAAAATGTGAAGTTATTGCTACAGTAGTGAGCAGTGAAATCAGAAGATTCGCTCATATTGAGGCCATGGGTATTCGGCGCCTTCCTCATCGTTGGCAGTTTTTTTCTTTGATTTTATTTTTCTTTTTTTCTTTCTTTCTTTTCTTTTTTTTTTTTTTTTTTTTTTGTAAGACTACTTCGGGGATGTTACTGGTATGTGTTTGTGGTATTTACACATAATTGCAATAGTCTTTGATGCAGTAATTCGGGGTAAAACGCAAAGGAACCAATCTGTTCATTGTACTCATTTTTTTTTCTCATGCTATATTATGGTGGAGATGTGTATATTCCTTCCTACATATTGTGTTTACATATTTTCAAATTTCAGAATACCTTGCTTTATTCCAATTTTCGTAACAAGAAGAAAAAGGACTTTTGCACTGACATTCACATATTTCTAGGGATCATTTTAATCTTTATCCCTCGGTCCCAGTGTAGCAACCACCATGTAGCACCGGATGAACGTACTATTTGCAGATGGCATATTCCTAGTAGTTTAAAGTCACCAGACAATGCAACAAGTATAGTTGTGTATTCGAATATATTATGTGCAAGTAATTGTATATGTGCAGTGAGAGAACGACACTAGTGAAATTTTATATTCCGAAGAATTGCCGGTCACTTGGGACGTGATGAGCCTGTGATTCATTGGTACTGTCCACGATAGAAGGACAAGGATTCAAATAAATAAATAAATAAATAAATCGTCTCAGTGTTTAACGATCCCAGGTAAGCTATTCAACACAGTGATCATTAAGGCCGATCTAACTTGCAAGATGACGATCAGCTATGCAGTCAGAGCCACATGAGCTCATGAATACGTAGCAATCGATTGTTGGAAGCAGTTTCCCCTTCCTGAATTTATTTTGCACTATTACTTCTGAGACCTTCTCCTCGCAGGGAACATCGTGCTTGGAATCGGGTGAGACTGCAGTCTCGAAACAAGTGAAGGGTGGTTTCTGCCTCGGGTACGGTGACGCCATGTGTGTGCCTGTAGACGTGGAGGCAAAAGGGAAAATCCAGCATGTTCTGGTTGTTATAGAGTACCGACATACACCTGAAATTTTGGTATAGTAACAATAATGTGTTCATACCGCTCGCCTATGCTTTTCAGTCAAGAGACCGTAACAGGTACGTCGTACATACGTGACGTTGTCAATTTTGGCATCTCATCTGGGTCTGCATCTTTCAAATAGAATAACGTGCCTCCCAATACCGTCAGGGCAACCAACCATGCTCCTCTCCGTATAAACCTTCAACTGTGGTCTGGTAGATCTCCGGACCTATTCCCTGTCAATATTGTGTAGGACATTGGCTGCTTGCCTGGTTCCAGTAAAGGCCATCTCCCAATTACACCAAGATGTAAAACGAACATGATGTATCATAGCTCAGGCTTTCAGCTTCATTACGACCGACTATCAAACTGCTACCTGTATGACCACTTCGAAAGTTTACACCTGTGTAACATACTCAGAACGTTACGTGAGCATCTGCTGTCACAGTCTTCTTGGATTCCAAATTTGGATCAAATCCGTTTTTAACTTTATCTAATCGGGTTCTGGTTGGAAGTGACTTTCCACCAGTGTACCATGAGGATAAAATTCTAAGCTTTTCTCTCTCTCTCTCTCTCTCTCTCTCTCTCTCTCTCTCTCGTTAGGGTGCGCATACAAGCGAGATGTAAGGAGAAAATAGTTGTAACAACAACAGTATTTGCATTTACTTTTGTCCACAAAATTGGAATAAAATAAAATCAAGTAACAAAAAATCTTACTTTCGGGAATCAGTATTAAGGACTTATTTAACAAGAAAGTAATATACAGGAAGGATTAATCCTCAAGCAAGTGATATAAAAAAGCGCTCAACTTTTTTGCGTATGTATATATAGAGTGAGTTAATTAACTATTCCGACAAACTGTAAGAGATGATTCCTCACATCAGAATCAGAGAAAAAAGTTCATATTGACCTATGGCGAAAAGTGCAAATTTTTAGAGCTAGAACTGTCCAAAATCGCTAAAAAGCTAAATTTCAACAAGCCGTATTTCGAATTCCAGAAACTGTTTATGGTGATCCTTAACAGCGTAAAGAAAGATACGAATACACAACCCAAAAGTGTATATTTCATCGATTTTCAATAGGTGTACAGGATGTATCCTATAGGGTGTAATTCTCAGATATATTCTCAATAGAATTTTCAGATATAATCTGATGTCAATTAGAGTCCAAAGTAGGCAGGAGGTAAGCCTTGACAACAATGGACATCCAATGCTTCTGAGGGAAGTCGGAAGTGTTAGGAACCGGCAGCTCTATGATTTTTTTTTTCTCTCTCTCTCTGTGTGTGTGTGTGTGTTCGGAATAACGAGTGATGCAATGTATTTCGTCATGGTATATTTCACGTTCTCTTTACTTATAAACGTGAAAGAAAACATTGCAGCATGCGTTTTCCCGACTACAAGAGATCATGCATCTGACGATCCTTAACACCTCCGACATTGCGCCAGATGATTCCATGTTCACTGCTATCAAGGCTTCTCGTTTGCCTACTTTGAACCAATCATAAAGTCAGAGCATATGCCAAAATTTGGTTGATGGCATGTCTGAAAATTTCTCCCTACAAGGAATACTCTCTATACCAATTGAACATTAATGAAATATGCATTTTTGGATTACATATGCGTGACTTCCTTTATGCTGATAAGGGCCACCATCCACAGTCACTCGAATTGGAAATAGGGCTTCTTGAAATTTGGCGTTTTCGCGATTTTGGACAGCCCTAGCTCTGAAACTATGCACTTTTCCCCACAGATCTATATGAACTTTTTCTCTCATTTTGATGTAAGGAATAATCACTTAGAGTTTGTCGGTAAAGTTCATTAACACCCTATATATATATATATATATATATATATATATATATATATATATATATATATAATATCGAGAGAGGCAAACATACCCTCTCGTTATCAATGAGTGCAGATGATTGGGAAGCTACAGAATATATGCACCATACTGCACCAAAATCAAATCTTCTTCAGAAAAGTAAAAGTAGAGCATACATTTTCTTTATTTATGGGGAGTGGTTAATTAATTCACTCCTCATTGTTGGCTTATTTTAACGGCAAGCAATGGGAGCTGCAAAAACTTGAAACATAAACAAAACCATATTGGTTTATTTTATTTTATTTATTTTTTAAGTCTTCATGTAACATATACAGTTTGTAGCAAAACAAACAGTACTGAAATTCGCGTACTGTTGGCGCGCAGGTGCAATGTGGTATGTGGTATGTGGTATGTATGTGCAATGTAGCTATGAGCGCCACATGTGTGCTTAGTTGTATGTGATGTAGCATAGTGTGGAGTTGGCGCGAAGATAATGATACTCACAACAGGAGAGAAGATGTTTATTTTCGAGCACCATTTCCGCTCGTACGGTGTGAGGCAGCATCTCACTGAAGGAGTTGAGCGCGCACGTCTACTGTATTGTTCTTGAGCTCTGGCATATGAGGATGAAGATTTCATCAGCAACATACAGTTCTGTGATGAAAGCCTTGATGTTGCCTTGATCGCTACATCAACCGACAGTTGATTATTGACCCATTCTTGCATGATTTGTGCGATTTTTGCCGTATCAAAAATTTGTCGTTACAACAACAATGGGTGCAGCAAGACCGAGCTACTGCCCCTACCTGCAAGTTAGTCAGTTGTTCTGCCCACGAAAGTTTGGACATCGTTTGATTTCCTGTGGAACAGATTTTCCATATCCTTCTCACTCCTCTATCTTCACGGCTCCAGATGCCTGCATATGGAGTATGTTGAAGGAGCAATTTTCCGAACATATAACCACTACACTATACCAGAGTTAAGAGAGGAGATTCCGCCATTTTCAAAACTAAACTTGTATTTGCTGTAAATAAAAATACAATTTTGCGTTAATGATTAAGTTTCTGTAATTCAGCCTTATTTCGAGCTCATATGATTATCGCACGAGCTTAGGCCAGGCTCGGGCCTAAATGCTAAAACAAATTTCGGACTCGGGTCGGGCCTCACATTATAAATTCACAGACAGGGCAGGAGCCAGTTTAAAAAATTCCGGCCTGTTCAGACTTCTAGCAAGTATAGAACTTTTAAGTTCTGGTGACACACATAGTTGGCCTGGTCATTTTCTGTAATGTGCTTTGTTTCCGCTAGATGTAGCTAGTTCGTTGCAAAAAGCTAATTGTTGCAAAAGGATGGTGGCACATCGGGTTGGGGTACTGAAATCAAGGTGGCAGCGAAAGAGTTAACTTGGATATTTACTTCACCTTAAGATTCACCAATTTCAATCTCAACAGAAGTAGAAACAAGTCATTTTTGTTTCACAGTGTAAAACTAGATAGACTTCTAAACTATGCGAATTCTATACTCAGACTTAAAGTAGTACATCTACAACTACTGGTTGCAATAGAGGAGTAAGATTAAAGACAGAAGCTGCTCCTCGGGCGCTGAATCCACTTCAAAAAGCTATTACTAACTATTACTTGCTATTTTTTGTTCTATAATAACGTTAAAAACACAAAAAACATTCATTTCAACCACTTCCGGTTTCGATATAAGTTAGTAAGTTAGTTACGGTTCTGATTTTATATATAAATATGTATATACTGTCTTCAATGTTCTTTAATATATATATATATATATATATATATATATATATATATATATATATACAGAGTAGCGCAAGAAAAAAACGGCCCGATACGCCACGAGCATATACATACAAAGCGTAAAGGTTTGCTTAGTGAAATGTACTTACTTTATTTACTGAAGTGATTTTGTGATACTGTCTTGTCTTTTACAATAGATGCTGAAAATGACCGTCTTGTGTTTCAGTGCATTTGTGTGCGTGCACAAACATGTTATTACACACTTTGCGCAACTCTGCCTCATCAATTGCCAAAATCTCATTGCGAATATTGTCCTTCAAGTTTTGTAATATTTTTGGATTATTTACGTACAATTTCCTCTTTAGATTACCCCACAGATGTAAATCACAAGTGATCAGGTCTGGCGAACGCGGCGGGCACAATCCTTTGCTGACAGTCCTTTCTTCTGTGAATATTTCATGAATTCGTGGTAGTGACTCGCGTGAAGTGTGACAGGTCGCCTCGTTCTGTTGAAATACTTCATGGGGTGTCAACCGCGCGTAAAATTCCTCAAATATTCGAATATACACATGATTGTTTACTGTTGTTTCAAAAAATATGAGACCCACAATCTGACTAGCTGACATAGCACACCAGACTCCTATTTTCTGATCGTTAAGAGGTTCCTCGTGAATTTTATGGGGACTAATTGTTGACCAGTATCTGCTGTTTTGGGTGTTTGCATGTCCTGTCAGACGGAAACAGACTTCATCACTCAGGATCCAACATTCCATTATGAACCATTTCAAGTAACCTTGTGCAGTAATTCACACGTTTTTGCTTATCTCCCTCCTTCAGTTCTTAGACACATGATACTTTGTACGGCTTCATCCTTAGATCCTTTAATACACGTTGATAAAATCTACGCAAAATGTCTACTTACGACAATTTCCGTGTCAACTTCTTTGTACTCGGGATCATTCGTGCTTGAATATCCGCAGTCACAGCAGGTGTACAAACAGACGCATCTCGATTCTTTTTTAGGTTTCACGCTGTATCTGTAGTACATCACATTTTCACCAAATCCTATATACTGCCATTTGCCAGTACGGAAACGCCAGGAAACTTCCTTGCAAAAATGTTCTGCCTTTTCTTAAATGAAGCGGTACACACGTGCGTCTTCACAATTCCGATTCTTTCCGCTGAGATTTACTTAACACATCTTAACAAAGTCTTCACGGCTTTCGTACTGAAAACTGACAACTCACTACACAAACGTTGTCGCAACAATAGAGGAAAAACCATCCCGCCATAGGCAGGCAGACTGCGTATTTTCCTCTATTGTTGCGACAACGTTTGTGTACTGAGTTGTCAGTTTTCAGTACATATATATATATATATATATATATATATATATATATATATACGAGCGAGTCAAAAGTCACTTGCCATAAGCCAACTGGGTAACTGTTGAAGATACGAAAAGATGATAAGAGAGCGTTTTGATTGCCAAGTGTGTGTTATCAATCTAAAATGATGGAATTTTCGTAATCGGACCAACCCTTTAAGCTCGACATTTTGTATAGAACCTAATAATAAAGAAAAATGCAACATTACTACGTCAGTGGAGGACAAGATGGAATGAAATAATATTTAGCGTGAAATACCCTGGGCCAAGGAGAATAGAAAGGGGAGCAAATTAAAGAACAAAAGAGCAGTCTTTTTTGCTGGGCCCACGACAGTGGCGTCAGGCGTCAGCATCACTAGGGGAGGGTTAGAGGAGAGGAGGTATACGAGGAAGACAAACAAACGAAAATAAGTTATGTCGCTTTCTGACAAGTATACTGTGAAAGGTAAGCGTGCGGAAGCTAATATCCCAACTGAAGTCTCCTGTTTCTATGCCCGGGTCCCACCCTTGATTTATTGATTAAGGTATGTGAGGAAGGAAGTGGTTAAGGGAAAGGTTCTGGCCGCAAACGCCGATGTCACAGCGGCCCTGTTAGGTAAGATGAGGAGTTAGGAAGTCAGCAGTCCTAGGCAGTATAGAGACGGTAGCATCCCGACATTCGCCTGGTGGGACTGCGGAAAACCATGGAAAACCGCAGTCGTAATGGCTGGATCGTGTCATTCCGTGTGTCTATGTAATTGTCTATCACTGGTGTATGCTTGTGTATATTTCTTTTTGATATCGTTATTATTATTATTATTATTATTATTATTATTATTATTATTATTAGTAGTAGTAGTAGTAGTAGTAGTAGTAGTAGTAGTAGTAGTAGTAGTATTAGTAGTAGCAGTAGTAGTAGTATGATTATGTAAATTGTGATTCGGGTCTAGCCAATTGTTTATGCGTTGCTGCTATTGACTCTACGCACTAAACTCTGTCAGAGCAGTATATCGATGTTGTTTACTCAAGAAGAAACAACGGGTGGGCAAATCTAATTAACTGGTGGTCTGTGATACACTTGAACAAAGTTGGCAAGGTCGCAACCTGTACGTACGTCTGAGTGAATTTGATCATTATCACCAGAGTGCAGTAGTGGAATTAGTACATAGCAATCGGAGCTACCTGTGCCACGCGGATATTTGTTTGTGGAGTGTCTAATGCGAGCGCTGTGGATGAGTTTAGAGTAGTTCTGTGTTATCGATGACACTTGCGACACGTGTGTTTTGAGGACGTGAAATATATTCAATGCAAGAAAAAGCTGAAATGGTGCTCCTTCATGCAGCTGAAATGAGTCAACAGGAAGTAGCAGCAAAGTATCAAAGGCGTTATTCAAATCAGATAGCACCATCCCACCGACTCATTTCGATGTTCATGTCACGATTTAAAGCCACAGGTAGCGTGGCGAACAGGCCCGTAGTGGACGACCACGAACTGGAACATCCTGGGACATGACTATTGATGTGCTTGCAAAGGTGGCAGTTAGTCCTGAAACACCAACACAGAAGATTGCACAAGAGGCAGCCATATCTCAAAAGTCGGTTTCCAGTATTTTATCACGTGAACGGTATCATCCTTACAAGATACATTTGGTACAAGCGTTACATGGGGATGACACAGACAGACGAACGCAACATCCTATGCTAGAAGCTGACATTCTATTCAGTGATTAGGCTACTTAACCACCTCAACGGCACAGTCAACAGACACAACGCTGGGGGGGGGGACTCGCAAGAACTCCTTTGTGTATTGGTCTCGCGAGAACTCCCACATAGTGTTGAAGCGCACAGTCAAGCCGATCCGCGGGTGAATGTGTGGTGTAGACCAGTATCTACATCATCTGCACACCACATTACAGCCGTATCTGGATGAAATACATTTGGTATCGCGACGTGTATTTTATTTCCAGTGCGATGGAGCACCGCCATATTACGGCCGCACAGTGAGACAATGGTTCAACGAGGTGCTTCCTGGTCGATGGATTGGTCGAAGGGGTCTCGTGAAATGGCCGCCCAGATCACCTGACCTCATGCCATTAGACTTTTACTTGTGGGGATATCTAAAGTCCGTTGTGCATTGGACTAGACCCAGAACCGTGGAACAGCTGCAGGAGAATATTCGAAATATCTGTAGAGCAATAACACCGCAAGCACTCCGTCGTGTGCGTGGTAGTGTTCGACGCCGTATTCGTTTGTGCCACCAGCAGGAGGGGCACCAATTTGATCATCTATTGGCATAGTGCCCAGGACTGTTGCGTCTGGAAGCAAGTGCCGTGCGTGCGTGAGGTATATACATTTCTTCTCACTAGCATGTACAGTAAACCTGTCAGAAAACGACACAACTTATTTTAATTTGTTTGTCTTCCTCCTATACCTCCTCTCCTCTACCCCTCCCCCCTGTGGTGCTGATGCCACTGTCGTGGGCCCTGCAAATTGGTTTGCTCCTTTGTTCTTTAATTTGCTTACCTCTCTATTCTCCTTGGCCCAGGGTATTTCACGCTAAAGATTATTTCATTCCATCTTGTACATTGACGTAGAACGTTGCATTTTTCTTTATTATTGGGTGCTATAATATTGTTGAGCTTAAACTTTTGGTCCGATTACGAAAATTCCACCATTTTAGATTAACAACCCACACTTGGCAACCAAAATGCTCTCTTATCATTTTATTCTTCATATCTCCAATAGTTACCGAGTTGGCTTATGGCAAGGGACTTTTGACTCGCTCTGTGTATATATACTAGCTGAAATTCCCATTCTTCGCATGGATGAGATAGAATATCTTCCTCCATATTGACTATGGAATTATTATTTAAATAATTAATATTTTTCTGACTAGAGAATGCACTTGTTGATTAAAAATTAAAATATTTCGAAACAGCTTCCTTAACGTAACGTTTTCTTCCACAGATGTTAATATGTATGTTCATATTAGTGTAGGCAATAGGGACCTAGATTATTTTAATTTTTAATAAAGAACTAGGGTCTACATACTCAGGTTATAAAAAAATATTGATTATTTAAATCAAATGTCTATGTAAACAAACCGTAGAACGATAGAAAAATATCGGCCATTTTCTACTACTTTTACATATCCCGGTAAACGGCCCCTAAGATCTCCTGGTTTGATTTTTTTTAAAGAAACGCCCCTGGCCCTCCACCGGTGGGGGCTGTATTTGGAAGTCAACGTCTCTGGGTATATCGCCTTTTATCTCATCGACCGCAAAAACTATGGATTTGACACTAATATCAGTCATTTTGGATATTTTTCCATGTCTCGGTAAATTCCCCGTTCCCGTAAGTGACCCCCGGCCCGCATATAATGGTACCTGAATTTGAAAGTAATAACTAATGTAATTGTCCCCATTGATCTCAGCGACCGCGGAAACTATGGATTTGTCACTAATATCTTTCATTTTGGATTATTTTTACATGTCATAGTATCCCTCGCCCGGTGACCCAGGCCTGCACCCGAATGAGGTGAATTTGGAAGGTAATGCGATCGGAGTTTCACCATTGATCTCAGCGACCGGGAAGATTATGAATTCGACACTAATGTCGGTCATTTTCTACTACTTATACAAGTCCCGGAAAGCGTTCCCCTGAAACCCCCTCTGGTTCTATTTTTTTTTTAAGCATCCTCTTTGTCTGGGGCCTGGACCAAGCTATCCGTGATCGAAATGTGGTACCTCTCGGTCCAGTCACCTGGTCCCCAGGCCGCACACATACAAAAAGACACACAAACAAACTCTCTCTCTCTCTCTCTCTCTCTTTCTCTCTCTCTCTCTCTCTCTGTTTGGACAGCCTGTATATATATATACGTTTCAGGCATGTGCCTAAGGGCGGACATAGACTGTGACTATCACTTGCCATCTCTCCCTTTCATAGGTACATAAGACTGGGCACATTCCCATGTACCTGAGGGAACATGATAGGCATATGCCTGCTATGTACTTGTGCTGTTAGGGGAGAGTAATACTAGTCGAATATCTGTCCAAAGAATTCTAAGCAAGCATCAGTTTCATCCTCTCAAGGTACGCTCATGTCCAAAGTTATTGTCGCATGTCTATAAATATGTTGTTATAGGAATATAATTTGATAGCAAATTCACCGGTATTTCTTATAATGCTAGTATGTGTATAATCAGCAAAGACATGCATGTGGCAAATGTCAAGTATTATTTTCGTATTTATAATTCTTTTCTTATGAAATTTACCACAAATATACATTTCCCGATTATACACATAGTATCAGTATTAAAAATACCCTGGAAAATCATTATCAAACTATATTCTTACAACAAGACAGTTATAGACATGTGACAATCATTTTGGACATGAGTGTACATTTCGTGCAAGAGTTGCATGGAGATGATGTCGACCGACGACGTGAATTCTGTGACGTTACACACACCCACAACGAAAATGACCAAGCCTTGAGGCTAACATCATGCTTCCGACAAGCCTACATTTCATCTTAATGGAACTGTTAAAAGACATAACTACGTGTACTGGACAGACAGTAACCTAATTTTGTCATTGTTTTCCATAATCAAGTTGACCTTCGTATAAATGTGTGGTGTGCAATTCATGGCAATGTTCTGGTGGGTCCTGTGCGCCTAGAGGGGAGATTAACAGGTGAAACCTATCAAAACCTGCTACAACCAATACTGGAACCTTATTTGGACAATTTGTCTCTCGCAAACCGCCAGCACTTTTACTGCCAACACGATAGTGCACCACCTCACTTCAGTGTCAACGTTCGACAATGCTTGGATGAAGCAGTTCGTAGACATTAGATCGGGCGTCGAGGCCGGGTAGAATAGCCTCCGAGATCGCCTGATTTGACACTACTTGATTTTTCTGTGGGCCACTTGAAATCAATCTATTGTTTACAGAGATCCCTCTCGTACAATTGCTGCTCTACAACACAATATTCGCAGGGGTGCGCTGGCTCAGTGGTAGAGCGTTTACCTCTGGTACACAGGGTCCCGAGTTCAAACCCTGCTCCCGCCAAATGAACTTTGTGGTGGACAAACACCGTGTGCGTAGGATTCCTCGGGGCTCTCCCGCTTCCTCCAACTTTCTTCATTCTACCATTTCGTTCATTTGTCATCATCACCGTCTCCTTTAGCGTAGTCGGCATAACCGTGGGACGTAAAATTAATATATATATTCGCGAGTCCCGCGCTGCTATTACCACTGAGATTCTGCAACGGGTTAGGGCCAGTTTGCGACATTCTGTGGCAACTTGTTCACAGCAAGATGGACATAACTTCGAATAACTTCGAACATCTTCTATACATTGTTTTACCTGTTTCGGGATATTCCAACAGGTAGGCGACTTGAATTGAATGGGTTAGATTAGGTGCGGTATTCTTATGTGTGTCGCAGTCCTTTTTCTTTATATTATTAATTTGTCAAAGGAAGAAGGATGGTATGCCATTCTCGCCATTAGACGAATATCGGGATGGTATACATCTAAAATAGCTGACTTCTACATTGTTAACCCCTTTTCATGACATAAGTAGTATTTCTCACGAGACCAGAACATTCTCGTGTCTCGTTTCGAAAACTCATACACGACACTAAACATTCATTCAACGAAATGAGATGAGGAAACAAGTTTACGAGTCGAGACGAGATCTGCAAATGAATAATGAGTACATGAGATTATTTATTTATTTATTTATTCAGGGAAATAAAATAAGGGTAGATTGGTCCTTCAGTGCTAGGTTAAATCAAACCTTAACGTGAGTCTAGGACTAGAAAAGGAAGCGGTCCTGGCCTGAGAGAAGGGACCATCCCGGCATGCACCGCAGAGACTGAGAAAAGGAAGGAGAAATCTTAGTTAGTATGGGCAGTCGGAGCAGGTTCCGTGCCCATGTTTGACCTGCCCAAATTCCGTATGGCAGACAGGCACGCTAATCCTACTCCAGTGGTTGGGTACGAGATAATTAATCTGTCTCGTTTGAACTCGTCTGGAAACGTGAAGATAGAAGCGATTCTGTTTGTAGACGAGATAAAAAATGAATAATGAGACAGAATCTAAGTGCTACAATAAGTTGAATTGAATTGTTTCGTTCAGCGGTGTCTTAGTACCAAGCAGAATGAGTTTGTAAAGAGTTTGTAGCTTAAAGGTTGTTGCTTCTGTTTTAAAGCACTCACATGATTGCAGTACCCGTTTAACTTGTATTTCGATAGCTCATGTTTATCGACTTTTCTCTCGTTTTTGAGTGTTGGTACTTAGGCTCTTTCTAATTTTATTCAATTGTCTTATTGTGTCGGCTCGTTGACATCACTAGGCAATTAATACCAGTTTACCGTGAATAAATTCGATTCAAGTTCTTTTTCGTACCTGCCCCTCCCTTTCTGATGGTGACGCCTCTGCCTTGGATCGAGATTGCGTGTAATCTTTCTTCATAAACAAGCATTCAATAGGAAAAGATGACTGCTAACATAAAAAAAATGTGTCGTTGGAAGTTCGAAAACGACTTATTAAGACCCTGGCATGAAGCGTTCCGCTTTACGAATCAGAGACGTGGACATTGAGAAAAGCTGAAATATCCAAGCTGAAAGCGTTTGGAATGTGGTGTTGGCGCAGAATGCTGCGCATGTCATGGATCGAAAGGAAAAGGAATGAAGAAGTACTAAAGGAAGCTAAGGAAGGACGACATATCATGAAGATAGTAGAAAAAAGAAGAAACAGCATGCTTGGCCATCTTGTTCGGCACTCCAATTAGATCACCATGTTGATAGAGGAAAAGGCAGAAGTAAAACCAGAGAGAGGAAGACCAAGGATATAATATCTAGATGCAGTTACGAAGAAGAAATTTTATTAAAGTATTCCCAAAGGAGAGAAAAAGTTTCAAAATGTCCATGTTGCTCACCAATCTATGGTTAAGGTGAGAAAGAAGAAGATTGCGACTGTAGTTCTGACGCCGTTTTGTGTTCACAAATGTTTGTCGAAAACTAACATCTTATACCGTATTAACAAATAATGACAAAATGTAGTTGATAAGTTATTGCTTACTTCCAGGCTGCATATGGTGGTTTTGATACTTACAGAGTAGTCACTCGGGTCACTCCTAGTTCAAAGGATTATAGTTCTTTTTTACGCAATAGGTTTATGGTCGATATTCATGCATCACTGGATTTTCTTTCATTTTTCGTTTTCTCCTACTTTATTGTTTCATCAAGTAATATATTATCATCTTGTATTTTAGTCCCTATGATATATGTGCCAGATGTTAAAAACTTCACTTCATTTCCGGATTGAATAACGAAACAGTGAAGTATCAGTTAAATGATATGGTACAATTTCACTTTCTCTTGGTGTTAGTAAGGAAAAAAAAAAGATAACTCTTACTCGAAAAATACACTTCGTGGAATTGCACTCGGTTCTTCATTATTACAAATTTATTTAATCAGTTTATAATTGCAAAATGCATACTGTATAAACTTAGAAGGTCAAATAAATTTGATGTGGCTCACGTTCGCCTATTCAACAATTTGAATATTTCATTTTGAAAGAAAATCATTCTCTAGCGCGCATTTTATGTCTGATTGTTACTTGCTTCTTACACATACGGCTAAAACATTGTGATTGATTTCTTATTGACAGTAAGAAAAAGTAAACTACTTTATGAAAATACATGATATCCTAATTTATTTTACATCACATACCACATTTATTTTAAACTCATAAAATATTTTACAAGATCAACAGACACGTATGATAGGAAAATCGTAGAAGCTCTTTGCAAGAGTGGAGTCTTTACAGTTATATAGAATAGAAAAAGAAGGGAAAAAATGAAAAGAAAGCAAATATCCAGATGGAGAATGTTACATTCGCACAACATAACGCGGCTTTAATTCCCTTATTTAAAGTCCCCTCACGTCTTAATGTATACAATCACAGTCGTTACAGAGGTTAGAAAGCTACGACTTCTTTTACCGATCAAATATTCTCCAAGAATTTTGCAGACTCAGAATCCATGAGATATAGACGGAAAAATCAGCACCCGCACTCCAGGGAGAAATCTCGCGTGTTGTTTTACGGTCCCTACGAGAGGTAATATTTTATGCGGTGTGCGCGTTGTCGCCCAAGCCTTACGTATTAGTAATAACCAAATGTAGACTGAAAAGTTTCCTCTGTTGGTTAGAATGTGATGTAGGCTACCACGCTTAGAAGAATTTCGCACTCAATGAATATGCAATTTGAAACGACAAACAGCATTTCTCACGCTAGGTGAATTTTAAAACAGAAAATCTTCGGACGTTATTGGCTAATTTCATTTGCACACATTAAATAACTACATACATTATAGAAAGCTTGCAGAAATATTTTAGTGTTATAATATATAATTCTTTAAATACAAATTTATTTATTTTCCTTTGTTTCGGTTTCGTTTGTCAAAAAGCTTGTCTCTTTAACCCACTGAAATCGCTCAACATACATACAAGCAACATTTCTGAATATAGATTTGTTTTATTTTATTTTATTTTATTTATTTGTAGTGTCCGAATTCGGGCACTATGGTTTATTTGACTTCACCTTTTAAATTTCATACATATAAAGAGTATACACATATTTGAACCCAAGAGGAACGGGAATGAGAAATGGGAAACTTAAATTTCTGTTTTAGTAAGATTGCTGTTGTGGAAACTTAGTACTGTATTTTCGAAGCGCACAAAGATTGACATAGAAGAACGTTGCATCTTGATTTCAGTTAGTATAATTTGGCAACATTCTTACAATATAATATATATATATATATATATATATTGTTGTAAAAAAACTTTTTTCTGTGAAGTTTTTTTTTCAATGAAAACCGTTCTTTTTCATGTTTTTTTTCAAATGTCTGTTTTTTTTCTGGTAACTATTATTTATTGATTTATGTTGTAGATTATTGAAATAATCAACAGAACTTGAGTCGAAGCTCTCCTAACTTATAAATTGTTTGTTTCTTTGTACCTATACGAGCAAAATTGTGTGGTTATTCCTTTCTGACCCAGGTCATTTTTGGCGTTTTCCTACATTTCAGTTAGTGACTTATTGCTCAAAAACCATTTATTTTAAAATTTTCTGTAGCTGGCAACACTGCTACCAGACAGCCGAAAAGTATTTTAAATTAAACATTTGTGTACCAATAATATATCCTACAAGTATTATGGCGATATTTAATGAACAAAGCTTCCAATTACCAAAAATGTATTACGGTAAACAGAAAAGTAGGGAAAAACAAGAGAAATCAAGGGTTAGAACTTAAATACAATTTTTTGTGCGTCCCCTAATTACGCCATTGTAACGATCTGTACCTGCGTTTGTTCATTAAGAACAAATGTTCGATTGACGTAAGCTGGCTTGCACTCGGACGTATAGGTACGGATTTATAAACACAAATTTCGAATTTTTTGCCCAAATTTAGGGAAATTTTAATTTCCCTGATTGGCAACACTGCGCGCAGGCCCGTCTAATTGATGTCAACAGCTAGGTATCCATCCGAGGTATCTGCATGACATATCTTAAGGAGGTCTCTCTACAATGAATGAAGCTACAGGGGAAAAATAAGTAAAGAAATTGGAAAATTCTCGAATTTTTGACTGGGGTAAAATTTGAGGAGGGAATTCGATACTAGAAGAAAAAGAAAACAATGGTCCAATCATATTTGAAAAAAAATAAATATCCCGATATCTTAATTACTGTCCACACAGGAGCAGATTTAAAAAAAAAATGACACACCCTTGTGTGCCACTTTGGCCACCTGGGTCCGAAAGGGTTACAATTTAAAATTTATTATATTTTCTTGACTACTAACCCGTGTTGTTGTTGTAGTTATAGTCTCGACAATAAAAATATCATTGTCGTAAACAATAACTTTATAAGAAAATTTTCTCTCCTTTTTTGATTTTAGTTCCAACACTGTTGGTGAGAAATGCAGGGTGTTTCAAAATGAATATTGGGGTTTTAAGTCCTCGTAGTACTAATTACATTTTACGTACAATTATAAACAATACATCAAGTAAAAGAGCACCTCAAACAGTCTTTGCTACAAGTGTTCGATGTGAGATTCATTCGTCACACGTACATTATATAGTCGATAGGCGAGAAAGGCCCATAAACTTTCCGCCGTATGGCACAAAACACATTCAATTTAGGGGAGTCTCGTTTCAACTGTAATATCTCCTGAGGGTTTGCTGACGCCCAGATGCAAACATTATGAGTGTTCACATTAGCTCTTAGGTGAAATGTCGATTTATCACTGAAGACGACACTATCCAGAAAATCTTCATTGTTATGCAGCAATATTTCACTTGCGAAATTGGCACGTAAACCGTAGTCTGTAGGCTTCAGACCTGTAGCAACTGCAAACAATAAGGACGTAGTTGCAAGCATCTCCTTAATATTCTTCACACAGACGGTTGCACTGTAACTACAGATTCAGCCTTTATTAAAACACAAAAAAGCTTTCTGCTCTCTAGTCTCCATCTTTGCTACTTGCTTTTTCTAACGGCAAACAGAAGAAACAATGCATGTGCATGCGTGCGTACAAAACTGTTTGAGTTGCTTCATTTCATATAATATTTATAATTGTAAGTTGATTGTAATAGATACTGCAAAGTTTCAAAACCCTAATATTAATTTTGAAACGCCTTGCATTGCTTCAAATTGTGTCGTCCTATATTCATGTCTTGTATATACATATCATCAGGGCCGGCCCTAGGCAATTTGTCGTCCCGTGCAATGGCATAATTTGCCGCCTCTCCCTTTCACTAGGAAGAACAAATCTTAAAAGTCTTGATTTTAAGTATGCTACTCCAGCATGAACAACGAAGGGGAGGGTAAGTGCAGTCGCACTCAGAAAGGCTTAAATACTTTCTAAAAGTTCAATACAGTTGTTTCTGTTTTTTTCTTTAAATATTAATCTATTATGATAGTGAAAGATAACGCAAACAGACCTGCAGAGGAAAGATGGTAATCCTTTTTATAGAATTCAATATCGAGCTTCAATCTCAATGTATCAGTTTGCAATTCCAGTGCAACTAGCTTTTTTATCTTTATTTCTTGATTTTTCTTCTACATCTATTAACGCTTTTTTAATTGTTTCCATCTTCAATGATAAGGAACTTGTTTCTGATAAAAACAAGACTAGTTGTCATATCAAAACTGGTTTGGGTATAAAACCTCGCGGCCAGAACCTCGCGGCGACAACCTCGCGGACCAAAACTTCGCGGCCCAAAATCTCGCCGGGCCGAAACCTCGCCTGGCCAAAACTTCGCCTGGCCAAAACCTCGCCGCCCAAAACCTCGCGGGCCAAAACCCCGCCTGGTCAAAACCTCGCAACCCAAAACGTCGCGGGCCAAAATCTCGTGGGGCCAAAACCTCGCCTGGCCAAAACCTCGCCACCCAAAACCTCGCCTTGCCAAAACCTCGTCTTCCAAAACCTCGCGCCCCAAAATATCGCCATACCCAAAGTCTCGCCTGACCAAAACCTCGTTGTAATGATCTCGCGACACAGAATCTCGCCTGGTCTAAATTAAACGAGACGTAGTGTCGCCTGGGAAGAAATATCAGGATAAAACCTCTTCATGATGATTTCTTCAATCTAGAATGTTCTATATATTACTATATGTATATATTTAGTAATAACACATAATTACTTTAAAATAATGACAAGAAAAATTCTAATGCATGCTTTGGAAATCTATATATATATATAAATTAAATGACTATGTTTGTTACATTATACTTCTTGAGCCATCATACGGATCTCAAATTTTCAACATAGATGAAGTTCGAGCCTAGGATGTCTTTTATAATTTCACTTTGTCGGCACAACAAAAGGGAGGGGGAATGGGATATATATATATATATATATATATATATATATATATATATATATATATATATATATATATACAGAGCCGTAGCTAGAGATTCGGCGCCCCTACTCTCACCACACCAAGCTCTTTCCTTTTTTCTTTTTACTTATAAGAAAAGCAGCAGATATTGTTTTACTACACTGAATTTTTATTAAGCTGCAGGCGAGATTTTGGCCCACGAGGTTTTGGCCACGCGATGTTTTAGTTGGTGATGTTTTGGCCCGGCGAGCTTTTGGGCGGCAAGATTTTGGCCTGGTGAGATTTTGTCTCGCGAGATTTTGGGCGGCGAGGTTTTGGCCACGCGAGATTTTGGGCGGCGAAGTTTTGTACACGTGAGATTTTGGGCGGCGAGGTTTTGGCCGGCGAGATTTTTGGCGGCGATGTTTCGGCCGCGAGATTTTGTCCGTATCCCAGTCCATTCCGTAAACATAACAAATATATATTCATGCGGAAAAAAATAGGTGTCATGGACAACCGAGTAAGCCCCTGGGGCCCATTAAGCCAGTTAGTATAAACCAAATCGTAGACTCGCAGTGAATAGCTATTGTGTCAACAGTGTTCACTGTAAAGTCATAGCTTATAGTTCATTCTCTTCAGCATGAAAATAGCTTTCTGGAAGTGCTATGTATCGGTGCTCATAACATTCCTAAACACGGAAAATTGGGAGAATGTGTCTGGAAAAATCCCTCTCATCAACTTTGGTCCCCGATTGGAGTAGTCCTGGGTAAAAACACACAATTCAAATGTGTCTCACAATACGCTCAGTACATACCAAACGGGACCTATGACCTGATCTATAAAGATAACATAATATGAAAAATATGAACCCATTACTATTTATCCTGATATCAAGATTTGTACCATATTCTATGTAGAATGAAGCAAGCGTTTCAATAGTTACCACGCATATTGCGTAGGACAGGGCCATACTGCAACCCAGGGGAGTTACTTTCTAGAGGGCCCACTAACATGTAGGTACTGCCTCCTTCCCTGACAATAAAACGAAGTCCGGGAGAGACACTCGGATCAAGTATGCTCAAAAGTTTTAAAATGCAGATTTAGAACTTTTTATTTCTCACGTAGTAATTTCTCACCTGACACTAGTTGATCTGACATAATGCCTAATCCTCCATTCTTCTCTTGCAACTGTACAATCATCTGCATAGCCTCAATTACGTCACATCTCCCCCTAAAATACAAACAAAGGAACACTTGTGTCATGGAACCTTCATAGGTGTCCCTGGTGCATATACAAACACATGCATGAAGCATCAGAAGTATTTTATAATTTATACAAAGAGGGCCACGGTTGCTCAGTGGTAGAGCGTTCACCTCTGGTGCATGGGGTCACTGGTTCGATCCCAGCTCGCGACAAGTGAACTTTGTGGTGGACAAACAACGTGTGTGTGGGTTTTCTTGGAGTTATCCCGTTTCTTCCCACTTTCTTCATTTCACCATTTCATTCATTTCTCATCATCACTGTCTCCTTTAGCCTAGCCGCCATAACCGTGGGACGTATAACTCAAAGATTTCATTTCATTTTCATAATTTATACACATGAAACACTTCTGCATTATCATGTATTAATAGTAGATAGAACGATTATTAATCAGTAGATTCCTGGCTTTGTAAAGAAGATAGAACGAATGATATTCTGATATTCTATCATCCCCAGAAGCAACACAATCTGAAAGTGTGCACACAGTATGCATCCTTGCAGAGGATATCTCTCTCCCCCACTTTCACACATGCGAAGTGGATTGCTGTAATCACAAACCTTGCAAAAGACACCTCAATTTATATGCTGTCTACCAAGTATCAACATATTAAAGCAACTTATTACCAGTTGTGTATTTAGAATCTCGTTTCGGGGGGGGGGGAGCTTGATAACATTTAAGAAGCATTTATGTTGTACGCATAATGCCAAAAAATAATAATGAAATTATTTCGGGGGGCTTGAGCCCGATAACCATCCTCCTAAATATGCCACTGCTCATTACTAATATATATATATATATATATATATATATATATATATATATATATATATATATATATATATATATATATATATATATATATTATCGGTGCCATCAAAATGTATATTTCTCAGTTTTTTAATGTGTTCTGTATAATTTACTTTACAGCAGCTGTTTGTACACATCTATGATCCAACCCACTTTTTTTTTCAATGTACTCTACTAACATTTGACTTATACATTCACATAATAACGTTAATGAAATACACGTAGGAGATGCCCACTACGGATTCGCACAAAGGACTTATTTCACAATGAATCACAGTCCTTAGGAGAAACCATAAGTATGTAGGTAGATCATTTTAAAGTAAGGTTTGTACGAATGAATTTCGTTTATTTTCTTTAAACATTTTTGGAGGAACTGAAAGGAAGCTGTATTAAATTTGCATCTGCACAAGGCCCCTTATGATGCCCTTAACATGCTTTTTAAAATACAGTGTGTCCGTAAAGTCACCGTGCACTTTTGGCCGGTGACAAGAAATCAATTAAACAAGATGGAATTATAAAATCTTCACCAAATAAAAGTAAAACTCTCCAAGTTTTATACCTATTCAGTGCAGTTCGATGTGGCTTCAATTTGTTGTCCCACACACATCTAAACGATATTCAATTTTTTTCCCACACGCGGTTAAGGACGTCTGGTGTAACAGAGTGAAAAATGTTTGCGATTCTCTGTTTTGAATGATTAATGTCGTTGATACTTTCAGTGTACACATGTTGTTACACATTACGCAAACTGTAAAAGTCTAAGGGCTGCAGATCCGGACATTGTGGTGGCCATAGCTTGACAGAACCTCTGTTGGTCTACCGCTGGGGGAATGTTGTATCAAGAAACTCATGAACAATGTCGGTGCAGTGTGGAAGAGCACCGTCATGGTGAAAGATGACATCTTCTGGAAGTTGTGGCACAGCATACAATTCCAACATTTCAAGATACTGAAATTTGACGTCACAGTCTGCTCCGCAAATGAAAATGGGTCTATCACTTTGTCATGCATTAGGCCACACAACACGTTCACTTTAGGGGTGTTACGTTCGTACTCAATGTCGGCACGAGGATTTTCAGCAGTCTATATTCGGACATTATAGTGATGAACATGTCCACAGACATGGAGTGTCGCTTCATCGCTAAACGCAATCTTCTGCAGAAATCGTTCATCATTCATATCTGTACAAACTTGAATCGTTTGGATCTATCCGCCGGTTTGATAGATGCAACAGTTGCACATTGTAATCCGAAAAACGTAGGCGTTTCTTCAACACTTAATGAACTGTAGTCTTGCTTAGGTGTAATTATCGAGCACACACACGCACAAACTTTTTAGAGCTTCTTAGGTAGCTATTATGTATAGCCTCTACAGAGTCGTCATTTACCGATGGCATTCCAGAAAATTGTTTGCCCAACAAACTGCCGGTATCCAACTGCTTATTCCACGAAGTAATTTATTGCTATGTGGTGGCGCTTCGTTGTACACACGACGGTATTCACGTTGCACTTTGGTCACGGATTCGAATTTAGAAACCCACAGAATACACTGAACTTTCCTCTGTACCGTCCACATCTCGACTGACTTAGGCGTGGGCTACTACGTAGTTCATGGTGTTGCGTCATCACTTGTGTGTGCACACGCTTGCACATCATACTATGGAAACTGGGAGAGTTTTCTTTTTGGTTAATGATTTCACATTTCTATCTTCTTTTCTGGTTTGTTTCCCTGTTGTTTATCTGTGACCAGTCAAAAGTGCACCATGACCTTATGACCACACTGTACATCGTTTTAAAAAATCTACTTAGCTGCAACAGTGATTTATTTTGAGATTTTCATCTTTTTTAAAAAAAAGAAAAATCGAGTTGAGTTTTCATGTTTTGTTCAGGACTCCGTGACCAAGGAGCCTCAAAAATTTTTTAAATTACTGAAAACGTTTTCACCATAAAAGTTTAAAAATATGACATGAGTCACTCCTATATAAAACATGGCCCCTTTTGAGTATGTTGAGAGAAAGCCCATCATAGAAGTTTTTGATGGGGTCCCTTTATATTTAACCGTGTCCAGGGCCCCAATGGTCTTAATCCGGCCCTGTATATTTTCTATGCGGAAAACAACGGTGTTATAAAGTGTAAATTATTATTTAGTTTCAAATTATGACATCATTTGAGATTTCAATTTAGCTGAATACTTTAATATTAGCAAAATTATAAAGCAAGGTGAGAAATCAGTAACATTTCAAGGGTTGAATTACGAAAAAGAGTGAAAAGCTCATAGTGCAACAATATTGGTTTGGAATTAGCTGGCTGTATTGCCGGTACTCGGCGTGTTATCGTCCTCCGTTCCCTTATTCCCGTATGCGAGAAGTGCGTGCCGTGTGCCTTTCTTATACCTCTACCTACGATATAGGGCTGAGGGTCCATTAAAAAATTCACCGCCCAATGCCCACCGGGAAATTTAATCAACTGTCCTTGCAATTACCCACCTTATATCTAAGAGGAATTGACTGTTAAAAAAAAAAGCAGTCTCATCTGTTTCAGACTGAACGTGTGTTTGTTTTTTAGCATATTTATTTTATTTTATTTTATTTTTATTTATTTTTTGAATACAGTTCCTGGTACTATGTGTTTGTTATATTTTTAATGCTTCTGTTAAGAACTGTTTCATTATGTCAAAAAGACAGTATATAACTCACTGTACGGTATATTAAGGTTAACTACGGTATTTTTTAATCTTGTCAGTAGCGTAGCCAGGATGTGTGTTTGGGGGGAGGGCAAGTGCTGTTATAGGTACATATAGAGAAATTACAAGCAAAAATATATATATATAAACATAAAACTGTTTAAAAAATTACAAACATCAAAGTACCAAAGTACGTTGTCGGACTTTTTGGGGGCCCGGCCCCTCTGCCCCCTTCTCTACGCCACTGAATCTTGTTGATACCAATTTGGAAACTAACTGTATGAACATGGCTTGTGTACAGACAGTGAAGACGTTCTGTCTCATGCGTGCTAGACAACAGAAGTGAAACGCTCGTGTTCGTTTTGTGTTCATACTATTAAAGTGTAACGTTTCTAAAACATGGATTAGTTATATTTGGAGTCTTGAACGCAGTTCTTACGAGGCTGTTTCTATCCAATTCATTTTGCTGCTTTCTAGTGGTGAGTAGACCAAATTCAAATATTTCTTTTATCCTTTGCGTTAACATAGTTATGTTAATGAACAGTCTTGTATGTATTCAAAGGGTGATTTTTGCTATGGCCGTCCACAGTCGTTCCCATTTTAAACATTACTAACGAGCGCTTCCACACGTTCTTTTATATTCCTCCTACCTACTCCTACACTAAGTTTCGTGCAATTATCCCTGAGTGACATTACGTCCTTCCCTCGTAAGGTGTTTTCGATATGCATTGCGTCGTATGTCTCATTTGCGTTGTTGGTGTTTTAGAGGCCTCCAAACTTTGGCTGGTTGTGCATGTTTGTGATACTGTAGTGTTCTTAGTTCGTAACAGTGAATAGTAAGGGAGGTATTTTACATTTTCATAAAACGTGGAATATATGGTAATATCGATAGATTTGGAATATATGGTAATATGACATATTTAGATTGAAAAAAAAATAAAACTGATTTTTTCTTGGCGAGATGTTGTCCTAGGCAAGATTTCGTTGCGACATTCGGGCAAACAATATTTCGTTCCATGACACTGAATGACGAGGCTTTAGCCTGTGAGGTTTTCGTTGACGAACTTTTGTCCAGTTGAAGTTTAGGCCCGTGAACATTCATCCGATACACTATGCATCCCTAGGTCTTCATGTAAGATTTGGTTATATGAACTGACGCAAAGGTGCTTCCAACAATTTTACGGACAGTCAGTTGACGATCGGATCTCTCTAATTCACTGACCTGGGAAATGTTCTCTTCATTATGCCTCGCGGACGGGCGATCGGGACGGAGATCGTTCTTCCACTGAAAGGTTGATGTGGATCTATTGATACATCACCCAACGATACTTCAAACATTTTGTATGCCTCTGTCATTAGCATAGCCAGGACTTCTGTTTGGGAGCGGCCCTAGTGTTATATATATAGATTTATTGCGCAGGAAGGTCTACTTTATTATCATTATTTTATGAATAAATGATAATACACCTTTCTCTGAAGTACTGCCTTTTCGAGATATCTCTTCGCTGTCTCTCGATTGCTGTTTTTGCACATTTTCTTCGCCAAAATTAGCACCATTACTGTTTTTTCTTTCGTTCTAGCTACTTTCCTAAATTATTTTTTGAGCCTTTCTCTGAATTAATGTCTTGTTTAGATTTTTCTGCGTTGTATTTTGGTTTATTTGTTTGTACACTTTCCTCTCCGAAATGAACATAATTGTCCTTTTTTCCGCTTTTACCCGTTTTGTAAACAGTATTCCGACAATTTGCAATTGTAAAGTAATTCTTATTTCGACACCCTAAACACATATAACTGAAGCAAATCTTCTGAACTGCTCTAACTTATCGAACATCAGATATTGCTGTGATAGTCACACGCTACAAGTCTTTACTATTTATTGTTTTCCACCCTTCCCTGTTAACAATTTTTCCCGAAATATTTAAATTCTGAAAGAAATCAAAACAACAGAGGAAAATCTTTATTTTTACCCCACCTTCCTTTCTTTCTTTTTTTTATTTTTTCATTGTATGTTAAGGAAACTAGCTACTAAACATTTATCGAAATCAATTGATCGTTGTTTTCTTTTATGCCAATTGCGGATAGAAATCAGTGGTATTAAACAGAGGTTTTCTGCTGTAGTTAATTATATTGGGAACGTCAGTAAATGATGTAAAGCAGACGATGACACGTCAAGTGTTTTGTTATTTTTATCGATGTTAATGATATTCTAGGCTCAAATATGTTCATTCTCTCTTAACTCTTGAACTAAGATAAATATATATTTTTTTTTTTTTTTTGGAACCTCCTTTTATGATTAGAAAAGAACTGATTCTTCTCAGTATTGCTTGGTTCAGTCCGCAAATTTTGGCTTTGGATTAAAGAATACAAGTGGAAAATGTGTTCACTGCTATGTCAAACAGTAGAACAATAACTTTAAGGTCACCATATGCATATAGGACCTCCTCACCCTCTTTCCTTTCTTCCATTTGAACATCAGGAATTCTTGGAAAACTCGATTTCCATACCCCCAAAATGCAAACATTCTTAAAGAACAAAGAGGAAATTGGCAAACATAGCTGGTCTAGGAACTGTTTAGTGACACACTTTGTTTTGTAGCAGAGTACATGAAAGGCAATTGTTTGTTCTGAGAAAAAACTACGAAATACATTACTGGAACCCTTTGGGGGCCGGCCCCCTGGGCCCTCCCATTCCCTACGCCACTGGCCTCTGTAACAGCAAACTTAACAGATTCACTGTTTCTTTCCATAACACATTTCATAAGACAATAAGATCACAACACACTGCATGTAATCATGACTCAGCAATCACTGCATGCAACAAAACTACCTGGGTTCAGGGGAGCGATAATGTTGTGATGTCAACATGAGATGCTGTCCCACGTACATGCGATGAGAATTCTGAGATACAATTAGGCCTAATACTTAAAAATCAAAATATATGAGTTAAATGAACAGCCCAAGTATATCTATTGAGTTCGTTCAAGATGTGAGATATTTTGGCTAATACGAAACATTGATATACAACGTTGTAGAAAAGAAAAAAAAAATACTCCATTTGTCTAGCAAATCGTTATTTCGACGAAAATATTATTGTCGACTACGTTGTATGTAGTCACCTTTTAGAAAATGCTTATTGAGTCATGAAGTGTAAAGTAATTAGGGGTACTACATTATAAACTACAATATGGAGGAAAAGACAAGAAGGAACTTTTCCGACTCTGTGATGAAATGCATGAAAGGAGAAAATGGAGTAATTACTTCTTGAAAACGACAATGATTATGCTGACTAAGAAATTGAACCCAGAATGATAAGAGGATTACAGAACCATTAGTCTCATATTGCATGCAACAGAAATTATGTTTGGAATAATAAATACGAGGTTGTGTGGAAGAATAAATGAGGAAGTCAAGGACGAGCAATTTGGGTTTAGGAGGAGTAGGAGCACACAATATACTGTTGGCCTATTAAGAGTAACCAAAAAGAAAATTAGAAAAAGAAGACAACAAGCAATAATCTGTATATAATATTCATTGATATATATATATATATATATATATATATATATATATATATATATATATATATATATATATATATATATATATATATAAACGAGGAAGTTAATATCAATTCTAAAGGAGAGTGAGTTGGACTGAACGATCATATGCTCATAAAAAACACATATAAAATGTTTGAACTAACAAGTGACCATTAACAAAGGAAAGAAATGGCAGAGGAGGGTGCAATTGAAAGGGGTATCGGACATAATCTCGCGACGGAAACATTGCCGCCAAAAATCTTGGAGTCCAAGTACCTCACTACCCAAAACCTTGCCATTATATGAGAATTTCTGAGGTCAAAATATTATTTTATTATTATTATTATTATTATTATTATTATTATTAATAATAATAATAATAATAATAATAATAATAATAATAATAATAAGAGGAAGAAGAATAAGAAGTAATACCTTAGTAATATGTTGTCAGAAGTGTTTGTTTTAGACTAAATGCTTAAACAGTTGAGGGGTTCAAAATAAGTTGATATATACTCGTTAAAAAAGGAAGGAATCTTACCTATTGTATCCAGCAATGAATTCAGGTTTTTTCTTGGCGAAACAATAACAACACTTTCCAATATTAGTTAAGTAAAATGTTACGTTTTTCATAACTTCGTTATATGTATATAGGTATGTGTGTGTGTTCTAGCATAACACTGGAATTCCTGGAGCAAATTTAACAAAACTTGGTACACATATTACAGTCTAGAAAACATCGCTGTGGGGTTAAGACCACTGGCACACCTAGGGGGAAGTGGGAGGGGTGAGATATAAAAATAATACAAAAGTTAGACATTATTGTCGAGTTCTTATTTTTCGGGGTTGCTGAGATGAATCGTGATACCCGTTATGCCATTTAAGTATAATTTCAGCCCCATTAGCAACCACGCGAAGCGTGAAATGGTGACTTGTAAAAATAATCGAAAACGACCGATAATAGTGTCGAATCAATAGTTATCAGCGTCGCTAGCTTAATTGTTGACAATCCTGATGCCATTTAAATCCAAGTTCAGCTTCTAATAGTGGTAAGACCCAAATGGGAAAAGGAAACATAAAAATTATTAGAAACGACTGATATTAGAGTCAGATTCATAGTTTTTAGGGTCGTTTAGATAAATAGTGACACTCCACATGCCTATTAAATCTAATTTCGGCTTCCATTATCACCCAGGGCTGAAATGGTGATACAAAACTACGATAATTGAAAATGATAGATATTAGTATCGAATCAAATGTTTTCGGCGTTGCTAAGTTGGTTGCTGGCAGCCCCAATGCTGTTTACATCAAAACTCAGTTCCAGTGGGGTAGGAATCCTTACTACAGGATATCCAATATAGAACGCAACCCGGAGTTTGAGATACATCAAAACATCTGTCAAGGAGTACCAGGACATAGTGCTAACACCTATAGTGAAACGACTGCCTGCTATCGTGTTCCCTGGAGAAAGGTGGACCTTCCAGCAGGATTCCGATATAGGCCAGAAAGCGAAAACAACCCAGGACTGGCTGGCACGGAACGTCCTCCACTTCATTTCTACCGCTGATTGGCCTTCTAGCAGCCTGGACTTTAACCGGTTGGACTACAAACTTTGGGCAGTCCTTTAGGTCTGCCATAAACGGCATCCATCTGTCGACAGTCTGAAACAATCCCTGACCCGAGCAGTGAACACTTTTCCCATGGACGTAGTGCGTAATGCCATTGACCAGTGGCCGGACGCGTATTTCCGAAATACAGTGAACTCTAGCCATAAGGCATTGTGAACGGGTTACACTTGACAACAATGTAGGAAAAATAAATGACGTCTATATCGCGATCCTGTTGGTGACATCACGAGTCATGACCTACATATAGCACAAAGTAAACGCCATATGTCGGTTCTCGTAACCGAGTGAGCTAGCGCAACATGCTAGTAAGAAAAATAGTTTCTGGCGTGGGTTCAAACCCTGCCTTAGGAAAGTTTCTTTTTATTATTTTAAAAATTTTATAACACTTCTTTCGTTAAAACAAGATTTAAAATAATATTCAAAAAGTGATTTTACGATTATTTTTTATTTTTTTTCCTTAAACTTTTTTCATTAAAATAAGTTTGTCCTTGTACTACACACATCCATAGCAAAAGTAGTAGTAGTAGTAGTAGTAGTAGTAGTAGTAGTAGTAGTAGTAGCAAAAGTAGTTATAGTAGTAGTAGGAATGGGTTACAATGCAATTCAGCATTCATTTCTTTCCGTGCGATGTTGCCAAACCTAACCCGCTTACAGTGCCTTCTGGCTAGGGCTGAGTGTATTTCGAAAACATGCCTGCCGGACAGACATCGTGCCTGCATCAAGGCCAAGGGGGGACATTTCGAAAATGATTCGTGCGTCAGATGTACAACATATCAATGTAAAATGTGACCAAAATAAATTGCCTTGGTGTTAACACTCTCTGTGTTTTTCACATTCAAACTTGTGACAGTATTTATGATAACTTGTCCCACTGGTCATCAATATCAAGAGCCCTGCATTCCAATTCATTTTTCTCTTTCAATAAGTCTGGCCTCCTTCCACTTTGTTATCAACGTTTTTTGTTCTTGGTCTAACACTTCTACTTCGCACCTATTAATGTTATGTCCCGTGTCCCTCATGTGCTTCTAAATGACATTCCTTTCTTTTTATAACCTGACGTCATCTTTGTGTTGTTTTTCACGTTCTATCAGTTGTTTCATGTTCTACCAACATCACAGCTGTCACAACCAACACACCTGATCTTGTAGATAATTTCTTCCTTCTCTATCATCTCTTGTTGTTTTTTCTTCTCTTCTTCACACTTATCGCATCCAGCAGCTTCATATTTCCTTGTATATATGCTAAAACGTTCTTTACTATCTCCGTGTCCTCTCCCATATTCTCTATTCCCCACCAAGACTTTCTACCTTCTCCTTCTTCAGTTTCCTCTATTTTATCCTCCTTTATATTTTTATTGTTTTCTTCTCTTCTTTTTCTTTCTATTTCAACTTTCTTTCATCATATCCGTTGGTCTCCACCTGAATGTAAAATTCATGTATGTCCCTTTCAGCTTTCATTTTATCATCAATTACCAAATTTTGTGTTAAGTTCTTCTTTGTTGAGCAATCAACATTACTCTTCTTATGACAGAAGTTCCCTGATGCATATCTCTTTTGATATCAATCCGTGACCAACTTGTCTCCTTGCCTTCTTATTCTGATATCCAGAAACACACTTGTCCTCTCCTTTCCTATTTTTAATTCTAGTTGCGTCTCTTTTTCCTGACCTTCTATTTCTTTCATGAATTTGGTAAGTCGTTTATGAGTACCTTTCCATATCACGAAACAATCGTCGACATATCTATTAAAGAATTCCAGTTAATCCCCTCCTTTCCTTTCTACTTTTTTCTCCAATCTATTCATCGCTATTTCCGTCAGTACTAGGCTCATTCTTTGTCCAATGCTTAGACCTTCCTTAATGTTGGCTACTTTTTCTCCAGTAATACAGAAACTGTTCTCCCATTCCCTCTTCAAAGTTCCTTCAAGTTCCTCTGCGCCCTAATCTTGTACATTCTTTCCCTTCATTTCTTCCGTCACTGCTGTCAAGATGTATTCCCTTTTCAGGTTCGGAAACATCGATCTTACACCAATATTAAACATCAACATCTTCCCCTTTATACGTCCAATGATATGTAGTCTGCTTTAAGTTATTTAGAGTTTATAACGCTATTGCCTTCCTGTTCATCTTTTAGCACTTCAGCTACTTTCTTGATATTTTCCTTTAATGCTTCAGACGGATTCTGTCCGCAATCTAGAACGGGTCTCAGTTTTACCACTTTCTTATGCATCTTTGCATACCCTTTTATCACAGGAATTCTTCCTTCCTCGTGCAATCCTTTTTGGTAACCTTCTTTCTTTAAAGAGCATATCATCTTTTATTCTATTCATTTCCTTAAATCTTTATCTCCTATAACTTTGCATGTTCTATCACATAGTTCATTTAATTTATCTTTGTACCACCGCACCACCTTTATCTGCTTGTTGCACTATTATACCCTTCCTTGTAGTCAATTTTCTAAGTGTTCTCTTCTCTTCTTTCGTAAGGTTCCCTCCTTTTCATGTTTCTCTTCACTATAGCCACGGTATTTCTCCTAATTTTGTCTCTTTTCTCTTTATTCTCAACCTCATTGATTGCTCACTGAATAGAATAAATAACCTCTTCCACATTTATTCTGCCTTATTTATTTTAAATCGTGCCCTAAGTTTAATAACTTCTTTTCTTCCTCTGACACTACTACATCACCTTCACTAACGTTTTTTTTTCTTTTTTTGGTCAAGTTCATGTTCAGCATTACTATACCATCCTATAGACTTTCCTTTTATTTGAAGTCTGTTACGTACCTTTGACTGAAAACTCATTTCCCGTCTGTTCAGTCTTTGCATGATAATGTCCCTGGTAAGTATCAGCAAGCCGTCCTCTATTTTCCCTTTTATCACTTCAATCACTTTTTTGTATAGTTTGCAGATTCTCTGACACGAATCTCATTCGATATTAATCACTTATCCATCTGTTTAACTAAGTTCTTAAATTTTCTCGTATCACATTTCACATTATTCTTATAAATTCTCAAACCAAACACCTCTCTATTAGTGTCTAATCCATAGTTTTGGATGTTTCAAAATGAATAGTTACATTACAAATGTCGTCATAGTCCAAATTAAGTCCAAACCTGCATAGGGGTGAGAAATACAATTTGTAAGATGCCCCAGATTACTGCTAAATATATAGTTTTAGAGTTCGCTAAGTTGTTAGGTGCCAATCTCATGACACTTGTCGGTAATCTCAAGTTTAGGGAAGAACGGACATGTCAATCGGCTCGGGAATTTATAGATCAGCTTCAAAGATGTTGCTCTCGTGGTTATATATTTTACTATATATATAAATGTTGATTGCACATCACTGATTTGAATACTGACACTCCTGAAGTCACTAAGTCTAAGTTCACCCTTATTCTAGTGGGAATAAAACATCTCTTTCAAGAGCGAGAAAAGATTGACGTAAAATACTCGAAAAGACCTATATTGGTGTCCTGACGCTGTTTGTCTACTTTCAGACCCCATCGGCATAGTAGATGAGAAGGAGCGAAAAACAAAAAATCCAAAATAATTGAGAATAGTGTTTAAGCCACAGTTTTTGGGGTCGGGAAAACAACTGGTCCGTTTGAAATAACTTTGAAATATAGTTACTATCCACCTCGTTGTAGTTTTTTTTTATCACGTCACTTTGATTTAAATTATATTCCATAGGAATAGGTTGTTTGAAATTTTATACGAAAGTAGAGTGGGTTATGGATTTTTATCATTAGTTTTATTGAAATGCGTGTCCTAAGAGAGAAGGAGATGCAAATATTTCTCATACATCTATTCTTCCCATGTGAAGAACAGCAAGTTATGCCTTAAATATGAGTATGGCAAGGACACCCATGTCCAAAATGATCGCATATATACAGTATATATATATATATATATATATATATATATATATATATATATATATATATATATATATATATATATATATATATATATAACTGTTGTAAGAATATAATTTGATAATGATTTCGCAGGGTACTTTTAATACTGATACTATGTGTATAATTGGAAAATGTATATTTGTGGTAAATTTCATAGGAACAAAATATAAATACGAAAACTAGAATAAGTAAAACAAAATGTTGCTAAATGGAAAATAAAGTTTTATTTTCGTTTTATTGATCTTATTTACTGCTCTTTTGACATGAAATTTGCTACATACATGTCTTCGCCGATTGTACACATACTAACATTATAAGAAATACCTGGCGAATTCGTTGTCAAAATATATTGCTCCAACAACATATTTATAGACATGCGATATTAATTTTGGACATGAGTGTACATGTCTTGATACACACTTTTAAACTAATGAACAAAAAATACTTAAGTTTTGTACCATGCAAGTATCGGCAGGAAGACATTGTCTGGTATATTCTGTAATAACACAAGTTTATGTCTTGCCAACCCAATATAAAGTTGCATATACATATACGCATATCACTTTATGTTAAGTTGGCAACACTTTTAACTTCGCGATATCACGGAGTGTGTCAAACAATGTATTATTGCCATTATTTGCATGGTTCCAAAATATGTGTTTTGTGCATTAATTTAAAGTTACAAAGGCATATCAAAAGACATTACCCACCATGTATATTTCAAACTCAGGAAATAATTGGTCCTCCCGAAATGGCGCTACTGGAGACGCAGAAAGAGAAACACAACATATTTTCCCCAGAAACACGTGGAGTCAGTTGCTAGTATAGGGCTACTGTTATATATACACGGACCAGTGAAAACATTATGACCACTTACCAGATATATGTTGTGTCCACCTTTGGCACGCAGGACAATAGTAACGCGGTTTTGTATGGTTAACAATGGTTCCTTGGTAGATGGACGGAGTCATGGTGAAACATATCTTCACACGCAAGCCACTTATACAAACTTATACAAATTCCGAGGAGAAGGGCAATCTAGTTTCTGACGTTCAGTGGCATGTCAAAGGTGTTGAATTGAGTTAAGATTAGGTGAGTTTGGGGGCTATAGCTGCAATTAAAATTTCCCTCTGCAGCACAGCGTTGTCTACCTGGAAGGTAAATTACCAGCTGAAAATATTATCCATATGAATGAGTGTTCATGACTAGGAATAAAATGCCGATAGCTAGAAGGCGTCATGATGCCCTCCGCATGCACTACCAGACCCATTCATGACTATATGAAAGTTCCCCAAATCATAATGGAGCGTCCAGTGGCCTGCCATCATCCCATTGTACACGTCTCAGACAGACTGTTGTCATGGATGACGACGGATTCTGAACCGACGATCGATGTTATGAAAGCATTATAGAAAGTAATTAATGGAATCATGCAACGTTGTGGCATTTCTCCGCGATCCAATGACTATGTGCGCGTCCATTCAAATTGTATTGAATAGATTTTGAGTTTAATATCCCGTTCAGCAGAGACATAATATGAGACGTGAACCTGCAGCTTAACGTGGGATCCGAAGCAAATGAGCTCCCTCTGGGAATCAAACTTGGGTCTCCCACGCCAAAGATGTATACACTATTCGCATTGTACGAGAGAGCTTCATTCCATTTGTAATTGACTATGCTAATATTGGTACATGTGTGGGACATTGGCTGCGGATGTCCATATCTAACAGTATACGGTGAACTGTGTTCCCAAACACAGTCATGTGTTGTCCTCTGTTAAAGTATGCTAAAATCTTTTGCTAATTTTGTCATAGTTTGTGTCTGATTATGTTGTGTCAATGTCGGCAGATAACGACATCCGATATTTATAATAAGGTGTGGCCGTCTCACCTCTCGTGGTTTTGTGGTGGTTTCACCGTCCTTTTTCAACTTTTCGAAGAAACTAACCACCTCAATCTTGTGAACACCAGAGAAGTTGCTGTGTTTCCGAAATGCTCGTTCTCAACCATCTGATCATCACAATCTGGCCCCCCATCAAATATTGATATATCACTGACCTTACCCATTTCTTTCGTAAGCATTACACTAATTGATCGAGTGATATCCCTGTCACCTTCTGGCGGGCAGTTCGGTTATGCTTCCTGCTTCTTGTGTCTTCCCAACAAATTCGTTCAAAAAAGTGATAATGTTTTGGCTGGTGAGTGTATTGTTATTAGCGATTTTGGTAGGAATATGAAATAAGCGCAGGCAATTATAATAAATAAATTTGCTAGAATATTGTGACGCTCTTTAGAAATGTTTTGATTCTACTATGCAAACTACATCATATGTTCGAAGTTTCAGATTACTTGTCCTGATTTTTCCCGAAAAAAAAAATAGAAATACACACTTGTATTGCTGCAGATGAAGCACGAAACTCCTCTGTAGCCTCTGACACGCCAAGCTGTTCTCATGTGTGTGACTGAAAGAAAAGAATAACAAATTTACCCTTTGACGTGTTCCCAAATATCGTATGTTCTTTGCTTTTGTGGTGAGCAAGGTGAATTCCTCGAAGTTATTGATTAACTCCGTTGTTCACGCTATTGTGATCGATAAATTGTTTTATTTGGTATCGTTTTACGCTATTTAATATATTCAGAAAAGGTTAAGAAGGAAGAATTGTTTATATTGCATTCAGAGCTCGAGAAAAGATGGAAACATTGATGAAAACAAAGGATGAAATATTATTCATTGATATCAACATTAACTTCCTAATAAAGAAGCAAGAGGATAACGTCGAATCAGAGAAAAGTTTCAAAGCTCATGCTTTCTGCACTATATAGTTTGAAACGAATTACAAAGGTTGTCGACGAAGTCTTCGAAATAATGCTACTCAACTTGAGTATCACAATTTCACTTATTTCAACGAGCTGCTTGGTTTTACTCAGCTATTAGTATTAGTATTAGTATTATTAGTAAACCCTATTATTAAACTTCCAAACTATGTTATGCGTAAGTGTCGGAAGTCTTATACACTGAGAAAAATGATTGGGTTGAAATTCATCCTATTGGTACATTTTTGACCCACCAGATGGCTAAAACTGTTCCAACCCAAATAGGGTCAAATGTAGGAGTCAAACCCAACAACCCAATTGGAGTGAAATCACATTACCAGTTAATACGAATATCCCAAATTGGTGTACAATATGACCCAACAAAGTGTTAGTTCCATTAACCTGGTTATGCGTTTGACCATATTCGCGTTAATGGTACCTCTCCAAGACCTAGGTCGTTACCTTATCTCCCGTCACCCCGGACGTTATGCTGGCTGAGGGACGTGCATGCCACACACTATTTACCAGGGGCGGATCCAGGACGGACTTCTGGGGGGGCGGTGTGTTGTAATACTACTACTTAGAGGTACTTCTCAGAGCTCCAAACTCTCTTTTATTTATATATAAGATAAGAAAGTTTCCTCTTCTGGGGGCGATAACCCAAATCGCCTCCTGGATCCGCCACTGCTATTTATGTGTCTAAATTCCGGTTGGGCAATGCTGAGAGTTGTCAGGGTGTCCCTCAGTACCACCAGGCCTATGCTTGAATGGTATCTGTACTAAAATGGACCTGGATGGCCCCTACATACCTCAATTCTTTCCCAGAACATATGTCATTCCTACCAGCGTAGTGTTTCGGTGTCCACATGAACCCAAAATTTTCGAGTTCTTGCTAGTGTTGCAAGAGACAAGAACTTTTCCTGTCTCATCTCATTTCAAAACCGAGACGTACCTTCGAGACGAGACAACGAGACAAGACTGACCTACTTGTTTTGTTTACTTGGTCCACCCTACAATATATGTGCATGTTTGTCTTATTTAGTAGTCTTTCATATGCCATATGCTTCGAGTTCTTGCACCCTATTTTCATCTTTGTTACGACTAAATCCCATGTCTTCGTATTGCAGTTGTTTACATAATGTGCTACTTTTATTCATTGCAAACGACTCCCTCTTTCATGTATGGTAACTCAAGAGCACATTCTTCCTTGTTGTAAGTCCTGCCTGATGTTGCAGGTATGCAACCCCACATAGCAAATTTACACTCCCGCGCCATATTGACAATGTTGGCGATATGACATTTCCGACAACAAATCATAGAACCGTGCAACTTTAGACCCACATTTCGACAGACAAATTCCGGGGATTCCGCACTTCCTTTGGGGAATCCCCTGCACACGAATGTCATGATTTCAGCATAGACATTTTTGGATAGAACAGGTTCGGTTTCTTTGACGTGACCTTGTCGCCTCAGCTATATCATTCAGGATAGTGGAGCTATGGAGCTCTAAAATTAATTTTCCCACGCTTTCGGCGTCCTGTATCTTCCAAACTATTAATCAGCTCGTATATGTTCCAAGGACTTTTTATTTTCTCGTACAGGTGTCTGGAATCACCTGCTGAAGTTTGTCCGCATAATTACTATTCACCCTGTATACTAGTTGAAATGCTCATTCCTTGCAAGGGAGAATAATTTTTTTGTAAAATTTGTAAAAGTAAAGAAACGATTGAAATAAATAAATGAAAAAGAGCAACGCCTTCGGCATTGCCCCCTTCAATATAAGTAAAGTAAATAAAAAGTAAAGGAGAGTAATACCTTCGGCTTTGTATCTGGCAATAAATAAATAAATAAATAACGAAGATTTACGTCTCAGCAAATACTCCCCTTCTTGTTTTAACTTGGATTTGAATGCCATTGAGATTGCCATCAACAACATAACAATCCCGAGAAGTCGATTCGATACCAGTAATGATTGTTTAAGACTATTTTTATGTCAGTTCTTCTCATACGTTAGGGGTGCTGATGAAATTTGAATTTGGATTTATAACATCTAAAGTGTCACTATTGGAAATATATCTGAATCTATGACTTATATTCATGGACTGATCGAGTATTGATTGGCTATCGTGTATCGTCAATACTCAATACCGGCGAACTGTGACACAGAAAGAATATATATATATATATTATTATTATTATTTTAAATTTGCTATGAGCATAATGTATTGATCGGCAACTACCTTCATCTAGTGACTGGTAGATACATATACTTATTAGCTAGTCAACGAAATTACGATCGAGAAGTCAGTAGCCAATGTAATTTCCAACAGAACCTGCATTTTGTTTTCCTAAACAACAAACTTTTCTCTTTCCAAAAGAATTCTGTCAACCATTTTCATTTCATGTCTACAAACTCCTGTTGTTCGCAACATGAAAAATCTCAAGAAAAACGCCGTCCGGTATTGATACATGCTCTTTTAAGCCAAATCCATAAACCTCAAAGTGTCGGCGTCTGGTTTAAGTCGGAGAATTATTTCCTTCTGTTCGAAACAGCCCTGTAATTTCTCCAACTTTCACCTTACTCTTTAGCACAGTACTTTATCCAGATTATAAGTTATATATGTACCAATTTACTTTGAAATTGTCGAAGGCGTTCTATATTTATTATTGAACATAAATGTGGTTGTTCTAAAAATGACTCCCACGGACCACAAAACAATAATCTACAAATCAAAACGAAAAACATATATATGTTTATACATTTCGGGTCCTCGCCTGGAGGCGCGAATTGCACTATGTGGCAACGTCGCAGATATAGAACCATACAGTACGAAAAACCAATTGGTTAAATAGTTGCCTCAATTATTTCCAGATGGCAGTTACCATTATGTACACTTTTCGCTTCATTTTGAACTGGAGAATAGCATTCTGTTGTCCGTGAGCACTATTTTTTAGAACACCCGATACATACACACACACGTATATATATACAGAGGAACACAAAAAAATCAAAACAATTCATAAAGGACACGTAAGTTTGGCCCTTCACTGTACAACACGTGTTGTGGTTGCCGATCGTTTTTTTATGTGGGCCTTCCTCTTCCGTCAGCAGTAACCAGTTCAGCTGTGAGTGTCGTGGTGTGAAAGTTGTGCGGTAAAATGGGCGACCTGGCAGACCTCCAAAGAGGCATGATCGTTGGTGCCAGTCTGGTTGCAGCTTCAGTGTCAACAGTGGCGAACATTGTGGGGGTATCGAAAGGCACTGTGTCCAATGTCACGAGGGCATACACAATTCATTGGCAAACGACGTCTGCAAAGCACAACAGTGGTCGAAAGACAATCCTGTCAGATAGGGACTGGAGGGCATTAAAACGGATTGTAGCAGTTAAATGAAGACCACTGCAATGAAAATTACGTCTGAACTCAATTCCGGCCTACAGAATCCGGTTTCATCGAAAACAGTGCGACGGGAACTTCATAAAATGAAAATTCATGGCAAGGCCGCTATCGCCAAACCGCTGGTCACAGCAGTAAATGCAAAGAGACATATCCAGTGGTGCAAGGGCCACAAGGCGTGGGCTCATGAGCATTGGAAACACGTAATGTGGTCCGATGAATCGACCTTCACCTTGTTTCCAACAACCGGTCGTGTTTACGTATGGAGAACACCGTCGCAGGCCTATGATACTGACTGTCTGCTCCCAACTGTAAAGTTTGGGGGTGGTTCTGCTACAGTATGGGCAGTAATATCGTGATTTTCTGCAGATCCGATCATAGCCCTGTATGGAACAATGAATGAATAGGCGTATGAGGCCATTTTGGGGGACCAGGTTCTACTCATGGCCCAAATATTGTTCTCTGATGGTGATGGGATCTACCAAGATCATTTGGCACCCTCTCACGCTGCAAAAATGGTGAAATCATGGTTTGAGGAGCATGACCAGGAGCTATCACACTTCCCGTTGGTCCCACAATCACCAGATCTAAACATCATTGAGCCATTGTGGTCTGAGTTAGAAAGGCGTGTTCGGTCTCATTACCCTCCAGCCTCCACCAGCAACCATTAAGAAACTGGAGCATGTTTTGGAGCAACAATGGTACAAAATTCCATACACCACAATTCAGGAGCTGTATACGTCCATTCCAGGTCGGATCCAAGCTGTTTTAGACACAAAAGGAATCCCCACACCATACTAGGTGTGACTTTCACACTTTTGCAAACGTTTTAGATTTTTTGTCCAATTCCCCCTCTCCTAAGTTGCGAGGCTGAATTTGGTTTTGAACGGAATCAGAAGTGTTACCGGTCATCTCAGTGATCCCGGAAACTATGGATTCGACACTAATATGGGTTATTTTTGACCAGTTTTATGTATTTCCCTTTCCCCTCCCCCAAGATACGGGGATGAATTTGGATTCAAACAGCATCAGAAGTGTCACTGTTTATCTCTGCAACCCCAAGAACTATAGATTCAACACTAATATCGGTCATTTTCGACCTCCCCCGTGTTGCGGGCCATGGCATCGGAAGTGTCTTCGTTCATCTCATCGACCCCGAAAACTATGGAATCAACAATAATATCGGTCATTTTTTCATCATTTTTTAAAACTTCTCTCCTCTTCCCCATCCCCTACGTTGCATCGTCAAATTGAATAGCCTGAAGTAATCCCTGCCCCATAAGTCATGTATGTTGGAAATTTGATTGAGATCGGTCGGGTGGTTTAAGAGTGATGACGTAACAAAGACACTCATTTTTATTTTACTTTTCACATAGATATCTCCCCTCCCCTTCCCTAGGTTGGCACGTCAAAGTGAAACCATAAAAAACACCCAAAGCCCGACCCTCATATATGTTGAAAATTTGATCGGGATTAGTTGGGTGGTTCAAAAGTTATTAGGTTTTATTAGTTTCTATTTATACGTCCCCCTTTTCCTCCCCCTTCCCTAGGATCTATCGCTAAATTGATATTAACAAAAATGTTTCCAGATCCGAACTTCATGTATCTTGAAAATTTGATTGAGATCTGTCGGATAGATCAAGAGTTGTTAAGTTACACAAATAGTCGCTTTCAGTCTTATATAAATTGATTTTTATATATCCTCCCCTCCTTCTCCACCCCCTACGTTTCTCCGTCAAGTTTAAATCACAAATACGATCCTAGGCCTGAACCTCATCTATGTTGAAAATTTGGTCAAGATTGGTTCAGGAGTTATTAAGTTTTATTTATATTTGTACCCCCTCTACTCCGTCAATTCTACCATCCAAGTGAATAGCCTAAAACCAGCCCAGCCTCGAAGCTCATCCATGTTACAAATTTGATCGAGATCGGTCAGGTGGTTCAGGAGATTTAGTGATTTTCTATTTTATATACAGTATATAGGTTGATTGATGACCCTTTTAAACGGGAATTAAAAAAGAAATAAACAAAAAAAAAAAAAAAAAACTGGAATACGTTTATATTTATGCTCATTATTTCATATACGTATATTCTGACATCTCTTGTTTTGCATTTAGGATACGTCTTTTAATCAAACTAACAAGACAGAAACGTAACTAATGCTATACTCTACTCGTGTACCAAAATAATCGAAATCGGTTAAGCGTTCTTAAATGAGTTCGTGTACAAACATAGTTTATATATAAGATGCCCTCTTGCTGGCTTTAAAACCGAAATTTTAAAAACGCTGGGACGTGAGTCATCTTTGTTTAAGATTAAGAGTTTATACAGGGTGGTTCAAAACAACATCGACAATGTTTGTAGTGTCATTAGTTTGTGACACTGAATAATATGTGTGGCATTGTAGGTTTTCTTGCTATATATAGTGTAATGCAAGTGAGACAGACGGGCTATACCTATCCGAAGTACGAAGAAGTACTATAATCATAGTATTCGTTCCTTAGTATTGAATACTATAATTATATTTCGAATAAATAAGAAGAAAGTTACAAAGGATCGAAAATTATTTTTTTAAATATTTTATAAAACAATAATATCTGCTTAGATAAGTGTAATCACATTCAAACACGTAGATCGCTTATGGAAAAACTACAGCCCGCGGGCCAGTCACAGCTCTTCGAAATGTTTTACTCGGCATTCACTGCTCTACATAAAACTACACTATAATACGTTTTTTTCTTGTATACTTTTAAACTAAGAACAAGACCTATTAAGCTTTCTTCCAAAGATCTAACGAAAATTGATCATTTCCAAGAGATTTGGTTAAAGCAACAGCTTGACACTGTAGCGTTGGTCCAGATATGTTCAAATTCTTTGACCTTGCATTAGTGAGCCACTACCAAACGACTTCTCTAATTTCCTCGTTGCTGGATTGCTTTGGTTTATTTTTCATTTCATCATTCCCTTTCAACCATTCATCCATTGTTTTATTTTTCCGTTTTAGCACATTGTAAATTTGCATTTTATCGTACTTCAGTCGAATCATTATTTCCTAGGCAGAGACTTGTCTTTTCTGTTTTGGTTCGATAATTTTATCATTAAGTGAAAATGAGGCATGATATTTAGCCATGATGTTTACTGTTAAAAATTTGAGAACAGCTTGCCTCGCTAGAGATGCATGTAAAAGTTCAGTGGATAATGTTGTAAGATTAGTAAGCTTAACAAGAATATTTTTCAAGAGTCTAGATGTTTCAATTTTCTCCTTCCCTCTATTTGGAGTTTAATAAATATTATTTTGTATAACTCTCCAAATCATAATGTTTGGAGATTCTCGCATCTTTTAACTATCTACCTAAGCATCATTATCCACACTCTCTTGAAAGATGTGTAATAAGTTACCCGTAATCAATGTGTACCGCGCGTATAAGATGAAATTGGTGTAAGTACTGTAGTAAATAAAGGGTATAGTCGGATAAGGCTGTGAAAAGTGCCCTTACATGTGATATTTGTACCAAAGGTACCTCACATTCAGAGATAACTTTGGCCAGAAAGTCAACTTTAAATTCCGAAGATATTGCTGAAAATCGGAACATCAAACATTGTTCGTATCTCGGAAATGACTTAAGCTGCAAGGATAAAACGAAATATGAATATGCTTTGCTTGAAGGGACTTACCGAAAACAAGAGGCAATGTATTTTGCCCGAGAACATTTCTATAATGCATTTCGCCCTTCAAATTTCTAGCGAAAAGCGCGTCGAAAATATTCGATTTCATATATTGTTGCTTTATGTTTGAGTGATCACCTTCTAGTTTCCACCATAGAAGAAGCACCAACCCACCTATAGCATATTTTGACCATAGTTTGATACACGCCCTGCAACTTGGTGTAAAATGAGGAAAACAAAAGTCAGATACGCTTGGAAGATATGCAATCAGCCATAACGCCATAAATGTTTTAGCCGGCACGAATGCTGTCAGAAGTCAAAGATGGTCGAGTTTGAATTTCTGACTCGTCATGAATGGCTGTACATGACAGTATAGCTCTCATAATTATACCTCTTCGAGAAAGCGCGTGAGAGCTCTAGCGCCACTGACAAACTGTCATTCAACTACTCTTACGTTTTTGTTTAAACTGCACACTGGCAATTCGAATAGTGTTAGTACTGCAATTCTAGGGCTGGAAAGGGAAGAGCAAGTTTCGGATATATGCACATCTGTCATGTCGTCCTTCGAAAAAAAAATCATTTTATCTTGTAAGTTCGAATTCGCGGCCTATTCCCGAGAAGAGCTCATAACAATTGAAAAAGCTATTGTGGCAACGAAACTTCAAAATACAATTGATTATTTGCTACTAATCTTTGATGGAAAATATGTTAAACACGGCAAGTGGTCGAATAATGAGTATGAACGGAAATCGTACTATGGACAAAAAAAAGTGCCTTTATGTAAGTAATTTACTATTTATACTACGACTGGTTATATTGTAGATATGCTTGGGCCATATACTGCAACCACAAACGACGCAGCAATAGTAAAATGTATTTTTCGAGATCCAAACGGGCTAGCGATTCACATGGCACAAGGTGACATTTATTGTGTGAATCGTGGCTTTCGGGATACAACTGAATATTTGGAAGAAAGAGTATTTATAGTTTTAATGTCTACACTGAAAGGTAAGCGCAGTCAATTGACTACGGCTGAGGCGAACTCTTCCCACTATGTTACAAAAATTCACTGGGTTTGTGAGGCCGTTCATGATATTCTTGGACAAGTATTGTCTTCTATGTATCAACTGGACAACGAGTTGTTTCCTCAAGTTGGATTGTTATGCTTATTTTGTTACATAATACTTTTGGTAATCGTCTTAATTCTGGCGGTGGCCTCTACGAGGAAGTTCAACAAATGAAATGACAGCACATCGTAGAGAACACGTTAGGATTAGAAGTAAAAGAGCACGGTTGGGACAGGTGTAGACGATCTTTAGCAAAAGTCTCATCTAAAGAGGCCTAAAAATTTTTTACAGGTTCTTATCAGTTGTCTCGGGCAGTTTCCTGCTCGGCTGAAATGATGAATGAAATCTCCCTTCATGGTTAAGCGTTTGCGTACGCGCCTTTGGCGTGGGATACCAGGCTTCAATTCTCGGCGTGAGCTCATTTGGTTCGGATTCCACGTTAATCAGTAGGTCCACGTCTCATATAGCCTCGCTGCTGAAAGGAACGTTAAACTCAAAATCAAATAAACTCATGTAATGGTGAATGAAGATAACAGCATCAATCTCCATTTCCTAAAAGAAAATGTCCACACCGTTAAGTTCGAAGTAAGATTTCGACATATTAGTAGAAAGACACACATGCTATATTGATTTTGTTCCAAACACAATAGGGTACTCGAGTCTAAAACCGTATTATTATGAATGTGCACGTGAGAATCGAACAGTTTAATGTTGTTAATATGTCGCGGCAAACATTTGTTACCTTTCACGTCTCCATACTTTGCTAAGCTTGTTCGGCCTACAGAGATTGTAAGCAAATTGTTTGTTGCCGGTCTTGTCACTCCAGTAATAAGCGCACGTAGTGATAAAGATTGATTGTTCCACATATTTTGTCCTTCATTTTCCTTGTATTTTTTTTTCTAATATGGGAAAGACATTGCAATAACATGTTGAATATTTTTGTATTAGCATGATCTTGTGCATTATACTATTTTGTACGTTAGGCTATAGATATATGGGTATACATCATATGTAGGGATAAATAAGAAAACGTTGTTTTCTATAAATCACGATTTAAAATATTGGTATCCTACTATGTCAGATTAAAAATCAATGTCACTAGTGCTCTCGTGCTGTTTCTGGAAGATATACGATTATGAGAGTTATATTCGCACGTAGAACCATTCATGACGATACAGAAACTCAAACTCAATCATCTTCGACTTCTGACAATATTCGTGCCGGCTGAAACGTTTATGGCGTAACGTGGGTTGCATACCATCCAGAATTGCCCGACTTTGTTTTTTCCTCATTTTTACACCAAGTTGCACCGCGAGTATCAGACCATGTTCAAAATATATATTAGATAGTTGGCGCTGCTTCCTTAGTGGAAAATAGAAGGTGGCCACTCAAACATAAAGCAACAATATTTGAAATCGAATATTTTCGACGCGCTTTTCGCTAGAAATTTGAAGATCGAAATACATTGTTTTTTGTTTCCGGTAAGACCCATCAAACAAAGATATTCATATTTTGTTTCATCCTTGTAACTTAAGTCATTTCCGAGATATGGACAATGTTTTAGTTTCAAATTTTCAACAATTACTTCGAAATTCGAAGGAATTTAAAGTTGATTTTCTGACCAAAGTTATCTTTGGATATGAAGTACCTTTGGTATAAATATCACAGCAATCCGTGTAAGGGCGCTTGTTATTAATAAATTAAATTGGCCTTCATATATATTGTTTTGGTTTGTCCCCCTCCTAAATACTTTACTGATCACTAACGTAGGTGATTTTCAATAGATGCAAAAATCATAATATCGTTTACAGAAATTTGGTCTCAAACCGTTCCGAAAGTACGATAAAGTTTGCAAAAGTGCTTCCAATCGTGTAGCTGAGAGAACTATTGCAACTTCAACTACCAAAAACTTTTGCTGTGGTGTTATAGAAGCAAAGCAAAACTACAATCAATATTAAGAATTCGCGCGCCACTTTAAGTGGTATAATGTGATCTCTACTTGTGTTTCTCACATCTCCGAAACAGTTTAGGATATCAAATTAGTGTAACCGCCATAACCGTATTTTCGCCTTTTTAAAAACTGTCTATGTGATTAGATGCAATACCTATTAAACATTTTTTTTAAACGAACCTTCTCAAAAAGAGTAGAATTGTCAGTGCTTTATAGTTTTGCTCCTCTTCATTCGAAATACGTTATATCATGATCATAGTATTTGACACTTAGGCACTTCAGAGGTGCATTGCTCCGTCCTTCTTTCTTACGTAATACTGTTTTAAAGGCCTAAATATATGGATGTTTGTGATTCTGTAGCATCCTTAATTTGCAACACTAAATAATAAATGTGGTATTGTAAGTTTTCTTTGATTGTTTAATCTGTAAATTGTAAATTCGTAATAATCTAACGTAAAACTGTTCAAAAAAAACTTTATGTTGGGTTGATAACGCTATTAGTTTGGTTATATTGCGCAATATATGAAACAGCTATTATTTTGACAATATCTATATGGTATAAAATTTCACGGTGTTTTATCTATTAGTATAAAAGTAAGAAGATCGTTTCTCGATAAATGATCACCCTATACATGTAAAGAAAAGAAAGAACGAACAAAATAGAATGGATTAGTGAAGAAAAGTAGCTTCGCACTTTCTTTATTATTTATTTTGAAAGGCTGTTATTTCTGGTGTCTAAAGATTGAAGGAGGGCTTTTACGGATTGGTTGCTGTGATCAGTAACAATTTTTTTTTCTACGTTCATTGCTTATTCGCTTGAGAGTATAAACGAAGATAATGACCGTTCTAAAAATGAACATTTGCTACTAGCTTTCTTCTCTCTTTCCTCCGTCCTTTCTTTTGGTTTGGAAATTTGTTCTGTGCCCTTAAGAAGCAGCCCAGATTAAAAGCAAATTCACTATATATCTCATTCTATTACATTCTCTAGAATTTCCAACGAAATTATTTTTAGAGAAAGGGAACTTGAATGAGATCAAAAGAAAATACACTGTAAAGAATACATTTCTGTCCCATATTAGCATCTTCAAAAGTAGATGAACTGTAATACCTTTAATGTACCTTATTGTCCTCATTCGAAACAGGCAAATCTTATATCCCTTGGATTCACGTCCATGGCTTACCACTGATAAGAAAAAAGGATAACTAATGCTTTGCTTTGAATTATGATAAGCCTCCTCTGTGAATAACATACGTTAAAGCTTCTTCATAAACCAGCTAGTTAGCATGAAGTAATCTGCCTTCCCCTATTCTGCTTCCTGGGGGTTGCTTGTGCTTTGAAATGGAGAAACTTAATTAAAATAAAATATATATTATTGCTACAAGTTATTGTTGCAGTAACAGAAAATTACACGTGCGGTGAATGTGGGCTTGGAGAGCAAATATACTTAACTTTCTTCTGGCTTTCTTCTTCATTGGGAATATATATATATATATATATATATATATATATATATTCTGTTTCAAGATAGTGTGCTTTCAACTAGATGTCGGAAAAAATAAATGGAATGAAACCTCTGAGTTTAACGTCCCACAATTATGTCATTTAGTGTAAGTGAGATGAAGATTAAAGCAAGTGAAGGATGATGGAAGAATTTGTGGAATGAGAGAATGGCAGGAAACGGGAGTACCCCGAGGGAACGCACGGGCACGATGTTGTCAACCAAGCATGATTATACGGGGATCGAAGCAGAGACCTCGCGCATGAGAGGTAAGCGCTCTACCATTGAGCCATCGTAGGCTCCACCCCCGACTAAATGTTGGAGCATGCTTCTCACTTGCAAATACATACGAGACTCGCTTTATTTCTTTTCCCTTGTCCAACAATATATATAGTATTTTACCACTTATACAATACTATACATATAGAAAGAGACAGGGAGAGAGAGAACTAACGTTGTCATAAAGTTATTTTAGAAATAAAATTGTGTTCCATTTCGTATTGAGGATTTAATTGAAATGCGCCTGGATCAACTGCGTCGTTGGCAACGGCATGCACAAGTTGTTGTATGTTGATATGATCTAGCGTTTGGGCTGAGGCAAAACTAGAGACGGTGTCAAATATTTACTGAAGGTATGTGAGCATTAATATAAGGGAAGATACACAAGCTGCCCTGTAATCACGTATGCCACAGTACTTTCTCCGTATGTGTATAAGCGTATGCGAAGCGTATTCACGGATGAGGAAAAAAAAAAGATATAGACGGCTGTTAATGCGATCAAAATAAACAATGAAAGAACTCATTTATTTTTCATAGTTGTGAGTTGTCATGAATTTGCCTTTTAGAAATATATCTACCTTTTTATTCTTCTGTTTGATTCTTGTTAAGTGAAATGATAATCCTCCATCGTCCTCTATCATAGGCAATGAGGGAGGTTTGCCCGTACGGTGGATTGCATAGACGACGAGGCGACGTGAACGATGCATGCTGTGTTTGTATTTCCTGGGAGTTTTCTTTATCTAAATACGACGCCTTCAATATGGCATAATTAGGCAAGGATTGTAATTAAGAGCCCATGGCTGTTGGATCTTTTATAGCGAGGCCGCGGTGTCCAAGTTCTCGTTCATTTTAGAACACTTCTTTTTCACAATTATCTTCCGTCTACTGTTAGCCAGCTCCCTGCATGTTAATCTCGTTCTCCCTTGCTCTGACCCGGCAAGTTTTTTTTCTCCCTTCTTCCTTTGTGAAGCCCGGCTCGAACAAAGCCGAATACTCCCCGCTCTGTTTCATGTTGTTCGACTCGCTCCCTGGCATTTTCAAATCCTCAACCTTTCCGCGGGATTGCATGCAACCAGGCCTCTTTTTCCTTATTTACTTATTCCAAGCCTCGCTCGTCACTGAATACGTTTAATTTGTAAATCACGGCGATCATTAATATTTCGTGGAGTTTCTGCCGATTAAACAGCCTTGTTTTAATTGCAAAAGTTCCCAGCAATATGAAAAACGAAAATCACAGCTTCCCCGAGTTAATCCCGTAGCTAATGCTGCCGGTGTAATTTACATTTGTTCCTGTTTGTTTGGAGCCAACAGGGAGATGTATCTCTTTGCCGTAAAGAAAGTGATCGCTCTGCCCCACCCAGCGTATTGTGCCCCGAATTCGGGAGTTTGTTAGCTATGCAGACCGGAATGAATATTTAATGTCGCTACCTTGATTAGGAAATATCCTATTCACTTGCTGCTATTTTACAGTTAACCGGTGATAATTGTATTCGGGTGGTTCATGATACTGAGAAGTGACAACGTAGAACAATGTCTCAGGAAAAATTGTCGGGTAAATTCACCGAGAAGGATTTTACAATCAAACACAAAGTCAATCAAGTCTCGCTCTGAAGGACAGATTCAGAAAACATCTTGAGTACTACTACAAGTACTTAAAAATTCGGGGAAAAAGCACTAGGTGTATAATGCTATTTTCTATATCATTTCACTTTCCTGCTCAATTTATCTTAGTCAATTAGCAATTTAGTCATATACTTAATACAATTTACTCGAATATACTATTTTTTTCCTCTTTCCTTCGACTGAAGTTTTGGTACTTATTTTAAGTGCTAGCAATAAGATACGACTTGTCGTGAAATGAATGTAATATTTTTCATGGCTATATGCTAGATACAGAACAATTGGGATGGAATATTCCGTCTGGGAATCGAATCTGGTTCTTGCACACGGAAGATTTAACCGTTAACTCATAAAGGAATTCCACATTTGTCCATTTTGAAGTATTGAAAATTGTTTTATTTTACCACCTAGAATGTTCAACCATATAAAGAAAAGTAAAATGACGAGCTTTTTTTCTTTTTCTAGTATGTTTGTGAGCTTTGTATTTTTACGAGTGTATTCCAGTAACTCCAGTCACTCACAATCCAACGAAAAGTAAATCATTCTAATTCGGAAAATGCTTATGATACTTACATGATGCAAATGAAGTAATTAGTGGTTTAAACTGTCTGGAGTGATATTATGTATATAGACTAACGATATTAAATACAATAGTTTGAGACATATCTTAAAAAATGTATTCTCATCCTTTGTTTTACTAGCTTAAATTTATGAATGGTCATACATTTGGTTGTAGAATGAAGCAAATTTAACTCCACAAAAGTTGTGTAAAACTCTTTAACTTGAACATCTAAAACTGTTTCCTTCAAGTGTGCTACGTTTTCTCAGGGATGTTCTTCCTACTAAAGATATAATAAGGAATCCATACTTATTCATACGTAAGGCTAATTAATCATTAATATATGCACTTCATCAGTGATTAATTGCCTGTAAGGTGAAATGTCGATATGGTCAGTTGATCCAGTTATTTCTTCATGTCACATGACAATAAAGGAATGAGATACAATTTTACAATCTGATTTGAGGTCCAATTTCGCACCAGCCTTCGCAAGAGTTACAGAGTGTAACGCAACGCGAAACATGCAAAAAACACTTATAATTGTCATGTATATTATCGCGGATTTTGCGTTACGTTGACATAAACCATTACGGAATAACACCCAGGAAGATTTAAAAGAAAGTAATATATATATACAATGTTGGTGTGCTTAACTTAAATTACTCTGCAGCATCCGGTGCAAATTGAAATGTGAACGTTGTAAAGTATATATATATATATATATATATATATATATATATATATATATATATATATATATATATATATATATATATATATATATATATATATATATATATATATATATATATATATATATATATATATATATATATATATATGTACATTATCATAAATTTATTCACTTCTGAATGTCATGTAGTCGAAACCGAATTCAATCTTTTGCGCACAAGTTCACGTTAGTGTCTCAAATCTCAGGGTATATGAGTCGCACAGGTCAGGCTTAATCTCATTTGGCAACTGACACTTAAAGCTAGCAGATGTACGAAAAACGGTAAAATTCTTGTAATCAGCAGTAAGAATTGCGCCGTGAAGATGAATGAACTTACCGTTAAAGTGTACTAAATATTACTGTATAATGTTATCTCGATAAGAGCGCAAATGCTGTACAAGCCAGGGGTGGATCCAGGATCGACTTCTGGGGGGGGGCGGTGGGTTGTCATACTGCTACTTTTAAGGGCTCCAAACTTTGGAATGAGTTTTATTTATATATATAAGGTAAGAAAGTTTTCTCTTCTGGGGGGGCGATCGCCCCGATCACCCCCCCTGGATCCGCCCCTGGTACAAGCTCGTGAAGAAATTTGTGTTGCTTATGGACAAGATACGTTATCAAAACAACAGCAAAAGATAGTTCAGTTGCTTTCATTCTGTAAATTTTGATGTTCAAGACGCACCTCATTCGTCTTTCTGCTGCGAGCGGTGACGCATCACAGCAAAAATGAATAATATGCTGGTAAAATTCGAACAAGACCGACACGTAAGCACTTGTGACGTCGCCAGTGACTAAACATATCTCACCAAAAAGTGTTAAACCATTTGGAAAAAATTGACTGCATAAAGAAGCTCGATACTTGGGCGCCACATGATCTAAAACAATAATAATAATAATAATAATAATAATAATAATAATAATAATAATAATAATAATAATAATAATAATAATAATAATCGATAAATTTTATATATGCGAATCTCTACTGAAACGTAACTAATTCGAGAGATTTCTGAAGCAGCTGGTCGCGAGTAATGAAAAGTAGGTAACCTATGACAACAATGTGCGGAAAAGTTCGTGGTTGAAGCAAAGGCTTCACTGACGCCAAGGAAGGTCAGGATATACTATGCCTTTCGTGAAATTGGAAGGGCATGGTACATCAAGAGTTACTGCCACCAAGCAGAACGAAAGACTACAACCAGTACTAACGATGATTGACGTGAATGCACCTAGCAATTCAAAAGAAACTACCAGAACTGGTCAACATAAAGAGTTGAGTTGATTTGGAGTTTAACGTCCCTTTCAGCAGCTAGACTATATGAGACGTGGACCTACTGATTAAAGTGGAATTCGAACCACATGAGCTCCCCGGGAAGCGAACCCAGGTCTCCCGCGAGAAGGTCAACATAAAGAGATTGTATACCACGGTGACAACGTCAGACTGTATAAAATTTTAACGACCTATCAGAAATTACGAAAATTTGGCGGAAGGGTTTTAATGCATTCATCATATAGCCAGTATCTGGCAACATCAGAGTATAATTCGTTTCGATCTTCAGAACTCTCTGAATGATGTTAAATAAGTTTCAAACGAGACCTGTAAAAATCACGTGTCGAAAATTTTGACCGTTAGTTAGAATAGTTCTGTAGCGACAGTATTATGGTGTTGCCGGGCAAATAGCAAAATGTCGTAAATAATACGGTGCTATGCGTTATTTTCAAATCACAAAAAAATGTATTATCGATGACGTTCAAAGGCTCTATACTTTTGAGCAAACCTGATATACTACGTTTCCTTTCTAGACTTCCAAACTATGCTGTGTATAAGAGTCAGAAGTCTTATAGAAATGTTTCGTCCGTCCGTCTGTCAACAAATATTAGAACAAAAACGATAAGAGATACCGAGATGCGTTTTTTTTTTTTCAATTGATTTAGCGTCTTAAGAATAGGTTCCATCCCCTCCGTAATCCCTACTCAAACCTGAATTGGTTTCAAATTAGCCGTTTCCGGTTTCAATCCTTATCGCCGTAGAACGAAAAGAGTAACATATACAGATATGCATTTTTTTTTTTTTTCTAGTGATTCAGTGCCTCAATGCAACACACCGTAACTATCCACAACACTCTACTAAAGTTGGAAGTGGTTCAAGTTTACTATATTTACGGTTCCTGATTTACGGTTCCTAATACTGATTTTTACAGAGCAAATTTGGTAACAAGTATTGAGGTGCGTTTATTATTTTTTTTCGCAATCTATTCATTGGCCCAATAATATGTTCCACCTTTTCCATTAACAGTTTATTCAAACTGAAAGTGATTCAAATTACATAAATTTTCG